>NC_046349.1:0-665252 GCF_000738735.6 Corvus cornix cornix | reverse complement strand
CAGGACAGGTATGCATTCGCCAAAAGCTCAGTGCCCATGGCGTGGGAATGCTCATGGGATGCAGCTGCTGGAGCAGGGCACAGGAGAGGTGCCCAGGCAGTGCCAGGCACACAGCGGTTTCTGTGGCAAAGAGACTGTCCCCTCAAGTAGAAGAAGAAGAGCTGTCAGCTCACCCGGGGCTGGCTGCCCGGATGGGGCCCTGATGCCAGCCTGGATGTGGAGCCGTTTCCTGGGCAGTGGGACAGACGATGCCAAATCTCCAGTGCTAAGGAAAAACCAATTTGAGAGCAGTACAAACCTCTAAGGCAATGGATTCACCCTCCAGCCCTCTACAAGGGTGTCACGCAAATCACTGAAGCCCAAAACCAGGCAGCAGGTGAGAGGGACTACAGGGAGAAGTCTGGATCAGGCCAGCCCGTGGGGCAGGGCAGGGTGATCTGGCAGTGCCATGTGTGCAAGAGGGGAGAGTGCTCCTTCTCCACAGGCTCTGCCACACACTGGGGCAGGGACTGCTGGATGGACAGGGTGGATGAAGTGGCACAGGAGGCTCCATCCTGCCCCTTTCCCTGCCTGTGCCTGACCCTTCAGGCCTGGTGACCTGTGGGGCCTTTGGTGAGCCTGCAGCTGTGCAGGCAGAGTTCACAGGAGCTGATGAAAAGCATCAACTAGAGATGTTTTTGAAAATTTGACCCATGAGAACATTTTGTCCACACCCTGCCATCCAGCTCCTAGGGGATTCCTCTTGCCCCTGCTACCCTAAGCATCCCAAGGCTCTCCAGCCAGGCGTGCTGAGCTGCTGAGCCCCGTTCCCAGGGCCTGGCCACAGAGCTGGTGGTGGCACGGCCCAACCTCCCGCTCTACCCCGGTGCTGCAGCCATCCCCTCCCACACACCCAGCCCAGGGCCTGCCTTGCAGCTCCCAGATCCTCACTGGAGAAAGGTTGTGGGGATGGGGAGGGGAAAGAAAAGATGACATGATACAGATTTCTCCAAAAGCTCTAACTTACTGAAAGCTTAACAATGTCAGCCCAGTCAGCTGCAACAGCATACTCCAAGTTTGCATCAAGCCACCTTGGCAATTCCTTCAATGCTGGTGCCGTGGCTCCCCCTAACTATAAAACACAGCAGAAGGATGACCTCTATTGCAGAGAGAGTTATGTAAAATAATACAAAAAATATGATTACACTTCCCCTAGCTTCTTGCTTTGGGCTGCAATTTGCTGGGATGTAGACTCTGGCCTTGCTACACTTGCCTTTCTGCAGGATTTGGTGCATGCCTGCTGCCTCCAGACACACAGCTCAGGGAGAAAAGGCAGGTTCAGCCTCTGTGGCCCGGCCCATTGCCCTCCCAGGTACCAGTGATGGGGACAGAGCTTCTGTAAAAGCCATATTTAGAACCAGCAAAGCCCCCAACTCACCCAGGTCTCCAAAGGCCAGCATGGGGGCAACAAAGGGGAACACAGATGTGGCTGAAACAACCTCTTTCTGCCTCACTCTTTAGTTTTGCTTTTAGATGTGATTAATGTCACATTACCTTCTGACCTAGTACAGTCCTGGGTGTGCTTAAGAACTAAATTTCAGTGGAAAGTACTGCTGAACATCCCTTCTTGTTCAGAGAGGTGAACATCAGTGCCCTGGAGATTAAACTGCAGACAAGTAAATCCAAGCTCCTTGCTCAGAAAGCAGGAAAAAGCCCTTCCAACCCTCAACCTTCCACAAGCCCAGCAGTGGGATGGGTATTGGTGTGCTCTGGCCTGCACCTCATAAGGAGGAACAAACCAAAGGATATTTGCATGGCAATGTTACAATTTGTGGCATATTGCAATGAATTCAAGGGGTACAATCAAATCCAGGATGGGAAGCACATTGACAGGGCTGTGCTGAGGGTGGCCTTAAAGCCAAAGGCTGTACCCCATTGCCTCTGAGGGGTCTGTCCCTTGCAAGGGACGACACTCCCACATCCCTTACTTCACACAGACAGTCACTTATTTCACAGGTCTGCATGTCCTTGGGCACACGTGTCACAGGTTAATGTAGATCAGAGACCTATTCCAGACTTTTGTCTCATCCATAGGCTTCTCTGGATTAAATCTCCCCCCAGGCAAGCTCAAGCTCTGCTAAGCAATTTGGGACACTGAGGGCAGAGCACAGAAGAGGCCTTCGCTTACCCGCCGTCCGGTACCCTTATGTACCACCGGCACCCGCTCCTCTCCAGTCAGAGAGCTAATGTCCAGTTTGTTGGGGTCCTTGCAGCGCTGCCTCCTCTGCTTGGGCTTGTCTGAAAAATTCTGGAGTGCAAACAAGACAATGTTAATGAGACTAGATGGCTTAATGAGCCTGGCTGGCTACAAGCCCTGCAGAAGAGCAGCATGGATGGGCTCCCGAGGGACAGGGAATCCCTGAAGGCTGGGGCAGGAGCAGCACCAGCAGCACAAACTGGTCCCTGCCACAGGACCAGCTCTCAAATGAGCAAAACTGATTTTTGTAGGTATAAAGGGGTCTCCAGTGTACCCCACTTAGAGTGCTCTAGTCCTAACTCCCCTCCACTCCTGATTCTGCAGGTTCTTATACATGCATCTGTAAACAGGACACTGCATACAGCCAGTAGAGAGAACAGGTCTGTGTGTGCCACTTGTGTCACTCTCATACAGCCACCTGCTTCTCACCAGCTCAGCTGTGCTGTGTTTCCTTCCTCTTTCAGCTGTTCCCAGCACAGAGATGCTGCACCATGTTTCTCTGGGATCAGAGCCCTCCGGAACTGCAACCTACCAAGATACAGCCAAGTCATTGTACACCCACTGCATGCACCGAGCCCCACAGTCAATGTGCCTGCAAGGATGGAGCATTATAATGAACAACTCGGATAGCTCAGATTCCTGAGAGTCAGAAAAAGACCCTGAGTGCAGTTCATGCTTTGAGCTGAGCTACTGCAGTACCCCAAAGCCACTCTCAATCCATCCTACCCAGAGAGAAGAGATCCTGCAGGGCTGGCCTGGGGCACTGGGGGCTTGCTGGGGGCAAGAGCTTCACCAGAGGCATGGTCAGACTGGGCAAGTTCCAGTACCTCCCTGGAAGGCAAGGGTGTTGGGAAGGAGTGGGAAGGTACCTCCACATCTGCTCCACCATCTGACTGCTCCTGGGAGTCTGGTCCTGGGCACACAGCTGGATGTTTCTCTGGACTTTGAACAGCAAAGACCATCCTGCTGAGCAAATGTTGGGCTCCTCACCTCTCATCTCTAAGAAGCTTCAAAACACTAATGTCTTGCCTGTACTCCAAGCTCCAGGAAATCCCCGCCTCAGGCGCATGATCCTCCAGGACCACAATGCAGAGTCTTTTCTGTTTTACCACCACATTTCTTCCTGCTCTGTTTCATGGCCTGTGCTCTGCCTACTACATGGTCTAACAGGCTAAATAAGCTGAAACCAGGAGCAAACCGACCTGTGAAACCAAGAGGTGGAGGTTTATGAGACAGCAGGAAGCATCAGAAAGACTGTGCACCCCACGCTGAGCCACTGCTTTCTGAGAGCACCCACGGCCACACAGACACCATGGGGTGTGCAGAGCCTGTCAGCCTCCAACACAGTCCACTGGGCTGGCTCCTAAAGAGAGGATGTTTCCTCTTGCCTGGGAACCTTATTTAGTACAACACCACTGCCTAAAATGACCCCAGGTGAAAAAGAACAACATAGACCTTGAGCACCTGAAATCCCTTTTCTCATTTCTGTCCCCGTCCCTGGCACTTCTGGGAGACTTTGTGCATTGGGCAGATGGATGCACTGCAGCTGGAGAACTGACCTTGGGCAACAGGGCTCAGCTCCTGGAGGATGCCAGACAGGTCCATGCCCAGGGTGCCCTGGAGGGTAGTGACAGTCCCCTGCCTGGGCATGTTTGTGTTCTGGGGGGAAAGGAGAGGAGTTCTCCAGCAGCAAGTGCCTTTTGTTGCTGTCCAGGGGAATAGTGCTCACCTCTTAAACATGTCATGAATCCCTGAACAGCCCCAAAGAACACCACAAACCATGTCACAAGGAAAAACCTAACACAAAGGACAACACACAAGGCAGGTGCACACACACACACACACACAAACACACACAAACACACACACACACACACAAACACACGTGCCACTGAAGGCCACCCTTACTGTGCCAAAGCTGGGAACGTCGAGTGTGTAGTCAGACTGCTGCCGGAGCCAGTCGAGGAGACTCTTATTTGGGACAGCCTTCTCTTGGCTGCCTGCAGCTGGGACTGGCTGTGGAGCTGAGGTAGCAGCAACCGGCCCGTCAGGGAGAGGACTGTTCTGAGGGGGCTGTGGCTGGTCTTCCTGAACATCCTGCCATGGAGGGAGGAGCAGGGAGAGGCCATCAGCAGTGTGCAGGGATGCATGTGCACCTCAAGAAGCACAGCTCCCAAAGCAGGTCATCTGCTCACATCATACAGATTAATCCACACACTCCCACTGCCTCTTCCTTAAACCACCACCCACCACCACATTACATTTCCACTCCATCCCCAGCACTGGTGGTAGGGAGGGCAGAGTGCTGGGAGATGCTTCTGAACTCACATGGAAACACTCTAATCACCAGGAAGACCAACTTCCCCTCAGATCACTCCTAAAAGTGGTCTAGGGGCGCTGGTCTTGCTCCATTCTTTGAGTGGATCCCACGTTAGAAGGAGAAAGGGTGCAGTAGGATCTTGTCTTTCTCATCTTCCCTAAACATAAATATTCCCTGAGGTGGGCCAGCTGCTTTTGATTATGCTTAGCAGGATTCAAACACTCCAGAGTGCTGTAAACCAGAGGGATAACTTCCCTTCCTCCCTTTAGTATCTGCTCTGCCTGGTCCTGCACAAACGAAGCTGTCTTGGAGGAAGCTGCGCAGCGTCACGGGCAGCAGAGCTTGGAGGGGAGAGCTGGGCCATGAAACAAACTGTGCTGATTCCATGGGGTCCGTGTGAAAGGAGGGAGCATCAACCCACCTGCAGCCTGTTTGGAAGAGGCCTCTCCTTCAAGAAGATGAGGTCCATCCCTTCGACATTTTTCCTCCTGCCCCGTCTCCTTCTCATGGCAGCATCGTCTCTTCGGAGGCTGCCGTTTACAATCTGTCCAGTGACAGGATGGATTAACCCCGCCTGTAGGATGCCAGACAAGTCCATGCCCAGGGAGCTCTGGAGGGCATTCACGGTCCCCAATTTGGGCATGTTTGTGTTCAGGGGGAAAGGAGAGGAGTTCCCCGGGGACCCATCAGAGGCTCTGGACAAATCCACCGCTGCCTCGCGCCAGCCGTTCAGCACAATGGGTGGATGGACATGGGCTGCTGCCAGCTGCTCCAGACTCCTCTGTTTGGCATCTCTCTCCATCTCGAATTCATAGGGTCTCCTGTGCTTCCGCTCGTCTTTTGCAAAGGCAGGGCTCAGGAAACCTTCCTGTGTGTACCAAAGCCACAGAGGGTTACGGCTGCTCCTGCCCTGCCCAGGGACCACAGCTCCTCACACCAGCACTGAGCTAATGGTCAGGCTGCCCTGCCCCTCCAAGAAGCCCTGAGGGATGCCCTTTCCTTGGGCATATCACATCTCTTTCCCTGTGTGGGGATGGTGCAGGAGCACCCTCGCACACACTCAGATCTCCCAAGGTGTTTATAACCATGGCTGCTCCGCCAGCTGCTGGGGCCCCAGGCCAGCAGTTTGTCTGTCCCACGTGACTGTTGGGGACAGGGGCACTGGGACTTGGGGACTTGAAAGGGCAGTGCTCCTTGCACCCTTCCTTTGGCTTACCAGGGGGCTGTCCCCTTTTCCCTCTGACCATGTCAGGTGCTCCAGCACTGACTCTGGAAGCACCTCTAGAGCCGCAGAAGCTGTGGAGCTGCCAACAACAGCTGCCTTCCAAGGAGGGCAGCAGGGGGCTGAGAGCACGGGGAGCTCACCAGGAGCTATCAGCAGGGGACCAAGTGGCTAAAGCCATGTGTTATGCACCTCAACTGGCACCAAGGGGCCCCACTTGGGAAACTCCTGAGGACTTCTGGGCAACGTCTCACCCCAGAGCCATGAGCCTGTCACTGCCTCAGGGCCCCCCTCACCTTTTGTACCCGTGACATTAACACCCCGTTATTGAAGCTGGGATCGGTGGCTTCTGACTCGGCAAAGCTGCTCCTGCTGCCAGCGCTGCTGGCCATGGCTGGAGCTGTCAGCAGGCTCTGTGCCTCAAACTGCTGGCTGGAGGAAGGCCACTTGCCCTTCAGGATGGCATGGCAGATGTTGTCAATGCGGTTGATGATCACACGGTCCTGCAAACAGAAATGGACAGTGGCAAGCTGAAACTGGAATGACTGACTCACGTATGACAGCTCAGGATTAAAGTTGAGCCCAGCCCAGGTGATCTCAGCACGGCAGGAAACTATTTTGGGGGCAAGCATCTCCATGGCATGGGTGCTTGGGAAGAGCACCTTGGCCTGAGCCTCCATGGGGTGTGCAGAAGAGCAGGAGGCAGAGCTGGAGCTGTGTGAGCCACTGCTGGCCAGGGCTATGCAGGAACACTTTGATACAAACCGTGTTCATTTTAACCTCACCTTAGGCCACTCAGAGAAGGAGTAAAGTGTCTTCTCCTGCAGCAGCTGGGCAATGGTTGGTGCCCGGGCATCCTGAAGATCATCAATCTCCCCAGGCAGGACAGAAGCAGAATTCTTGTTCTCTTCCTCCAAGTACTTCTCTGGACCATCTAAAAAAGCAAGGGAGTATAGAGCCCACCACCACCCTGCCTTTCTCCCTGTCTAGAGGCAGGGAGCATCACCTCACATGTTCCCACCCCAGAGCCCAGCTGGCTCCACAAAGGTCCCAAACAGTCCCCAAGAGAAGCAGCAGACTTGGATCAGGGCAGGCAGCCCAAGCTGCTCAGGAAGGACCATCACTCCCTTGAGCTGTGTTTGGGGGGCTTGAATTGCATTAGCCCCCCATCCCCGACCATTCCCAGGCGGGCAAGAAGGAGGGCATATGCTTTTCCAAAGGGAGCTGATCAACAGGCAGTGCCTGTGCCAGAAAGGGAAAGGCATCCTGCATTCCATGGCATGGTCTTAGCAGAAGGGCTACTGGGGCTCAGAGTGGAGAGTTTTGGTCAGCCCTGCTGGCAAATACAGCCCCCAACACTTTTTGCCCCCAGTTGCAGCAGCTAAAGGGACCTCAGCTCCTACAGATGGGAGGCCACTCCACGGGCTGGCCAGCCCCAAGGTTTGGCTCTGCAGGGAGGACAGCAGGTCCCTCCCACCACAGCCAGAGGTGAGTGTAACCTGAGGGAGCTCTCAGGACCCTACCTTTGCTCTGGTTGCTGCTGGCTTTCTCCCCGTCATCTCTGTTGTCACACTTTTCTTGCTTTATGCCCTGAGGCTCAGGGTGTGGGGCCTCTGTGCAGCCTGTCTGCCCCTCAGCGGCTTGGCCCAAGGGCTCCCCCCTGACACACAGGGGTTCTGCCCCCTGAGGCCCCCCCTGAGGCAGAGGTGTGGGCAAGCTGAAGGGCTGGCTCTGAGCCTGGCCTGGTGAGTGCTGACGGGTGCTCTCCTCATTCGAGCCACAGTCCTCCCTGCCCTCTGCGCAGGGCTCCCCCAGCCCCAGGGACTCCCTCTCGCCATTCACGTCTTCTGGGCAAGTGTCCTCGGGTGTGGGGAGACCAGAGCTCTGCTCCTCACCCCCCAGTTCATGAGCCTCGGGGCCACAATCAGCCCTGGTCCTGGGACCATTCAAGCCTTCCACCGTATCTGCTGCTGTCTCAGAGTTATCATCATCCTCTTCTTCCTCTTCATCTTCCTCGCTGTGGCTCTGACTTGGCCCTGACTTTGCCTCCATTCCTTTCTCCTGCAGCAGACTGATGAACCTCTGCTCAGGAGGAACCTTTAGTTCATAGTTATGGAGACTGGGACTGTAGAGCCCCACACTTAGGACCCTTTCCATGGTGCCATGCTCAGGCAGCCCTGCTGCCGGGCTGGCAAGTGCTCCTTTCTGTTCCAAGCCTTTGCCGAGCTTGGCTGCGGCACTCTGTGAAGGGTTGCTCCCAGGGGTAGAAGGTGAAGGCTCAGCTTCCTCATTCTGACTGTCCATTCGGTCAGAGCACACCTGCAAACCCTCTAGGAAGGGAGCCTCTCTCATGGCATCTGCATCGCAGCTGGATGGATCCTCATCCCCCTCCAGCTTGCCCTCGGAGAGTTTGGCAACGCTGCTTCCAACATCTGTGCAGTTTGGGCTGTCCCTGGCGAGGGAGCTCTGCTCACTGGGACAGGCCTTCTCATCGTACATCATGCACACCAATGAGTCTGGCAGCGAGCTCTCGTCGTAGGTACTGGAAATGATGTCCCGGACTTCGGACATGAATGTTTCACAGTTTGTGTCCGCTGGGCTGCCCCCAGCCTGGGACATGGTGCTGTCCACGGTTTCTAGCTTGATCTGACTCTCAGCTTCATTCTCCAGGGTTTCACAGGTCTGGTCCATCTGGCTGTACAGGGGGGAACTGTAGAGTTTGGAGTTAGACTGGTAAAGGCAGCACAGGGTTTCTGGGCCTGGGAGCCCCGTTCTTTTATGCTGGGCATAGTTTCTGTATGCATCTAAAAAAGACAGCTGGGGGTCATTCATGATGTAGTAGTCAGTGCGGTTCAGGCCGTGCTTGGCGGTGCCGATCAGCAGGTCCCGGTCGTGTTTGCCACACTCCCACCACACGGGCAGGTAGAGGCTGGGCCGGCACAGCTTGAGGCGCTCGTGGAGCTGGGGGCACTTGAGCACCTGCTCGCGCACCTTCCGCAGCAGCTCGATGCGGTACAGGGTCCTGGCAGCACGCTCCTCTGTGATGGGCTCCACGTAGATGTCAGGGTCTGGAGGACCTACAGCAGGGACAGCAAAGCCAAGGACACATTATTTGGGTTGGCAGGAGTTCCTCAGAGGCACTGATGAGCAAGCTGAGTTTTAACCCTTGCTCAGACTGCAGGTGAGGTGGGGCCAGTGCTTGTAGCCACTGTTAAGGCCTCTTCTTCCAGTCTCAGTACCTTCCAGTCATATCCCACCAAATGGTCATGGGGAGTAACACCCCCTGACTTGAGCAGCTGGATCAAGAGTGGCACCAGCTGCAGAGGATTTCAGAGTCTTGTCTGAGCTCTGCTCCATCATCAGCAGCAGTGCTGGAGCTGCCTGGACTTTCAGGTGGAGCAGCTCCTGGCGCTCTGAGCCTCCGGCAGCCCTTCAGCCCATTGTCAGGGAAGGGCAGCTCGTCCAGCTCTTCTGATGAGGAACACCTACCTAAGGCACAACACACACACACAAGGAACTGTGCCTAAGACCAGACTCCATGACAGATCTGAAGCAAATGTTTTCTGCTGCTGTTGGAAACAAATCACTTTGTGCTTAAATAGCCTCCAAGCAGCTTTTCATCTGTCATGTCCTGTCTGGTGCCAATGCAGACCTCTGCAGAGTATTCGAAGAAAGCGGATGCCCTTGGTGTTGGCCAGGCTTCCTGAGCCTCCTGCAGCAGATCCAGGCTCCATTTACCCTGCAGCAGAGCTCCACAGTCAGCGCAGGCATATATGGAGTGGACTCTGTACAATGGCAGCAGACAGATGCCCAATGAGCAACAATCCAGCTCACCCAAACAACCCCCAGCTCCAGCATGGAACTGTGCTTTGCGTGCGCTGCTTCTCTACTTGTCTCTCAAATACAGAGGTTGCTGTCTTGGATAAAATTGGTTGTGATTTCCTGTGAGAACTCCAAGAGATCTGTGAGAGCAGGGGCTGCAGTCCATGGGGCTGCTCTACCCTCCCACTGTACTGGGGAGGCACTAAATGGCGGAGACAAGGCAGCCAGAAATGCAGGACTGCTGCAAGCCCACAGCCTGCCTGGCATCTCGCTGCTTCCAACTGTCTCTGAAGATCCTCCCTTGCTCTCCTGCTCCATGAGAGCAGCGGGATCCCTTCTACATGGACCTACTATTACCCCTCCATAGGCCATGCAATTTCCACTCACCATCCTCTTTCCACAGAGGGAGACCACAAACATTCTTGCACATGGCTACAAAGCTGTAGAAGTACTTCTCCAGGCTCTCATCTGTCTTCTTCTCCAGTCGAGAGATGGCTCGGAACTGGGCCCAGTCAAAGACCTTTTTCTCTTGGTCATAGATAACCCCAAAGGAGGAGACAGTGCGGTAGAAATCTGCCTGCTCCCTCCTGGTCCACCTGTGGAGCAGGGAGGAGACGGGAACACCACTGAGACATGTTCTGGGCTCAGAGCAGGCAAGGCACCAGGCAGAGAGGCTCAGAGAGCACTGCCTAGTTACTGACCAACAGTTTTGAGGGAGGTGTCAGGAGCAGCACACTGGGGAGACCACCTCAGCCCAAGACGCTCTGCCCTCTGGTGCACAGGGAGGAGGAGCAGAGGCCACGGGCCCTCTGGCTCTCAGCTCATTTTTTCAAACCTTCTTGGCTGTTCTAATAAACCCGAGTGCAGCTCTGGGCTGTGCTGCCAACAGGGTGCAGGCTCCAGCAGCTTCTGTGGAGGCACAAACCTATCCCCCATCTACTCCCTTCCTGCCACATCAAGCTGTTTCACCCCCACGGAAAGGTCAGTTCTCCGTACCAGGAATTACACAGGAAGGATATGCAGATACAGTTCTCATCCAGCCTCTTGCAGAAGGAAACTGGGACTGGGGCTTGCTGCTGTAAGGGTCCCAGTAACAAACACAGTAACAAACACCACCCACCTTACTGACTCCTGTGGACTCCTGGGTGTCACCCCCTCCCCACCAAAGGAGAGTGGCAGTGGTGATGGAGGAGTTCAGTTACAGCGCTCTTAGAACACAACTTTCATGCTGGCTTGGACCCTCTGAGCTTCCACCTTGTGGGGACCTCTCAAAGGACAGAGATGGTGAAGTGTCCTGGGCAAATACAGCCCAGGCAGAGCCCAGAGAAACAGCCCCAGAGAACAGATCCGGGTGCACGCAGCAGGGCAAGGACAGAAAAAGGGGAGCACTGAGGCCTGAAGAAAACTTCCAGTCAAATCTCAGCTCCTCTGAATTGCAGCTCTGAGCCAGTATCAGCAAGCAGCTGAGACATGTCAAGGGAAAGTAGACGGGGTAACAGCACCCACAGCACTCTCCAACTGCCTGAAGTACACCTGGGACAGCACTGCAACCCCTGTTCCCAGGGCCTGCAGTCATGTTCCATTTCAAAAATGAGAATAACAAGAAGAAAGTTAATGAATATATTAATGATCCAAGTCAAAGAGCCCAATGGTGAATTTATCAAAAGGCCTCAAATTAAAGGCTGGCAGAAAACTCCCGTAAGGCGATCTCCCCTACAAAACGTCCAGAGAATTAAGGAGCAGGAGATACCAGGCTGCTGTGATGTCCACAGCACAACCACTCAAGCCCCCACCTCGAAAAGGGGATGGTACGACTGGAAGAAGTCCAGAGAAAGAGGAAAGGGAAGGTGAGCTTGAGCAGCTTCTACACAAGGAGGCCAAGAATAGAGCACAAGGCAGCACACATACCATGTGGTTACGTGGGGTCCTGCTGCTGGGACAGGTTCACAGGAGGCAAAACCATTGAGGGCTGGTGACCACAGAGAGTCCCAGTCCCAGGGTGGCACGGGAGACTGGCAGAGATGGCAGCAGCATCACCCTGTGCACAGCCTCCCATGGCTGCAGAGAGCCACTCAGGGTGCCAAAACAGTCCCACCACCCTCCCACTTACTGGGACACAAATGAAATGGGAGCACAGCACAACCAGGATATGTCACCACTGGGCTCCTGAGCAGGAGGAAAAGTGAGTGGTGTGAGAGCCACAGGGATTGGAAATGCACTGCTCGTGGGCTGCAACAGCGCTCATCTGTCACCCTCATCCACGGTGTGTCCCAAGGACACAACTCTGCTCTGCTGAGGCTGACCCCTGGCCCAGCAGACACTGGATTTGACCCTGAAGTGCTGTCCCCTCACCTCCTTTCAGTATCACCATCTGCCACCCATGAACTCCAGTTTGCAGTGGAGGCTGCTCCCTGGCTGGGCTGGCTGCTGGAGCAGCAAGGCTCCCATGACTCAGAGCACGTTCCCTGTCCAGCAAGGACCCATGTGACTCCATGCCCTGGGCAGCTGGCTGCACACACAGCTCTGGTGACATTTACCTGGGTCAATTCCAGGGGCCAAGGAATTGGCCTAAATCAGCTTTGTAAAGGCTCCTCTGCTGCATTACCTTTTCTGCATTTCTTTGTTCACCGAGTCCATCTCAGAGGCTCTCCGGAACATCTCATCCTGCAGCCAGTAGCCATGGTTACCAGGCACCAGCATCTCGGCACGGGGAGGCAGCTCCTTGCGGTTGCAGCGCTGGTAGACGGTGACGAGTCGCCGCAGTCTGGCCGTGAGAGCAGAGGAGACAGGCCAGCAGGATCTGTCTGAGTCGGAGCCATCCTGGGCTTCAAACATCAACAAGGACATTAGTATTTAGCACACATGCAAAGCCACAGGTTCCCACATCCTCTGGCAAGCTCCAAGAGCTTCCTTCCACCTTCTGCCTCCCATGGGGAACATCAGGGATCACACTCATGAGTAGGGGGCCATGTGACCATCCCTGGGCCTGTTGGCTCACAGCCTCACCACGTCTTAGTTTCCTTCAGAGAGAGTCCAGAGGTTGAGATCAGGGTGGGAATGATGGCTCCAGGCCAGGCCATGCATGGGAGAAGACTGCAGCTCCCTGCTCAGCAGTGGGGCCAGCCAGCCCATGGCATGTGCCAACACTACCCACTGCAGAGAGCTGCCCATTGCAGGCAACTGGATGGATGAGAGCAGGCTAATGGCATCTAGTCACCCTGGATAGCTTTGGCTGGAATCACTCAGAACCCTGGCTGCTCTGCCACAGGGCCCATCCCTGGGTCACCCGTGACTCTGCGCATGAGGGCCCCTGCCCAGGTTGAGCTGCCTCACCCACTAACACAGGGCAGCATGTCCCTCCAGCACAGCAATGTGTTCCTCCCACCAAGCAGTGCCTGGGGTAGCACTCAGGATCGGCTGTGCCACGCCAAACCCTGGGAAGCCACGGGCCACACTGCAGGAGACACGGCCTCACCTGCCGCTGGCTCGTCCCGCTTCTCACTGGCTTCACCCACCCCAGCAGCCACGATGTCCTGCAAAAGGAAACAATCAGAGAGGGCTCAACCCCACACAGAACCCCCTGCACCCACAGCCCACCCGTCCTTGGCAGGGTGCAGGGTGGTGGGATGGGCAGGGCTGTGTGTTCAGTGCCCTCGGGCTGCAGCTGCTGGCTGTGCTCAGCATATGGGATCGGAGGTGACAGCTCAGAGAGGCCATTTCGGGCCTGGAGGGAAGGATCACCACAGTGACGAGGCTGTAGTGCCACGGCCCAGGACAGAAGCAGTGTGACAGCCTCCACTCTTCAAACAACCCCTGCAGTCTCCGGTGCTACCTCATTCCCTGCTCTTCCTCTCCCCCAAGGCCATTTCTTTTGGGACATCCCTGACTCCTCTGCCAGGGCCCCACATGGCTCTTGAAGCCAACCAAGAGTGAGAACCAGCACTCCTGGGCACCCCCAGCCCTCAATTCTCCTCAGCTCCCCACAAGGAAGATGCTGCCCAGGTCCACAAGTAACACAGAGAGGCACAGCAGAAGCTGTGTTCCAGGGAGCAGAGGGAATGCACACAGGATGTGTGGACAAGGCAGACCAGCCATGCTAGCTCCCTACTGCCCCACGGCAGAGCTGATGGAACCAAGCCTGCACAGCAGGGCAGGCTGGGCAGCCTCAGATGTGAATCTAACACTGTGACTCCCACTCACCTCCTGTTTTGACAGCCCCTCCAGCTTTTCTCCACTGCTCTCTTCTTTTTCCATGCTGCCCCTGGGTGAGAAAACAAACAGTCCCTAGTAGTGGCAGCACAGCCCCTGTGGCTGTGCCAATTCTCAGCACCAAGAAGTGAAGAATTGGTCCTCATGCCATCCGTCCACCTCGTACCAGGCACCAGCCCCCTCCTGCCCTACCCTCTGTGCTCAGGAGCACAGCCTGCTCCCTCCCACCTCCCTGTGCACAGCTCACCCCACCGCACTGCCCCAGGAGAGAGCCAGGTGGCTGCCAGAGCTCAGCTCCATCCCCTGCCCACCTTTCAGCAGCATCCTGTGCCCCGTCGCTGACGCCCTGCTCGGCAGAGAGCAGCTTCTCATCGGGCATGCCCACCTTCTCCAGGAAACACAGTGCTGGGTCCGCCCGCATGGCGTTGTACCGCTCGTAACCTGCCACACAGGTTAGGTCAGGACAGACAGACAGCACAGAGCAAGACCTGAGCCTGGTCCACGAGAACCTCCTGCTCCTGGGACACAGCTCCCCACCTGGCTCTCACTCCCTCTGTGCTGCTGTGAGAGCAATTCTCACCCCCAGAAATTCCCAACACTTTCTCAGAAGCTGCTAATGGCTCTGCAGCCCCTGGGCAGCAGGCAAAGGGAAAGGTCAGCCTTCCCATCCCACCCAGCAGCAGCACAGCCTCCACGAAGGGTGCAGCTGCAGCAAACAGCCTTGTGTCTCCTGGAAACAGCATGGGGACTCCATGACGAGGCCAAGAAAAGATCTGTGCCTCTCTCCTCACCCTCACACAGCAACTGCACACTGCTCCTGGCAAAACAGAGTCTACCACGAGAGCCAGCATGGCCACCCTGGGCACGGCGGGGTGCCTGTTCCCTGCCCGAACATGCTGCTGGTACCTGTGGAGAGCTCTCCTGGCCCTGTGTGGCTGTGGAGCACAGCCACGGCTCTGTCCCTTGCACTGACATGACGTCCCCTCCAGTACCAGAGGTACTCATTCCCTCACACACCAGCACCCACCAGACAGCTGGGTACACACCGTGCTTGAAGACACCGATGAGCAGGGATTTATCGGCTTCGGCATTCCACCAGTCCACTGGGATCTCCACGTAGTCAATGTCAGGCAGCAGCACATCCAGCTCCCTGAGGCAGACATGGTATGAACGCCCCTCTCCCAGCCTCGCCAGATACGGAGGGGCACTGGGCACTGCTCAGAAGGGACAGGAGGAGGCAGGAGCCACCGCTCGCTGGCTTGGGGACAGCTAATGAACACTAGCCTGGGCCCCGCCATAACATGGATACACATCTCCCTGGGGTCAGAGCTGGAGTCTTGGTTCCACCACTACCTGCTGCCCTCCTGCTCCTCTTTCTCCAGGGCAGTGGGTGCCCCCAGCCTCTCTCCCCTCTCACCCAAGCAACACCAGAGGACTGAAGATCCCATCTGACCTGAACAGCATCTCTAGGGGTAAAACATTTCACACCTACCAACCCCAAAAGAATGGTGTCTCCCCACACAGACTGGTGCTGATAGAGCTGTGCTGGGGAAGGCAGCAGGCCCTACTTGGGGAAATTAAGCTTTAAGCTCAGCACATCAAACTCCTCTGAGAGCACTGAGAGCTGAGTCTTTGCAGAAAGGTCAGGAGCTGGCAAGCTGCAGGCTCAGTGCCATTACAGAGCCTGTGGGTTCCACTGTTCCCAGTGCTGGGAGGGACTGCAGGCCGCAGTGATGGGGCACACTCTGCTCTGAGGCCTGGTCCTGAGACTGGGAGCAGTCTCTGTGGACCCCCACTTTGGATAAGGGCCCATTTGTCAAGCAGCACACAGAATCATTTTCCTGCAGGGTGTCCCCACAAGTCCCCACTGCCCCCAGGCTGGTGCTACAGTCTCAGAGCTGCCTCAGCAGGGCTGCCATGGCTGCAGTCTCTGTACAGGCAGAGTGGCTGCCTGAGGGTGAAGTTTTGCCTGAGGAAGACCTGAGGTCTGATTCATCTGGAGCTGTAGAGAGCCCAGATGTGGCTGGGTCAGATACCCGTGGCAGTGCTCGAGCCCGAGAAGCCGGCGGGGGTTCACCGTTAGGTCCCTACCTGGCGGGGGTCCCCTCAAAGGCTTTATCCGCAGCCTCCCCCAGCACTTCAGCCTTCAGGTAGTAGAGCATTCGCACCCGCAGCAGAACCCTGTCCCGGGCGGCAGAGAGGTCAGCAAGGCCAGCGGAACCTGCTTGACACCATGTTATCCCACGTGGAAGGACCCCCTTCCTCTAAGCAGGATGGGCAGCGACTATGCAGTGCCATGCCACACTGCCCAGCCCTGTGACCCACTGGCTGGAGGGTCGCTGCTCAGGACATGGCTGCCACGAGCTGGAGGGGAATCTGAGGGTGGTCCAGCAGTGGAAGCACAGTGATCCTGCGTGGGCTGTGAGCCCTTCACAGCTCCCTCCCACCCTCCCAACACTAAAGGCCCTTAGCCCACTGTCTCCATGAGCACGTGGGCTCCCACAAGGGGGAATGGTTTTAAACTAAAAGAGGAAAGATTTAGATTTAGATTAGACGTTAGGAAGAAATTCTTCACTCAGAGGGTGGTGAGGCCCTGGCACAGGTTGCCAGAGAAGCTGTGGCTGCCCCATCCCTGGAAGTGTTCAAGTACAGGTAGGACAGGGCTTGGAGCAGCCTGGGAAGTGGAAGGTATTCCTGCCCTTGGCCAGGTAGTGTAAAAAGATGTTCCTTAAGGCTCCTTCCAACCCAAACCACTCCATGATTCTATGACTCACTTGTTGCAGTGCTGTTTGAGGTGCTTCTTGTAGCTGTCATCATGGAGCACCACCTCGGGGTTGCAGGTGGCGAGCCAGTCGGCATTCTTTATCTCAGGAAGCAGCATCTGGTTCTTTGTCTTCTTCCCCTTCCTGCCTCTGGGCACCGGTGCTGACAAGCCTGTAACAGCGAGTGGCATCCAGTGAGCACCACAGGCATGGCCTGGCACTGCCACCAGTGCTGGGAGGAGCGGGACAGCAGAGCAGGGAGCTGGAAGAGCCCATGCAGAGCTCCCAGCTGCAGCCTGGAGAACCAAGGAGGGGAAGTGCACGGGGCAAACACAGAGCATGGAAGAGTCCATCCCTGTGAAAAACTTGGGAATCACCACAGAAACTGAACTGCTGTGCGTTCTCAGTGCAATGCTGAGCCCTGTTGCAGAATTATTGAGGGATCAGGGGCATGGATCATTGATAGAATTATGGGATCAATAAAAGAACTATACAAGCAATAGGCCTGGAAGCAAAAGGCCTGTGTGTGAGAAAAACTCTCCATGAGAAAATCCCTGTGTGACAGGGCTGGGAACAAAGAGGGAGTTTGAAGATTTGCAGCTGTTCAGATAAGACCCGGAGAAGGAGAGGTAAACTCTGAATTCTTTTAATCATAACATAACTGTAGAAGCTTGCCAATGTAAGTCCAATTATGTAGAAGTAGAAATTCGCCTTGATAAGTTTTAAGCCACTTAAGAGTTAACAAGCTGGTATACTATACAAGTGCCTTTGGATTGCTAATAAACGGAGTTTTGCTCTTATCAACCATATTGGCTGGTCTGCGAGTTTCTCCCTCCCGCCGGAGCCCAGGCCTCTCTTCTTTTTACAATTCCAACAGAGCCCAAATGATAACATGGCCCCTCGATGTATAAAACTATCACACAGAAGGGATGAAGCATGGAAGGGACCTTGGTCCTGGGCACAGCACTTGGAGACTTACTTAGGCACTGCAGCCACCTCTGAAGGTCACTCTATGGGGACAGTTATTTGGGACAAGAGTTCAAACAAGAAGCTCCCAAATGATCAAAGAGCAGCAGACCTGCTGATCTGACCTGTAAGGGCTGTTTCTTATACCATGCATCTGGAGCAGGGCTGGGGGGAACTGGATTGCTGCAAGGGGGCTAAGGTACCAATGGGAAAGGGAATGCGGTCCCATCTGCCTGACAAAGATAAAACAAGATCCAGTGGCTGGAGATGAAAATTAAACACGTTTCAACCTTGAAATAGGATGTGAGTCCACAGCAGAATGTGGAAACAATTCCTGGTGGGGTCAGTGTTGTTTGGAATCTCCAGAGAGGGATAAGCTGCCCCCCTGGGCAGCTGCTCTTGAGGTAGGAACTGCAGACATGAAGGGGAAAGGATGCCTGAGCAGTCCCACCCCATCTGTCTGGTCTTGTGACACCAGTGAAGAAGAGAAAGCATCACCATGTCATCAACTCCTGCATAAAGTCTGCAGCTCCATGACAGGACAAGGGCTGTGACCCAGGTGGCTGCTGGAGGCCTGCCGTAGGCACCAGGCCTCCTGTCCCCAGCACCAAACTGGCCTGATGAACTCTGGGCAAATGCTGCTTCCTCAGCAGCTTGGCCTGTTCCAGGATGAAAGGCAGGATGGTGCTGGATCAGAGCAGAGCTCTGAGTCAGACTGTCTGGGTGCTGTGCTCACCCCTCGTGATCACATGGATGTGGGACTGAGAAGAGCTCCAGGATGCCCTAGCAAGGGCTGACGGTTGCTGCTGCTCTCTGCCCATCAGGGATGGAGCACAACCTGCCTGGTCAGCTCTCTGCAGACACAAGTGGTACCTGAGGCTGCCTGGGGAGCCACAGCAGTTACTGCTGGAGGACTTCCTGACTGAGGAAGGAGCACTGCTCTGCACTGCAGTGTTCTGCTTGTTCTGCTCTCCTCCAGCTCCTGACGTCAGGCTGAGATGCTGTTGCTCCTCTGGCCCAGAGGTTTCACAGGTGGGAAAAGCCATTCTAAAGAGTTGATGGAGAAGCTCCTGGTCGCTTTGCTGGTCAATATTCAGTGCTCTTGCACTAAAGCAATCCTGATCCTCCACTGAAACCGTGGCTTGTTTGTTACTTGGCATTATCTAAATGAAGCCCACTCATACCAGTCAATTTGTTTCTGACTCTTGCTCTGCTCCCCACAGGACTCTCGAGCCCACTCCCAGATGCTCTCAGGGCAGGGTTGTGTGGCAAGAGCAGGAAGGAGCACTGTCAAAGTGACTCCCATTGAAGGAGATGACTGGAATAACTTAAGGCAGCCACCGAAGGCCACATCCTTGGACTTCACCCTGCAAAAGCTAGCTGGACACTTCCAGGCAAAATGAAATGATGATGTTGGGTTTTAAGCACCAACTAAGACGCACCTGGTGCTCAGAAGCATCACCACTCCAGATCAGCCTTCCCTGTGCTCTACCACTTGGGAACAGAAGCCCCAGATTTCAGCCAGGCTCCCTGATGTCAAAAGCAGTCTGGAGAGTTCCAGCCCCCTCACTACTCACCTTGTGCCACAGATCACAAGTACAGAACAAGCAGCATATGGCTGCTGGGCTCTGACTCCCTGAGGGACACTGTGGCCTCCCCCAGTCCCACTCACCTGTCCTGAGAGCCACAGGCACTGTGCTGCAAGGTCAGCCAGAGCCCTCTGGCACAGCAGGCAGTGACCATATGTCCCAGGCCACAAGCCTCAGCAGAGCCAGGGAGCCAGCAGCCACTCTGTGCTCACAGACGAAGACAAAGGCCCCATGGCTGCCTCATTTGCAGGGTGGGCTCTATGGCTGCCCCAGCCCCAGGGGAGCCTACAGAGAGCAGCCACTGTGCCGCAGGTGGGGAGGCCAATCTGCAGTGTCCACCACTGAGGCAGAGCCAGAGCCAGAGCCAGAGGGAAAGCAGGGCTGGAGAGCCTCTGGGTGACCTGTCTGAAGCGGAGGATACACTGGGAACTTCTACACAACAGAATACAGACACCTCTAGACAACAGATGCAATTACAGATCTGACATGTGGTGTGACACATGAACCTCACACACACTGCCTCTGAGTAGAGAGAGCACAACCAGGCCTAGGACAAGGGTCTTGCTACACAAAGTGAGAGAAGGCAGCATCACCTGGGGAGCACTCTGCACTGCACAAGTCTCAGCACAAACCAACACTGCACCTCCACCCATCAGGGCAGGCACTGCAGATCAGTAAGTCTGGGACAAGCACCATCATGAGGGGAAACAAAAGCTGGAAATCACAAAATCACAGAATATTCTGAGTTTGAAGGGACCCACAAGGATCATTGAGTCCAACTCTAAAGTGAATGGCCCATATGGGGATCAAACTCACAACATTGGTGTGAGATGGATGCTCAGCTGCACCACCAGCTTTCCCTGGTGCCACTGCCTGCGCTGCCATGCTGCCCGAAGGCACAGGCAGGGTCCTGCATCACGTCCATGCTGTGCCCTGTGAGGCCCTGAGGAGCAGCCTGAGGCATTTTCATGCTCTGAGTGGAATCAGCACCCTCATCCCTATCACACCCAACGTGTTCATATGGTCACTGGTGCTCACGAGCTCACTGCCCAGCGTCTCCCTGCACAGGGGAACCGCGACAGTATTCACAGGCCAGAGAAGACTTAGCAGCACTGCTCTGCTCCCACCACAAGGCTCCCTCTGCACTGAAAGCCAGAAAACAGCCTCCCCGACTCAGCCAGCCCCTACAGCTGGCTCTGAGGGTCAGTGTGGAGGTCAGCTTCGTGGAAGCCCCTTTCTCTGTGCAGAGAGAATTGCAGTGCTCAAGCACAAACACTTGCAGACTGTTTCTGTCAGCTCTGCTTTAAATTCTGCAGCCTCAGTCCCAAAGGCTGGCACAGGGCAATGGGTACAGATGCAATGGCAGAGAGAACACGCAATACCTGAGTGATTCTGCAGAGCCTGGTTCTGGCCGTCCTTCGTTGGCGTGATGAGATCCCAGATAAAACTCTTAATCTTCTCATCTCCCTTGTAGTGTTTGACGCAATACACCAGCAAGGCCCGACAAATCATCTCCATGTCCTTTTCATTCAGGTGCCACTTGAACCGCCCATGGGTCAGGATATCTTTCCAGCGTCCCCAGCTGAAACAGCAGGAACACAGAGTAAACATTCCTGTGCAATTAGAGACCTTGCTGGCACCTCTCTCCAGGAGCTCCTGTGGGGGCACAGCCCTGCCAGCTCCCCTGGATAGGGATGTTTTGCCCACACATTACAGGAGCAGAGAGGGAGAGAGATTTGCAGGACTGAACAGGGCAGAGGCAGGAGCAGACTCTGGAAGTGCCAACTGCCAGCTCATGCTTTGACCTCCTAACTCTCCTTCCATCCCAAACATTTGCTTAGAGCCCAGGTCCCACCAGAGAGGTCACTGCTGGAAGGAGGGAACACTGCAAGCAGGACAGACAGGAAATGGCTGGTGCAGCCAGTGGCCCACATGGGCACTGGGGCAGCTGGAGGCTGTGGCTGTGCTCTCACAAGGGTGAGACTCACCCAAATATGAGCAGGTTCTTCTCCACACGGAAGCACTCAGCCCGCAGGTACCGCCGCGTCTTCTCGTTGAATCGCCGCGAGCGTGTGGGCCGCTCGTCCGAGTCACTGTCCAGCTCAGAGAACTCCATCAGCTCATCCTCTTCGAAGGAATTGTAGTGTTTGGTTTGCTTCCGCACCCGGGGTCTGTCGATGACCAGGCTCTCCTGTGACAGACAGAGCAGAGAACGTTCTTAGGTACAGGCAGAAACACTTATATGTGTTCTTCTGCACACCCAGGCTCTGCTCAGCCTCTGGCTCCTGGCTTGCCAGTCCTGTGGCTGACCATCACCTTCCCACTAGGATACCTGTGTGCAGTTCTGCCTGCACAAATGACAACTCCTGGCCAGCACAAAATTCAGCCTGATTGACGACAGTCCCTCTGTGTCCAAACTGCTGACAGCCAGCAGCTGACTCAGCTCTGAGTCACTCCTAGCCCTCTCTGCACTGTCTGTGCCAAGTGCTGCGCTGAAGGCAGTGTAATCTCTGTGTCAGGGGGACAGGTGGGCTGGAACAGGAAAGGCAGCTTCCAACAAGGTGCAGGAGGGAGCAATATGACATTAAATATCATGTACCTGTCCCCTCTCCTTACCCCATCCTGTTGAATGAATTAATGCCATGTAAATCTGCCTGGACTTCAGGCACATAGGACACACACACACACGCACACATGCACACGCTCTCTCCCATTGCTCCTGCTTGAGCAGTGAGCTCTGCAGAGCTGCAGGGCCTCCCTCCTGCTGCTGTCTAAAACTGTCTCTACAGCATGAGAGCAAGACACACAAGTCAGTAATAACGTGTAATTCCCTGGGGCCGCACTGGAGCCAGTGGCTGCGCCCTGTGCCTGATGGAGATGCTGGGGAGAGAGACCTGAGCTGCAGCTGAGCCCATCACCTCAGCAGGGCCAGCAGAGAGGTGGAACCCCGTCTGTCCCCTCCTGCCTCCTGAGGCAGAGGCAGCAGAGAGACAGCTCCAATCTCTGCTCTCTGTGACCAGGGACAGGACCCACAGGAACGACTGGAGCTGTGTCAGGAAAACGTTCCTCCCCCAGAGGGTGGTCAGGCACTGAACAGGCTCCTCAGAGAATGGGCACAGCCCCAAGGCTGACAGAACTCAAGGAGCATTTGGTCAACACTCTCAAGCAGAGGGCGGGATTGCTGGGAGTAGCTGGGAGTACAGACTGAGCACCCTGAAATATCAGAGAGAGACAGACCAACACGTGGCTAAATAAATCAGGGCTTTATCCAGCATTCAGTCTTCCATTGCAGTAATTCTTGATGCTCAACACAAACCCCTTCAGGAGCCCAGAGGAAGCATGCAGCTCCCACTTGGACGCCAGGCCACATGGTATCAGATCAGTTGTAGGGCACGTGGGCCACAAACTTCATCCTACCTTTTCGTTCTTGGCATCTGTATCGAGCTCTGCTATCTTGGCCCAC
The DNA here is from genome assembly GCF_000738735.6 of Corvus cornix cornix. Taxonomy (NCBI): domain Eukaryota; kingdom Metazoa; phylum Chordata; class Aves; order Passeriformes; family Corvidae; genus Corvus; species Corvus cornix. The sequence goes on along the minus strand of NC_046349.1, from coordinate 642,663 downwards.
TTCTGCCAGAAGTTGGGGTCGTCTAAGGAAATGTCAGTTCTGTTTCCTGATGCTACGAAGCTGGCCTAGGAGGGAAAGAAGAGCAGTGAACAGGGTGCAACCACCGTCCAGGTGTTCTTTCTCCCATACAGAGATCCCGCCCACACCTGTCTGAGCGCACACTCTTGCTGCTGCGGGATGTTACACCCCAAGCTGACACGTGCCAGAGGGCTCTTTGTTTGTCTAAGGGAGCTGAACTCCTCTGTTCTGCAGTCCTGCCCAACCCACTGTAAATGGAGCCCGGGTTGTGCAAGAGGAGGAGGGACAGATGGCCCTTAGTGGCCCCAGCAGGCACCAGCCAGAGCATAGCACAGAGCTGGCTCCTCAGGCTCTCTCTGGCGGTTTTGTCAGGCCCCACAGCACTCAGCTTCCATGGCACAGCAGCACCTGGCTTTGTGCATCGTGCAGCCCAGCAGCTGGATCCTGCCATCATCCTGGGGTCCCTATGCAGAGCCAGACCTCATGGCTGCAGAAGAGTGAGGCTGGAGACAGAGACCGGCTGTGCTGCAGAAGGGCTGTGCTGAAGGTACCACAGCTCCTTCCCACATCACTGGCAGCTCACCTGCATTTCTGCTCAGCAAAGCACCACACTGAGGCAGCATCAGTGACTGGAAGGGCAGGGAGGGTGACAGACTCCAGATCAAATAAGCTCAGCCCATGAATACGAAGATCAGCCCAGCTCAGGACTGTATCTCACCCAGGCTTTGAACTCATCCATCCTCCCTGAGGAGATGCCTCACCCTGCTCACAACAGTCCTGGGCAGAGTACAGCTCTGGGGCATGGTCTGCTGCCATGGCCAGGAGCCTCCAGCAAGGCCTCCACCCTGCAGCGCCCTGACGGGGACACAACAGCAGCTCTGCATCCATCCACACCTCCAGCCTGGGGACAGAGCAAGTCTGGACACTGCCCAGCACCTGGAGCACAGGCCCTGCTCTGCCTTCTCACCAGCCCGAGCCAGCTTCAGAGGGAGAGCTGAACCCTCCTAGGCAGCCTTCCATCACCCACCAGGCTGGTGGCCCCTCTTCAACGCTCTGCTGACCACCAGAGAGACAGGAGACCACACCAGCTCTGGTGCCCCAGCAAGGTCTCACTCCTGGGCACAGTGGGACAGCAGAGCTTGGCCTCCATGTGGACATGTCTCCACACACAGGCAGGAGGTTGGCCAACCACTACTGCCCTGCATGCTCCCATTCCTCCACCCGCCAAGAGAAATCTCCCTTCCCTCCCAGTGGAGCACAGCACACCTTTGCAAATGTGGAGCCCTTCCCTTCAGACTGGATCGTGATGGTCTGTGTCCTGCGCTGGAGGATCTGATCAATGTCTTCCTCACAGAACTTCGACCCCTCGTCCTCCTCATCCATGAGCGCGCCATAGGCACCCTTCCGCAGCAGGTCCTCCACCTCCATCTTGGAGAGCTGCTGAACCTGCCCGAAGCACGGGGGCATCACCAACCTGGCCAGCAACCATGACCACTGCACAACAGAAGGCTCCTCCCTCTGCTCCAAGAGAAAGGGCCCCAAGCCAACCCAGACTTGCTTCTGCTAAAGCAAAGAGGTCACTTCAAAACTCCTCCTGAGGGACTGTCAGGAATTTCAGTCCATGCCACCCCAGACACAGCATCATGTGTCCCCTATCCCCATGGCAGTGCAGGAACAGCCTGGCAGTCCAAAGAGCAGCAGAGCGAATGTGTGGAACTGGGCTCTCCCTCCCCAAAGCCTGCCCAGTCCCTGCTCTGACCTGGCAGTGACTTGCAGGCGGAGGAGGAGAGCTTTCCTGCAGTGGCTCCCACCTGGCCCCCTCCAGCAGCCAACCTACCCCATTGGTGCTGCCCTTGCGGTTAATGTCCTGCAGCACGGCTTTATCCAGGCCCAGCTTCAGGCTGGCCTTGTCGAACATCTCCCGCTCGTAGGAGTTCCTGGTGATGAGGCGATAGACCTTCACTGCCTTGCTTTGCCCAATCCGGTGGCAACGAGCCTGAGCCTGTGAGTGCAGAGGGCACAGTGTCAACACTGGAGCCCAGCAAGATGGGGACTGTGTGGCTTGTGGCACCCTGCACCAGCATCTACACTCACCCACCTCACCCACAGTCAGCTCCTACCCACCGCAGCACCCTCACTCCCTGCCTGTGGCTGACCTGGCAGGGCTCTGGCACAGCCTGCACAGCTGTGGAGCAGGAATGGGAGATCCCAGCACCCTCAGGCAAGGACACAGGGCTCAGGCTGGAGCCTTGGCTCTCTGCAGATGTGGCACACAACACTGCACCCACTCCAACACCAGGTATGGACACAGTGGTGCCTGCTCTGTGACCCATCTGTGCTTTCAGAGACACACTGTCATCTCCCCCATGTCTTGTTCCCTCTGCCCACATGCCCACCAGCTCTCCTGGCACAGCACCTCGTGCCCAATACAGCTGGTGCTGCTGCCCTGTTCTCCCTGCCTGACACCGGTGATAGGAGCTGTGCCTCAGGACCTCCTGACAGCCTGGCCCTGCCCAACCCATTACCTGCAGGTCATTCTGTGGGTTCCAGTCGGAATCGAAGATGATGCAGGTGTCGGCAGCGGTCAGGTTGATGCCCAGCCCGCCCGCCCGCGTGCACAAGAGAAACACAAAGCGATCCGAGTCGGGCTTGCAGAAGCGGTCAATGGCAGCCTGGCGCAGGTTGCCACGCACCCGCCCATCGATGCGCTCATAGGTGTACCTGCTCAAGAGGGGAAGAGGTCAGAGCAGCATCACAGCAGGGCCTAAAGAGGCTGTGGCTTTCAAATCACTTTCTGCTCCTTCCCCCAGGCTGTGTGGGCACACTGGCAGCCAGCATTTACTGGCAGGACCTGTGCCCAGGTGGAGGCCCAGGCCCCATCAGCCTGTGTGCACTGTGATTGTTCGCAAAAGTTGTGCCTCTTACGATGACAAGATCATCATAACCCCACACATGGTGCATGGATATGGGGCTCATGGGAACCAGGACCAAGGGAGGGACCTACTTCCACCTGGTCATTCTGAGGACTAGCCCTGGACTACACAGAATGAAGGGTCTGAGCTGCTTAGTTCTGGGGTCTCCACACCCACCAGCAATAGATGGTAACTTGGATCCATCAGTATGCGGGCATGGAATGGCCAAATTCCCACCCTGTGTTGTTGCCACTCTATGTACAGTGCATGGAGGTGCTGTGGAGGAGCCATGGTGAATGCTGGAGCTGTACTAACCGTCTTTGGATGAGATAGTCTTCCAGGATGTCAAGGCAGCGCACCATCTGTGAGAAGATGAGCACCTTGTGCCCACCAGCGATCAGCTTGGGAAGCAGCTTATCAATGAGCACCAGCTTCCCAGCTGCCTGGATCATCGCCTGCAGCTGGAAGTCTGGTGCCTCTGGGCAGTGTGTTTTACGGAAGTCTTCCAGGATCTTCTCCTCTGCCCCTGCCAGGTGAAAAGGGATGTGAGCTCTTGGTGAGCCTGGCAGTGCAGCTGCCCAGGGCAGCAGCAAGGGATCACACGAGCAACAGAACCCAAGCAGTCAGAGCTAGGGAGGCTGGCTAGAGACCTCCTGCAGACCCTCCACTCCTGTCACTAAACTTCTTCAGGGTTCACATCAGCTCTTGGCAGAACAAGTCAGGTTGGCACGTTGGGCCTGTGTCAGAACACCCCCAAACACAGTGAGCCCCAGGAGACCCTGAGGTGCCTATCAGCAAGCAGCCTCTGCAGGGGGCTGGGCTGCCTAGGAAGGCAACAGGGCAGATCACTGCCACACCATCAGCAGATGGCATGAGGCCTGAGCTGGCTCCCCAGCTGGGCAAGTTCTGTTGAGAGTGAACAGAGTAAGTATTGCAGTGATACCTGTATGTCCCCCCACACCACTCCTGTGCACAGCCCTCACCATTGATGAGGTACGGGTGATTGCAGCACTTGCGCAGCTCCATCATGGTATTGATGAGGTTGGGCATATTGTGCTGGTTGGCACCCTTGGAGAGGAAGGAGAAATTCTTCTCCAGGATGGCCCGGTAGTATTTCTTTTGGATATTGGTCAGCTCCACCTCAATGATGGTCTCCTGTTTGGGTGCCAGATTCTTCTCTACATCGTCCTTCAGCCGTCGCAGCATCATGGGCTTCAGGATGGACTGCAGCTTCTTCACCTGCAGAGCAAGCGCAGATGTTCACTGCCCTCCCGGCATGGCAAGCACATGGGCTCAGCAGATGGGTCTGCAAGACTAGAGCCTCCCCACACTGCAAACCCACTACAGGTGACTCTGGAGCAGCTGCTCAGCAGCCAGCCAGGACAACTTCAGGGGCTGGGGTCCTTGGGGCAGGCATGTCAGTGACCAGTCCTGGGCTGTGAACTCCACATGCCTCTGCTGCCAGCAGCCTTAGGTGTCTGATGCAGGAGGAGAGCTTAGAGTTTGGATGGTAGCTGAGATGGTGGTTGCTTCATGTGCTTGCGCCTGCTCCCACAGAATGACAATCTTTGTGCAATTCCCACATTCAAAAGGCAGTGGGATAGCCTAGGCAACTAAGCAGCTTCCCATGACCCACACTCAAGGAGAGCTTTGGAGGAAGGCTCTCCAGGGGAACCTGACAAGGGTGACTGACACATGGACTTACTGACCTCCCCTTTCCCCCTGCACTCTTGTTGCTCTCAGGGACAGAGCAGGTGGGAGAGGCAGGCGAGCTGTTCTACCCAGGCATGCAAGGGCAGCAGGGAGTCAGTTGGGAACAGACCACTGCCTTGGCAGGGGCAGGTCTCCTCTCCCCAGAGCAGCACTGGGGGCTCTGTCACAACTTTGCTTCTCCTGGCATGAGAAATCCTATCTACTTCCATGAAGCACATGTCTGACAGCATGCCTGGTTTGGTCCCCAGGTGTCCCAGTGGCCTGTGCTAAGCCACCAGCATCACTCTGCCAGGTACCTGCTCCTCTGTCTTCAGGTCTCCAAACTCTTCCAGGAAAGCTGTCTCTGAGGGGAACTGCTGTGGCTCCAGAAAATTTAGGAGGCTGAAGAGCTCCTCCACCGAGTTCTGCAGAGGGGTCCCTGTCAGCAGCACCTTGTGTTCCTGGGAACACACAATAAACAAGTTGAGGGCTCAACCCCATTAGCTGGGTTGAAGGGGTCCCAAGAGCACAATGTTTCTTATCTTCCAGCCTCAGAAGAACTCTGGGTGGCCTGGGAACAAACATACTCCCTGAGAGACTTCCCTGGTGACAGCCCAGACTGAGCCACTGCCATACAACACCATCTTGTGGCTCCCAGGATGCTCCTGTGCACATGCTCCAGTCCAGCTCTGTGCAACAACAGCCAAATCCAAGATTTCACAATGCCCCCAGGCTTCAGTCCTGCCCTGGCACAAGACCTTCGGGAAGGGCTGTGCTGGTGCTGGATGGGGACACTGACAGAGCCCAAGCTTCCGTGCAGCTGGGGACAGGATGTCTGTCTTCAGGGCTCAGGGAGAACAAGAGGGAACATGGCCCACAGCCATGGTACACCGAGGGGCACCAGTGACCTGCTGCTAGGGCCAGTCTCAGCAGGGTGCTCCAAAATCATCAGGGGCAGGTATGGCTGTGCACTGGGAACAAGGGGGAGCTTTTCTTAGAGGTCCACCATGTAGGTACATGTGCAGTGAAAGGAGATGGGGTCCAGACAACCCCCAAGACTAGGGGATGTGAGGACCAGATGATCCCTCAAGGAGAATGCCCTCCCTCCCATGCCTGACAACATGGGCTCGAGCTTCAGGCACCATGAGGTGCTGGTCCTCAGTGTACCAGGTGCTCTGTCCCAGCACTGCCAGAGCCTTGGGCTCACTACTCAGGGTAATCCTCCTGCCCAGCCTAGTGCAGGAAATGTCCTCAGGAAAGGACAGCTAGGAAAGAAGGGCAATTTTAAGGTGGAAGAGCCCCACAGGACTGTACAAAGAAAGGTGACAGTCTAGAAGACGGACGAGTAGCAATCCTGCTTTGACTCAAGCTCACAATCCAGCAGGGACCCGTACCAGACACAAAATCAGCGGAAACAGCAGGGTCTTTTGGAACTTGTGGGAGTCAGAAGACTAACTATTTTTGGAGGCTTCGCCCAGCTACAGGTGAGTGTGATGGAAGCTGGGTACAGCTGCAATATTCAAAAGGCCTGATGGCCCTTGGTCCAGCTAACAGCAGCACTGCTTTTCCCAGGGCTGGAAAAGAGCTGGACATCCAAATAATTTCTCAGAGCAGCTCACTGATCCCTTTGTTAACATGCACAGTCCTGCACCCCCATCCCTGGCATGGACTGGTCCCATGTTTGCACAGCAGTAAGAAACCAGCTCGAACACCACAGCCCTGCTCAATGTAGGGCACAAGGCACACCATGGCCAGGGGTGCTGTGCAGGGCTGGCCAGCAACTGTCCCCATGTGCTGCAGCAGCTTACACTGTGCTGCAAGGCTGGGCAGGGCTCTGGAAGGGAGCGCTCCCAGGTGGGAAGGCACAGGGGGAGTTAATACTCCACTTTGGCAAAAAGAAGTTTGTGAGGGCTGCAGGGCACCAGCCCTGTCCATCTGGGGGCCCCCTGTATGGTTTTCCTCCAGCCTGGCACAGGGCCTGAGCCGCTGACAGTGGCATCTGACTGCTCAGCATGGCCATCTCCAGCCTGCCCTGCTCTACCAGGTGAACCCAGGCAGGACATGCTCACCAGGGCCATGAGCTTCAGCCCCTCCAAGAGCTTGCAGTTCCTGTTCTTCAGGCGATGTGCCTCGTCAATGACCACACAGCGCCACTGGATCTTCTTCAGCTCCGGGCAGTCAGCAAGGATCATCTCAAAGGTGGTGATAACCACCTGGAACTTGAAGATCCCAGGGAGAGGGTTACCCTAGGGAAACAGAAACCAGAGTTTGAGTCCTGCAGAGTGGCAGCACACTGTCGGATCTCCTATCTGACAGTATCAGTGTGAGCATCGGACTCTGAGCTGGAATTTACCCAGAATAATCTCTCTCAAGCACTGGGCAGGTCCTGCGAGCCTCCTTGATGGCCACAGGCTGTGTACCTCCAAACCAGACACTGCCCCAGGGCAGGCACGTAGGCCTGGACAAGAACCAGGGCTATGCTGCACCCTCCCCATTCTGCATGAGTTGTGCCTGTTCACTCATACACAGTGCAACCTGAGCCCATGCCAGCAAAAGGGGCTGAAAAGATCATCTTTCCCTCTCCAAATGAACCAGCTCCACAGGCGGCTCAGTGCTTCCCAAGTAAAGGAAGCCAGGGCTGGGGGACACATCCTGGGAGTGTTGTGTGCATCAATCACCTGTGTGTCCCTGTACACCATCTCGTACTGCTGGATCATCTGCCGGCTGATCTGGCTGCCGTGGTACACGATGGCGTTCATCTCCGTCCAGGTACGGAACTCCCTCTCCCAGTTCGTGATGGTGGAGAGAGGTGCGATGATGAGGAAGGGGCCATGGATGCCCATCAGGAATATCTCTGAGAGGAAGGTGATTGACTGGATTGTCTTCCCCAACCCCATCTCGTCAGCCAGGATGCAGTTCTTCCTGCAGAGATGGACAGGGTCGGGTCAATGTGGCTCTTTGGGGCAGAAATCACTGTCACCAACTCTTTGATGGGATGTCAAGCACAGCACCTCTGCCCACACTTCTCTGACCCTGAAGCATGGAGCATGGGGGGACTTTCCTATAGTGGCCCAAATCTGTCTGGGTGTTGGGGTTTTAGGAGTTCTCCTTTTGTTTTTCTTTCTCTTAAGGAGCTTTCCCCCATATGTGTTGCTAGGAGACAATAAAGACTGGCTACTTAAGAGAGACAAAAGAAGTTGTCACCGCTCAGGGGAGGGGTGCAGCTGGCTAGTCTCTCTTTACCTGAGGTTTCTCATGGAGGGCAGAGATACCGAGAGCTTTGGACTGGGAAAACGAGGTGGCATGCAGCCCCCAGCTCTTGTGCTCTCGGCATTCGGAGGGGAGAGAGGCTGCAGTGGCTGTGGGGAGAATTGGTCACCACTGCAGGATTCCGTCTCCTGCTGCCTTTCTTCTACCGTGAGTGCAGCTCTGTTCGTAAGAGCGGCCGTTGCATTGGAACCTTATTAACAGTCTACCTTCACTAAAAGAGGGACTCTTCAGCATCTGCTCGGGTGCCTCAGGTGAGAAACCCCGGGATCCCGAGCCTGCCTTTCCCTGCCCCGCTCAGAGCCGGGCCGCTGCTGCGCCACCCCCCCACTTCTTTGCCACTGCTCTGAGTCTTCCCTACACTGTAGCTCTGCACATCCTGCCTGCCAAGACATCCTGAGGTTCCTGTTACAGCCGTGGATTTGATACATCTTGTCGACCACCCAGGGTTTTTGCTCATTGCTGCCATTCCAGCCTGCTGCTCCCGACGGGTCCGGCTCCCGAGCGGCACCCGAGGGGCCCGGCTGCCCCTGGGGCTTTGCCAAGGAAGCCCCTTTTCCATCCCTCCCGCCGGCCCGGCCGCCATCACCGCGTGCAGAGGCGGCCGAGCTGGCGCCACAGCGCCCCCTGCAGGCGCGGGGGAATCCCCGCAGCCGCCCTGCCCGGCCGGGAGCCACCAGCGCCCCTGGCGGCCGCGAGCGGAGCTGCACCGAGGGGAAAGGGCCTGCGGCCGGGAGAGGCCGGCCCTGGGCTCTGCTGCTGCTCGTTGGTGCTGCCGGCGCTGCTGTTTGTGTGCCTTGGCACCCACACACACACCAGCAAAGAGCTGCTACTCCTTCTCCCGTAGCTCTGCCTGAAAGCCCCTTAATTTCAAAGTGATCATAATTTGAAGGGAAGGGGGTTACATTTTCCATTCCAAGGGAGGCTCCTGCCTTCCTTAGCAGACGTCTTTGAAACCAGGACACTGGGTAAGCCAGCCAACTTCTTGTAAGACCATGGATTCAAAATCAGCATGAAAGGTGCTGTTCTTCAGGTACACGTGAGCCAGGAAAAGATGCATGTGATGGCCTGCTGCAGCTGAGAACATGCATATTCCCACCTGCCTGCCACACAATGGGTAACCAACAGCCTGGCCAATACCAAAAAGATAGGTGTATCTTAGAACCATAGCTAAGCCCTACTATCTCCAAGACTCATCAGCCTTTACCAGAGAGAAACATTCCTAAAGACTCAGTTGCAAAGCTAAAGCAAACGCATTGTTTCTGGCAGCTGCCTGCCAGCTCTAGCACTTGAAGGACTCAGTGGCTGCTCTGTCAGACCCCTGTATGTCTGCTCTGCTCCCCAGCTTTGCTGTTCCCATGACGTCACACACAAGGCCTGCTGCCAGAAGGACTGCTCCAGCCCCTCCTCACCTGTTATACCAGTTAAAGAGCAGCCAGTTCATTCCCTCCAGCTGATACTCCCGCAGTTGGTTGCTGTTCTTGTACTCCCGGGACTTCTCCAGTTTCTGCCAGGACTCGGATGCTGGGCGCTCCTAGGAGGGGACAGCAGGAGCAAGGTCCATGGGAGATGCTAATGCCCAGTGAGGCCAGATCCCAGTGCTGCTAGGGCTGCACAACAGGACAACACTTCAAAGCAGCCACTGACAGCTGAGTCATAACAAGGTCTTGGCCTCTGCAACCCACCCTCAGACCTTGACAAATGACCCACCCAAGAGGGGAGGATACACTGCAGCACCAGGGACAAGGTCAGCACCACTGGACTGTGGCAAGACGCAGCCAGTCCCTGTGCCCAGGGCAGCAAGCTGCCAGCCGGGTACGTTACCTCAGGGTACGTTACCATGTGCTTGATTTCTGGAGGGATTTGGAGGGCTTCAAACTCTTTAATCTTCCCTGGGTCAACATCCTCCTCCAGCTCCCAGGTGCTCTCCTCATAGGGCAGTGAGCACCACTTCACCAGGTAGTGAGTCACCTCCTGCAGCACAGAGAGAGACAGGCTCAGAGACAGGGAGGGTCAGCAGCCCTTCACCCACCCTGTGCCAAGGGTCCTCGGGGACAAGGAAAGCTGTGCAAGGGAAGGCTGGGAAGGCTCAGGGTGCTCAGAGATCACCCACAATGTACACCATGGGGCCAGGCCTCCTGCCAAGTCTCCCTCCTTCCCTCCATGGGGCAAGGGAGAGATGCAGCCTCTCACCTCCCCAGTGTCAGGGTCCTTTGTGTGAGCCACCTCCAGAATTCGATCTACCTCCACATAGTCCGGGTTGAACAAATCTTCATCAGGCTGTGATGGCAAACAGTAAAGCAGGAGGTAAGTTCAAGGTGATTCCATGGTTAAACAGATGGCCAAAGTAAACAGCTGCCGGGCATCTGTCCCCAGGATGCTGCTAGCTGTGTGCAACACACCAAGTGCCCTGGACACAGGTACAGACATCTGTCTCTGGGCAGGGAGGATGCAGGAGCCCCGCAGAAGGCAAAGCTCTTTCTTTAGAGCAGTCACATGCTCCGTGCTGCCCTTGCTGGGAGGCAGCAATGACCTCTCCAGCCTATCCGGCCCCAAAGTACAAGTCCTAAGTTGTCTGCTCCAGCTGATGTGCAGCATCCAGAGCTGTGACCACCACAGTGCACAGCACCCAATGAACCCCACAGCTGCAAGGGGTGACACCTTGGTCTCTGTTTCTGCTTCCTTCTTGCCTCACCTAGCATAGTCCTTGGAGAGACATGGCCTAGGGCTTGGTAAGGAGAAAAACCAGGCTTCTATGCTCACAACTCCCCAAGCCCTAGTTAGCTACAGGAAAAGAGCATGTGCTCCTTGCTGAACTGTCAGTGGTACAGAGTGTTCCAACACATGCTTTTTTTTTGCATCCTGAGAAAGACCCCAAACAGACTTGTGAGTGAGAAATTTGACACACACCCCCAGCTTTCCAGCTACAATGGAGAAATTTTCATAGCCTACTGACCTGATTTGCACTTGTAAGGGGCAGTTTGAGGAAATCCAACAACTATCTCTGGAGCAGCAAGACAAATTATAGAACACCTTTCATACTAAGCAAGATTAATCTGCTTATAGAGCAGAGCAGGCAGGAGCTGCCCTAAGCCCAGATATTTATAGTTCCCTCTCTCCCATAGTATCTCTGCTCCACCACAGAAGCACTTCCAGCCCTGTATGCTGCCCTCCCTCCCACCAAGCAACTCCTCCAGAGCTGGCAGTGCCCAGCAAGTCACATTTGTCACCCTGCTCATAATTCCACCAGTGACACTACAGGTGTCCAGGGCACAGTCATGGACCCTCAGCTCCAGCCCTGGTGTCTTTGGCTCTGGAAATGGACTGGCCTCGGCAGCAAGGTTTCAGGGGCGGCTCCTGGCCTGCTTAGCCATGGCACTGGGCTCAGGGTGAGGCACCACTGCTCACTCTGCTCCACTCTCACCTCTGTAAAAATATGTTTCATCTGAGCCTGCTTGTTCCGGAAGCGCTTTATCTTCTGCGAGATCCTGGGGTCCTTCTCCAGCTCCTCCAGCGTTGCCCATTTACAGTGGAGGTAAGAGCTGCAGGAGGAAAAAAAATCAACAACATGTGACCAAGAGGACTTTGGTCCCAAACCCATCTGCCACACGGAGCAGCATGGATCTCCCAACGATCCAGAGAACACCCAGCCCATGACTACGCCACCCCAAACTGGGAAAAGCCATGGCCCAGGACCAGGCCAAGACCAAGCACTGAAGCTGCAGCAGCTGCCCTGCTTCCCACCACCACAGCTGGCTCAGGAGGACAGGGGCAGGAAAACAGGGATGCTGGGGCTGCAGCTAGAAATGGGATGGAGGTGGGAGCACACAGTCCTTGCTCCTGCATGCACAGGGCCCACAGAAAAAAGCATAACACTGCACGTACAAGTTCCTGTACTTGACGTAGAACTCCTCTGTCTCAAATGCCAGGCCTCCAGGATGAGCCTGAAAGCAAAGGAAGGAGAGTTAGTGAGAGTCAGAGGCTGTGCAGAAGCTGGGGGGGGCATGCTCAGCCATCCCCTGCCTGACCACAGGCTCCAGGGACTAAGCCCCAGGGATGGTGAGGACAGCCAGGCACTTGTTGTGCTGCTGCCCCGGAGATGCAGTAGCCCTGGGGAACATGATGTGAGACCACTTGAGCACGGGGAACTCCAACACCTTCTAGTGGGCATCAGCCCAGGCCTGACTCCTCTCCAGAGGCTTTCTGGCGCCCAGGACAGGAGAGGCACCACGCTGATCCACAGCTCAGCAAGGTGCTAGTCTGGGCATACCCCAGCATCCCACCACAGGAGCAAGAGCACCAAATGGTGCTACATCTCATGTCCCTGCTGTACAGGGCAGCCAGGTCCCACCTCTTCTCTGCTCAGGGACTTCCAGCCCCACTGACATCTTTGCCACTCACCTCCTTCTGCACCATCCTGGAGGCAAGGATCTTCTCAATGATATTGGCATCATCCTCGGGAGGCTCCTGGGGACAGGAAAAGAGAGCTTTGTTTTTCCGGCTCATCACGTGTCCCTGGCACTCTCCCATCACAGAATGGCTGCTTGCTCCTCTCCCAGTCCCCCAGCTGGGCAGACAGAGTCAGCACTGGGAGCTGGGAGAGCTGTGCTTGGGGAGCTCTTGCTGGGTGAGAGGGTGTAGGTGTTGCCAGCCCAGCTACACTCACCCTTTGCCTGTCCTCTTCATGTCAGCCAGGCCACAGCACTGTGGGGTTTGTTGTGTGGGTCCTTCCAGCTACACCAGGGCAGCCAGAGAGAGTAGAAAGTCTCCCAGTAAAGAGCAGGGAACTTGGGCACTTCTGCCCATGGACTCAAGGAAGGAAATATGCCAAAATGTGCACATTCCTGCTCCCAGGCACTCTCCATGCCACATCCTGGTCATGCCTTGGCATTTATACAGCCCCATAGTGCTGTATGGCCCCAAGGGCCTCAGGAGAGCAGGCAGGATGCCACCCCCACACTGTCATCTGCCCATGGCCACAGGCAACAGCACCTCACCCCACCATTCTCCATGCAGCTCTTCCTGGCAGGCTCGAAGTGCTGCCTCCTTCCCTCTGCAGGCTTCCACTCGGTCCCCAGAGAATCACCCATAGATACCCTCTGCTGGCACCCAGGGGCTCCCAGCACAGCCCCTCCTGCTGAGCACAGGCTTTGCTGGAGGTGGCCCTAACGCTGCCCTGCTGCCAGCTCAGGGAAGGTGAAGGATCTCCTGGCTGCAGCTGTGCCAGGACCAGCCCCACCAAATGCCAAGGGACAAGAGAGACAGGCTTGTGCCTGTCTGTGCTACAGAGGAGACACACACACGAAGATTCAGGGGAGATGATGGACACCGAAAATGTGGAGCCTGCTTGAGCTGGGAGATAGTACAGCAGAAGGAGGAGCAAAGTGCAGAGCAGAAAGGAGAAGGACTGTTCATTCCCTTGAGATGGAGGCAGAGTCTGGACCAAGGCAAAGCAGCCCTGAGGAGTTGCTTTGCAGACTAGAAAGTCTCTCAGAGAAAGGCATGGAGCAGGCGGGGGAAGGACAGACAGACAGGGCATCCCACACCACTCTTCTGAAAGTGTCTGGGAAAGCCAAGGATTCCTGCCCTATTTGGGGAACTCTGCCCAACACCAGGTTAAGACAGCTGAAGGGAGCATGCAGAAGTGCTCCTGCCACAGCCACTGTACAGCACCTGCTCCCCCATGCCCAGGCATCCACCCTGGCACTGCTGGGCTCTGCCTGACCCTCCCACAGAGGGTTTGTGTGAACATGGCCATCGCGACAGTCCAGTGCCCTGGCGCTGGGAGCTCCCACGCTGATCCACAGCCCTTACACAGGCTTCCACTGACCTGGGGCTCATTGCTGGCTGCCTGAAGGTTGCTGGAGGAGCCCTGCACTGCCCCAAAGAGCTGTTTAGAACCGTGGCCAGGAGGCAGGGGGAAAGCGGCAAGTCCAGGTCGTAGGGAGAGCATCCCTGAGGTCGCAGCACTCACATCCTGCCCTGCCTATCAGTTCTGGTCCTGGAAGCAGCCACGGGCAGGCCCAGCTGGGCAGGCTGGCCAGGCCTCAGAGCAGCCACCCAGCCTGGCTGCTGTTGGACATCACACTTAATGACCCATCTGGAGCAGGACAAACTGAGATGGAAGTTTAGGACTGAGAGGAGAACAGGCTGGCAGCATGGACACATGCCAATGGCAGCTCATACCTGCTGCTTTGAAAATCTCACTTGGAGAGATGACTGCCAGGAGCCCAGCTGGGACACGGCCTCAGGCAGAGCTGAAGCAGCACTAGCAGCATGTCCTGAGGGTGTGTGGCAGCCCCAGGCCAGGCATGGATCATCAGGTCAGGACTTATCAACAGAGCTGACTAATACCCACCAAAGCCTTGGGAAGAGGGGACTAGAGGGTTACAGAAACACCATGAAAACAACTAGTGACCATTATTAATATGTGGCAGCTTTGTCAGTGACCAGAGAGATGGAATGAGTTGCAGGATCCAACACACAGTCATAGGCAGGCAGGAAGGAGCAGCCAGCACCCACCAGGAGCCAGCACTGAACCAGTGGGCAGAGGCAGCAGGACAGCAAGGCCCAAACCACAGTGGCATCGGCTGGTCCTTGCCATGCTGCCCAGATCCCTGCCATGCTGCCCAGCAGACCAACTCAGCTGGCAAGGGTCAGGCTGGCATCGCTACGCTCTGAGGCATTGACAGAGAGCAGCAATGTGGGCAGAAAATGATGACCTGGCACCTACAAAGCCCTCAGCTGGCAGGGACAAAATGATAGCGTAATCATGAACAGGAGATACAGAGACCAAAGCCAAAGGTGGGCATGGCAGTGGTTAAGACACGTCCAGCTGCGTGACACATTCCAAAGGCCTTAGTCTCCAAGCAGGAGGGGGACAGTTGGACCAGCACACCTCTTGTCCATCTCACAGTTCCTGAAAATCCAGCCTGAACCCTCCCAGACAGGCACTCTCTCACCCCATCCTTGAGCTGGGACCCACCACTTCCTCAAGCCTCAGCACTGACATTTTGGGACACCCTGCAAGAGGCAGATCCCCCGCACCCCCCAGTCCCACACCCAGCACTACCTCTGCCTGCCACGCCAGAGTAGAGGCGGAGAGCGCGGAGGTTCGCCCAGCTCCCAGCACGGCAATTGTCTCGCCGTCATCATCCACAACCTTGAAATCCAAGTCCTCGTTGTACTTCCTCCTCTTCACCTGCCGTCCAGAGCGTCGTTTCTGTATACAGGATGAGAAAAGGCAGCGCCGGGAGGCACGGGCAGACCAACTACCTCATCCTTGCTTGAGTGGCAGAGAGAAAGCCCCAGAGCTGCCAGGATTCCTTCCAGGCCACACCCTGCCCCAGCAGGTTGGGAGTGGTGGGAAGACCAAGCACTCCTTGAGGTGCTGAGGTCTCCATCCTGACCCACAGAGACCTGTCAGTCCCCAAAATGTGAGGCAGAGGAGCCCTGTAGAGATGCAGGGAATGAAGCCCCCCAGGCTGTGGGGCCAACGTGCCCCCCTGCGCTGTGCCAGGAAAAGGAGCTGCCCAAAGCTGTGGTGGAGAGGGAGACTCAAGGCTGTGAGATACGCAGGGCCCAGGGCAGCAGTGTGCACCCAACCCTGGGCCAACAGCTGACTTCAGGCTGATAGAAGCTGGCCATACTGCTGAACATGCTCTCTGATTCCTGTGCCCAGGGGCCCTGTTGTGGTCCCACTGAGAAGCAGCCAGGATTTCACCCACCGGCAGGCAGCTGAGGGCTTTGGACATACCTGGCTGTCAGCTGACTCTGCAGACTCCTCTGGGCTCTGTACAGATGGGCTCAGGAGATCCTGATCCAAATCCAAACTGTTCACTGGTATCTCATTTTTCCTCTTCCCTTTCTTCTTCTTCTCCACGGGGGTGTCTTTGCTGCCAAGGCAGACTGACAGTTAGATCATGTCCTGTCAGGGGAGAGGCAGCAGGCACCCACACAGAGCACTGCTCCCACTAGATCACCCAGAGGCAGCTCAAGGCTCCTGGGACCTCCCCCAGCACTGGGGATCCCCAGTCAGTGACGCTCATTAAGCACACCAAGTGTTTCTCCATCCAGTTCCAGAACACTGGGATGAAAGGATCCACCTGCCCTGCCTGGTGTGGAGGCTGGGGGCTATCACCAGCCAGGGGAACAGCCCCACAGGGGCATTAGGAGCTGGGGTTCAGCTCACGGGGTCTAGTACAGGCACAAAGAGGATCTCCCCACCGCCAAACCCAGTAGGCCAGGGCAGCAAGGTGCCTGCTCTGATCACAGCACTCCCAAATGCATCCTGTGCTGATCAAAGTCAGAAATAAAGTTCAGCAGCTCCAGAGGCAACCCGTGTCCTGGCACCCTGGAAACAAACCTTCTAGCCCAGTCTGAGGAGCACTGGCCACACATGCTGGCCACCTCCTGCATGTGCCACAGAGCCCTGCCAGTAAACCTTTACACCAAGCACAAGCTGCTCCAGCTCATGATTCATGGTTCCTGAGCCACAGCAGTGAGCCCCCTCCCAAGGCAGCTGAGCAGACTGGAGCGAGCCTCCAGCTGGAGGGAGTTAAGCCCTGTGATTGCCATGGACACAGGAGGATAGAGATCCAACTCCCCAGGCCCATCACAGCAGCCACTGCCAGTTCCAAGGGCCCACTGGGAAGCTCTGTCCCACCGGGAAACCGTCCTCCATGCTCAGGTCACAGAGGGGACTTGGGCTCTACTCCCTTGAATCCCACCACCTTCCTGAAAAACATGGAAAGACAAGCCCAGTCCCACGGCATATTCTCAGGGTAAGGGCTACCTGCACCCCTGTGGCACCACCACAACCTGCCTGCACAAGGAAACGGGACCGGGAAGCACCACGGTAAAAAAACAACTGCTCCCAGCATGCCAGTCCATCCTTATCCTCTGCAAAGAACACTGTTAAGGGAATGGCTCCAAAGAGCTGGTGCTTGTCCCAGCGCTGAGCAATGCCGCCTTCCTCACTTCCAGCCCCACCATCCATCCCCTCCACATCCCAGATCTGTACAGTGGCAGAGGAACCAATAGTTTCAAAGCCACGTCAAGGTTTTAGCTCCATTTATTGAGAAAAATCTCTGCTTGCCTGTGACTAGCAAAAAATAAAGGTAAAAATCTGTTGTTCAGGTCAGAAATGCCCTGGCCATGCATATATGCCTCAATTAAGAGGCCCTGAAAATGCTCTGCAAGCAGTGCTTCCACCGAGCAGTAACTCCCAAGACATTGATTGGTAAGTCACAATTAACTGCTTCATTCATGAGTCAGTCGTTGACTATGATTAGAAATAATTTAGAAGAAATT
This sequence comes from Corvus cornix cornix, assembly GCF_000738735.6. NCBI lineage: Eukaryota > Metazoa > Chordata > Aves > Passeriformes > Corvidae > Corvus > Corvus cornix. Next base: position 625,462 of record NC_046349.1, on the reverse strand, counting down.
ATGCCACCATTATCTGCCACTTAGAGGACTCCCAGCAATCATTCCATCCACACAGAGTATAAACTAACTAAAGCCTGCTGCTTGCTTCTCCCCTCCCTGTGCTGCCAGGGGCCCCCAGGCACCTCCCCAGCTCCACGTGGCCAGAGGGCACAGGGGGACACACAGCCCTGCTCCCTGCAGAGCTTCCACCCTGACACCCATGGCTGTCCCTCACACAGCAGGGTTTGCTGGTGGCTGACCCAGAGCCCAAATCAAGTCTAAGAAAAGGCTCAAAGAGGGGCTGCAGAGGCAGGGAAATTGTAAGGAGGACTCATGGGCTGGACTTTCCAAGCAGTGGAACTGGAACTAGGTCCTCCTGGAAGGTGCAGATGAATGGGAGGAAGCACCACAGGCTCAGGCTATACTGGGACAGAGCATCAGGAGTGCACAGAGCTTTGTGGAACTCCCGGACTCCCACACACAGTTTCTTCTGGTTGCATGATGTGTTACAGAGTTATATTACATTGTTTGGTTTGCATGAAGTGGCCTCCTCACCAGGGCTCTGGTGGCACCCAGCACAGCAAGCTGGTTGCCCTTCAGCCCCGCCGGTATGCCCAGATCCTGCTGTGCCCAAGTAGGAGAGCCAGTGTTTCCAGATCTGCAGCTGGGGTCACCCTGCCACAAGCCCCATCTCTGGCAGGGTGACCTGCCCACCAGCTACTCACAACCGGTTGCACAGTCATGGGCTGCCCTGTATGGAATAGACAGCATCCTGTGAAGGCACTGCTGGCAGCCAAAGGACCTACAAGAGCCATGAATGGCTCCAGGAGCACAAGCCTCCACGGCCTGCCCTTCCCCTGGGTTCCCCTGCAGGGGCAGATCTGTGAACTGCCTGTATGGCAGGTCCTTACTGGTGGAGAAGTGTCATTAGGAAAATCTGAGAGCTGCATCCCTCATCCCAGGGCCCTCCTGGGGGCCCAATGCTGCATTCACATGGGCTTCATCCTTCCCTTCCTTGCCTGCAGCCCCTCTCCTTCCCTCTCCACCTCCATCCCTCTGCAGCCCTCCTTGGGGCCTGGAGGAGCCCTTCCCTCACCCTCCCAGCACTGTCCGCTTGATCCACCCATGCCCATCTCTCTGGCTCACCAGCCCATGACAGACATCTGCAGAGCCCCAGGCTCAAGGAAGAGCACAAGTGACAGCACTGCATGGCTCAGGGATCTGCTGGGGACACGGCTCCTGCTGAGCAACCCACACCTCCTCTTGTCCACAACCAGCCCACACCAATGGCACTAAAGGCCACCCCAGTAGCGGCTCCACAGCCGTGGCCTCTCCAGGATCCAGCTGGCAGCGAGCTCTGAAGGAGTCAGGCTGTGGAAGACCAAATGGCATTGGTGCTCTTGAGACCTGCTCTGCTCTCTGGACACATTCTCCATTAAAAAGAAATCAGAGCTTCTGGCCAAACAGCCTGTTAATTAAAAGGCTCAGGAATTACCAGAGGTGGCGGCACTGGCCTGTGCAGTGCAAGGGAGTCCTCAGGCCTCCCCCCACTGCTGGCCTTGACTGCCAGCACAGCTCACAGCTGCCAGGAGGGACAAGTCTCCCTGGAGAGGGAGAGGGGATGGGATGCGCTTCGCCATGCTCCCAAACCCGAGCCAAGGGGAGGCAGGCTGCTGGCCCCTGGGTGTGCACAGCCCCTCATGTCCACACAGTCCAGGGCAGGTTCTTCTCACTCACGTACCCTCTGCCTGGGCCCCAAATCAGATATGACAGAGCACCTCTGCCACAGAGCACCTCACTGTCCTGGTGGGACACCCCCCTAAAGTCCCTTTTGCCCCAGGACACTTGGCACAAAGGCCAGACCAAGAAGAGGCCAAGACTCTCCAGTCCTCTTATGGATCTGGAGTCTTGCAGAGCCTCATACCCAAAAGGGCACCCACCTGTCCCGTCTCTGCATGGCCAGAGAGCTCATCCTGGCATCCCAAGCAGCACATCCAGCCTTCAGACCAAGTGTCCTGCACACCCAGTGCTGCTCTCTTCCAGCTGCAGCTCCTGCAAGCCCACAGCCCTGTCCACAGCAAGCACAGAGACAGGGCCACACCACCACCCACCTGCTCTTCTTGGGTCTTGATCTGGGGGCTGGCTCAGAGCCACTCTTCTTGTCTTTAGGCTCCTTTGGGGCTTTGGGTTCCCGAGGTTTCCGGGGCTTCTTAGCCACCTCCCTCTGCTTGGGCTCCTTCGGCTTCTTGGACTCCTTCACCTTTTTAGGCTCTTTTGGTTCTTTAGGCTCTCTCCTCCTCTTTGGTTTCACCTCCACAGCTGCTTTATCTCCCTCTTCCTGCTCTGCCAGATCCTTTTTCTTCCGTTTCTTCTTCACCCCCGTGCCCCCACTGTCCTGCATCCCGTTCTGGGTGCTTGTCCGCTTCTGGGGAGCCCCGTTGGGCTCTTCCTTTGGGCACTGGCACTGGCCACCTGTGTTTGTGGCTGTCACTGTCACCTGGTGGGGCACCTTGTCCTGCTCTTCACTGCTGGCAAAGGTGTCCTGTGTCTTGCACTCCCAGGCAGACGACATTGAGGAGAGGCTCAGTGCTTTTAAGCTTGGCAGCTGTGGAGAGAATGCAAGGTGACAGGTGAAGCAAATGCCACAGTTGTAAACAGCAGGTGCCCCGGGGGAACCACAGCCCCACGAGGCTCCAATCACCCAGTGCAGCATGGCAGCATCCCTCAGCATTCAGGGGCTATGGCTAATGGCCACCACAAGCAGATGCAGCTCAACAGGGAGGACCCCCCCTTCTTCTGCCCAACAGAGGCTGACTGACAGAGGCCTTTCAGCTCCCCCCTAGCCCATGCAGGTCCCAAGCAGGGGTGGCTGGCCCCAGTGTGCCCCAAACACTGTTCTGCCTTTGATCCAACACTCCAGACTCCACTTGGCTAAGACAAAAGCAACCTGTGCATCCAGACCCTTCTTGCCAGTTGTCCAGAGCCAGCGATTGTCCCAGTAGGGTAAGGAGAGGGAATTAGAGATGCCTTGCAGCCTACAGAAACAAAAAGTGCGCTCCCAGGTCCATCTGGGGCAGAGCTCGAGGCAGAAGAAAAGGGTTAGACCAGCACTGCCCACAGGAACTGCTGGGTGCAAGGGCTCCCTCCAGGCCAGGAGAGAAGAGCTCAGTACTTCCTTTGTTTCCTGTGAACTTTCCAGCACTGAACATTGAAAGGAATTGAGCTGCCTCCTGAGCATGCTTGGCTGCAGCAGGCATGACCAGACAGCAGCACTCAAGGGCCCAGCTCTCCTCAAGCAGCAGCCAGAGTGCATGTGGTGAGGGCCCAGGCTCAATGTGCAGCAACCTTGGCTCTGGAAGAGCAGCCCAGGCTGACAGGGCTGGCAGGGGACAGCCCAAGGAAGGGAGCTGTGGGTGACAACTCTCAATGGGAACCAGAAACATCCCTTGAAACAGCTGCCAGAGCGAGAGAGAGCAAGGGATGCACAAAGGAGCAGGCAGAAGCACAGTTGTGTGCAGCAAGGATGGGGAAAGGAACATGTCGGGTTCCATTTCAGCTCTCTACCAGTCAGTGCCCATCCCCAGCACCCCAGCTCCTCCTCACGCATGGCTCAGCCATGACCAGAGGGAAGCAGTGGCCATCGCTGGCCTCGCTCATCACTGTGGGGCTGGTAGGGCAGCACCAGACCAAGCCCAGCAGCATGACTGGGGCTGGAAACTGGGCACTGGTGGCTATGCCATGAAACAAGATATGGGCCCATCCCACGAGCCTGGAGGTGTCACCTTCTCGTAGGGAATCTGTGGGGCAGCTGGTGAGTGGCCCAGAAGTGCTGGGCAGCACCTCCTGTGCCTGTGGGGACAGGGGCAGTGTTTGCCTCGCCACCCCACACCCACAGTTGCCCCAGGCCAGGGGTGCTGCTTCCTTCACAAGCCCCTTCCCTGGTACTGAGGCGGAGGTGCCAGTGCCTCTGGCAGCAACACCCTGGCCCTGCAGAGCCTCGGCACCATCCACTTCCTCAAGACACCTCAGAGCTGTGGGAGCGAATGCAAATCTTTGCATCTTACAGGCTGAGGGCTGGAGCCCATCCAGGGTTGTCTAGGCACAGGGTGCTCCATAACACTCGGACTTCTGATTTGGATTATATGGAAGCATTAAATGAAACGGACTGCAAGGGGAAAGGCCCCTGATGACCCTGCAGCCACCCATGAGTGGGGCTGCAGGCTTGGCTGGCATCGGTCAAGCAGGCTGCACCAGCACCCCTGCCCACCAGCGGCCGCTTCCAGCCCTGGCCCCTGCTGCCATCTGCACCAGCAGCCTGGGATGGGGGAGCAGCCATCCTGCCACATGGACCAGCCATCACAAGGCACCTAAGGAATTAAAGGGAACCTATTCAGGACAAGGAGAAAATCCGCACTGTTGATGCTGCTTCTGAGACCACTGGCTGTGCAACAGCATCAGTCCCAGCCTTTGCATTCCTCAGCTGTCACAAGATGGGGATCAGCTGTAACAATTTAGGATTATAGAATGGCCTGGGTTGGAAGGGACCTTACAGATTATCTACTTCCAACCCCCTACCGTGTACAGGGACAACTTTCACTAGACCAGGTTGCTCAGAGCCCTGTCCAACCTTGACTTGAACATCCCCAGGGATGGGGTAGTCACAGTTTCTCTGGAAAACCCCTTCCAGTGCCTCACCACCCTCACAGCAAAGAATTTCCTCTTAATATCTAATCTTATATATATGTATATATATCTGTATTTGCTCCTAATACCTAATCTAAACCTACTCTCTTTCAGTTTGAATCAATTCCTCCTTGTCCTGTCACCATACGCTCTTGTAAAAAGTCCCTCTCCATCTTTCTTGTAAGTCCCCTTTAGATAGTACCCCTGATAAGGACAGTAGAACAGAACAGCATTTTACTCACTTGATAAGGATAGTAGAACAGAAAAACATTTACTCTTATCAAGGACAGTAGGACAGAACAGCACAGCCTTGGAGAAATAGATAGGACTTGTGATAAGGGGTACAACGATGTCAAATAAAGCCAAGGAAGTGGGGATAGCTAATGAATATGTAATCAGTGGTTGTGATAAAATCCCTGTTCACCCAACACTCTTCACACTTGAATGGAAGAAGGATCCCCCCGAGTGACCAGCCTGCTACAGTAAAGAATGCCTGCTTCTGATACTCAAAACTGTGTTACAAAGTTTCTATCCGGCCGATTTCAGTAGCATTTCTTTAGGTAAGCCCCCTTTAGGAACTGGAAGGCTGCAGTTATGTCACCCCTAAGCCTCCTCTTTTCCAGGCTGAACAAACCCGATTCTCTCAGCCTTTCCTCATAAGAGAGGTGCTCCATCCCCCTGATCAACTTGGTGGCCTCCTCTGGACTGGCTCCAACAGGTCCATGTCTGTCTGGTGCTGAGGACTCCAGAGCTGGATGCAGCACTGCAGGTGGGGCCTCACCTGAGGGGAGTAGAGGGGCAGAATCCCCTCCCTTGACCTGCTGCCCACACTTCTTTTGATGCAGCCAGGACATGGTTGGTTTCTGGGTGCCAGCGCACACGGCCGGGTGTGTGCAGCCTCTCATCCACCAGCACCCCCAAAATCCTTCTCAGCAGGGCTGCTCTCGATCTGTTCCTGCCCCAGTGGGGATCGATACAAGGATTGATAACCTGATCCACACTTCCTTAAAGATCAGCTCTGTTCCACTCCCTTGTCCCAGAGGGCAGTCTCCCAAGGAATCCCACTGACTATCTCCCTGAAAGGCTGGAAGTCTGCTTTCCGAACACTCAGTGTCAGCACCGCGGCCTGCGATCCCTGGGAGCATCAGGTGTCACAGCCTGGCATGTCCCAGGAGCAGTGCTGGTCCCAGTCAGCAGCGATTGCCTCCAACTGGAGCAACCAGAAGCCTCTGGTGCAGGCCCTGCCATGAAAGGGCCAACAAATGCCGGCCTGTGGGACCGAGGCACACAGCCAGGGCTCGCACAGGCAGCACAGGGACAGAGAGGCAAGGAGACCAGGCTGCTTCCCACCAAATGCTGCCAGCCCAGAAACTATACTCCCAAAGCTGCTTGGTTTGTCTTGAGGGGAAAATGTTTCATGTTATGCTCCTGAAGCCCACAGCAAGCTCTGACCATGCATGTAGGACTGTGCTGCCAAGTACAGTCTGCAGCGAGAGCCTGGCGCACTGCCATGAGCCAGGGAATGGGTTTTTTCTACTACCCCTTGATGAGGTTCAGTTTATCCTGGCTTCTTATCAACAGGAAAAGCCTAAGAAAGCAGTGCCAGCTTGTGCTCCTGCATGGCTCCAGAGCACCCTCGCTGCCTTGCCTGCAGCAGCCCGGCTGGTTCCTCGTGGCAGGCAGGAGCTCGCTGTCCCCGTGCAGCTGCTGCCGGAACATCGGCCACTGCCCCTGCACACAACAGAAATCGCCTCTGCTTCCAAAGGGTGAGAGGCTGAAGGGCCGGTCTCACACTGCTGGGGACACAGCACTCACTGCAGGGAGCTCTGCTGCAGCAGCAACCTCGGCCTGAGTGGCCTGAGACACAGGTATCCATGAGCCAACAGGCTGCCCACAGCTGTGACTGGGCTACTGGCCACTGTGCAGCAATGGCCAGCACTGACATACCACCACACTCAGACCCGCTTCCCAGGGGAGGAACATGCGTAGCTGCAGGAGCCTAAAGCTGGCAAATTGTAGCCCTGGGACATGCTGCAGCTGGGCAAGGCAGGCTGCTCTGGGCTGGTCCGGACCAGCCGGGGGCTGCTCTAAGCAATGCTCTGACCCTGAGGGGGCAGAAGTGGGGCAGGGCAGGCAGCATCTCTGTACCCCGTCTGCCCAGGCTGGTCCAGAGACAGGCTGCACCCACACCACGATGAACCCACCTGTCACCCTGGGTGCCAAAGCACCTGGGGACATTCAGTGCTACAAACTCATAAGGTGTTGGGGAAAAACACGAATTTTGGTTAAATCCTGCTGCCCTCCTAAGCGGCTTCTACTTCTCAAGGTGTGAGGGGGGTGTCCTTGTCACATGCTCTGTACAATTCAGTTTTGCCATCCTCCCCCTGCAGAGCTCTCTTGGCCCAGCTACAGTCACCCTCTTCTCACAGGTGGGCTAGGCCAGCTCTCAGGCCACCTGCCTTATCCTGTTCAGCCTTCAGTTCATTCTTCCAACCTCACTGGCTATGGCAGTAGGCAGCACGTAGCATCAGAGGTACCACAGGGTAGTAGGAGGGTTTCTGCTCTGTTCCTTTTCCCTTTACAAACCACTGAATGCACCCTGGGACAACCTGTAGGCAGACACCAAACTCTGCCAGTGCTTTACAGTCTCCTCCAGGAGCAGGGACAGCCCCCAGTGACAACATGCACGTGGCTGGTTCTCCCATGCTTTACTGGGTACATCTTGAGACTTTCCTCAACTTTTCTGCCTCCATTTCCACTTCAGCATCTCAGATGACTGCAGGAATCAGCCAGCAGCTTTCTTTCCCGACCCATGCTGTGAAAGCAGCAATATCTTCCCTGTATTTGGCTTCCTTGCCTTTAACCAGTCACTAATTTACAGAAAGGCCTTTTATCAGGACAATGCTTCACGTGTTTACAAGCATTCAGTGAGAAACTTCCTCAGCTGCTGGTTGGGAGCCCATAAGCCTTGCACCACCCCAGCCCAACTTCAGCCCTGTGACCCAGTTATCTTTAAAATCCCCAAGAGATTGTAAGGACTAACTCTGCTTTGAAAAAGTCATGCTGACTATTCACCAGCATAGTATTTTCAGAAACAAAGTGTTTATTACTACTATTACTCAATACCTAAATGAACTTACTGGCCTTTAGTTTCACATTTACTCCCCTCTCCCCTTCCATGGCCCTAATGGGTGATGGCCCCAATACTATTTTTTTTTTAATTTATTTTTTTAAATTTTATTTTCCCAAATCTCATTGTGTTCCTTTACAATTCCCGAGTAACAGGGAAAAACAGGTGGCTTATGTTACTTTGCTCAGAAATGTCTTTACCACTCCCTTTAAGGGCAACCCTCTAACCCTCAGAGATGACTCTGGGTAGGGAGCCTGTTTGATTGAGCTGTTCTGCCAATGCTCAGTTTCCACAAGCCCTCACTTGGCACCATATTTACCCCGTGACTCCTCTTAAAGGCTTTTTAATCCTGAGAGAGTTGGAAAAAGATTTTTTATTAGACTCCATGTCTTTAGTGGTTCCTAAAAATCTGTGATGCCCTGCCTTGCTACAGGGTTACTTTGAAATTCAGAGTACATGTCCTTTTTCTTACTATCGCTTTTTAAAACTAAATAGAAACATAATTTTCCATTCAACTGCCCATTCTACACGTCTTTTTACATGTCCACCTAAGCAAGCTTGTTGCTTCTGGGTATTTTGGAGTGGGGAAGAAGTAAAGATGATGACTTCCAGGTTTTCGTAGATGATGCCCATCTCTGAACCTCTGGTAACCCAATCCAAGCAGCCTCTGCTTCCCCAGAGCACTTTTTATCCCTAGAACCATGCCTTTGCACTGTCTCTGAACTGGCATTTTTTTTGGTGATGATTGTAATGATTTCACACTTCCAGAATACACTTTTATGTAATGGTTTTTTTATTCACAGAGTAATCTTCTATAAATTACATTTCATAGAGTCCCTCAGCATCCCTGGAGCACGAAGTCTTGTTCCATGTGTCTAACTACTGTCAAATAGAAGGTCAGGAGAAAAAAATGTTTAAAACCTCCCCAGAGAGCTGTGGAGGCTAACAGAGCACACTTACAATTGCATGACCCCATTCTATGGCGAAGCCAAGGTCAGGGTGGGCCTTAATGGTGTGGTGTGTTTCCTTAATTTAAAATTGCTTTGTTTCACTTATAGTCTCAATTTGAATCCTGAATTTTTATTCAGGATTTGGGGGAAAACACCACCAGGAGGTGGGAGGCAAAGCGGCTCCTGCCCCTGTTCCTCTAAGGGGTCCCTCCCTCTCTCAAAATGCTGAGCCTGTGGGATACAGTGGCTGCTCCGACCCACGAGGCTCACACAGCACCCCCGACCCTCTGCGAGCCCTCCAGCAAAGCTGGGTTCACAGGGATGTGAAGGGACAGTTTACAAACTCCCCTTGGTACCTGCACGGGAGCTCAGGAGCAGTAAAATTCAGCAGTGTTTTCCCCACACCTGCTCAGGGCAAGGACGAGCTCAGGCCAGTGGGTGAGCCAGGCCTGTGGTGAGCAGGGACAAAACCCTCAGCCTCACCTGCCTGCGCCAGGTACCTGCAAAGGGAACAACAGTGAAGAAGAGGAAACTGCAAAGAGAAGTGGGGAGGGGAAGAAGCAACATCTGCTGCCCCATAAAGGTAGCACGGATTTACACAGCTTATGCACTTGCAGCAGCAGCAGTAGTAATAATAATAATAATAATAATAGTAATAATAATAGTAATAATAATATCTGTGAGAGGCAGGAGCAGAGAAGCTCCCCTGGACCCACATGGCAAAAGTCCCATGCCAGCACTGCCAGGAGATGTGATGGGGATCAAGGAGATGCTGCATCTGCACTGCTGGGTGTTGGAGCTTGATCCATATCCAAACCCTGCACTGACCCACAAGTTTGGGTGTGGGAAGGAGAAAAGACCAAAAGCTTCATGCCCACCCCATAATCCATCCTGCAGGCTTTTTTCTCCAAAAGCACAGTGTTCCCAGCAGGACAAAGCTCTGCCATGCCTCAGGATCTGAATGGCAGCTCTGTCCAGCAAGGAGGCAACAGATGAGCCCTTCTAATGGTCACACCACCAAGAGCAGATCCACCTCCCCTGGCAACCAGGCTCAGACGACATCCACACAACACAGTCTTGCCAGGCAGTGTGACCACAGCCAGCAGCAGTGGCCGTGCCACATGCCACCTTGCACCCAATTGCAAGGACAATTCAAGCCCTGTTTGCTGCAGGCTTGGCCAAGCTTTCCTGCAGCCTGCCAGAAGAGTTCTGCAGAAGCCCGCATTTGGGTCTAGGGCATGCATCAAACCCCCCAGAGATCTGTTCTGTATGTGGAGTGTCCACAGGGACCCTGACTGCAGGGGCCATCTCCATGCTCTTTAGGCACAGACTGATGCCTGGGGGCTGCCCAGCACCCTCACTACCCATCTCCCCCCACCAAAGTCACCAGCCAACCTGCTGCTCCACCAGCAGGGCATCATGACACAGCTCTGCCTCCCTGAGAGGCTCAGGCTGGCTGTCACCAGCCCAGTCTATCCACACAGCTGGCCACAGAGCCCAACAGGAGCAGAACAGGCAGCTTCTTTCACACAGAGGGTTTTGGCAGGCTGGTGAGCCAAACCAGCCCCATTCCCACCAGCAGCGTGCACAGCATGGGCTGTTGGGTTCTGTTTGCCCGGTGTCCGCACCCCTTGTTTCCAGCTCTTAATCCAATGCAGCAAGAAGCTAAAAATATACAAGTGCCACCTTCCATCATGTCTCCGAGCAGGCTCTGCAGTCACCATGGGATGTGCATGATGGAGGTGGGGCCTGGCTCTGTTCCCAAGATGCTCCACCACAATGCAGCCCTCAACAACTACAGCTAGGAAGCTCCATCGGGTGACTGGGCCAGCCCGGTCCCAGCGCCCTGGCACAGGGAATGGGTGGGGCAGAGAGCAATGCTGCTGCCCTGTGCTGTCCAGGCTGTCCTCCCCACTCAGTTCTCTCTGGCAGGGAGGAAAGCCTGTGCAGCCCTTGGACGCTGGGGGAGACCCAGCACTCCTGGCTGTGTGTGCAGGAGAAGGGCACCCTGGCAGCTCACTGCTCTCCCCACCCTTCACCCTGACAGAGTGAGTGCCCAAAACTCCTCCACGCACCCAGCGCCCGGGGTCATCACACCTGACAGTCTCATCATGACAAAAAAAAGCCCACAGACACAGCCTGGGACAGAAACACAAGTGCCCCCCGGCTTGGACAGCCCTGCCCCCTGTGCCGGCTCCCACTGCTCTGGATCCCACTCCAGCCACGGGGAACTCTGGTAAAAACCCCCAACAGCATTTCCAGTACGTGAGACAGCAAAGCTCACTTTCACATAAACAGACCCATAAAACTCAGGAAAATCCTTCATTTAATCAGTGAGTGCTTGAAGCAAAAACAAGCAGAGCTCCCACCAGATGCTCCCAGGGGCCTCCCTCTTGCAAGGGCTGCCCAGCAGCCACATGGTGCCTGCAGCCCTGGGCTGCCTCCCACTGCTGTCCGCACACTGCAGGGGATACAGCCATTCCCACCACTTCCAAGCCAAGGCTGGAAAGTCTGAAGAGCCCTCCAGAAGAAGGCTAAGGGATCACAAGGCTTTCCATCTCTCTGTCTCCAACATAATTCTGCTCTGCTACCACAGTCCACGCAGGATGGGAGCATTTCCATGGCTCTAGAATAAGGAGATTTACAGGCACTGTGGGATAACTGCATTTATTTTAGTTCATTATTTCTCTGGTTATTTAACAATTCAGAGTTTGGCAGAAATAAGGAGTAGAAGACCCTTCGGTGCCGAGGGACAAGCAGGACACAGACAGGACAGGCAGTCCAGGGAATGATGGTGCTGAGCCCTCAAAGGAAATCCATCACTTGTCATTGCTCTCGGGGGTAACCAGGCACTCCTGTCCCACCTCCACCAGCAGACAAGGCACCCTGGCATGAAAACTTGTAAGTCATGAGACAAGTGACAGGTTTCACGAGTTAGTCACAGCTTGGTGACAAATGTACCAGATTTTTGTGCATTACTAAGGAAGAAGAGTTGTGGAAACACAGCCCCTGCCTTTGCTAACTACAGCCCCTCAGACAGCGCACCAGTTGGCATTGCCATCATAATTTGCACAGGAAGAGAGGTACTGCTGTGGGGGGCACCAAGGGGGCACAGAGAGGAGCTCCTCCCCAGACAGCCCACTTCGAGACCCCATCTCTCCAGCCCAGGTTTCCTAATCCACTGGCAGTGGATATAGGCAGGACAAAGCACTGACCTAGGACAGCCAAGGGCTTGGGAACGGAGGGAGCACATCCAATACTTTTTCCCAAAGGCAGTTGACAGCTCTCCTGCCATCCCTCACCAATATGAAGGGTACCAGCATTTTGCCAGCCTTTTCACGCTTGGGCCTGAACCTACAGCTACATGATGCCCAACAGGGAGTTTCTGCAGGTGAGAGGCTGGCAGGGAAACACAAGACTTTTGAAAGCCTTGGAACCACATAAGCATCTCATCTTCTCCAGAGAGACTTTCCAATGGAAGGCAACAGCCCCCCTTGGTGCCATGAGAAGTCTGTTTACAAGGTGTGGGCACTCCTGGGCTCAGGTGTCCAGAGCAATGTTGACCCCTTGTGAGTTTTGCCCCCAATGCTGCTCATCTGAGCATTACAGGGAGCCACCCACCCCTTCAACCAGGCACCCAGAATGCCCGCAGGAGCCCTGCTTGGCCAGGCTTTCTTCCAAACACTGAATTTGGGAATGCTGCACTCTACCCCATGACATGCTGCAAGCATTGTTGTGTACTGCTGCTGGCTTAGAGAGCTCAGGAGATGAGCAGCTGGAACACTACCCCTCCTTGCTCACACCACATGCCTTTATCTTCCTCCCAGATTTTATCTGCAGCAGCAGCACAGAAAACGATTTGTCAGTTGAGCCCTCTAAAATTTCCAGTTGGTGGGGGAGGATGGTTCTGCTGTGCTTAAACCCCATGTCATTTCAGTCATCCCATCTCAAGAGCACCCAAACCTGCTATATTAGCCCAATGAGTAGCATGAATTTCTTACCTGGGCTTTGCTATCAGAGGAGGGTGATCACAGACCCACACCCCAAAGCACCCTGCTCTCCTCCAGGCCTTTGCCCTGCCCCATCAGGAGCAATCCAGCCATGCTGGTACACAAGACCTTCCATGCTTCCTTCCTCCTCCTCACCTTGAGGCTGGCTCTGCTTCTTCACAGCATCTTTAGAACACAGTTCTAAACTCACTACTTCCTACAGTACTGGTGCTCTGAACACACACCTAATATCTGCAGCATCTGCCTTGCTGCAAGCCCAGAACAGCACACTGACCTCTTCAAAACACTTCCCTCCCTTCCTCCTCCCATCAACCTGCCATGGCAGTGTGATCTGGGGTACCCTGAGCAGCACGTGCTGCTTCAGAGCTGGTTAGAAATGGCACTGGCTTGTGCTCTCAAACAGATTTATCCCTTAGCTCAGTGCTCACTTTAATGGTTTTCCATTAAAAGCAGCAGGGACACAAATTAGCTCCAGGCAGACCAGTTTGTTCTATACCTCCAGCCATATTTCAGCCCCACAGGCAGAGTAAGACTCCATGCATGTAACAGGTCCTTTCCCCTCAGCAGAGTGCCAGCGGTCAGGCCCTTCCCCTGCACACAGTTAATATGGAGACCACTGGCTCATAAATCTCTGGGAGCAGCAGGCTGTTATTATCCAATGCAGCAATGCAGAAATGGCAGCTTTGTGAGATGGGATTTTTTCTGAGTAAGGGAAGAAAATTCCCTGTCCAAGCTCTCACAGCTCCCAGACATGATCTTCCCAAACCTCCCAGCTGGCATTAGTCCTGGTGTATCATGTCAGTAACAGTAATCACAGCAAACATGTGGTTTTGTAATGAGATTACAGCAAGAACCAGTACTATGGACTTCAAGACAAAAAGAAGGGCTGTTCCTCCACTGGGGACAGCACCAAGTCAAGAGCATTTCCACTACTGAAGATAAACTCCACCTTGTTCAATGGCCCCATCAGGCTCGCCCACTCTGGGGTGCAGCTCAGGTCAAACTTCAAGGAGCTGAGCTGCACCCCTGTCTGGCAATTCAAGACAACACTCCCCCAGCCTCCTTCCCACCATACATCAATTGAAACCATTTCCACATGGGACATGGTCTTCAGGCCTTGACAGCTGAATTGGGAGAAGGAGAGAGGGTCACAAACCTGCTTTTCTTTTTTCTGTATTTTCATTATCATCAAATCTGGGATGAATGTTATTTCTGCAAGACACAACACAAAAAAAAATTCACAATGATGAGACTGCTGAACCTGAGGCACTTCATCCTTCCAACTCACCCCTCCCGGCGGCCAAGCCAACCCCGGGGCTGCTGAGAGCAATAAAACTGCTGGAATGAAACTCTCAGGGACAAGCTTGGGGACATCTGCTCTGCTGAGCCATGGAAAGAGCCCAACCACAGATATCCCCCACAGCTCAGTGCTGCCTGAAACCCACTGGCCAAGACTAACATGGCAGCCGCAGTCTCAGCAAGAAGCAGCACTCCTGGGGCAAGCACAGAACACACTCCAACTCCTCAGAGCCTCGGGTATAGCCCAGGCCCTGCTGAGAGACGTGTCGGACACTGCCAGCCCTGCAGCAGCAGAGGGAAGTAAACAAACCAGCCTCTGCCAAGCAGCAATGACAGCAGAAAGAGACTGGAGAGGATGCAGGAACTTGAGGCAGGCTGCAAGCCCCATGACTGTGACCACAGAAGAGCTGCTAGGGGGACGAAGATGGGGCAAGCAAGGAGGAGAAGAGCCATGTCTTCCCAGAAGCAGCCCCAGATGCAGTGCTGGGGCCAGGCTGGCTGTGTCCCCAGGCCTGTGCCCCCATGCCGGGGAGGATGCTGCATGAGTAGCACCCACCTTGCAGCCCACAGGGCAGGATGGGCTGAGGGAGGGATGATTTCCAAGCAACTCCCCTACACCAGGCCTGATCAGAGGGGCTGCAGTTGCAAGTCCAGCTCTTAGCAGCACCTTAGTGCCAGAGGCAATGAGGTCCCCACACTGTACCCCTCCGGCGGACCAATGAGGGGTCTGTGGCAATGCAGCACCATGAGAGCTCTCTGGGGCAAACAGAGTGTTCCCCCAGGATCCCTGCAACAGTGGCTGTGGCCCAGCTCGGCCAGCAGCACTTTTTAGCTGGTCTCTGCAATGGCCACAGCTCCCAGGCACTGCCAGAGCAGATACACCCAAACACAGAGGAACCCAGAACCCCCTCCTGGGCTTCACACACCCTCAGGACCAGGCCAACCTGCCTAGGCCTGATTTCTCTGGGGACTGGGCATAGGTTGGACACTGCCAGATGCAGGAGAAAGCTGGCCTCAACGCCTCCTTCCCACCAGTGCTGTGGTGGCAGGAAGGCCAGGAGCAGCCCTGCCACATGCAGCGCCGGTCCTGGGTGGATGGGGCGCTGCTGCAGCTCCCCAGGATAAACACGCTGTGACAGTCAAGCGGACAGCGTGAGGTCACAGTCCACGCCCTCCCCACAGCAGCTCCAGCCACGGCACACTCAACACAGCCATCGGCAGTAGATGCTTTTTGGGCAGCCAACCCTCAGCAGTTGTCTGCTGCACAGTGCCAGCAACAGGTGCCAAAGAGCGCAGAAGTATTTGACAAGTGTTTTAAGACAGAAGTCCCACAAACACCTGCCTCTCCTTTCCCTCCAGTACCATGCAAACCCCACTCCATGAGCCATGAGCCATCAGACTTGCTGGCACAAGGGAGCAGCTTGCACTGCTGCCAGCCCACAGGCCAGCCCCAGTGACACCCCGTACCCCCATCGTGTCTCCCTCCTTGGCAGGAACACCAAAAGCCAACAGGTCCTACAGGTGGGCACTTCTCAGGCCAGCATGAGGTGACCAATTCTGCATGCTGATGCTGGTCCATGGCTCATGCCATCATACTGAAGAGGCGAAGGCTTCTAACTCTGATCCTGGCTACATGACACAGGCCAGCATGGCCCACATCTAAGTCAAGCTAGGTGAGAGCAAGGAAAGGCACCCAGTGCCACGACCTGAGCAGGGAGGAGTTTCACGGCATCTGTGGACAAGATGACACAGGACTCTTTCTCATGACTAAGCCTGTCCCATACAGACCCTCCTGTACTGCTGCAAATGTGTCCCAGGAGGGCCCAGAGAACACAGGGCTAAGTCAAGCTAGAAGACACATGCAGCTGCAGGAGAGGTGCTCTCCAGGAAGGACCATGCAGAGATTTCAGACCAAGTGGGAGCAGCAGCTCAGAACAACCCTGCTGGGCTCCAACAGAGAGCAGTCCCATCCCAAAGGTGTGCTTGGAGCCAGATGTGTAGGAGACCTGGGTTTGGTTCATCTTTCACAGTGGTCTCTGTGCTGCAGGAGGCTCCAAGGTGCTCAGCTTAGCCCTCCTTGCCAGCAGCACGAGTGCACTGCTCTTGCCCCACCTGCCTCAGCTTGGCCCCCAGCAGGGCCAGCCAGCATCCACCCGGCCGAGCTGCTCCTACCCTGGCTCTACTTCCCAGTCCTGCCCTCACAGATTTTAGAAACACCACATCATAGAATATGCTGAGTTGGATCGGACCCATCAGGATCATCAAGTCCAACTCCTGGCCCTGCACAGAATGCCCCAAGAATCCCATCATGTGCCTGAAAGCATTGTTCAAACACTTCTTGAAATTGGACAGGCTTCGTGCTGTGACTTCCCTGGGGAGCCTGTTCCAGTGCTCAATCAATTTTCTGCTGGAGTAACCCAGAAGATGGATCTGGGGCACTCCAGCTCTTGAGGGAACTAGCACTCTCTTCCTGCTGTCTTCTTTCCATCATCAAAAGGCTGTGAAGTCCCTCCCATCCCTGGCAAGGCATGGGATCCCTTCTGTTCTCAAGGAGCTCTTCCCACTACTGCCTTGCCACAAAGAATCACTTGACACTTAACTAAGTACCTGGCACACACCAAGGGATTTTGCAGGCCAGCCAGCTTGCTGCTCCCAGAGCCAGAGCAGAACCTACACCACCCAAACAACCTTCAGGCTGTAGGCTGAGCCCTGGCACCTGACATTACAACTCTAAGGTGCCTGTGCATGTCTCCAGCTGATATAGCTGTGGGGACAGCACCAGGACAGAATCCAGCAGCACAGGACTCTCCCACAGCAGGAAAGCAGGACACTGGTAGCATCCATCTGCACCCCTCTGGGAACCACTGCATCTCACCAGTGCAGCTTGGTCCACCTCCAAAGCCTGGGGAAAGGCCACTGCCAGCCCAGTGAGACTGGGGGCATCTGTAGCCCTCTGCTCCTATCCAGCAGAGCTAGGGTCCCACATGGAGCACACAGGAGGTTTCACTGAGACCCAAGTGATGCCAGGGAAGGAGAAAGGATCAGACATTGTCTGCACAGCAGCAAAACTTCTGGCAAGCTAAAGTCAAGATAAATACCTTGCTACAAGTTCCTTGTCATGGGGCTAGTCCAGGCTGGACCCCTCTCATTGTGTGGCCCACAAGAGGCCTATCACTCAACTCTAGGTTTTCAGGGTGCTTGGTTTTTTTTTAAACAAAAAGTCAAATAAAAAAATCATATACTGTGCATCATACACATCGAGTGGCCTAAGCCCCAGCTCACTGCCTTTTGTACAGTGTTAGCTCAGGCAGCTGCAGCAGCTGAATGAGGGTGGAGGATGCCTGGACACTTGATGCTGCAGTGAGCAGCCCAGCTCTGCTGCCTCCAGAGCCCAGCAAAGGGCTGCAGGGCCCTGCTGCCCTCAGCCCTGGTGCTGTCCCACACCCCTGGCCCCTGCCCCCATGGGCTGCTGCTCCAGCACCACCCTGCCTGTTCCTCCCCAGGCACCAGCATTCAGGCAGGGCAGGATCCCAAGCAGGCAGCACTGGGCTGGGAGGGCAAAGGCTGCGGACAGGGGAGGGCAGCCAGCGCCGGGAGACAGCCGCCCAGAGGAACGAGCTTTAGCTTTGCATCATGAGCCTCATCACCAGCAGCAGGAGGCCAAGCACAGCTTCTTCACCAGGATAGGGAGCAGGCAGCTGGACTCTGCCACATGTCTAGTGGTCCCAAGAGTGGATGTGAAGGGCAGGAATGTTCCTGAGCTCTCCAGCAGAAAGGAGAGCTGGACCCTCACTGCCAAAGCCTGTAGCCTGTCATTCTTCTTCCCACAGCACCTTTGGACGAGGTTGTGGGGCAAGGTAATCTGCCCATTCCTAATATCTGTTTTCTTCAGGATGAGCAGCATGACTCAGGAATAACTTTTCCCAGGTTAAAGTCAGTATCAAGGAAGGCCTTTCTCAGTTCCCTGAGTGTGGTAGGCTGCAGACAAGCCCCAGCTTTGGGGGTTTACAAGAGGCAGCACAGAAGCCCAGTCAGTGGGTGAGCAAAGCAGGGCTGGCAGCACCGGCACACAGCAGTGCAGGAGGAGCTCTTGGCCAGCCCACTGGCATGCTCTGAATGAGGATCTGGACCAGAGGAGACAAGGGCACGGGTTCAAGAAAGGACATGAGACAGCAGGGCACGGGAGGGGGTTTCTCCCTGACCAAAGCAGAGCAGTCACTTCTTGGCACAGACCTTTGTTTCTACTCAGACTCACATCTATGGATAGCTGTGGGAGACACAGCCAAACCCAGAGGGGACCCCTGCACAGCACCCACCCTGATACCGGCAGGAGGCAGCTACCAGGCCATGTGCCTCTTCCTCTCAGCAGCAAGGCCCACCCAGAGCCACAAACACAGCCACTTGCCCTTGGAAGGGAAGCACCAAGGAGTCCTCATCACTGGCCATAGCTCAGGACAGACTGTGCCCTGAAAGCACTCGGCTCAGGCCACAGCCAGCATTGGACAGCCAGGAACAGAATGGGCAGACCCTCCTCTCTCTTAAAGAGCCAAGAGGAAAAATCTATAGGTCTTTCTTCTTCTGTCTGTGCCCAGCTTGAGCATATCAATCTCTACATAGGCATTACAGGCATTCATGTCCTATTGCTGTAGAGTCCAGCTGCTTGGCACAACAAGCACAGAAAGGGCCAGACCAGCCCCAGAGCAGGGTACTCCCATATTCAGCAGTGGGCCCAAACCAGCGGACAGGTCTTCTGTAGGCTCTGTCCTCTCGTTCCAGCTAGTGACAGGCACACAACAGTATCACACCCACCGTACACCCATGTATTTCCATAGAAATGGAGCCATCTGCCTTGATAAAATAAGGCTGGGATATCAGTTAGATCCAGAGGAGACAGTTTAACCTCAAGATCCACTTAAACTGCTCAAGGGTAGGAAGGCTCTACAGAGACACCTGGACAGACTCGATCAGTGGGCTGAGGACAACTGTGTGAAGTTCAATAAGGTGAAGCATCAGGTCCTACACTTGGGTCGCAGCAACCCCCTGCAGCTCCAGGCTTGGGGAGGAGTGGCTCAAGAACTGTTTGGCAGAAAGGGACTGGGGGGTGCCAGCAGTGTGCCCAGGTAGCCAAAGAGATCAACGGCAACATGGCCTATATCAAGAACAGTGTGGCCAGCAGGACTAGGGAAGTGACCAATCCCCTGTACTTGGCACTGGTGAGGCACCTCAGATACTATGTTCAGTTTTGGGTCCCTCACTTCAAAAAGGGGACAAAAGGACAGTTTGGTCCTGAAGCATGTCCAGGAAAGGGCAACATGGCTTGTGAAGGGTCTACAAAAAATGTCTTATCAAGAACAGCTGAGGGAGCTGGGTTTGTTTAGTCTTGAGAAGAGAAGGCTCATAGGGGGAACACATTGTTCTCTCCAGCTCCCTGACAGGAGGTTGTAGTGAGGTGGGGGCCGGTCTCTTTTGCTGTACCTGCAGTGAGAGAACAAGAGTAAATGGCCTTAAGTTGAGTCTGGGGAGATTCAGATTAGATATTAGAAGGAAACTTTTCACTGTTAGGGTGGTCAGGAACCAGAATAAGTTGCCACAAAGGTGGAGTCACCATCCCCAGAAGTATTTAAGGAACTGGATTGGGCACTGGGTGATGTGGTTTAGGGGTTAAAGTGGTAGTGCTGGGTAGGCCATTGAACTTGATGATCTTAAAGATCTCTTCCAACTTTGATGATTCAATGATTCTAACCAGGATACCCACCCTGACCACGTGCCAAGTCCTCCAAATGCAAGAAGAGGCCCTGTGAAGCCCGTACGGGTGTCAGGAGAGAGCCCTTGGTCTCCTGTTGTCTTGGGGTGATTTTATGATAATACTGTATTTCCCTATCATCTGCTTTATGCCCAGAAATGGGTCCCATAGCTTTAATCTGGGTCCAGGAGAGGGGGGAGAGAAGCCAGACGACTTCCTCAGCATGGTTTGTGTTCAAGGGCTCACACGCTCCCCCGCATTCTCACCGCTGCAGAGCCGAGGGAGCACCTTCCTGCTTTTAGCCAGCCTCTTAGCTGAGGCAAGAAAATTTTCCCAGGACTGCATACCAAAATCCTCCAGTAACAACTTCTTCTTCTTCTGGAACTGTTCAGCTTAGCTGGGATCCGAGAACCAGATCATCGGACCCCGTGGACCAGCAGGGAGGCTGTGGCGAGGCCACATCCCGGCCTTGGGCCTCGGGAGGGGCCGAGCCAGCTATAGAGGGAACTCTAAAACCACCAGCTTTCTCCGCATCAAGGAGGTTTATTATCCAATATTACTCATTTTTTCTTTGCCCTGTTGGCACTCCGCTTGTTAAATAAAATTTTTTTTTTCACTTTCATCCAAGAAATTCCTTTTGTATTGGTGGGAGAGGGAGTGCTGAAACCTGCCTTCTTACAAGGAGATGTTCATTACAGGACATTTCCTCCTAAACTTGCCTCAAACCGAGACACCTGTCTGCACACAGAGCTGGCCACAGAGAGGGCACCCTGAGAGGATGACAGCACCCCAGGTCCTCACAGGGCCCTGCTCCAGCTCCTGGGATGACAGGCCATTCCAGTGTGTGGAAGGCTCCTTTAAACTGTGCTGGCAGGGGCCAGAGTCTCTGTGGCCAGCTGTGACTCCAGACACCAGGGAACCTGCAGCATTTAACACACTGTATTATTCATAATGCTCAGCTGGTTGAAACATGGCGTTAATAATGCCAAGGTTGTGGGTCCAATCCCCATACGGCCATTCATTTAAGGGCTAGACTCAATGATCCTTGTGGGTTCCCTCCAACTCAGAATAGTCTGTGATTCTGTGATCATCCTGTGGAGCAAGCATCTCTTGCCATCATCTCCTAGGGGACAAGCTGGACAGGAGGAAAAGGACACAATCATGTCTGCCTGGTGCTGTGGTCTGCTTTTGCCTGCTGCCTGGTCTCAGAGCCAGGAATTTGTCCAGCATCCTAAAGGGAAGCACACCACCTGCTAGGGAGCACCACCGCACTGGTATGCAGATATATATGCACAGAGAACCCCACTTAACAAGCTATTTCCATACTAATTAAGAATTTGCAGATTAAAGAGAAACTCTAATCTCAAATGAGACAGCCCAATTTTCTAAATAAGCTTATGGTTTTCATATGGAGATCAACATGTTCTCACTAGCAGATCATGCAAGCACTGCAGGTTTATCGCCACGGCCACAAGTGGGAAGTTTTCATTTTCCATGTTCAAGTTTTTATGCTTTTTTACACCTTTTAACTGATGCATGCCCCACCCCGTGCTGCCAGCCTGCAACACCCCTGCATCAGGCAGGCATCAAGCACTTTCAGCAGCCAAGGACAGGTCTTCCATGAGGTCACGGTACAACCTCCTCAGCAAGCCCCTAGTGCCAAGCACCACGCACATGTGGTGAGCACACCAACATGGCACACGCTGGCAGGCTGACCACACACTAGGAACTGTCTTGTTGCATTTCCAGAGATGAGCAGAGCAGTGCCGAAAGCTGTGCTTTGTCCCTCTTCATGAGCAGCCCAACTCGCTGTAGCATGGCCTCTACACAGCATCTGCTGCTAGCAATGACGTTTTCAGTCACACAGTTTCAGGCACATCAGGTTACTATCCTCCTCCCTTGTTTTTTTTGTTCTGAACGCACAAGCTATCCCTACACCAGACCAAGTCCACATCATGCCAATATTTCCTTTTGCTCTTCCCTGAGCTCCTCCAGGAGTTGCAGCATCCATGCAGATTCCAAGAACATTATCAGAAATTCCACAACTGAGCCAGCACCAACCCAAGACCAAGCATGTGTTCTCCCTCTTCTACCAGCCTTCCCACATGAGTGGCCAAGGTCTCCTCTGCAGCGGGAGGACTGATTTTCCCAGCTCAGAGGCTGTTCATGTACTGTGAACATACAGAATACTCCAGCCATGCAGCCCCAACACCAGTACCATGAGCACTCTGTGAAAGCAACCACAGGTCCCTGCGAGGAGCGATCTTCTATCTCATTTGTACACACAGCTCCATCCAGTGCATGTCCTGTAGAGTGGTTCACCTCGGTTTTCCCTCAGAAATGGGAGAAGATCTTCTCAATATGATCTTCAGAGAAAAGCAGCTGAGAGCAAAGGCACAGAGAAGCCACAGTGGCTCTGACTAGACAGCCTGTAAAGGGACAAGATCTCCAGGGCTTGAGGAGAACTTTTAACAGGCATTGCAGAAACACACTTGCCAAGTCTGGGAGAAGAGGTCAACATATGAAGAAAAAGGAATAAAGTCCTAGAGTGGTAACAAGGATATATACCCAAAGGCATGTGCGAACTACTCCTCAGCCTGGCTTAGCCACAGTGCTTGCAGGGCATCCGAGCTGGAGCCTAGGGAGTGCAGAGCCTCGGCTGGGCTGTGCTGCCCAGCACCCCTGTACCACATTAACTCATCCACATGAGCAGAGACAAAGGAATACAACATTTGGAAGCCACAGCACTTGGGAGATGCTGTGGAACTGTCACAGACAGCTGTGAGCAGCCCCAAGGACTTTCCAGGACAAAGCCATCACAGACGGGCCACCATTGAGGATGCTTTTCAAGATCATACCTGATGGAAAGACAGACTGCCATTGCCTATATCCTGTTCCATGCCAGAAGGAGAGGTGGATGCTGGCATGTAAGCCAAAGTGCCTTTCCAGACTTTCCACCATACAACATGTCTCTACACCTAAGTATCCAATTTCCTGCTTGCTCAACACCACCTGCTGAAGATCTAGCTCTGAGGAAACAAAATGCACACTTGTGCACTTACCCTCAACCCGACTGATGCATGTGCTGGGCAACATAAGCACAGCACCAAGGACTCCATTTGTACATGCAGCAGCTACACCACTATCACACCAGGGAACTTGTGCTCCAACAGCCACCCAGCAGAATGAGAGCACTCGGACGAAGCCAAGCCAGGAGATGTTCTGAGCAGCAGGTACAGCCTTCTGCACATGGTGGGAGCAGGTATCAAGCATATGGCACCCAAGGAGTAGCTGGATTCAATTCTGAGCACGACAAACAGGTACTAATGCACACCCCAACTGCAGGATCCTGGCAAGCAGGACTCATGGCTGGTAGGATTTGCTTCTACAGGGTCCCGCTCTGCCCTGCTACCTGCAGCACCTTGCTACCACTGTCCTGGGTGTCCCACAGGTCCCTTCAGCAACCCACAGCAGCGTACACTTCTGCAAACACAGCCTTGCCAGGCAAGGATGTTACAGCTACAAAGGCAACATTCCTGGCTCCTATAAGGCTCTAAAGCATGGAAATGAAGCAAGCGGTGCTCAGACAATACCTTGACAGCATCAAGCCTCCTCAAAGAGGCCAGCTCACATAGGCTGCAGTTCTCCTCGCATTGTTCTTCCATTGTTCCTTCCCTCCATTGATCTAAACCACTACGTTTCCTTGAAATTCACCGTCCAGCTGACACCCCAGCGTCAGTTCATAATCCTTCTACTCAGACATCTTCCAACAGCCCATGGCACCATTCAACACCAAAGCTCCTACTGGGGCTGTCCATGTGTCACACAGCATGGCCCTGCTCCTCTGTGCTTCAGAGAGCCTCCTCTCCCAGCTCTGTCCTGAGCTCCTGTGAGGGACAGTGCTGGAAAAGGAAGCCCGACTTTCTGCACCTACCTTGCTTCTGTCTTTATATTATTTTAGATTGTATTTTTATTTCTATCCTGTGTAGGGGGCTAAAAAGAGCAGACAGGCAGCCCCACAGTGCAAAAGCAGGAAGAATGCTGCACGTGATGGACCCCAGCTCTCCTGCTGCTCTGCATACCGGGGGGTGTGCTTTCGGGAAGGCCAGCCTGAGGTCAGAGAGGACTGAAGGTGGAAAAAACACAGCATTCACCCTTTCAATCCCCAGGAAAATCCAAGACAAAACTCTGCTTGGAGTGATCAGCAACTACACAGCACATCCAGTGCTTGCAAGGGCTGGCATGACTGAGCAAATGGGGCAAATTCAGGAGGCTGGGGAAGGCTCAGAGTAATCTGTACCCTAAGGAAGAGCTCTTTGCCTGAGCAGTTTGCCCAGCATGAGGGATACTGGGACCCACTGCACCTCACTTCAGAGCACATTGCCCAGAGGAGGTCCCCAGCCCTACCAAGAACAGCTTCAAGCCTCTTTTCTCCAATTGTGCTGAGCTGTCCCCCAATGGGAAAGTAACCCTGGCTTTTTAACAAGCCTCTGGAAGCACATCCCTGGCCACACTGCCTGCCCAGAGCAAGGACCAGCCCAGGAGAACACTTTGCAGTCCCTCTGTTGAGTCTGACTACCCGGCAGAGGTACCACAGTGTTAGGCTGACCCAGCACACTTTGTTCTCAGGCCCACAATTGTCTCAAGAGCTGAACACATCCAAAATACCACTGTTACCATCTGATCTGAGAAGTCCTTGGGCCACAGTAGGCTGGGTGAGAGGCACCTGTGGCAGCGCCCTCCGAGCAGGCCCCAGCGTGTCCCACACGGCCACTGTCATGGTATGTGAGGTCCACAGAGAAACCCCCAATGCCACTGTGACCATGAGCCTGTGAGAAGCATTCTAAGTCACAGTGCTGCAAGCAGGAAATCTAAGACAAACCGCCACAGGACACCAAGGAATTCCTAGAATGTGGTTTGCAAAAATAGTTACAATGCTAATGTGCCTGTAACTTGTCACAACCACAGCTCTTCAGGGTCCCCCTTGGCCCACCAAACAGATCTCAGAGAACCTCAGACACATCACACAGCAGTCTCAAATCCACAACTCAAAGAAATCTCCTGGTTTAACGGGATATGCATATTTTTGGCCAGGTTTTGAGACTTTAAAGACAACAAAATCTCAAACAATACTCTCTAATATGAATTAAATTTACATTCAGCATAGCAGTCTGTAAGCATAAGTAGCATTCATTGTTTTGCTACTTCAATCTGGCTGGGAAGATGCTGCAACACACACCTCCTCGCCCGCAGGCTGAGAGCAATCAGAAGGAAATCCTGATGGATCAGCTCCAGCTGCACAAAGCTCCCAGACAAACACTAACGTGTCAGCCCAACAACGCTGCATTCAAAACTGTCAGTGTTTAAATTACCATAGAAGAATAAATAATTCCTAATACTTATCACCTTCTGTGACAATGACAGCGAGCTCTGTGTGAAGGTTGCCCAGATCCAGCTCATTTTGGGAATGGCAGCACAAGTGAGCCTGCACAGGTGGGGATGTGGACTGCAGGAGAGGACCCACCACAGCCAGCCCTGCACTGGGGGCTGCTTACAGGGCTCCTCCCAGAATCCAGCCTGGGTCCCCCAACCCAGGACCCTGCCCAGGCCAGCTGTTAGCTCTGAGAATAGCTCAGATCAGCTGCAGAGGATCAAATAATTGCCCTGGGGATAGGAAATACCAACTATTTTCAGTTTTCTGGGAGCGCTGTTGGGCCAGGAAAGGCAGGGTGCAGGCCACCCAGCCTGGGGGGAGGAGGGCCTGACAGCTTGTTACACGCTTTCATTGTTGCTTATCCCAAGAAAAGGAAAAGGTTTCCAAGTGAGTTTAAACCTCACACTTGCTTTTTTGAAACCGTTTTCCAGACTGCAGTTTCACACTAGGAAAATATAAAATACGCAGATTTTCCACCCGAGGCTCAATCCTGACATCTCCCACTCCTACTTGCAGAGCAGCAGGGAGCGGGTGCAGCCCCGGTGCGAGGGGCATACAGAACTGCTGGTCAAGCTCCACAGGGCAGCCTGGATTGGAGCTCATACCCCTCATCACAGGCACTCAGCAACCTGCTCTTGGCTCCTTTTCCATCAAATCTTTGCAGCTTACCTTTAAAAAGCCACATGAGATCCCTAAAACTGTTTCACAGGCTAAAAACTATTTGTGTCCGTAAAGTTCCTTATGGCAGCAGGAGATGCCTGCTCCAGACAGTACTGCCTCCATGCCAGGGCAGCAGCAGAAGCATCTGCTGCCCACCTCTCAAAGCAGCACCTGTCCCTCTCTCCAGCCTGATGTCTGGGGTGCCCACGGCCTTTGCTGTATTTCAACCACACCACTGCACATCTCAGAAGGGTATTTAAAGGACACTGATGGCAACATTCAAAATGAAAATGCCCTAGTGAAGGTCTGAACAAGCACTCCTAACTGAACTGAAAATCCTGCCCACCAATGCTGTATGCTAGCAACAATGCCAGAATCCAAATCTGAAGCTTGGATGCAAAACTGGGAAGGAGCAGCCAGTCTGTGCTAGCATCCACATCCTTCAACAGCCCTGCTGACAAAGGCACGGCTGCCCGGCACCCCTCTCGAGCAAACGAGAATGAAGGGGAAAAGGCAAGTGAGTCAATGTTGCCCAATCCTGTCTGACTTTTAAACAGCAGTTTTCTGACTTAAAAAAAGTCCAGAAATATGCATATAAAATTTTAAGGAAGCCGAGCTCAATCCTGTTCTGCATCACTGGCAAGCCTGGGGAACAGGTCCTCCATGTGCACAGGACAGGTGTGGGACTGGGGCTGTAACAGCACTGCTGGAGCACAGAACACCCGGCCTGGGAGAAGCCTCCCCTGGCAGCTCTTGGCTGGGCTTCAGATATGAAATTAAGATTAGGGCTGAAGAAAAGCCAAAATTCATAGCTTGAGAGGGGCCAGAAAGGGCCCACTAGAAGAAAGTAGGGGATGCCAAAGACCTGAGTTTGCAGACACCTTCCTGAAGAATGACCTTGACCCTAATAAGATTAGGGTTGGGATAACGCTGAGTGGGGCTGCAAAAGTACACGGCAGCTTCCAAGAATGCTGGGCCGGGAGAAAACACTGGTCTAGATAATTGGTAGAAAACTTCTCTATGGCTTCTCACGAAAATCAGGGCTATGGCTAAGAAAAAGAAAACCCAGAGGTGCAGAGGAGGCAGAGCTCAGCCGAGCAAAGCAAGAACTGCACGAGGCCTCACCTGGGAAAAAGCCTTCATTAGGAAAAAGGCTGGGGAGCTTAGCTAAGGCTCTGCTGGAAAACCAGCATCAGGGTCCAGAGTCTAGCACTCATGTGGAGCTGGAAAGGGATGGCAAAAGCTAAAGGGGCTGGCCTGGGAAATGGTTTAGAAGGTTCCCTACAATTCAGCTGGAAAACAGCTCAGGTCAGGGTCTGGACAGAAAGGAAAGGTTACACTGCACCTGGGGAGAGGGGCTGCCAAGAGACCCATGTGGGACACCTTGTGCCAGGAAATGGCTGCAGGCCCTTCCTTATATCCCTTCCTCACAGTGCACAGGCAAACACGGGGTCGGGCTCAGAAGCAGAATGCCTGGTGTTATTGCTGGAGCGAAGCTGGAAAGGAGCTGCCAAAGATAAGTGGGAGCAGCCTGGAGTCCCAGGATGAGTGAAGGCTTTGGAGTGAGCCATGGGTTAGGGGTCTTCACTGCAGTTCTTCACAAAAAATAAGAGGCTTGAGTGAAAGCCAGAGTTTACAGCTGAGCCGGGGCCTCACCAGGCAAGCAGGGGCTGGCAGGACAGCTGCGCTGGGTCAGTTTTCATCCAGGCAATGGCTATGGGGCCTTTTCAATTGTTTGGTGGAAAAATAAGAGCCAGTGCCAGGAGTAGGGTTAGGGCTGCAAGAGGGACAAAGCCTAAGCTACACTTGGACTGTGGCAGGAAAAGGGCTGCCAAAGCCAAGTGGGGGCTGCCAAGATACATGGGCTGGAAGAACTCTGTCTGGATTTCCAGCTCTAAGACTCAACTGGAAAGCAAGAACTACAGTTAAGGCTAACAGAAAGTGAAAGCTTAGGGTTGCATTTGGAACAGGGTTAGAAATGGTATGCCAAAGATGTTTTTAGTTTGTCAAGAGCCCTTGTCTGGGAATCACCTCTTGTACAGCAGCTCTTGTCAAAAGGTTCAGCTATAAAATTAGGTTCAGAGTAACACTGATGGACAGAAGGAGCCTTGACATACAACTGAAATAGGGATGGCAATAGGCTGCCAAAGCAAAGTGGGGGCCTGCAAAGAGACTGGGGCTTAGAGAAGCCTTTGGTCTGGAAAATGGCTCAGCAGCCTTCTCTAGAGCTTCCCCAGAAAGGGAGAGCTAGGGTTGAGAGAAAGCCTGGAGCTGCAGGCAGAGCAGGGAAGGGGCTACCAGAAGGAAATGGTAGGAGACCCATGCTAGGAAAGTCTCAGGTCTGCCTACTTGGCTTCAGGGCCATGCCCACCTGTTCCCAAGAAAAGGAAGGCTAGAGACAGGACTGAAGGCTGAGAGCTGCCATTGGAGTAGAGCTGGAAGGTGGCTGCCAAACACTTGGGATGGGAGAAATTTCTATCCATGCAATGTCTGTGCAGTGCCTGGGGGACCGTGTCTCAGGTTCAGGAAGAGAATGAGGACGAGGTTTCAGAGAAAGACATTTCCCTATTGAAGGCAACACAAAGCCTGTGGTGGTGGGTCTTGGTTTGAAGTGTCCACCAAGGAAGGTGGGAGCCTCCATTGAAATGGAAAATGTGACCCCCTTCCCTCCAAATTACGATCACTTTGAAATTAAGGGGCTTTCAGGCAGAGCTACGGGAGAAGGAGTAGCAGCTCTTTGCTGGTGTGTGTGTGGGTGCCAAGGCACACAAACAGCAGCGCCGGCAGCACCAACGAGCAGCAGCAGAGCCCAGGGCCGGCCTCTCCCGGCCGCAGGCCCTTTCCCCTCGGTGCAGCTCCGCTCGCGGCCGCCAGGGGCGCTGGTGGCTCCGGCCGGGCAGGGCGGCTGCGGGGATTCCCCCGCGCCTGCAGGGGGCGCTGTGGCGCCAGCTCGGCCGCCTCTGCACGCGGTGATGGCGGCCGGGCCGGCGGGAGGGATGGAAAAGGGGCTTCCTTGGCAAAGCCCCAGGGGCAGCCGGGCCCCTCGGGTGCCGCTCGGGAGCCGGAATGGAGCGCAGCAGGAACCTCGGAGCGGCGGCTGCCGCAGCGGAGCCGGGCGCACCCGGCTGGCAGACAAAGTGTAGCAGAAAATTCCACAGCCGTAGCAGGAGCCGCGGGGTGTCCCGGCGGGCACGGGGGGTCGGGTTAACGTGCACTGAAAGAGCCGGAGCAGCGGCAGAAAGCAGCGGGGCCCGGCAGCGGCAGCAGCCGGGAGCTGCTCCCTCCGGGAACGGGGACGGGGTCGGGGTCGGGGTCCTCCTCCCAGTGAGGTCGGGCGTTGGAAAGGTCCCAGTTCAACAGCTGCACTTGAGAGCAGAAGCTCACCCCCAGTAAGGAGAAAGCAGCGCAGGACAGAACTCCGCGGTGGCAGCAAATTCTCCTCACAGCAGCAGCCCGGCCATCGCACCTCTGGTCCCAAGGGCGAGAGAGCGAGAGGGAGGAGCCGAGCTCAGCCCCTCACCCAAAATCTTGCGGTATCTCTGCCCTTCCCAAGAGAAAGCCCTTCAGCCAGCTGCATCCCTCCCCCATCTTGGCCACTCCTTTTGTTTTCTCTTAAGTATCCCTGTTACCATCTCTTAGGCAGCAAATGGGAGAAAATTCCCTAAGAGGAAAAAAAAAAAAAAAAAAAAGGAAAAATCCTAACCTCCAATAGGGTGTCAGGCTCCTGCCCTCCTTCACTCAGGTGCAAAGGGAATAGAGTAGAGCAACAAACAGAACTTTTAAAAATCAAATGTTTGTTTTCAGAGGCTGATGCTGTGCTGAGGCTAGCTGAATTTTTACAAGGACGGGCAAGAGATCAAACTTTGCCTTTCTCTGTAACCTCCTTCTCAAAAACAACACCCATTCTTGTTGAAACCTTAAACAGAGCCAGCCTGAGGCACTGCACAGATTTGCAGTGCAAAACAGAGCTAGACAAGGATTACTCCAGCTGCACAGAGGAGCTTCATCACAAAGAGCACCACCACCACCTAAGATTGAATTACATTAAAACATATCTTGCGGAAAGGAGATGTGATTAGACTGGCCCACAAATCCAACAGTCTCCACAGCCAGCAAGCTGAAAACATGGCATGTGTTAACAAGCAAAGAGGACTGTACCCACAGGTTATGTATAAGAGCAGGAAAGGGGATGCATCTGCACCATCCAAGCTGTTCTCAGTTTATGTCCTACTTGCCTTTTAGGAGACTCTGCTGGTGGGCTCTCACATCTCAAACTCATCTGGTTTTTGTAGTGCATCGCCAAAAAAGGCTACATCCCCAATATAAATCCACTGATCACCAAAATACCTGACAAAAAGGTGCTCCTCCTTGTAATATAACACATACACACAGGCGAGGATCAGTCAAACAGGATCAGTCCTCAGGGTCCCAACAGGATAAACACTTTGGGGAGAGGAATGATGTAGGGGCATGGAGCTTCGATTCAGTGGTTTGACCCCTTGTGACAAGAAGAACCTTCAGGAAACATGTCCAGAGAAAGGCAACAGAGCCGGGGAAGGATGTGGAGTACAAGTCTGAGGAGGAGTGGCTAAGAAGCCGGGGGAGATCAGCCTGGAAAAATGGAGGCTCAGGGGGGAACCTTCTCGCTCTCTACAACTCCCCGACATGAGTGTGGAGCCAGGTGGACTCTTCTACCAAGTAACAGGATATGGACAAATAGCCCCAAGTTGCACCAGGAGAAGTTTAGGTTGGAGATTAAGGAAAATTTCTTCACCAAAAGGGTTGTTAAGCACTAGCACAGGCTGCCTACAACAGTGATGGAGTCATCATCCCTGCAGGGATTTTAAAGACATGTGGCTTTAGCACCTGGGGACATGGTTGAGTGGTGGCTTTGGCAGTGTTATGTTCACAGCTGGACTCAATGATCTAAAGGGCCTTTTCCAAACTACTTTGATTCTATGGTTCACACAGCCCTCAAAACCAGTAAGGCACACAACCCCATCTTTCCCCTGGGGACACATCCAGACTTGTCTCAGCCTTTCCTCTCTCCAAAACCTGCATGTGCTCCCAAGATACCCACACAACCACTGCCAAGGACTGGGCCCACAGATGACTTCAGACACACAAAGTTCAATCTCTGAGCACAATCTCTGGCATTCTCCCATTGCAGACTTCTACCAATATCCCTTCAAGCATTCTTCATCTCAAGATGTTCCCACAGCCCCTCAGTCATGGACACATCAAGGCACTTCAGAAAGGAAGTTTTATTCATAGCTTTTATCCAAAGAGCAACTTTCATTTCCTGAAGGGAAATCTCATCTGCAGCACGGTGAGGAAGGTGGGAGTCAGCAGCTCTGAACGCAGTCCTAATTTTGTTTTGCCTTTACTTCCAAGGGTCCATATTATCTTCAAGCCCTGTCCTCCCCTCTCTTCTCCGACAGTTCAGGTGTCCCCAGGTCCCCCAACCCATGGCACAGGTGTACATGCCCACATGCCTTGGCTGCAGCTCAGAAGCTTCCCCAGGCCAGCTCAGCCCCAGAGCTGCCCCGGGGCAACATGAACACAGCCCTGTCTGTCCCTCCGGATAACGTCCATAGGCTTGTCACCAACAGGCAAAAGGACCACAAACCCAGACAAAGCAGAGGCCTCAGCATCTGCAGAAACTAATGGCATTTACCCGAGAACATGCCTTATTCAGTACAGCAGCAAATGTTTTTACTTTATTAGACCACATTCCTGCAGCACAGTGCCATGTTCAGTTGCCTGCAAGAGGCAGGTGACAGCCTTCTTCAAAGGGGAAAAAGCACCGATTTTATCTGTGGAAATAAGCTGCAGCTAGGAAACAAGTGCAGTTAAAACAAAAATCAACACCCCAGGTCCTTAATGATCCCCTTCAGAAGGACAAAAAAAAGGGGCACGTGACTTTCTCCAAGCACAACAGTACCTGGGATTCAAAAAGAAGCAATGCTCACAAGCCACCTCTGGAAGGACAAGGGGCACCCACAGGCCTTTGTGGGCATGTCCACCTATGTGCCACAACCACTGGTGATAATCCATTTGGAAAACCTGCACTCATTCTTTTCCCTTGCTAAATAGGAATTTTGCACTCAAGTCCGTCCAAAGCTGCTGCAGCAAAGAGCAGAACCAGGAAACAGCCTTGGACACTGCAAACTTGTAAGTTGACATGCACCACTACACAAAATCCCAGAGCAGTTAGAATTCAAAGGGATCTCTTGAGATCATCTTGTCCAAGTCCCCTGATAAAGCAGGTTCACCTTGAGCAGGTCTCACAGGCAGGTTTTGAGTATCTCCAGAGGAGACTCTACTCAATACACTTCAACTCTGATTTTCAGCCATACCTGTGGCAGACATTCAATGACACAACCAAGCCACTCAGCACCCTGCACACGCACACCCCACATCTCAATGAAGTGATAAAAATCCAGCAAAGGGATCACGTTTGCTTCTCAGGAGGTGTCTTGAATACTCAGGTCCCAGGCCAGAAGTGAGAGCCCCTGAACTCCTTAAGCACAGCAAGCTGGGTCCAGTGGGATGACAGTCTGCCTTGCACTACTGCTGAGGTGACAAGGTCCTCCACCAGATACTTTTCCTGGAAAGTAAAGGCACATTGCCAGCCAGGACCACACAATGACACTACAGACTCACAACTCTCCACAAACGCAAATTGGGGTCCATGTCTCAGCTGTCCACCCTGAGCTAAAAGTGCATGTAGTGGAAGGTGTCCCTGCCCATGGCAGAGGGGTTGGAACTAGATAATCTAAGATTCATTCCAACCCATTCTATTCTATGATTGTTTAATTTAGACATCAGCAGCTTTCCCAGCTGCTTTTCCTATGTGGCAGAATGGAAGCACCCCTTGGTGCCTCATCAGTGACATTCAAGAGGAACAGGAGCCCCACACTTCAGGCTGGAGACCCCTCTGCTTATTACAAACCAGAGGAGTGCTTTAATACAGTACACCTAGCTCCACACATCCTCACTCATCCCCCAAACTCCCTGGCACTGACCCACTGGAGATGCAGACTTTCCAGAATGACCTCGTCTGCCAGCTCCCTGCAGCCAGAGGGTTCCCCTTCCCAGGTGCAGGAGCAGCACCTGGCACACACAGTAGGCTCAGGGAGGGGAGGTGCCACGGACAAGGTCTCACTGCAAGCAGCTCCTTTGAGATAAATGCATCAAGAAGTGTCCAACCTCCATCTATCAGCGGACTTCTGGTGACACTTCCTTCAAGGTGAGGGGTGCAAGCCTTGCTCACCTCCTCAACATGATGTAGCCCTTCTCTCTCCTCCCTCCTGTAGTTTTGATGACAAGAAGGATCCCTTGAAAATACACATCTCAAACAGGCACAGCACTTTGTATGCAGCCCTGGAGGACATGAAATTACTGATTTTCAGACAAGCAGGTCTGCTCTGCTGATATGCCTCAAGAAGTGCTGCATCTCCCCAGTGCTTGGGCACAGTCTGAAGGAAAAGAGATTAGTCAGGGGTGCCAAGTCCAAACCTGCTGCCCAGGCCTGCAGGCCAGCAGCAAGCCAGGCTCATGGATGGCAGCTAGCCCAGGGGAAGTTGGGGGGCTCAGCACTGCCTTGCTACTCTGGTACCTGAGGATGTCAGGGCTAACCTGCCCTAACACCGGCAGAGGTCACAGTACACACTGATGAGAAGTCTTAGAAATAAGAGCTGCAGGCAGCTCCCACAGACACAGCACCAGGGCCCTGCTCAGGCCTGCCAGACGCAAGGCAGCAACAAAGGGCACCAGGCAATGGTGCAACTGAGAGCTTTCAGAAGCCTGTCTTCCAAGTAAAGGGTCCTGCTCTGTCTTTGCTCCACACACCAATGCCTGTGCCAGTGTCAGCAGCTGTCCTTGTGTGTGTGTACACACCATTCAGGGGTGGTGGGGACACCCCACTGCCTCACATAAACTGCAGAGTAGCTCTCTGGGGGAAGGGGTGCTACTACAGCCCTGGCTGCCCAAGAGCTGCTCTGCTGTCCACCACCTGCTGCCATTGTGGGAGCAGCCCTTGGCTCAAACACAGAGCAGTGTCTCGTGCCTGACAACAAACCCTGCAGCCTTGAGGAAAAGAAGTAGCCAGTAGCCATTCCCTACCATACAGCATGCGCGTGCTCTCTTGCTTGTTGGGTGTCAACAAGACATGAGCTGTGTCATTTCTCTGTCAGAGTCAGGCATCACATCAGGTCTTTGTAGAGCTGAGACATCAGTACTGCTGCTCTGGCAGGAACTCCCAGAGTCCTGACTTGAGGTCAGAGGCACAGGAACAGCCTGTGTACCACATCCTACAGCTTGGAGAGCCTCACACCAGCTCACTGCCCAGAGCATGTCAGGCCAAATGGGATCAGAGTGCTGGGTGTACGGGACCAGCCTCAACAAGTAAATGAGAATCATTCCCAAAGGAGCCAGGAAGGGTGCCTGCATCTGCCTGAAGTCAGCTGAGGGAAATAAGGACTGGCCATTGCTTACCAAGAGCTTTGCTGTGCTCCCCTGCTACTCCTGCCCAATCACTAAGAGAGCTATGGAGTAGTAGACTACAGATCAGAACTGATAGGATCTGGCAGGCCTTCCCAGGCAACCTTGAGCAGAAGGCCCCAGTCCCTGGCAGCACCTCCCCGTCAGAGGAACCTCCTCAATAGCTTTGCAGCTGGCAAGGCAGACAGCAAGCCCAAGGACAACCAAGCAGGGCCCATGTATCAGCCACCCTCTGCACCTGATGCATCCACATTGAAGGTGAGCAGCAGTAAAAGACTGACAGGTCTGGCTGGGACAGACCAAGAGCAGAACCTGCACTGTTCTTCTGCTTGGCTTGACCAACAGTGTTCTCTGTGACCAAACAGCAAAGAGACACATCTGCAGTCCTCTGGTGCTGTTTGAGCCTTGCTACCTTATCAATCCCTGTTCCTAAGCAGGACTGCACAGGCACGTCTCAGCCGGCAGAGCTGCCGGAGCTTGAAACTTGAGTGTCTGCTGCAATCCAGAGGGACTCAGGGAACTACATTCCTGAGGGCTGCATGGAGAAGAGGCTCTGCAGAAACATCTCACTGCCAGCGGATTTAGAAAGGTGTTCCCATCACTCGGGGAGCTCCAGGCAGGGGAGACACGCACTGACAACACAACTGCCTGCAAAACACTGTAGAGGCAGGGCTAGGGGAGGGGTGAAAGAGAACCACGGCGCAAGAGTGACACTTCTCTCCCTGGCTCCACCCCGACAGCTCTCTGCAAGTTGAATTAGGGAGGGCTGTGTGGTCCAGCAAAGCCTCCTCCAGAGGGCAAAACAGCAAGCCACCTGGCTGCTCCTCCACAGCCACACTCCATCACCCTAGAGCATCTCTGTAGGATACTCTTTGAAGGAGGTACCCAGTCCCCGTCAGCAGCTACCTGTCTGCAAGCTGTCACGCAAGCAGCCTGGCAGGCAGAGCACGGCTCTCTCCCCACAGCCTGCTGCAGCAGGATTTGTTTATGTGTCTGCAGCTGCTCTGTGCCTTCGCCATGGGAATCCAGGCTGAAGCTCCATCCGTGCCGAGCAAGAAGCGGCCTTGCCGCGCAGCCCGGCAGGCACAGTGCTGCGGGGGGCACGAGCCCCTGGAAACGGGCCTGCTGGAGCGGCGAGCCGCATTCCCAGCCCTCCGCAGTGCCTCCCCCACATCCTGCCTCCAGCTCTCCGCTGGGGGTAGAGAATGCCAATCTCGGGTTGTAATTTTTCCAAGTTAAAAATAACCCAGTAGTTTAGCAAGAGAGGAGCAGCAGCAGTGATGCAGGGGGCTGGGGAGTCTGCAAGCTCACTGCGAGGCAGCACAGCATATATTCTCCTTCCCAAACAGAGGCTGTGGAGAAGCAGCTTCCCAGCTCTGCTCACACAACTACAGAAAACAAGACTCCCTCAGCATCCCATCAGGACAGTCTTCACTGAGCAGCCAAGTGGTCTTCATTTCTCAGCTGCCATTAACACTCCCTCACTGCTCCCTGACACCAGTGGGAAGAGAGCACAGGCCCCACACTCCTGAGCAGGACAGCAGGATGAAGGAAGCAAGAGGAAAAAGGAGAATACACAGAGGTCCAAATAACCCAAAGTAAGGGAGAAAACAGGCATCAGGCAGGTGCACATGTCCAGGACAGGCAGAGCATCACACCAACAGCAAGCCCCAAGGAACACTGCCATGCTGCAAGCAATTTTCTGTTCTCACAATACCTTTAAAGAAAGAAGGCGGGGGGGGGAATGAACTGTGTTCTCTGTGGGGCCAGGGGAGCCAAGAGATCTGCTGATAAGGATACCAAATGTACATGGCAAACCTGCAGCACCTTCCCACAGCCAACTCCACCACCTCACAAGAGAACAGGCAACAAGACTTTGACAGGCAGGCAATATATCACCACAACCTCCTTGCCATTTGCTCCCTTGGAAAAGCAATATGGTGATGCTGCACAGCATTCCCCTCCAAAAAGCCAACACTCTGCTCCCAAGCTCTCAGCCGTACAGCGACAGCCACGTCAGAGACCCTGGGGAGACACTTGGGCTTGTGCCATTGCCTGTGCACAGAGGATGCTCTGTTGGCACCCAACAAGCAAGAGAGTACACGCAGGCTGGATACAGCCCCCGGTAATGCAGCTTCAGTCAGCTGCACTTCATGACTCTCATGACAAGCTCACGTGGCAGAACCAGCAATAGCTCCTTTTTGGAGGGTTTTCAAATGCAGCTCCTAACCCAAGACCATAACCATAATGACCTTCAGCAGCTGAACAGAGCCAGAGGGCTGAGAGCCAAGGGCTCACGCAGAATCCAGTGAGCACAGCAGTGAGCAGGGACCAACAGCACAAGGGAAGAGAAAGCAGAGAATGGCTAAAACCCCTTCAGTTTGTTCAGTGGAGGCACATCATGAACACAAAGCTGTGCCTGGCCACTCAACGTGCACACAAAGAGATGCACTCCAGCTTGCTGCTAAAGAGAGGGAAACCAGACCTGAGCTCATCATAGAATGTATTTCCCTCATCACCTTCATAAACAGCCCAAAATGAGGGGACACACTACTCCCAAGTGGCACCAGGAGTTGCAAGGTGGTTGTCTGCAGTGGGGATGCACCCAGTGTCAGCTGTACCCCCTTTCCCATCATGGGGATGCATCCAGCGGCAGCTGTGTGCCCTTTCCTACACCATCACCTGCTACCCTGATATGCAGGAGCTACCAGGAGCCAGATGGGTTTCTCAAACCTACTATGTCTATTGCCTTCTGATCTGCTGGCCAAGAGTCTGACTCCAAACAGTTACTCATAAGCCCCAGGCAGTGGATTTTAATCCTCAACATCAGCAAGGCAAAAACCAGAGGAAAAACAAATCAGATCTCTACAATTCAGTACCTACGCAGTCAAGAGAGAAAGGAGACAAGCCAAGCTTGCCCAGGCTCATAGCTGGCACCCAGCAGTCTGGGCTCCCACAGGGACGGGCATTTGACCACCCTCAGTGCCAAGAGGCATGATTCCATGGGTAAGGGTGCATTAGTGTGCAAGAACATGTGCAGCACTCCTGCACATGCCGGGGTCCCCAGTGGCTCCCTACAGAGGGGTGTCCCACAAGCACAATTCACATGCCCTGTCAAGAGTATCACCAGCTCAAGCTCCTGCAACATCAGCAAAGCCCATCGCAAATCTCTGATGTGGCACTTTCCAGACCTCTGCTACCCATTAAACACAAACACACTCCAGTGTGGCATCCAATCCAGGCCACCACACAGCCCAAATTAACTGCCCTGTCTGCCAAATTTTAACAAGCCATTTCTCCATCACCAGTGGCAGATTTTCCTTCCATTTTATTCACCAGCCCCAGCATGCTGACCAGCAAGCCAACAAGGAAGGACATGAATGGAGTGTCCAGGGAACAGTTACAGTGGCCATAAAGCCTTCCCACCTCTCCCATCACACTCCCAGCACCTAATTTCCTACTTTAAAATAAGAAAAATGCAATATCTGTATCTACTTGCTACAGGAGAGTCCCAAGCTGCTGAAGCCACTAAAGCCTATGGCCAAGTGTCACTCCCACAGCATCTTGCAGAGCTCCCCCACCCCTCTGGCACCCTGCTGCAGGCCACAGGCAGCCAGCTCACAGCCCCTCTCCTGGCCTGTGGGAGCCAGAAGCTCACTGCTCATGGCAGCACAATGCAGCTGGCAACCAACAAGATGCCTGGTGGGCAACTCCTCTTAGCCTGGGATAGTCCACCCAATCTGCTCCTCCACAAGGCAGGGAGCCTTGCATGCCAAGGCAGGTGTGCTTCAGCTGCCAAGGAGGCTGTGGAAAGCCTCAGGTCAGAGTGAGAACACAACCCTAGCTACGTTTTAAATGGAAATGGGCAAGGAAGCTCTGAGGACACAGTCTCAGTGCTGGAAGCAGGCTCTCTTCCCTGAAGTGCCTGGCTGTTACCCCTGGGCAGAGAAAGAATTGTGGGCTTAGCTCCTGCTGGCTTCCTGGACCAGCAGTCATGAGGAGCCAGACTTCCCAGTAGTGTAAGAAAAAACGCTCTGATGAATTACTGGGCTCAAGGGAGCACAGGGGTTACTGTCAGCTGCTTCAGAGGTTTCTTGCATCAGGGCAAAACATCCAGCTGCTCTCCAGCTACCAGGAGGGATATAGTGGTTTCAGCAAAAACCAGCACCCTGTGCACTCTGCACATTTTCTTGCTGCCTTTTATGTCTCACACACAAGAGCTCAGAGCTTCGCTTAGCTGTCCAAGTCCATCCTCAAGGTCATTGTCCCTAGAAAGAAGCCACCAGGCACACAATTTAACCTTTATTAGTAAGAAAGGTCGACAAAAGCCAGCTCAACCAGTAGGCCTTGACAGCTGGCCAATTCAAAGAACTTTTTACAAGGTTACTGTTTGAGAGCTATACCCCAAACTACACCAAACTCATACTATCCCAAGGCAGATGGCCAAAAAATGAGATGGCACTCCTGAAAGCACAGATCTTCTCCTCTTGCTGTTGTTAATATCCTGCACAGCAAACTCAAGCTGCCAGAAAACAGCTTTGCCATACTGCAAACAGCTCCTCAGAGGCAATTATAACCCTTTGTGCCTCCCGTTTCTAATGGTAAAATAGAGACAAAAAAAATCAACACTGACATCAGGGCTACTGAGAAGGTGAACAAATGCAATGCACCTCAAGACTTGGCTGTAGACACATATGAAGGACACATCTGACACCCTGAGCAGATTTCCTGCTGGGAAGGCACGGCAACACTGGCCACAACTCCATATACTGATGGAGACCCCACTGTGGAGTCCAGTCATGCTGAAAATCATTCCTTCAAGAATTTCGGTCAGTCTGCTCCAGCTGAAGCTCCCTGCCACACGCCTCCACAGTCGATCACTCTTACCCCTGCCAGTCATTCACCTGATGTCCCCACATTCCTGTTTGCTCCTGTTATCTGTTGACTAAGGTATTCCCCATTGTTCTCCTGCTATAACCACAGTAAAGAAAAAGGGTGAAAGAAAAAGTTGGTGCCCTCCTGCCAGCCTCCTGCTTCATCTAATGAGTAGCCCATGGGAATGTGCCCGAGGAAACACATCCACGGAGCTGAATGAAACATGGCCAAGTCACCAGCAGCTGGGCCACAGGAACAGAGTTAGCATTTTAAACATTTCCAGGGCCTCACAACAGGATGGACACCACTGCTTTGCCAAATGCCTCGTCCATGCACGGGTGGCAGAGTGGCAAGAGGGGTACGGTGCCTGAAGGGAGCTCAGGGCCAGCCTTGCTTTGCCTACCATGGCCACATCTCAGACCATAGCTTGTGAGCATGGGCATTGAAGGCTGATCCTGAGGTACATCTTAGTGCGTGATAAGTGAGCAGCTCTTCTTTGGGCCAGGAAGCACTGCATCCTGGTCGTAGGGATCTCAAAAAACAGGTAATAAAGGAAGCTCAGCTTGGTCTGTACTCTCACACACAATGAAGGCTGGGGGGGGCATAGAAGGGTCTGTGCTCTCACACACAGTAAAGGCTGGGGGGGGGGGGCACAGAAGGAATCTCCACAAGCAGAAGGACATTTTGCTACACTGCTCACTCTCCAAGCACAGGACAGCTCCAACACCACCTTACAGAGGCCACTTGATTGATGCTGCCCTGTTGGAGAAGGGCTCCTGCACCCATACAGGCTTTACCTGCCCTGCCAGCGCTGCAAAACCAGGCCACCCACTCCAGGGCAGGGCAGAAAGGCTGGCTGGCAGACCCCTGCCTGCAGCAGGGCCAGGTACTGGGGGAGCCAAGCTGTTCCTCAACACCCAGGAAGGTAACATTCCAAATAACCACAGTCTGAGAGTTTACTGTGGGGAGGTCCCACAGCTCATGGCAACTGCTCTGCCTGTACATCCTAACAAAATCTAGCAAACCTCGCTCCAGAATAGCGACAGACAAAATCTGCTGTTCTCCAGGCCTGAGAAGTTACTTTGAGAGAACAGTCTCCAGAGTTCCGATGCCACCTGTAATGAGACATTCTTCTCAATCATGTGTCCTTGCATTTGTCTTTTACACTATCCCAAGAAAGACTAAAGTATGGGAGGCTGAGAACAGTGCCAAAGAGAAATTCATCAACTCCTCATGTGCAGATGCTTGAGGTTCAATGATGCCAGCTCCTCAGCTATAGGCAGTGCTTTAATACACTTGGGTAGCCCTTTGAAATGGTGAGCACACAAAGGCCTGCCCAGACACACTGCAAGTAAAATGCTGCTGAAAGCGCATAAGGAGAGGTAGCCCCTTCTTGCCTCAGCTCATAAACCCCTTTAGTCAGAGACCAGCTCAGGGAACAGTTACAAGAGCATCAGCCTTGCCAGACTGGAGAGCCACAGCTGCACAGGCAGGGAAGGCACAGGCAGGAGAGGTTCCCGCCAGAGGATGCCAAGCCACTGTCACTAATGCTGGCTGCAGAGCCCCATCTTTGCAGAGTCCCTTTTTCCAAACAGAACTGGAACCCCAGAGCACACCAAGCCTCTTCCAACAGCACACAGGCAGAGCTGCAGATCTCTCCTGGACTCAGGCTGCATTCATTCAGGGCACAGATACAGAAGATGCCCCGGACACTCCTGGCCAACCAGCGCCATCACCATGGGGTCAGCCAGCCAGTGAGCAAGCACATGGTATCAGTTGCATCAAGCTACCAAGAAACTCTTGTCCCTGTTTGCCTGGCAGGTCTGTAGACATCAGTCTCCTCTGACATGTAGCAACATGGAAGCCAGGTAAGCAAGCTCTGGACAGAGCAGGAGAGCATGGTTCCCACAGACCCATGTCCTAGCCCACTCTTACTGCACGTACCTGTCAGAAGTCCAAACCAACATGATTTCCACATGTCCTCTTCCCTCTGTACTTGGATAAGCCACTCATATTCTGAACCCTTCCTTCAGCAGGCATCTCTGAAGGAACAATCATGCAACAAGGACCAGAAATCCACTTCTGCTCTGTGTCTGTCTCCCTCATCCAACTAAGGGTGACAGGAAGAGCAGGAAATAGAGCTGGATCCAGGAAAAGGTTTAAGAACACTGTCCTCAGCCCTAATGCCATGCTCCACTCAGCAGAGCAGCCAATGGAGAGCCTGTCCAGAAACCAGAGAGCAGTATCTGCTGATAAACACATTTCCACACACAGTATCCCCTGTCAGATGTGGGCACAGCTGTACCTATTCAAACACAGAGGTCCTGCAAGCTGCAGAGTCACACCTCAATACATGGCCCTTGCAGAAGGCACTCTCCTTGAAATTACAACTACGAAAGCTTCAAAGAGCCTGTGCCTACAGGGACACACTCCTTCCTTTGCCTTTGGGATTTAGGACCCTGGTCCTCACACTCAAAGCACAATGTGGAACTAGCCTAACTCCAAACCAGTGACTTTATTCTCTGACAGAAACTCTCAGCCTCCAGAGCAAGGAGGTGGAGCAGTCACTGTGACTGGCCCACAAATCTGCAACCACAAACCTCAGCACCTTCACAGAAAGCACAAGCCTTGCTTCAGCCAGCCTCCCCGCAACATCACTGCGCAGCGAACAGCACAGTCTCTGCTGTCTGCGGTGGAGGAGAGAAACCTGCTTTTATGTATGCACCAAAGTGCATGCCGGGAAAGGCTCAGATACTCTGGTGAGGGGCACCCTGCAGGGACTGAGAAAGATCACTGAAAAACAGGGCTTTGCTTGCCCTAAAGCAACAAGCAGAGAGGCATACAAATAGGAGCAAAGGGCTGTGCATTCGTACACCCCACTGCGCTCCTTCCGAAGCTAAGCAAGCACAGGGTACAGCAAGGATGCACCAGGCACTTAAAGAAGTCATCAAAAATGGCTCTTTTCAGATCCTCAATTAACAGACATTGAACACTTAAACTTCATTTTATCTAAAGTATATTCTAAGTTCAACCAAAGCAGATGAAAGATTGAGAGTTAAAAGTACTCTGTGCACAAGACCTAGAGAACTCAAGGCAGTGGCTCACACAAAAATAGCAGCTTTCACAGCACATCTATAGCAAAGCACTAATGTTTATTCTTGTACCTAGGACTAACTTTAATTCTGCCTCGATGCACATATATAACAAGGGATTAATGTTTCTTAAAGAACCAATACTTAACCTACCTATATGTCAAAGAAGTGGAAGTCCCCCGTAAGTTTGTAGCACCCTTGTTCCTGCATGTAGCTAATTGCTAATGTTGGAATTCACCTTCCAAGGCAGCCATACAGTGTAAGGAAGTTGAAGTGCAAAATGAAACTATGTCCACAAAACATATCTATTTTCAGTGCAACCTCTCTGGAGCACAACTCCCAGCAGCGGTTGCTAACGGGGAGGGCCTGGTAGCTAAAGTCCCTCAATTAGCTAAAGTCCTGCTTCTGCCTTCAAAGAAATGCAAATGAGATACCTCCTGGGGGAAGAGGTGGGGAACTTACATCCCAGGGGGTATTAACACTAAGGGCACTAAGTTCTTTCTCCACACCAGTCTGCTGCCAGCCACAGGGACACAGAGGCACAGCCCCCCCCAGCCTTGCCCACCAGGCCTTCGCACAGGCTTTTTGCTGGGGTCACCCACACATGCCCATGCCCTTCCCACCTATTTTCCTGCGCCAGAGCTCCCAGGCTGTACATCAGATAGTGAATGAAACAACCTTGCCCATCTACTGCCTACCTGTCCCTCCCTTGCAGTAACAGGCACATTAGCAGGACATGCAGCGAGCTCATGGGCCTAGAGTAACACCAGCCTGACCCCTGATACTGTCTCCTACTCTGATGTGAAGCAGGGCTCCACAGTTCCCAAACTTTTATAGAAAGATTTAGGAAATACTCTGAAACGTGACCCTGACAAGCATAACTTTTTCCTGCTTTCAGCACAGTCACCCCAAAAGGAAGGAATGAATTACCTGCACTTCAATACAGACTTCCCATCACAACTGCGCCAAATAGCAGAGAGAACCAGACAAGTGTCAGAAAGTTTCACCAGAAGAGAGCTAAACTTAATCTCACCAGGAAAAACACAAACCAAAAAATTCCCAACCACCACGGTAAAACAAACCACCCCAAAATAACCAGCATAAAGTTTGGGAAAAGGCAAGCCTGCAGAAGGCATGCTGTACCTCAGAGGACAGACATTCATAATAACATGAAGCAGCATCCCTCAAGGGGAAACCAGGGCTGGAAAATATGATGGGCACCCCACGGCCAAGCCAGTACCTCACCATCACAGTAACACCCGCACTCTTTGAACCATACCCAACGCGCCTCTGCAAGCACATTTCCAGTGCCCACACAGAAAACTAAGAGG
This sequence comes from Corvus cornix cornix, assembly GCF_000738735.6. Lineage (NCBI taxonomy): Eukaryota > Metazoa > Chordata > Aves > Passeriformes > Corvidae > Corvus > Corvus cornix. Next base: position 581,771 of record NC_046349.1, on the reverse strand, counting down.
GACTGGGACTTGGTTCCCACGCTTCTATTTTCTTTTCTGGACTGAAAAAGAGTGTTTTGCTCCTGTTAGAGCAAGATTTATACTCACTACAGGCTGCGAATGCCTTGGAGACAACAGGCTGCGGTACGGAAGCAGCATGCACCCCTTCACCTCAAGGCATATTTCCTCCACAGAGAGAAGGTCCTCACACAAAGGATGGGTCAAAAGCTCCCCTGACCCCCACCTGGTGCTAACACAACCCAGCATCTCTCTAAGGACTGAGCCCACGGGCAGCACAGAGCAGGAGCTCTACACTCAGGCACAAACTGTCCCAGCTTTTAGCTGACTTCCAAAAGAGCCAACTGCACTCAGGCATTCCCTAGAGCACAGTCATAACCTTTCCCCAGACAGCTGCCAGAGACCGGCCTCAAATATTAAAGCCCAGCTACAGTGTCCCAGGTATACCCTAATTCTTAGGCTGACTGGACACGTCCAACATAACAATGCTAAAAATTATTAGCTACATATTGGCGGATTGCTAGGCTGCATCCCAGATTTTCCCATATAAGGGAAAGTTGAATGCATTGTCCTATCACACAGAAAACATATTGCACCAGCCTGAGATACTAGGAACAAACTCAGATTTGTCTCATGTCACAAGCTGACACCCAGAGAACCATGTTTGTCCCCTTTTGCTGCCAGGTTGGTCAGCTTTCCCCAGCTCTATTATTCCACCAGGGACTGGTGCTGGATGATCACTGGAGCCTGGGACAGGCATTGCCCAGTGTGGCACTCACAGCACTGGTGCTGTGCAGGGCCCAGCACTTCCTTAGAGGATTTTGGTCCCGCTACCACTACGCATGGCAACACAGGCACTGACACTGACACCTCTGCCACAGTCAAGGGTAATTCTGTTTTCATAGGTTTTTAGGGTGCTAAGAACACAAACCCTGCATGCTGTCACTTACACTCTGCCCGCAGCAAACACTGCTGCTTCACTGCATACAGACCCTTCACCCTGACCATCTTCTCTCCCCTTGACAGCGCTTGTTGGCCTCCAACAACCACTCTGCCTCTGTTTTCACAGACCAGGGCAGGACCACCAACACCAGAGGCTGACTCCATTGTCCCAAGCAGGAAATTGGGGATGAGTGAGGAGAAATGCATTCACTGCTACTTGCAGGAGCAATGAAACAAGCCCTCTCAAGTACTCCAAGGCCCAGTGAGACATCCAACCACTGAGCTTGACAATGTCTCTTTAAGACAATCATAGAGCAGCCTCCCTGTGCATGCCTGCTTTCCAGACCCAACACAGAAGTCTGCATTCCTGCACCAAAGGCTCACTCTCAGCACAAGGCCCATCAGCTCTTCCCCCTTACTGAGAGCAAGCTTCTCCTGCGCACTGATGAGGACGATATCAGCTCTTATCTGCGCAAAGCCCAGACAGGCCTGGACACCACAGCAAAACACAAAGGCCTGCTCTGGCAGCCTCTCAAAAAACAAGTCTCACAAAGTTGCCCAGCTCACAAAAACAAGTTCACGTGCTTGTACAAAGCTCTCTTGAAATAACACAAACCACTACAGTGAAACTCTTTATGTTATCCACCTGTAGAAGTTTATGTGTTTGGAGAAACTCTTGATAAAATATTAAAAATCACTCAAGGAAGATTAAATCTTAAAAATTATTGAGACTACACTTTTGGGGGGTACAGGGAAGCAGAGATTTACTTCCTGCTGAAGAAATACAGTAAAAAGCAGTCAGGAAAACAAGACACTCCTCTGAGAGCCTCCTCCACCAAGCCATTAGAAATCAACAGACCCCAAGAAGACCCACAGCACTGACCCCTGGGTCTAACATTGGAACACCTAGGGCCAGCTGCTCGAAGACAAGCAGCATGGTCCCCTAAGGCCACCATGGAGGACAATGGAGAAAAGGTAAACTCAAGCCATTAAAAAGGCATATACTAGCAAACTAGACAGCAGCACTCAGAACACAGTAACGAGGCCCCTGACAGCATCTTCCATGAGAGCTGTGAATTATTCACAGCAGCAGCATGGATAAACACTGCAAGAGCTGCCTTAGTGTCAGATTCACACAGGGTACCCATATTGGCATGCAGCAAGGGGCTACAACTGCCTCCTCAGGGACAAGGCAGCCCATATTTCTGCTGGGAAGAATGAGACAACAGGCAGGAATAAACAGCCTTGGCTGTAGGGTGGGCTTCAAACTTCATCGAAGGGCAAATGAACCACGATCAGTCAAAGTCCTCTCCTTGACTTCAGCTTTTGTTTGAAGAATAAAAACATGTACTTTCAGTTCTGCTGCACAAGGCACACATGTACATTTTCACAGGATCCAGCTCTCCTAGTTAACGTGTTTTTCAGCTTGAAGCACCTGAGGGGCAACATTCAATGAGCTTCACCCCACTGCTGTCACGCTGCTTATCTGTGCGGTGAAGGCAGTGCAGCAGTATGTCCAGCACTCCTGAAGGACCTGCAAGAACAGGCAGCTGTACCAATTCAGAGACATGGGCTGAATTAGAGTTCCCAAAGACAGACAACGTTACACTTTGTAGTGGAAGACGAATCAATTTTCAGGAAAGGAACCCGGGGGCAGCCCTAAACCAAAACCAACCCAGCTCAAGGCCAAAAGCCTTGCAAGAGAAACAACTTATTTACTCCAGGAAGAATTTACTCCCAGAGCAAAATATGATGTTATTGCATCATACTTCAACAGTTTGACCAAAACTACAATTTCTCTGCAAAGGAGCACAGCAGAGCTCCTGCATGAACAAGGTAAACAAAGGGCGAGGAGAGGCAAGACAGCACCTCTTCCCATACCATCACCTGAACAGGGCCCAAAAGCAACAGCAACACTTCACGGCAGAGAAAACACTCCCTGAGAGCTCGGTGTTTCCTCTCCTCCGGCAACACCCTAATCCAATTGACTCTACAGCAGTTAAAAAGATACTCTGCAAATGAAGGGGTCAGGGACAAACATCTAGCAACACAACAGCATCTCTCTGCCCCCCAGGAGCCCCTGCCAGGGAGGCCAGTTCAAGCTGGAGGCTTCTGCCCAGTCCCATCGGACACTGCACAGGCACAGTCAACCATCTCCATCTGTCTCTCCTCATTCTCCAACCCCAACAGCATTTGCTGCATTTCCTGAGCAGGACGTAAACAAGAAAAAAGACTGGGCTTTTGGTTAAAAGCATCCCAACTCCCTGAAGAAACAAAACAAGCATTTTTCACAGCAAAACTACCAAAAAAACTCTACCACATCAAAGGCCAGCAGCAGACCAGGCAGAACCAACTCTGTGTATGCTGAGGCAGCCTGCCTGGGCCCCGCGGTCCCCGACTTCGCTGCGAGTTCAGTGTAGTTGTCAGCAGGAAAATTGATAACCAGAGGGGGACCCGCTCTCAGGCGGGTGCACCCTTGCAGCAGCAACCCGAGCTGACGATTTCGCTTCCTCCTCCCGTATTTTTTGCGTGCGTGTCTCTCACAACCTTCATCCTACAAACCTCATTGATCAAGGCTAATATCCACCTCCATCGCCAGTGAACGCCACTGGCGAGCACACGGGAGCCCCACGGCGCTGCCACAGACACGCAGCGGGCGCGACGACTGCGGCGAGACGCGGCTCCGCCGTGCCTGCGATGCCTCTGTTGTGACATGGCTGCGGTGTCACAACGGATCCGCGTCTGCTCCGCGCGCAGCGGGACGGAACCGCGGTGAGAGGGACGAGCCCGCGGCCCGGCGCGGCGGGAGCGGCCCTTCCACCGCATCCCCCTCCGCGCCGCGGCTCGGCGGGGCCGGACAGCCCGCGCCCCGGGGGCCTCCAGCAAGCAAAGGAACCCGCTTCCCCCCGACCGCCAAGTTTAAAGACTTAAATATTGATATTCTTGAGCACCGCAGCCGAGATGCCAGGGGGTAACTGCGCCCCGCGGGCGGGCTCCGGCACCCCGCACCCGGGGGGGGCTCGCTCCCCCCTCCCCGGCCGGGAGGAGCCTCCACGCAGCGCCGTGGGGAGCCCGCCCCGCCTCCGCCCCCGGCCCCGCACGCCCCGGGACCCGCCGCCGCTGCTGGGGCGCCCAGCCCCGCGCTGCCGGCCCGGAGCTGGCGAGGCCCGGTCGAGGGCGGACGGCAGGGCCGGTGAGAGGGGCCGCGGCCCCCCCGCGCTGCCGCGGCCCGGGGGGCGGGGGAGGGCGGCGCGGAGGGACCCGGGGGCGCCGCCGCCCCTCCCCGAGGCCGGAGCCATGACAGGGCCGGCGGCCGCCCTGGCCCCCGCCCGCCCGCGCCGCGGCCCGCGCCGCCGCCGCCGCCTTCATTCATAGCACCGCCCCGGCGCGGCCCCGCTGCCGCCCCGGCCCCGCCGGGCGGGCGAACCCAAAGTTCGGGGCAGAACTTACCCAAAATGGCTCCGCAGCCGCCCCAACACAAACAGCTTTTATTTGGTGAAGTTTAGCCCAGCACCCTGCAAGGACACCCTAACCTCGCCCGGGCCCGCCCCCGCGGTGCGCCCATTGGCTGCCCAGAGCCGCGCGCCGCCGCCCATTGGCGGGCCGGCCCGTCAGCCGCGCGGCGCTCGCGCCAAGCTTGGCTGCAGCGCGCCCGCCGCTCGCTCCATTGTGCTCCTGTTTGCACCGATGAGAGCGCGGCGCTGATTGGCCGCGCCGCCGCCCCCGCGCGCCGCCGCCCCGCCCGCGCCCTCCACGTCCGCGCTCGCCGCGCGTTGCCCGGATGTGAACCGGGCCCGAGCCCCGCCCCGTGACCCGCCCGCCCGGGGCCCGCCCGCAGCGCCCCGGGACCTGCCCGCACCGCACCGCACCACACCGCTCGGCCCTGCTGAGGGGCTGTGTCTGCCCCGTTCCCGCGCCGCGCTCCCCGCAGGCGCTGCCGCCCAGCCCCGCCGAGCTCCTCGAGGTGCGAAGGCGCCCGCGGGCGGCCCCGCGTGGAAGCGAAGCGCGGGAGCGGCCTCGGAGGCCACAGGCCCGGGAGGAGGGAATGCCCCTAGAGGGATGCTCCAGGGAATGCCGCTGCCCAGAGGGGTGCTCCAGGAGACGGGCTGGGAGCAGGCTCAGGGCACGGGCTGGGTGACCCACCTCTGCAGGGAGAAAGCTGGCGTGGAGCAACCGGCAAGGTTTGGGTCCGGCAGGGTTCGGGTCCAGCACCAGTTAAAACGGTGAGCCAAGCCTGCCGAGGTGGGTTTTCCACTGGAATTCCTCACAACCAGACCTCCTTGGGACGCCTATTCCTGGTCACACAGTGTTGAGGGCTCCCTCAGTCCCTCCTCCACCTCAGCACCCCGCAGCTGGACCAACAGCACCCTCGCTTTGGTGGCCCGCAGTGCCATGCCTGCTGTTCTGCCTGGGAAGGTGGGAATGCTGGGGAAGAGGAACAGAGCTGGCAGTGTGCAGTCACTCCATCCTCCCTGCTGATGCAGAGATGCTCTGGCACCAAAAGACACACTGCTGGAGATAATTAGCACTGCTGCGACTCGGATTGATGAACTGAGTACAGGGCAGTCCTCATGCAGCCATACTGCCTGCCAGGCCCCTTGGGAAGCTGGCACAGTCCTGTGCTGAAGTCTTGGCATGTTCAGCACCAGCTGGCGCTGATGTCCTGTGCTGTCTGGCTGGCATGTTCCCTTTATGCCTCCTGGCTTTCCCCAGATGCTCTCCTCAGAGCTATACAGCTCTTCCACTGGTCATGGAGGTCTGCTGGGCAGCACCACTGGGCAGTGCTGGTGTCCTCTGCACGCAGTATCACTGCACACTTGTAGATTAAACACAGCCAAGGGACATGGATCCATCACGGAGCTACATCCACCCCATTCCACAGCTCCTCCAAGTCCCCCACACAGACCAGTATACTGTGCTCTTCCCAGTGAAGCAAGTCTTCCTTCTCCACAGCATTCTCCTTTATCCTTTCTTGCTTGCTCCAACCCACATCTCCACCCTCCATCCTTTCTCCTCCCTCAGTCTGGCTCCTTGCCTACGGATGGCACTGGTGGACACTGCTGAGATCTCATGTGTATGTTTTGTCTTTCCTGTCCCCAGGTTCAGATTCTTTCTGCTTACAGAAGGCCAGCACACATGCAGTATTCCTCTCCAGTGCCTTCCCCATTCCCTAGTCCTGCCTGCTCCTTCTCTATCCACCAGCCTTGCCTGTACCTGATGTGTTCATCCTGCACCAGGCAACCTTTGGCAAACCAACATCATCCTGTGCTGTATCTTCGCTCCGTCTCTAGAGCAGCACTTCAGCCTCAGAGCGAAGAATGCCTGTTAACATGGAATTAATTGGTATTTTATAACCAGGAAACCAAAGCACCTTATTTGCAGATCAACCACTTTTTGCTCAGTTGGTCTCTAAAGGAGTGGCTCATTGCTGTACATGTAAAATGGGCTGCCCAGGGGTTAGGGATGGATAAAGCAAAGCACAAATTCCCTTGCCAGATTCACCTGGCAAGTGTAATTTGGAAAGACATTTTAACACCTTTGTTACAGAATTGCAGAAGTTTTGATGGAAAAGGACCACAAGAGGTTATGTAAGGGGTTTCCAGAGGTCCCTTCCCAGCACCACGCTGATGATCAGCACAGGATGAGATCAGCCGTGGCTCTGCCTACCTGAGCCATAGCACCTTCCGTGGCCAGATGTTCCCCCACCCTTCTGGTGACCTCTGTGAAGGCTGCACCATCCCAACATTCCACCTTAACCTTTCAGGACTTTGTGGTTACTGCTCCTTAATGTATCACCAGGCACTGCCAAGAAGGTTTTGAGTCCATTATCTTTGAAACTGCTTTATCAGTACTTGCAGACTGCTGGTGGGTCAGGCCCTGCTAACTCTTCACCAGGAGAAAGCAGCCCCGCTCCTCCACCTGTATTCAAGGGCCGTGTCCCCACCTTGGTTGTCCAGCACTGATGTCTCTCTTGGCTTCTCAATTTTGTGGGTTCCAATACTGGACAAAAAAAAGAATGTATGATTTTATAACAGAAACTCATCTGCCAGTTCAGTCTTAATCCAGGCCACGTCTGTTTATTATTTACAGAGTGGGATTGCTGTGTTTTGGACGAGGTGATTTAGAGAACTGTTCCAGAGTCAGTAATTCATTGTGCTTGCAACCCCCACACAGGACTGAGGAGCGTGCCCAAACTGTGACCTTTCCCACCTGGTCCCCTCACAAGGCCAGCATGAGCTTTGTTTTTGAGTGACCTCAGCGTCCTGCCAGTACTAGAACCTCCCTCAGCCTCTCTGGAAAACAGGGTTAAATCCTGAGTTTGACTGTTTCCAAATCCCCCTGGGCTCAGGCTGTAACCCCTGTGAGTGCAGCTGAGCAGAGCTGGGGTCAGGCATCACCTGGAACACAGTGTTGCTGCCAGCACCCATCACTGTAGACAGTCTTTGGGATAATTCTCTTCTGATCTAAGAAGTAATAATAATAATAATAGTAGCAGTAATAATAATCTGACATTCTAGCATTTACAAATAGGGATTGTGGCAGTCTTCCCTGGGAAAATTGCTCTGGGCTCAGGATACTCCCATACTTCACTGCCCAGAAGGAGCCTGCCTCCCAGGGAGCTCGGCCAGCCTGGCACCAGCACACATCCTTACCTGCATCCTTACCTGCAATGTGCTGTGTGGACGCTACTGCCCACCACATGCACAAACATCCACTGTGGCCCTGATTTACAGGTGTCCCCCACCCTGAAAGAGAAACTCATTACCGTTATGTACTTCCCTTGAAACCAATGTTACGTGGAATCAGGAAAAGCAAAATGCAAACAAAGGTGGTTACTCACAGCATCAGCCATCCCCAGGTGGGTGGTTGTGACCTGTATCGCGTTCCCTGTGTGCAGTGACTCTGCTCTGGCAGCCCCTGTGTGCAGCTCTGTGAGGAGCAGCAAGAGGCCGAGCTGCCACCAGGGACAGAGGACCTCCAACGTCACATGCCACTCACAAATGTTGCTGATTTTTTCAAGAGCAGATTTTGCAGCAGAAGGTGCAGCCTCCCCCCAAGAGTGCTGGGCTGAGAGGCACCGCAGCTCTGTGCCGTGCCTGCAGACAGTGCCAAAGGCGCTGCATGTCCTGGCCAGGAGCCCCAGAGACTTCCAATCCCTGCTTAAGATGCAGCGGCAGTACTGATTGCCCGGGCAAACCTTGGGGCTGCAGCACTTTGGCCAGGCGGATGCACGTGCCCAGCTGGCACACACGGGTCTGGGCAACCCTCGGGCATCCACAGGCACAGTGCTGGGTATGCTGCCACCACAGGGACAGGCCCTGGCAGCTGCAGGGACAGCTTTGGCAGCAGAAAGGACAGAGTCCCTCAAGGCTGAAGAAATGCCAAGTGTTCCCAGGCTGATCTCATTCCATTACAGAGAGGGATGCTCCAGAGATGCCTTCAGGGCAGGCTGGGCTTCTGCAGGGGCAGGCAGAATGACTGGTGTCCCCTCTGGGTGATCTCCCACCCCATGACACAAGACAAGGGAGATAAAGGTTTCTCTGTGGTGGCAGCCCTCACCTGGGATCAGGGCAGGTTTTGGAAGCTGGCTGAAGAGACCATTAAAGAAGCAGATAACTGCTGTTAGCCATAGGCATCTTGTGGTAGAGGGATGCAGGGCTTTTTCCAACTCAGTAAATTAGTTTCAGCTGCTGCTGTTGTAGCAACCCCTGGCTTGTGGCCTTCTGAATGTTTGCACATTTCAGAGCATCCTTCACTTGCCCAGTTCTGGGGAGGCTGGTGTGTCTCCGATGGTTACCTGGGGTCTCCTTACAAGCTGGAGGCTTTGTTGGGGCTCTGGAGCTTTTACACGAAGAATAGTCTTGCCAGTCTGTCCCGCTTGTCCCAGCATAGGGATTCCTCAGCTCCTTTCTGCTGGGCATCTTCCCATGCCAATGAATGGCCACACTGGCCAGGTCCAGCTGGAGGGGAAGCTTGGCTCTCATTGCTACCAAGGTGCTCTGTCTGACCTCCATCCTGGCTTTCCAGATGAAAGTCAGAACTGAGGACAGAGCTTCAGTTCTCCCATCCCTCTTTGATGATCCATTTGTAAAGCGAGGCAGAAGGGTACATTTGTCCAGAAACTGTCCTGCAGACTTGACAGTAGACACACAAGATAGTTTCTGAATGGACCATAAATGAGGTATGTTAAGATGTACACCAGCAGACAGTGCTGGTTTTACTGAATGCTTCTTCTCTATATGCAGATTTCAATACAGATTGCTTATGCTGATAAAAACCTGGGCAAAACCACTGGAGTTATTGTGCTGGAGTCATCAGCATGAACAGACTATGTCTTGGCCATAGCACCGGGTCACAGTCAGCCTGGGTATGCTGCACCTGGCAGTTAGGTCAGCTCAAGCATCCTCAAGCATACTCTTCCCCATACACAGCACAGGCACAATCAGAAAGTGCCAATCTTTCACTTCAGACTGGAGTTTGTGTGTGACAGGGGTGTTGGGTAACTCATCTGCTACCTCCATGGTGCAGATGCTGACAGAGGCTCAGTTTGGGCCAGGGGGTTTGTGCACGTACCCACTACAGGAGTCCTGTGTCTGGGAACCAGACATAGTGCAGGACCATCTGAGGGGCTGGAGACACTCATGGTCTCTGGCCTGGGGTTCAAAGGGAGGATGAGATCACATAAAATCATGTCCTTTAGACCAAAACCTAATGTATCTGGCTCTCTGCTAGAACAAACCCCCTTAAGCTGATTCAGGACTGTCACAAAAGTAATTTGATTTGGGAAAGATTTGCTCTGCTTGAAGTGAAGGTCAATTCGTTTGGGAAATGCTTTGGCTAAACCCATCCCTGTCTGCATCAACCATCTCACACCCTTGAAGGGGATATTTTCTAAAGCTGGGTGTCCATGGGCCCATGGCCCACTGCCAGACACAGGGAGAACTACCTGGGACCCAGCACCCAGCAAGGTTTGGCCATGGTTCTGCAGACAGGCTGCACAGAAGTTTACCAGCCCTTGCTGCTCATGCTGTTGCTTCCCAAGAGCAGATGTATCCCTGCTGCTTGTGCTGGTGGCCCTCCTGGCTGCTGTCATGGGTCCCCTTCAGCAGTGGAGAAGTCAGGGCCATTCCAGAGACTGAAGCCAGGAAACTGGAGATGGAGGCTGTAATCACACCAGCAGCAAAAGCATCAGTTACATTTGCAAGGGGCTTTTGGGAGGATTTGCTTGGGAGCACTCAATGGTGGGCAGTGATCCCCAGGCTGCCTGGTCAAGGGGGACATGCAGGTCCAGCCACCAGGTCCTGCTGGGTGCCACACTGCAAAGCAGGTAAGAAGCAGAGCTCAACAGCTAAATGCCTGTGGTGAGGCAAACTAGACAATGGAACTGCCCTTGCGGCCCTTTTCTACCATCTTCAGCCATGGTTCCAGCCAGATCCAACACAGCAGGAAGGAGAGGGAGTTGCTCTCATGCTGCAGCACACCTCCTTCCCTTCCCTGCTGTTGGAGCACACCTCTGCCCCTGTGAAACACAGAGCCTGCAGGCAGCTGGAGGGGAGGGATCAGATTTTAAAGCCCTGTGAAGCCTGTGAGCAGCCATGAGTAATTAACCATGTCATCAAGGCAGAATTCGACATCTTCCAGACTGGTGTGGCAGAGTGAATTAGGGCAGAGTGGGGTGCAGTGTGAGATCTGAAGAGCACTTGAAACCCAGGTGAGATGCTTGGACACATCTGGGGCACCACAGGACTCTCCAGCTCCAGGGGTCACCATGGCCTGATCCTTGTGAAAACTTCCATGTGTCAGGTGCCCTTCAGTGGAGCCAACAGCGAGGAGCTGGGAGGCTCCTCCATGAGCCGCTGAAGGGGTGGCCCGAACTGCGCATGGGATTGGAGGTGCTCCAACCCACATGCCTCTTGGCCCTGGTTTTGCTTGTTGCTTGTGGGATTATCCTGCCTGTGTTCCCTCTGCCCAGCTGTGTCAGGAGCAGTCAACCTCCAGGCTAAGCAGGAGACCCCAATGTTCCCTTGGCCTTGGTCTAGGGAGTTGGCAAGGTAGGCTGCAGTGGAAATTCCTCATTCAAGGACAGAGGTTTCTGTGGATGTGGTTATTTGAGGAAATTCCCTTGTCCTCTAGAGCTTCTATCAGATAAATTACCTGATCACTGTTGTAAATTTTCCTGTGGGATTATTTGGGATTATTAAATGGTTTCCTGGGCCTTGCTGCTGCAGATAATTGATATCAGGGAAGGTGGGGTGCTGTGCACAGGGCTGTCACTCACCCTGTCCCTGCATGAGCTCTGTGCTTTGTCAGTGCTGTAAACCTGCAGTCTGTCCAACACTGCATCCTGCTCATGGCATGGGTATAAGATTGTGATGGATCACACAGGGAGGATTTGGGAGCCTCCTTCCCCACAGGACTCCACATACCCCATGGGAGGCTGTCCCACAAGGCACAGTATCACAGCCCAGCTTATCCTGCAGGCAAGTATGGAGCAAAAATTACACATAAAACTTTAAATCTATGAAGAATTTATACCTAATCTTCTTTTACTGATGCTTTTCTGCAGCTGCAGTCCTGGACTGAGGAAGAGGACTGAGCAGGCAGCTGTGGTATTCTGCGTCCTCCTGCCCTGTGCTGTATGAGCCCTGTGGACCCCATGTGGTGCTGCCAAGGTCAGCTGTGGTGGCAGAAGCTGTCACCTTCATCTGGTCAGACTTAATCCCAGGGGCACTGTGCACAGCAGTTTTACCTGGGGGGAGAAAGATCCACCACCAGCAGTTTCCCAGTGACATCCCCTGGACTTAACTTTTTGTTCAAGTTTTGTGGCTCTTATTACTCTGGAGCTGCCACCTCAGAGCTGCTTCTGAGCACTCCTCCAATTAGTGAGAGTGAAGGGTGCTTAACATGCTGCTTATCATTAGCCAGGTCCCTGATTATCCATCACCCGTCTCAGCGTGAGCTCTGCTCATCCAGTGCATGCAACTAAAGCAGAGCCATCGACCATCACTGCCCCGGACTGAGACAACAGAAATTATTTCACAAATTCAAATTACACTGCCCTTGTCTCTATACACACTGTTTCTCGCCTGGCACATTTTCCTCTCCCTGTCCCCAGCTGATTTTGTTTCCAGACAGGTTTCCCCACCAGGCTCCACTTTCCCCAGGCTCTCACTGAGCACTCAGTATGGGGGTCTGCTGCCCACATGAGCTTCATCTGCTTTGTTTTACCCCAACATTTTATTCCTATGACTTCTCCATCTGTCTGTTCCTGAGGGAAGCTGGTTTGATATCCCCAGCTGCAACATCTCTGTGAGATTGTGACAATGGTGCTCCCATGGCCCATACAGACCCGTTTATCCCTTTATGTCTCTTGTCCAGTTCTACCTTTGCTTCTTCACAGGCCATAAGGACAGCCAGGCCCCAGCTAAAAGGGTTTTCCATATGTTTTTGCCCAGAAATGGTTAAATCCTGAAAACAAGGGAACCTTTGGGACCAGCTAATGCTAATACCATGTAATACCATGCTGTTGTGGACCTGGCACTCTCAGAAACCTCAGCAATGGAGACTCCAGCCCCTCCTTCTTATGACTGGGAAGATTATTCCCACTGCCTACCTTGATTTTCCCTGTCATAATCTAAGCTTGATTCTATTTGTGTTATCTGGCATGGGCAGATTCCTTGTTGCAGGAATCATTTACATTCCAGCAGACTGCTGCTGCAGCCCCCTTCACTCCCTCCTACCAATTAAACAGTCCCACTTTTGCTGTGTTTTCTTGCCGTCATGCTTTCCATGTCTCTGACATCTTTATCTGGATCCTCTCCAACCAGCACAAAGGGCAATGTCCACACATAGCTGCCTTCTCCAGCCACTGCTCCCAGCTGCTGTGGAAAAGGCAGAGCTGCCTCCAGCAACTCCACAGCCCTCTCACACATCCCAGCATTGTTTGCCCTTTTTTTTTGCTGTTAGCCCCCTGCTCTGCAGTTATTAATTAGCATGTCAGTCCCTCCCCCCAAAATTGCTTCTTGCAAGTGAGTAATTTCTTTGTTTATACAGTTCCTTGTCTATACAATGTGCTGGATGTGCTGGGATGCTGCTGGTATGGGGCTGTGCTCCATGATGTCCTGCTCCCCAAGCCTGTTTATCTAATTTCTCAGTGAGGTGTTGTGTAGGGAGAGTTTGGGGTTAGGAATCTGCCTTCCAACATAACCCCCACACTTCCTATCTTCCTACTTCCTACTGTGCCTGCAGTTGTGTATCTCATGATCTCACCTGCTGACAGCCACAGCCTGGATGCTGAGCTGGGACCAGCACTCATTTCACACCAGGGTTAGGCTGGATATGATTTTCAGCTTGCTGCTGAGATGTGTTTATGGACCTGTGTCCAAGTCCTTTGAACATCAAGTGTACACACTGTGTTTCCTGTTCTTCTGTCAGAGGAGAGAACGAGAACAGGCTTGCCACAATTTGCCCTGAGAAGCCAGAGGTGGCAACTGCTCCCCACTGTGCCGCCCTGCAGGTTTGTGGGCTGCTTTGCTGCTTATCCTTGTGTTTTCCAGAAGTCCAAAGTAGCACTAAGAACTCAGGTTTCTCCTTTTTTTAAAAAAGCCACACAGCGTTGCCTGTCTGCTGTCCCAGCTCCCTGATTTTGCCCTTCTGCTCCTGGCTTTCCTGCTGCCTGCTCTGCCTGTATCCACATAGGGCCAGACCATCCAGACCTGGCCTGCCTGCGCTGCTCTGTGTCTCCAGGCTCCCCAGTCCTGTTCCTGGCAGCGTTGTTGCCTCTCACTGGTGCTGACTGCACACCCTGGCTGGTTCAGGCTGAGGCACTGAGGCAGTGAATGTTCTTGGCACCACAGCATCCATCATTCCCCTTTCCACCCCAGAGTATCAGCCCTGGCTTTGCCTCTCCCCTTCCTCTCCATGTGCTCTCACTGCTTTGCCTGCTGAATCCTTTTTCTGTTCCTTTTGGCCCTCTTGATTTTGCATTCTGAGTGGATGCATTTACACTCAAACCTGTCTGCCTGCTTCCTGTTTGCTCTGGCAGTTTGGAGACAGCATGGGCTATTTCCCATCCTGACATGGCCTTTGGTGTGGCCATTGCTGTGGTGTCCTTCAGCCTCTCTCCAGCTGGGCTGTGAGCCATGAACAGCAGCCATGGCCAATATCAGGGGAGTTGGAGACACCTGAGGTGTACAGAGGGGCAGGCCAGCACCCAGCAGGATTGGGGAAGTTGCTCTAAGGACGAGGTTTTCCCCATGAGGGTGGCCAGACCCTGGTCCTGGACTCACAGAGCTTTGGGCTGTCCATTTGTGGAGCTATTTGAACCACACCTGAACAAAGCCCCGAGCATCTTGCTCCCATGCCCCAGAGGTTCCTATTCCCAGTCTCAAGCTCTAGCTCTTTCCCTCTGCAAGACAAGGAGCTCTTTCATGTCTGGGTGGCATTCATCCCACTGATTTCCCCCCATACTCCACATCCACACCCTAAGGTTAGAAGCAAAGCCATAGCCTTTCTCTTCTACTTGCCTCTTCCCAAAGAAAAAAATCACTTTTAAAGCCTTGGGAGTATTTTCTGGACAGACTCTCCCTGCTGTCCTGGTACCACACCAGCTGCTTGGGTAGAGACATTCTCCATCACCCTGATGTCCCGGATTTTGGGTTAGCCTGGCAATTGCTCATGGAAAGTCCCTCAGCTTGGCAGGATGGCATCCAGGTTCTCACTGGATTGCAAGCCAAATGTATCCAGCCTTCCTATACAAAACAGTACATTTCCCTTTAATCCGCTGCCTGTCTTTCCAGGACAAGCTTCATCCTTCCATATTAATATTCCAGTCATGACCCTGAGCCCACCAAGCCTTTGTTATGCCAATTAAATCATAATCTTGATTGCACATTTAGACTTCCAGCTCCTTTTGTTTATCCTCCTGGAGTGCCCCAACAGGGCATGCAGTGGGCTGACCCCTGTTCTCCTCTGTGCCCAAGGGCTCTGCCAGGAATGCCACATCCCTCCCGGGTCTCCTGTGGCTTCTGCAGGTTGCAGGTGTGCAGCTTCACACCTATCCATGTGCTAGGGCAGCTGGCAGTGCTGGGGCTGGCCAGGCTGGACCCCTTTCCAGCCTGGAACCCACTTCCACCCTAGTGCCAGGAGGTGAGTGAGGGTGGCCAGGGAGGAAAGAGGGCAAGGGGGAGCAGTGAGTATCCAAGCTGGGCTCTGAACAGCATCCGTCTCCATGCAGCAGCCCCAGAGCTGCTGGAGGCAGCTGTGGGCAGGGGTGCCAGTGGCTGGGGATGATCTGTGCTACAGGCATCAGGGCAAGGGGCTGGCGGGAGGGACGGGGCTCCCAGGCCCCTCTGTGCTGGCTGCAGAGTCCGTGATGGTGCAAAGGGGTCCATGTGTCCTCGTGCATGGGAGTTCTTTTCAGCCAGCAGCAGAGCACCGGAGCCAGGAAAAGCCATGTTTGAGTTATTCCAGCTGCAAGGCCACACTTAGACATTGTCAGTATCTGGTGTAAATCCAAGCTCTGGGCATACTTCCCAGGGGTGTGAACCCTCTCCTGGAGCTTTGTGCTTTGTCATCAACACTGGATGGAAAAACAAGCCTGCTCAGCACTGCCTGGAGCAGCCTCAACCAGCAGGATGCTCCCTGCCCACACCACTCCAGTGTATCCTGTGGATTTAAGGCAGGGCCCTGCTCAGAGGTGCCAAGTCCTTGTTTCCCAGAGGCAAACCAACTCACAGCAGAGCCCAGGGAAATCAATAGTGCAAAGGAAAATGAGCTCATTAAACAGCCATCAGCTCAATGCGAGGAGCCTCCTGTCCTCCTGCTGCATCCGTACAGCTGTTGCCTGGATCTGCCCAGAGCCAAGCCCAGCTGCCAGGCTAGCAGCAGGAAGAGATGCACTTGCTGGGCTGCCCAGTATTCCCATCTCCCGTGTGGGCGCTGGACTTCCCTGGCCTGGCGGGGCTGAGTGGGGCAGCTTTTGGGAGCTGTTCATCTGGAGCAGCCCAGGGCAAGGTCAGGGCTGGGCACCAGGCACAAGATTTGCCACTGGCTCTGCCAGACACCCAGGCACAAGCAGCACCTTCCCACCGGCTGCCAATGCCCTTCTTTGACCAGCACCTTGCAGAGAAGCACAAAGCTGTTGGGACACACTGGCCCTCCAGGAGAGGAACACCGTTTACCCGAGCATCACCCCAGCCAGGCTGTTTCCACAGCCTTCCGGGGAGCTGGTTTTTTCCCAGCGGACATGAGCTGATGGGGGTGGGAGGAGGGAGCTGGGGGGAGGGGTGGCCTGGCTACAGAGGGCCAGGAGCACCCAGGGCTGCAGGAACAGAGGCAGAAAAAGGTTCTTTGCAGTGAGGGGACAAGGGACAAGGGGCAGACACTGGGACAAGCAAAGCTCAGGCTAGGGCTGGTGGCTTCCTGCATGCCATGAGTCATCCTGCCATCCTCCGAGCTAGGATCTCCACTGCAGATGAACAGGGAAGGAAACAAGGGTATTTTTTAAGGTGTGTGCTGGAGCTGAATGCTGTGCAATAGGGAAGTTTCCTTTTTGAAGGCAAAACTCAGTTTCATTTTCCTTAACTCCATGAAATAATTTTATTCCTTAAAAAAATTCCATTCCTTATCATTTTGTTACAAACCCTGCTGAGCCAGCACAATTATTTTGTGTGAATTAATGGTACCAACTATTTGCAGTTCCCTGTGTGGGCAGAGGGGTGGGTCCCACCACAGACAGTGCCCTGGAACAGCACCCCAAAACTCCTTTGACACCCCGAGATTCCCTGGCACTGTGCAGCCCTGGCAGATGTGTGGTGTGGCCCTGGGGCATCAGCTGTGTGTCACTGATGGGGAAACTGAGTCAGGCAGCAGCCAGGTGCCACTAAATTTCGCATCCACCACGTCAAGGGCTGGTGCTGCTGTTCCTGAAACACTGACAATAAAACAGCCCAAACCCAAGAGCCACCAGGGTGTCGTTCATTACTGAACCTGGTGCTGGTGTGGAGGAAGGGCCCCACTCATGGGGATTTGTCCCCTTTGGGGGACTTCTTACAGGGGACAGTGATTCTGTGCCAGGAGGAGGACAAGATTTATTCAGGCCAAAAGCAGGTAAGTTGTGGGGGAGGAAGAAAAAGGGGACAGGGCAAGGCAGAAGCAAACAAGAAAAACTTCAGGCACATATTTTTGGGGCAAAAATGCGGGTTTCCCACAGGACCGGTCAGGCAGGTGGGAAGGAATAGGGGCATGAGGAGCAGCCATTTCCAGCAAGTTTCAGCAAGAACAAACTTCAGGGGAGCAGGAGGGAGGGTCTGGGGGTGTGAGTATGCTTTGGGGAGCCTCCAGTACCCTTTCAGGCTGAGAGACTCTGAAGGATGACCCCAACCTCAGGCCAGGGTTGCAGCACATGCAGGAGAGCACCACGCAACGCTGTGAGGGAAGTGCCTCTCAGCACTGTCCCCAGCTGTCCCCCTGCCCCACCACTTGCCAAAGGTGCCCCATGTTCCTCGTCCCCCTGATCCCAGACTCCTGTGGCTGTGCAGGAGGGAGTGGCACCCTGAGAATCAATATCAGCTTGTCAGCTGCTGCTCCCCTGCCCCCAAACACTGGTGGCTTCTACAGCCACTGCCTGGCTACAGGCTGGGATTCTTGTGGCCGTGGGAGTCTGTGTGCTGGGACACATCGGCAAGCACTGCACCATCCCCATGTGCTCCACCCCATAGGTTCCACCCCTGTCAGCACCATCCCTGTGTCCACTGTCCTTGTGTGCCAGGTCCGAGGTGACCTTGTTCCCTGGCCATGTTACTGCCATTGGAGCTGCCATGAGGAGCCCTGTGCCAGAGGAGGCACACGGGGACTGGCAGCACCTTTGCTCTCCCTCTCCAGGGCTCTGGGAAGCCCTTGGTTTGGAACACAGCAGCAGGATGGTTCCCTTGCCACCCATGTTCCCTGCCTGTGTCCCTGGAGTGGAGATATTCCTGGAGAGAGAGACTAGAGTTGGGAGCAGAGGTGCCTGCATCGGGTGGTCAGTTGATCTCTGCTAAGCCTGGGGTGACTTTTGGCCTCTCTGTGGGCTCTCCAGGGAGACATTCAGCTGCCCAGAGTTCAGCCTGATTGACTTCTCCAAGGTGACCTCTGCTCCAACACTGGAAGGGTGCCCTCATTCCTACTGCCACTAAACGTCACTTGGGTCAGTGCTGCCTCCTCACATTAATAAAACCATAATTTGGGGGTCACAGATGGAAACTTGAAGCTGAACATCCTAAAAATGCTTCAGCAAAAGTGAATCTGTGTCCAGGGTTGCCCAACAGCAGCAGTGATCGCCCACCATGGGACCTCATTCTGCCCAGGGCCATGCCAGGAAGTCCCTGCTCCATGGCAGAGGTGGCTGCATAGTCCTTGTAGAGTCAATTGATCTCCTAATTAGAGGCAGTAATTAGGGTGCTTCTTGCCACCTTATGGTGTGGGAGACTGGAGCAGGGATGCAGCTCGTGGCCTCCTGTGTTGCCTCCCCATTTCCCTCCTCCATCCCAGGCATTCTAGTGGCATGGCAGGAAAAGGATGGGCCGTGGTGCTGCCAGCAGTGCCTAGTGTGGCACAGCTCCTGGCTAAGCTGCCTGGGCTGCCCACCCCGCTGCCCACCCCACTGCCACTGGTGCCTGGCCCCTGCGCTGGAGATTCGGCTCCAGTTGAAAGGTCACAGTCGAATAAAAACCCAGCAAGTTATTCCTCTGCTGGTCTGCAGGACCAGCACAGGCCAGCTGGCACAGCCTGTGCCTTGGCCTTGGCACTGGTACCCTCTCAGGACTGGGCTGGCAACATTGCATCCCCAAATCTGCCTGCAGAGTCAGTGGGGTTTCCCTGCCTGCAGTGGGATGTCAGCAAGGAGCAGCTCCTTGGGACGCCCACAGTGCCATCCCCAGTGTCCCGGGGCAGCCTGGCACCAGCCACCCCCCAACAGCCCTGCTGTCCCCTCCCCATCCCCACCACACTGGCTCTGCTCTTGCTCCCCTCTCATGGCAGTCATCAACCATAAATGTTGCTTTGTATCCCAATGGCCAACAACTGCTCAGGGAGGGAATTACTATTTAATTACCCAAAATTACAAAGAAATTTATTTTCAGAGTGATAGCAGGTCCGGTCTGACGTGAATTCCTCATCACTGGGGTATTATTCTCCCTGGAAAAGGGAGCTGCTCTGTGCTGGGTTTGTGCTGGCACCAGGACACAGCTCAGCAGAGTTCTGCTGCAACAAGTTTTGCAGCATGAAGGTGGGCCTGTGGGTTGCAAACAGCCACTCTGGGTGGTCCATGTGTCCCCAGTGTTCCCAACCTTGCAAGAAACCTGCAGAAGATGGATGTGCATGATGGCTCTGGACCAAATAACAAATCCCACCCCCAAGGCAACCCAGCCTGGAATTATTCTGGAATTATCAGGAACAGCAGCACCAGCCCTACTTGTGGTGGATGTGAGATTTAAGGCAGAAGAACTTTGGTATTTTTATGGGAAAATGGCTCCTGGTAGTGTGTGCTGACCTCCCAGAAAACCAACCATGTTCTGCACTGCATCCCCAGCAGGTGAGGGGGAGATTTTCCTCTCTGCCCCACTCAGGCGAGACCCCACCTGCAAAGCTGCCTCCAGCTTTGGAGTCCCCAACACAGGGAGGACATGGAGCTGCTGGAGTGAGTCCGGTTGGAGATTAGGATTTTTCCTTTTTTTTCTTTCTCTCAGGGAATTTTCTCCCATCTGTTGCCTAAGAAATGATAACAACCAGTACTTAAAAGACAAAAGAAGTGGCCAAGATGGGACGAAGGGGTGCAGCTGGCTGCAGCTTCTTAGCCGGGAGCTTTTCTCTTGGGAAGGGCAGAGAGACCTCGAGAGTTTTGGCTGGGGGGTGAGGGCTGGGCTCAGCTCCTGGCTCTCTCTCGGGATTGGAGGGGAACGGTCGAGTTGCTGCAGCCGGTGAACTGGGACCTTATTAACACCCAATCTGACTGGAAAGGACCCTCACCATCTACTCGGGTGCCTCAGGGGAAAAACCCGGGACCCCGACCCCGTCCCCGTTCCCGGAGGGAGCAGCTCCCGGCTGCTGCCGCTGCCGGGCCCCGCTGCTTTCTGCCGCTGCTCCGGCTCTTTCAGTGCACGTTAACCCGACCCCCCGTGCCCGCCGGGACACCCCGCGGCTCCTGCTACGGCTGTGGAATTTTCTGCTACACTTTGTCTGCCAGCCGGGTGCGCCCGGCTCCGCTGCGGCAGCCGCCGCTCCGAGGTTCCTGCTGCGCTCCATTCCGGCTCCCGAGCGGCACCCGAGGGGCCCGGCTGCCCCTGGGGCTTTGCCAAGGAAGCCCCTTTTCCATCCCTCCCGCCGGCCCGGCCGCCATCACCGCGTGCAGAGGCGGCCGAGCTGGCGCCACAGCGCCCCCTGCAGGCGCGGGGGAATCCCCGCAGCCGCCCTGCCCGGCCGGGAGCCACCAGCGCCCCTGGCGGCCGCGAGCGGAGCTGCACCGAGGGGAAAGGGCCTGCGGCCGGGAGAGGCCGGCCCTGGGCTCTGCTGCTGCTCGTTGGTGCTGCCGGCGCTGCTGTTTGTGTGCCTTGGCACCCACACACACACCAGCAAAGAGCTGCTACTCCTTCTCCCGTAGCTCTGCCTGAAAGCCCCTTAATTTCAAAGCGATCATAATTTGGAGGGAAGGGGGTCACATTTTCCATTCCAAGGGAGGCTCCTGCCTTCCTTGGCAGACACCTGTCCTTCAAACCAAGACAAACCAAATGAGAACACAGAGATCTTCCAAGGGCTGGAGCCCCTCTGCTCTGGAGCCAGGCTGGGAGAGCTGGAGGTGCTCACCTGGAGAAGAGAAGGCTCCAGGGAGAGCTCAGAGCCCCTTCCTGGGCCTAAAGGGGCTCCAAAAGAGCTGGAGAGGGACTGGGCACAAGGCACGGAGGAACAGGACAAGGAGGGCAGGGTTAGATGGGATACTGAGAAGAAATTCATCCCTATGAGGGTGGGGAACCCCTGGCACAGGTTGCCCAGAGAAACTGTGGCTGCCCCATCCATGGAAGTGTCCAAGACAGGTTGGACAGGGCTTGGAGTACCCTAGTCTAATGGAAGATGTCCCTGCCCAGGGCAGGGGGCCTGTACTAAATAACCTTTAAAGGTCCCTTCCCACCAAAACCAGCCTGTGATTCCATGTTTCCATAAGCACTGTCTGTAGGTAGGGCTGAACAGGGCTGTGCAGGGCTGGGCTGTGTCCTTCCTGTCCCTTGTGAAACATGAAGCCAAAGGCTGAAACCCAACCTGTCCAGCCTGGGACCTGCATCCCTGTGTTCCTGACAGCCACTTTCAAACTGTGATGAGAAAACAGCTCCACATCCTTGATTTCCACTCCCAGCATGGCACTTAGCTTTCCCCTGTGGTTTTTTTGTTAAACCTCCCTTGTCATTATTCCAGCTTATTCCTTTTGCTCTTTGACCTAGGGAGGTTCCCCTTGCAGGCAACCAGGCAGGGTCCATCTCCATAAGGGCAACACAGTCACCAGGGGGACCTGGGCAAGCTGGTGGGACATGTGAGGGGCTGTAGGACTGGGCTGACCCTGCTTGGACACGCTCAGCCCCAGTGAGGAAATTCTGGGTCTAGGGCAGGCCAGGAGGTTGTTATGACCCATCTCTGAGGCAGGGTAAGTTATTGTTAATAAATCCCTCGGAGCAAAAGAACACTGAAAGACCACTGTATATATGAGCCAGATGTATTTTAAAACAATTTCATTGTAGCAGAAAGGAGGTAGATGTGTGGTTTTGGTTTTTCTATAAAAGTATAAAAATAACATGAAGAAAATATGTGAGCAAAAGAAAGAATGAGAAGGAAAGGACAAGAGTAGATAGTGGAGAGGACAAATATCTCCACCTGTGAATCCAGTGATGAGACTTGATCATTGCAATTCCAGTGTCTGTGGTCAGGATAATGGTCACAGATCCACTGGGAGTGGGAGCTGTGAAACAAAAAGTCAGGTTATATACGTCCAAGTTGGCATGGGAATGCCCCTATCCTTCTCCAGGGAGGGGATTCTTTATGTCTGATGTAACAGTATGGGGCACACTGCTTTCTGCTGGAGAGAAAAGAGTCAGGGTCTACTTTGGGATCCTTGGTGGTATCAATCCCCCTGTATTTGTCTTGCCCACTCCTTGACCCCACATCTGCACTTGCGCTGTGCTGTCTGGTCACCACAGAGTGGAACAGGAAAATTGGCTCCAGAAAGGTTCTTCCCTACTTCTGTAGGGCCCTCCTTTCCAGGCATGTCCTGTTCTAACTTGCCAGTCATCAGTGTTTGAGGCATAACAATGCATGAACTCCACTGTCCAGGCTTCTACAGAGCTGGAGAAGTGCCCAATGCTCATCCCAGCCACTCTCCTCCTCCCTGCCCAGATGCTGCCACTACAAAATGAGGAGCTTTCCTTGGTATGGAGCTGCCAGGGGTTTCTTAAACATGTCCATGGTGAACAGGGGCTTAGAGATACCATTTTGGCTGTCCCAGGCAGTGCCACAGAATGCAGGCAGCCAGAGCAGGTCTCTGCTGGCTGCAGGAGGCAGAGGATGGAACTCATGGGAGCTCTGCCCAGAAAGAGGTTCCTGAAGCCCATGGGACGTTCCAACAGGACAGTTTTCAGGCTGTGCATGGAAACAAAGGGAGTGGTGGGTGAGAGCAGGGGCTGGAGCTGTGGCAGGGGCAGCAGGGGCTGCAGTGCCTTGTGCCCACTGGGCTTGGCACTTGCTGGATGCACCGTGGGGCTTCCCAGGAGGCAGCTGGTGCTGGATCTGCCAACATCTCCCTCTTGCTTGGGGACATCTGTCCCCAGAAATGCTGGGCAGGGGGCTGAGTAACTGCCAGGGGCATTGTCACCACTGGTTTCTCCCACTGTCACACGGATCACAGACCAGCACTGGTGCTGACTTTGGCAGCTGCTGGGCCTCCAGGGCAGGTGCCAGGCTTCAGTGGCACTCAGAGGGCCTCAGGGAGTCAGGATTATGGGGTGATGGGGTGATGAGGTTCTCTGAAGCTCAGGAGGTGCTTAATTCCAGTTCTTGCCCAAAGCAAGGTCACCCGTGCAGTTGGAGTGGGCTGCACATCTCCCAGGATGGAGCCCGTGCCACTGCAGGAGCGTCCTCAAGGAGACAAATCTTGGCCCTAGAGGTTTTGGAGTAGCTCTGCTGCGAGGAGGGGCTTCGGGGGCTCCGTGCTTCCTGCGCTGCGGGCAGGAGCCGTGTCGGGGCTGGGCTGCTGCCCTCCCCCGGCACTGGCCGGTGCCCCGATCGCCAGGAGGCTCCGGGCTGTGCCCGCAGCTCCAGCCCGAAACCTCTTCCTGCTGCACCCCAGCCCTGCTCCTCCGTCCCGCTGCCCCCCGGGCCCCGAATGCCCGTCCCCTCTTGCCGGACCCCGTCCCGCAGCAGGCAGCGCTGGCTCCCGGCTCTCCAGCGCTGCGGTGCCCGCGTTGCCGGGGCTGTGGCACCGCGCTGGTGCTCGGCCAGGGAGGAGGGGGCTGTGCCTGCAGCGGCCGGGGCTGGGCATGCGGCCCCTCTGCCCAGTGACTCCCGCGGTACCTTGCAATGCTGCCTTCACCCCATCTCCAGCAGGAACCTCATCCGGACCAGTGAGCCAGAAGCGTCCCTATGGCCGGTCCTCATCCCTGTTCATACCTCTGGGGTATTACAGGGCCGTGACAAACCACCTGCCTGGAGGGTGGCCCCCCTTGCCCCCCAAATTCCCCACTGGAATAAATACAGCTGGTATTTATGAGCAAAAGGCTGTAGGGAGCAAAATGCATCCGCTGCCCCATCATGCCTGTGCCGGCGAAGGGACCTGGGTGCCAAGCTGGGAACATCAAACTCACTGCCCAGGAGGCAGCGGAGGGTTGAGAAGAAGCTCTGGGAGCTCTTGGCAGGTGTGTGAGTGTGGCCTGGGCTCCCCAAATGCCACAGCTCCTGCCTGTGGCCAACACTCAGGTCAGCACAACTTGCAGCCCTCGGGGAGCAATGGGGGGCTCTGAGCATCCCCCACTGTCTCCTGCCAACCACCCAGCTCTCGGAGCAGGAAACCTCTGATGGAAGAAGCAGGAAGTTCCAGGGCTCCCTCTGCACCAATGCTGCTGCCCCGGAGCCCCTGTGGCCACACGGCCTGTGTCTGACAGGAAGAGTTTCTGCACAGCACCATGAACGGTGCCCACCCAACTGCCCCCAGACTCCCACACAGTGCCAGGAGCAGCTCTGGGTGCTCTGGATGGCTGGAACAGAGCTTGGGACCACAGGACACATCCTGAAAAAGAAGGCCCCTGGGGAAGAGAAGTCTGGGGGTGCAGCACCCCTACATCACACTCCCCCCACCTGAAACCCCCCAACCTTCAGCAGGAGTCCTTGGTGCTCCCGGCTCTCCCACCATCCCTGACCCCCTTCCGCCCGCTGCCCATAGCTGCCATTAAAATAAATTGACAAAATAAACCTAATTTGGAGTGTAACTCTATTTTCTCAACCTGAAAGACATAGTCCTGCAGTCAATCAGCAGCAAGTCCCTACAGGCTCCTGCTGCTGGGGAAGACAGAGCTGTCGCTGCACTAATGAGTGAATTAGCTAATGAAAACAGTATTTAAAATAATCACAATATTTCTTTATCTGCATGTAAAGATGACATAATAAAAGATAATTAGCAGCATGTGAAGCAGTTCTACTACTCAATTTTCTCAGTTTAGCTAATTAATTATCTTAGTAAAATGCATCATTATGGCTAATTTTAGAAAATCCAGCAGCTGCAAGGTCAGAGTGGGAACAATTTCAATTTGTAATTGGAAGAAACATGAAAGTGAGTCAGATAATCTTTTATTAGATAATAATAATAATAATAATGAATCACACAGGCACATATATTAAGTACTGTAAGAGGCAAAAAATGCACTGAATCATTCAATAATGTCATCAAATGGACTTCGTTAGGGACTGCTGGGGGAGCATGAGGGCACTGGGCCCTCAGCCCTGCCTGGAGGAACACGTGGCCCAGTGCTGGCTTGGGGATGCCTCTGTCAGGATGGGGCTGGAGCACCATGGAGGGTCTGCCCTGGGGCCCCCTGGCCCTCCCAGCCCTCAGCCTGTGCCAGCAGCACCCCAGGGCCTGGGCAGGAGGGTCCCAGCCAGGGGAGTCCCAGCAGATCACCCTCCCCCTGGACTGGACAGGAGGGCTGGGCAGGGACCCCCAGGGCTCACTGGAGTCTGCGGGGTTGTTGGGGGAGGCTGTGGGACCCCAGCACGGCAGAAGGGCACGTGCTGGCAGACACTGGCTCCTGGTGGGAATCCCCTGAGGATGTGGGCAGTGGGCACTGGCAAGGGCGGCCTGTGCTGGGGAATTCAAACCCCAGCCTGGGGACAGGACTGAGACACGACAGAAGGGAGCCCAGGACCACTGTGGGACTGACCACCAGCCCCACATGCTGGCCCCACACCCCTATCCCTCCTGGGACACTCCCGTTCTGCCCAGGCTCTGCCCTGGTGGGAGGAGTATTTAGCAGCCAAAAGCAGCCTGTTCCCCCAGAGCTGGCCAAGGTGGGGATGCCAATGACCACGGCTCTTCCTGTCCCACAGGGACCAACTCTGGGACAGCCAGCAATGGATGGACTGGCCCAACTCTGCCTTTACAGCAACACCTTTGTAAGAATCCCTGGTGTGAGGCCAGAGCTGCAGTGTGTCACCTCTTCCCATCACTGTCTGCTGGGGTGCCAGGCACAGCTGAGCCCCGTGTGTAGGGTGGGTGCTTTTGGTACAGCAGAAATATAATAAATATATTATTAATGTTAATTATCATTTATAAAAATACATATAACAAAGAAGAAAATCTCATGGCTTTTGCAGGAAGGAGAAAACAAACCTCACCTGCACCTGGGTGAGCCTCCACCCAGCTCCCATGGCTGCTGCCGTGCCCTGGGTGCTGCCCACAGCTTCCAGAGGGCATACCCAGTGGGCATAAGGTGGATCCCCAAAGCAGCATGGAAAGCCAAAAATCAGGGCTGAGGCCCCTGGGACGCTCCTGGTTACCGTGGCAACCTGCTGCCTTCCTCCATGATGCTGTGATGTTGTCATGGAGATGACCTGACCCACACCCCGGGATGCCCAGAGCCCTGGGTACTCAGTCAATGCGGCCACTGGGCAGCCCAGTGTCACCAGGGACATCCCAGCAGCACCAACGGGGGCCAGGGACACTGGGGGCACTGACATGGCCCAGGGATGCTCGGGCAGCACCAGACAGCCCAGGGACACACCACCAGCACCTGCCTGGCCTGGACACACCCTGCCAGCACTCACCATTGCAGCAAGTGTGCTGGGGGATTCCACCTTCAGCCTCTCACCCCCCTCCTGGCAGACATTTGTTCACTGAGGCAGCCAAATATTTTCTCAGTTTAAAGCAGTAACTAAATTACATTTCACCCTGGAAAATAATCTGTTCTGCAATTTGGCTTCATTTGTGGTCAAAACCAGCCGCGCTGCAGCGAGAACAGGCATCTTGGGTGCCAGTGTGCCACGCTTCGGCCTCCTCAGGAAGTTTATAGGAATAGCTGATGAAAATAGAGGGCACTGGGGAGGAGTCATCTCCTCTACACCCCCATGGCAAACCTGCCAGCTCCTCTGCTTGACATGGGGTGCTGCCAGCTGCTGTGTGCCCACGGAGCAGCTCTAATTTCTGGCTGTGGCAGGGGGCACAGCTCTGGCTGCTTCCCACTGCTGCCGTTCCTACCTCATCCCAGGATTTATTGCTCCTGTTCTTGCAGCAATCACCTGGTGGTGCCCCATCTCTCCACTCACATGGAATGGAGCACCTGTGGGGCATGGGGGACCTTTCACAGAAACCAAGGAGCTGCTCCCAGCTGGCCCTCCTGCCCTGAGGACCTGGAGGCCATGGAGCCACTGCAGTTGCCTTTGAGTTGCTGGGCTCATAGAGGAAGGTTGTGCCCCACTGTGCACCCACACAGGCCCCATCTGCCAAACACCACCTGTTCCAAGACTTGGCCGATGGAGACCCACTTCCAATCCAAGGCCTTAGGTGAGATTTCCAGACTCCCAAAAGAGCTGGGAGTATCAATCTCTCCCCAATAGGAAAGAAGAAAGCATCAGGCTCCAAACCAGCCACAGAACACCCTTCCTGCCCCTGGCCCTGCACTTTGGGACTGCAGAGGAAGATACTTAACTATTTATCACATGTTTGTGATTCTTCAGAGATCACTGTGGGACCTGCCTTAACCTTCCCTGAAGCACTGTGGTGAGGAGCTTGGGCAGGTGGCACCAGCTTAAGCTACTGAAGATGAAGCCAGCAGGAAAACAGATGTTCACATATCCCAGCTTGAGGTTTCTGGACCTGTCACTTCAGTGCTTTTGTTCCAGGCCTCAGGTGGGGCAGCTTGGGCAAAGCACCAGAGCTGCTGCAAAGGTGAAATCCCAGGGACAGTGCAGGGCCCCTGCCAGAGAAACAGCCCCTGCACGGCAGCAGCAAGCATGGACACAACACACATGGCTCCTGCAGCCCTGAGCCACACTGGGAACGCGTCCCCTCCCTAGGGAGCTCGGAGATGGTCCATGGGGATTGGGCTGGATAGCACTGACAAAGCCTCTCTCTAAGCCAGCCCAGTGCCCCAGGGCTCGCTGGGTGCATCACCCTCATGGGACACAGGGCCCTCCCCCACTGCTGCCCAGCTCCTCTCCAAATCCAAAGCTGAGGAGCCCTATCCTTTCTCCCCTCTCTGCCCAGACAGCAGAGCCCTCACCCTCACAGGACTCTGCACCTGAAGCATACAGCTTTTCCCTGTCCTGGGGGGGTGGCCGGAGCGGCTGCACCACAGGGGACCCACGCCTGAGACGGGAAGCAGCACATGGAGTGACTGGAGAACAGCGGCACTGCAGGAGCACCAGGCTCCCTTCAAAAGCCATTCTTCCATGTTTTCACTCCTCACACTGTGATTTCCTCACCTACAAGCCTCACTGTTCCCAGAGCTACTGAGCTGCAGAGGGTGTGCAATTCTGCTACTACCTCTGTCTGCTGCTGTCCTGGGAAACATCTCCATTGGAGAATTTCAACCAAGGCTTTGGAAAATACTAAAAATTGACCAGTGCAAAGTTACTAGATAAGAATCTTTAAAATTTATTGGACTAATTGTGTTACATTCAATATTTGATGTGTTTCTCCTGGACAAAGAATTGGCATAAATACAAACAAGCCTTTGTGTGCCTTCCCTAAACAAATAAGAGATAAAGTACTAGAGACAAGGGAACATAGTTCACATCTTCATATTTACATTTTACCTTTACTTTACAACTTAGCGGCAGGAATATTTACAGAAAAATACAATAAGAACAAAAAGTTCATGTCTTGGCAACATACAGGAATTCATACAAATTGTCTATGATTGAAGCACATGATATCTGGCGTTCTCACTTCTAATTGCTCCTGCTAAATCCATGGGGAAAAGGGCTGTGTTTGCCTTCAAAGGTATCACTCAATTACACAATCACGAAAATGCATCAAATTTCTCTGTGAGACTGAAATTTAGTTCTCTCCTCTTCCTGGACATGCAGAACCTTGTGAAAAGAAACGCTGTGACCTACAGAGAACCCAGCACAGCCCAGGGGCAGCCAGGGCTGCTGCTCCCTACGGCCTCGCACACACTGCAGCCACAGATGCCCCAATTTCCACAGGCACTGTCCTCCCCCTTTCCTGCGTGCTCTAAGGTTCTAACGCCTTTCTAAAAGTACCTTTAAAAGAATGGCTTTTCTTTAAAAGTCTCTATTAAGGTACTAAAATGTAATTTCAACACTGTGTTTAACAATGTGACAGTGGTCACCTCCTGCCCTGTTAAAACAGAATTATGAACCCAAACTGAAAAGTGTGATGAAAAGAAAGAGTCCCAGTTTAATTACTGAAGAACACTTGCAGGTCAGTGGGGGGGTCAGCGCTCATCCCCTCTGATGGACAGGGATGCTGACCCAAGCCCCTCAAGCATCAAGTCAGAACATCTATGCAGCAGTCTGTGATATTTAAAAAATCTGAATTCTTCACTAACTCTTGCAATCACCATGAAAATAAACCTCATTTGCTCTGACCCTTCAGGGGAAAAGTTCTCAAGACAGTACCCTGCACTAGCTAAAGCCATTGGAGTTTGGTCAGACTTTGAGAGGAGATGGATATAATTCCTAGACAGGTGGGGTGTGTTTTGTTATGAAGTCTGAGACCTCCCCACGTCCCAGGGAAGGAGGGACAGTCCCTGCAGGCACCTTGCACTGGCACAGCCCTGCCCAGGATGCCCACTGCTGTGACCAGCACCCAAATCATGAGGGATGGCAGCACATTTCAGCATCACAACATCTTTATACTGAACTGTGACCTTCCTGAAGGCTCACCTTTCCAGAGAGCCAATTCCACCACCTACAGCCAGGTCACATCACCTGTAACCTGCTCACCAGCTGGTTCTACACCTCAACTGACACATGTTCCAAACATGCATCCCCTGGCACTGGGAGTGGCCACCATGTGCCCAAGTTCCCTTCTTTCCAGACTCCTGCCAAGCCATCTGGCTCTCACAGCTGTTACTGCGCCCATGGCTGCCTTTAGGTGAACATGGAAATAGACCCAAGACAACCCTTCAGCCAAGCACAGGCCTTTGTAAAGAAAGCAAATCTTCTGGCAGTCCACTTGGCTATCCCTGCCAGAAAGCACTCGGGGTTTGCCCCAGTGCCCACCTCTGCACTCGTGGCTGCTCCCGCCTGCCTGACAGCAGCAGCCGCTGCAGCATCAGCCAGGGCCGTGGAACACTCAGCCGGGGGAGGTGGGGGTGCTGTTACACTATCAATGTGCAGACACAGGGTTTGCTCAGGATGTTTATTAGTTACACATGCATTGCTCATGCCTTTTCAACCAGTGGGCTCAAGTGTGTTTGGCCATTAATTAGATCCAATAGGTACATACACAGTGTGGGTAAATTTAGTGTCCGTGCATTAAACTGCTCCTGGCAAGAGTCTGGCAGAGGAATGAGGCTGTCCGAGTTCCCTGCACAGCTTGGCCAATGCACCCAAACTCTGCCCTGGAGCTCCTCCTGCCCTGTGCCACCTGGGCAGCACACAGGTGTGGGCCAGCCAGCACATATCCTGCTACAGGAGTTTTCTTTGGGTGGTTTCATTTTTTCACTTTTTGTTCATCTGGATCAAATTCCAGAGCTCCTGAATTGAGAGGTCAGTGCACTTGTTCCCTCCAACAAGCACTCCAACATCACCTTGGTTGACCACCCAAAAGTCCTTTCACATGTATTTTTAAGGGCCTGTGTTTCCATGAACTCTTTGTGAAAAACCACATGGAAAGCTATGAGCGAGGTCTGTCCTTGGCAGATAAGTTGTAATGAGACAATTAAGACTGCTTCAGGTCAGAGCAGAACTGTTGCAAAAAGTAGCTCTGAAATATCAAAATTCAATGCCTGACAGGTATTACTGCAATGCATAGCACAGCTTATTAAAACCACTTTGGAAATAATGTGAAGAGCTCCCCAAATTCCTGCTCACTCATCCTCTTCCATGACCCGGCGCTGGGAGGATCAGGATCCCTGCTGCCATCAGGCTGCACCTCCCCAGGAGTGGCAGCCACAGTTCACTGCTGCAACACCAGCTGGGAGGCACCAGGAGCCAGAGGTGCTCCCACGGCTGCCTGCACCCACCACTCCTCTGAGATCCCAAGATCACACCTGTAGCTGTAAACATCTTTTCCCAGCATAGCATTTGAGTCCTGAACACATCAAAGCCACAGGCTGAAAAGGAAAACTCCTGACCTAGGTGGAAGGGAAGCGCTGCTGCCGAATGTGAGAAGGTAGAGGAGATTCAAAACAAAGTAAAGTTATAACTCTGAAGGGGCTTTCATAGAATTGAAATAAATGGGGAAAAGAATAATTTGTGAATTTTCTTTTTGAGTTCTTTAGTCTGTTTAACAGGAGCTTCTGAAAAGTGTTGTAGAAGCTGCAAAAACTGCTCATGCTATAAATAATAGGGAGGAGGCAGCCCCAAAATCTCAGATTTCAATCCAGTGGAAGGAAGGCAACTGATGTTTATGCTTTTTATGGAAATGGTGAGTAGGTGATACAGACACTTCAAAATAAATTAAGTAGTTGCATTAAAAAAAAATTTTGAAATAAAAATCAAGCTACTGAAATTAAATGTGACATTTTGCAACAGACCTGAAAGTCATAACCTCGCTTTTATATAACCAAAAGCTCTTATACAATAACAACTCCTTTTGGAAAGTCAGTTAATTTCAGGTGGTGGTGGTTGTCTTGTATGCAGATGGACTCACTTGGAGCCATGGAGGGAGTTGCCACATACAGCATCTGGGCTTTGGATTTCAGGGCCTGCTCTTCCCAAGCAATCTTCCTCCTCTTGCTTCTGGTACACAGAAGGGTTACAACCAGTGAAGGATCTTCTGCTGAGCACTGAAGGGGGACTGAAAATTTCTTCGAAGTTCTTGCAGGGAAAGTTAATGCTCTGGAACAGACTCCTCCTCCAAGGAGAGATCCTGCTCCCTTGCCCTTGGACACATGGGTACAGTGAGGTGTCTAACAGCAGGTTTCTTTGTATTCTTTTTTCCATCCTCATATGCAGAGATGGCTTTACTTTGATTGTTTTCCCCTCAGAGCAAGACACCTACAGTTCCTAATTAGTCTGGAAAGGATGACTGGGTGAAGAGATTATTTTGCTAGCATCCAGGAAGACTGGAATTCAGTAATCTTCTGAGGGTAGGTGAATCAAGTCAATATCCCAACTGCAATGTTTCAGATTCATTTCTCATTCCTCCCACATGGTATCTGCTGACTTGTGCTAGAACATGATTTCCTGAATTCCGGAGGGCTGAGGAAACTTGTTGTTGTTATTTAACTGTTTTCATTAGTGTAGCCACCAAGCTCTGATCTAATTGTCCTGGAAGGATAATGATCTAGGGGTTGCAGTTCTTGAGCCCAACTTCCTGGAAAAGCGAGGTATAAAACTCTGGCTCCAGCTGCCTGTTCCGATATTTATTGACAATATCTGCTATTTTCTGTTTTCGGCGGACGTGGGGGGGGTTATAGGAATCACTTTCCAGCCTCTTTCGCCGACAAATATTTATTACTGTCTGTCTCACTAAAAAACCTGAAAAAGAAACAACATTTGAATCAAGTTTAAATTCAGTCCTGCACCCCTTTGCTGGCTTCCCAGCCAAAGACAATTTTGGGTTCTGTCCCATCTAAACCCAGGGGAGATGTTCAGCACCACCAAGGCAAGAACTTTTGTCCATGAGCAGTTGCTAACAGACAGCCATGGTCCTCAGGCTTGTAAAGACTTTCACTGTAAAAAATGAAGAAATGGACTCAACTCAGTGGTACCCTAAACTGTCTGGAGGAGAAGGAGGAGTATTCTCTGCTTTGCCAGAGCCAAGCAGCTGCCTGGAACAGCACCCTCGGGACAAGAGGGCAAACCCAGGGCAGCCAATACAAGATCACAGTACCACAGCCCCGGCTATGCCACACACATGGACCTCAGGTAGGCTGAGGTCACATCAGGCAATGCCAGGGGAGCCCTGAGAATGGGGAAAGTACCTGTCAGTACCTTTTTCCAGTAGGAATTGCAGAGCCTTCCTCTTGGAAAGGGGATGAGGAAAGACCTGATGGGTTGTGGCTGCAAACAAGTTTCTCTTCGCCTCACTGCCTTGCCACTTTTGTCACTCCTCTGTAACTCACACTGCTGGATGTGGATGGAGGAGGAGGTGGGGAATGGAAGTAGTAGCATTCAAAAGCTGGCAGTGAACTTTATCTTATTTTATTCTGAAAGGAAATTTCTATGCCTCTAGGGAAGCAAGTGTCCCTTACCCCCTTTGCTGTTTCACAAGCTCTTTCTTACAGACAGAAACATTTAGAGGACCTCAATGCACACAAACTACACCTGCTGAACTTAGAGACAAGACAAATTTCACTATATGAATAGTCCTGATGCAGCAGAAAAACAAGCCCAACTCTAGGAAAACATACCTGATTATTTTTCAGTAAAAGCCACCGTCATCAGTGGAATTCATAAATGTTATTTAAGGGCCCAGGTTTGGCTTACATTTGCCAATCACTGAATTAAGCATACAAACCCCAGAACCTGAAAGTCACCTCCAACAGCAGCTTTATGGTTATGTACAGGTATCCTAATGGTCCCTACTTAATTTTACTCTGTCCTGTGTACTGCCCTCAATGGGTGGGATGGCCAGTTACTGAAACTAAATAGCACCAATACCAGGACAGGTCCATGAATCCATCCAGGAACAGAGGAAAAGGCAGAGGGCACACAGGGAACCTGTTAACACACACCTGCACGGTAATTTTTATTGAACACATAAGAAAATCCTCAGTTGCTGTGGTTTTAATGCCTGTCTGGCTCCTAAACCAGAAGGAACACACAGCATGACAGCACAGCAACAAATTCTGTAGCACCCTCTGGTGCACCTTGGTTCTCTGTGCTAAACACCACGGTCACATTTTGGATCTCTCCTATTTAAACAGGCCCCATTCCTAGTTCCAACCCTCTCTCCTGCCATCCTGGCAGCCAAGTGTTGCTCCTTCTGCTGTTCCTGCTCCCACTGCTGCTGCAAAAAGCATGGCTTTCATTTGTTCAGCATTGCCTAACACTTTTTCCAAAGAAATATCTGCAAAGTACATGGTCTGGAATCTATTATTGTTTAAAAAAAATAAAATAAAAACATGAACATTCCTAAAACCCTTTAGCTTACCAAGAGCTCTCCTACTGACTATCATTCCATCCACCAGCGGGATAACCATGTTGAATTTCCCAGTTGCTCCTTGTAGTTTTATCCTGAATAAGCCAGTGTTTAAAGGATGGATGAAGATCACAGGAACTTCCTTCTCAGGAATGGTAGATCTTAAGGGAAAAACACAACTATTGAGTAAGTTTTAAAGCACTGTTTCAATTAATCTACAGATGAAAAATGACCACTGTAAGTGTTAAAGTTTTAAAATGCCTCATGGCTAAGGCAGCAGGATGCCAGGGTATGCTCTGGGCCCTCAGAAGGGCTCTGTCAGTTGTGCTGTGCCTATGGTCTCTGTCCCCACAGGACTGGAGAGCCCTGCAGCCAGGGCACAGCACCTATGCAGCATTAACCACCTCACAAGGGAGCCAATCAGGAGGGTGGCTCATCACAGACTCAGATGAAACTGCACATTTTCTGTTCTTTAATTTATGTTTTATCTGAAGTGGTATGAAAAGCTCTTTCACTGTTTCAACTACAAAACAGTCCACTGAGAAATCAGTAAAAATAATGAAAATGAGAGCGGTCTTACCTTAGGGAAGTGCTACTATTGGCTGTGGTTTCCACACCAGTGCTAGTCTCAGATACCAGATCAGGGAGGGGGAAGTTTTCTGTAAGAACAGGATACACCAAATAAAGTTTATCTAATATAGTTTTGGATTTTTTTTTTCTTGAGTACAAGGAACAATTATTTATCATCAGTCAAAACCACACAGTCCTCAAGCATTTATACCACTAGTGTTCTTGCACAGATAGTGTCTTTGGCTTGCAGTTTAAGCATTCATGGAGAGTACACACACCTCAACCATCTGCACTCAACAGATGAGGTGCCAGACCCTCCATTCTCTCAACCCAAAAGTCAAAATCTCTAGAGGAACTGTGAAAGCAGGAAGCAGATGAACTACTTCAACCACAGAAAGAGCTTTCAAATTATTATTCACTGCATCTTCATCACCCACAAGTAATCAGCCTCCAGAACACTGCCAGGAGCATTGAACAGTGCCAACCACTCACACCTACAGCTCCCTTGAGCCCTGCTCCCATGGTATCCTTCCTCAAATCCAAGCTCTGTGGATCCCCACCATAACCTACAACCCTGCTGCCATGCACTTGGTAACAGACACTGGATAATGAAGGCAAAGGAGAAAACAGTAAGAACTTGACTCCCTGAAGGGGATTTGGCACTTCCCAGCACCTTGTTCAGGGGCTGAGAGATGTTGAGAGTCACTCACAGAAGTACAGTTCAGGCAGCAGGACAGTGCTTCCAGCAGAAGGAGTCAGGCCCAAACACAGATGCTGCCATCAGAGCTGGGATGCTAAGGGTACACAACAGCTGGAGCAAGCAGAGGGAGAGCATGGCGAGCCATGGACACACTCTGAGATGGAGCAAGAGGGAGGGCAGGCAGCTGGCACCAGGGTGATAACCTTGACTACAAAGTGACAGCTTTTCACTGTCCAGACTCAAAGATGTACCGGAAGCGTAAGGCAAAAGCCAAGAACATAAGGAACATATGGCAGAGCCTCTGGGCTAGGAGTCACTTCCAGGAGCTGCCCTCCCTGCCATCCAACTGCCAGGCTTACTGAGGCTCACAAACTCATTTCTTCAGCTTCAGGCCCAGAACTCTGGGAGATTCCTATGGCTGCTGAAAGAAACAGCCAAGCAGAAACATGCCTGTGTAGCACAGCTGTTGCCCCTGAAGTAAGGTGGCTTTAGCTGCCACCCAAGAAGGAAGTGGGTCAGGGACACCAGTTTGGAACACACTCTGGGCCAGCATCTGGACAAGGAACTGATGCTGCAGAACTTGCTGTCTGCCTCCTGATCTCAGTAAGGCTCTGAGGGACATGCTGTGGACAAGGTGGTCTTCCTGAGAATTTATATCTACCCTTAACAGGAAGCTTCCTCTTGATTGCTGCTCCCATTCCCTTGGTTGCTTTACTCTGGAAGAAATTAAGGCCTTAATTAAGGTCCACCCTTACTGCCAGACTGGGAACCAGAATTACAAATCAAAGACAGAATAAAACACAAGTTCCTGGCCAGTCTTGCAGACACTGCTAGGCTAGGCCAGCGCAGAGAGACTCTCATAGCACTGAGGCCAGGCCATGGCTTGGAACCAGCACACAAGAAGCTTCTGGGGACAAAGAATTCCTCAAAGCTGTCCACTGTGGCCATGCCATGGATGTAACAGGATAAGCAAAGCTGTGTCTCTCCCAGGCCAGCCTGTACCCTGAGGCAGAGACGAAATGCCAAATTAGGAAACATGAAGTTGCATGAGGAGCAGGACCTCACCTGAGCAACACAGCAGGAAAGGGAGCATGGAGCAGGCACCCTGAGTGCAGAACAAACGAGCCCTCCCCTGAAGAGAGAACATGGAGTTCTAAAGGTACCATCACACCAAGGAGGATGATGATCCCTCCAGCACAGAAGCAGCAGGTGTCAGAAGCCATTTTTTTAAAGGAAGAAAACCAGATCCACTCTGAGGAGACAACAGCCAAGGGGAACTCAAAAGCAGGGGAACACACCCACCTTGGGTGAGGAGCTTAAGTTCATGACAGCATTTTACAGGTACTGCCAGAGCTAAAGGAAACTTCAGACCTCCATATGCCACTGATTCATGTACACCCCACGGATCACAACTCAAATATTGAAGATTCAGAATCTTAAAAATGTTGTTAGACATTAGTAAGGACTTATTTTGATTGTGAGGGTGATGAGGCCCTAGCACAGGTTGCCAGAGAAGCTGTGGCTGCCCCATCCCTGTAACTGTTCAGGCTGGATGGGGCTTGGAGCAACCTGGTCTAGTGGAAGATGTCCCTGCCCATGGCAGGGGATTGGGACTAGATGAGCTTTAAGGTGCCTTCCAATTCAAACCAGTCTGTGGTTCCATGATCTAGCATTTAAAAAAAAAAAAAAAAGAACAGAGTTTTTCCTCTGGTTCCTGCCCTGTTGTTACTTTAGTGAACAGTAAGAAGTTGTACATACCTATATCATCATAACGTTCCACCCAGACCACGTACACTTTGGTTTCAGGTCCCATTGGTGGAATGGTGCGGCCCTGAGGCATCCTCTTGGATCTAGAAGTAGGACTGAGCTGTTTTGAACATAAGGGAAGAGTAGCATTTGCAAACATCATGAGTCCAATAATGCAGCCAGCAAGTATTTCGCAGCTGCTCCTCAGTCATTCCTATCTCAGCCAGGTACAACCCCTGCCAGCTATTGAGCAGGGGCAGCTGTGCTGGAAGTACTCACTGCAATCTGGGTCACCATCCCACTTATTCAATACAAACTCATATATTCAACCTTGAATCAGTTAAAAGGGTTTTTTTTATGTCCTTGAAGGCCTTAAATGAGTAACTAAATATACATTTGGAAGTGAATTCTAAACAAGTAATCAGCAGTAATAAATCTTTTGCTTACAGATGTAACAGTTCATGGTTTTCTGTTTTGTTAGTGTACAAAAGCAACTTCTGGTACTTCAGACACAACTGACACACTGTTTTAAATTGGATTGGTAGGAAAGGTGTTCATGTCTACCCATCCTCAATTTCCAAGCATGGATTTGAGGCTGAATTACTCTGTAAATACTCCATATACTTTTTTCTGCATGCATTTTAAGATTTCAGGATGCACAACACTTAGCATGTCTAAATTTTATACTTAAGTAATGTAATCTTGCTGTCTCCTACTGTAGGTGCAAATTCTGGCAGGACTAAAGCTGATATCAAAGATTAATAGCAAGGAACAAGTAGCTCTACATGCCAGGAAACCAAATCATATACTATCAAAAATCCTGCAGCATTGCCAACGTGCTTCTTGAAAGAAAAAACAAAAAGCACCATTTTTCAATGGAAGTTTTGCCTTACCCGCTGGGAGGGATTAAGATTGTCTGTATGATTGGGGAAGAGTTCAAGTGTCAGAGGCTGCTGCTTCAATAGTC
Organism: Corvus cornix cornix; assembly: GCF_000738735.6. Lineage (NCBI taxonomy): Eukaryota > Metazoa > Chordata > Aves > Passeriformes > Corvidae > Corvus > Corvus cornix. The sequence continues at coordinate 544,064 of NC_046349.1, read as the reverse complement.
CTGGCAGCAGATCCATGTTGGAGTCACTTTCTTGGTCAGAGACACTGCTTTCCAGTGAATCAGCTGTAAGCCAGAAGAAAAAAAGATGGGTTTTGTCTATTCTTCTGCCAAAGAATAAGCTGTCATCATATATTTTGATACTAAAAAAATGTTGTAAAGCTTTTAGAACTAAACGGGCATAGGTGTATGGTCAAGTCAATATAGTCCTCATAAGCAGGAAAATGAGTTAGGAGACAACTGGCAGCTGTCCAGAAACAGACTGCCAATAAAGCACTCCCCATGGACTTACAGGCATCCCAGCAGTTTCCTGTAGAATACAGTCTCCTCCCTCCTATGGCTACACCATATTTTATTCCAGGCAACTTGCAGTATGCCAAAGAAGCCATGAAGGCTGTTGCTCCCCTACTTAGCAGGTGCAAACACTCCTCCATGTGCTGCAGGAGCACATCATTGACAGGAAAGGGACAATAAATAGACATCACCAGTTGATGGTGAACCACATGTCCAACCTAAAGCAACAACAAAACTGCTGTGCACACCTGGACATCTACTGAGGCTCAGACTGAGAAAGGCACAGAACAGATGCCACGTCAGGAAGGAGTCTAGGGATTAGAATGCTCTAACTTAAACATCCACAGCTTTCTGACAAGGATCTTGCTAACACACTACTTAGTTTATTTAGGTTTTGCTTCTGCAAGAGTTCTCAAACAACAAAAAAGTTGGTTTCATTTTTGTAAAGAGCAGGTACAGAGAGATCTTACTCAGGGATTCCACCGGTGAAGGGACAACAAAGGCGATTTCTGTCAGGGCATCTGCATAATACAGCACCTTCTTCTGTCCATTGAAGATACTTGCCCCAACATCTTCTGAGATAATTAGATCATCTGAAATGGACAGAAAAGGAAAGTTTGGCCAGAAGGAAGCTCTACTTCTTTACACACTGCATCAGAAATGACCTTCAAATACAAGGTGCAATCAATGAGAAGAAATTATACAAATCTCATTTTAAAATGGAAGGAGTGAGATCTCATGGCTAACAACCCTTCTCAAAAAAACCATTTTTGCTATCTTGAAGGAAAAGGCATTTTGGGTTGGGAGTGACTTCATTCTGAACACATTTCCAGTGTACTGGATTCTTTATTTCCTAGTACTCTAGTAAGCACATCTGCCACAAGAATACATCTACTATCTATTTTTGAGCATTCTGTCTAGCAAGATCATCCAGTTAGTCATTCCATTTCCAAAGAATTCTAACATTTAACACTTTAGTCTGATACTATTCTAGAATTCAAGCCAGTTTCTACAGACTCTCTTTGGTCTTTTCTCTGTCAAGCAGAGTTAGAAAAAGATCTGTCTCCAATCAATGCAAGAAAGCTTCTCATTCTCAGTCCCCGCTGATTCCCTCACCACAACTGCCCAATACAGGCCTTCAGAGTAGAGAAAGAACATCCCGCCCCACATTACCTCCAGAAAAACTAGCAAGGACTTTAAAATTAATTTCTCTGATCCAGTTTACAGAAGGGTTCCTGAGATAGCTGCCTCAGCAAAGCCACTGGAGCAGTGACATTCAGCATACTGACAGAGAAGTGGCCAGAGGCATGTTGAAGACTCCAAGCCATGCTTCAGCATCAGGGAAAGGTTCCCACATCTCCAGTGGCTCCCAAGGAGCAGCACCACAACTTGAACCCCAGCTTTTTAGGAATTTCTTTGATTTTGGGGGTGGTGTAGGGAAACTTTCCCCTGAAATTATTTTAACCACAACTCGAACCCCAGCTTTTTAGGAATTTCTTTGATTTTGGGGGTGGTGTAGGGAAACTTTCCCCTGAAATTATTTTAACCACAACTCACTGGAAGCTATTCTAGACTCATAGAATCATTTAGGTTGGAGATCATTGAGTCCAACTGTTAAGTCAGCACTGCCAACTAACCCATGTCCCCAAGTCCCACATCTGCACAGCTTTTAAATCCCTCCAGGGATGGTGACTCCATCACTGCCCTGGGAAGCCTGTGCCAGTGCCTGACCACCCCTTCCATAAAGAAATTTTCCCTAATATCCAACTTAAACCTGCACTGAGGCTGTTTCCTCTCATCCTGTCACTCATTACCTGGGAAAAAATATTGACCCAGACCTGGCTACAACTCTTTTCAGGGAGTCAAAGAGAGCGAGAAGGTCTCCCCTGAGCTTCCTTTTCTCCAGGCTGAGCCCTCCCAGCTCCCTCAGCTGCTCCTCACTGGACTTGGGCTCCAGCCCATTCACCAGCAGAACCAGACTAAAAGTAACCTGCCCTTCCTCCTTTCCATTTTTGAACACTTTTCCTGTTTCCTTCTTCCCTGAGCTGGTTGAATTAATTCAGCTATTTAGTGGTCTGTGTTCTCATTCAAATGGCTGAAAAAATTCAAGTTGAAAAGTCCACACCAAGCCAGGTCCCTGGCTAATTCAGGGACCATTCTGCAGTTGTTCTGACGAACCCACTGCAAAGGGAGGTCAGAGGGCTCTGCCTCTGAGAAAGAACAGCCTGACCCTGTCCTTAAAGCAAAATTAAATCCAGACCTGGCCATTTTGTAATCCATCCTGACTTGCTCAGAGAAAGCAACACCTCTGTTCTCTAACCTCTCCCCAACACTTCCAGCCTTCTGTGGTTTGTACTTTTATTCCGTAACTGAAGGGAGAAGCCTCCAGCTGGCTGCAGATACAGGTGAAGGGCCCCCCTAAGACACAGTGAATGGACAGCAGAGCAAGTGCTGCTTAAGCACCTGCAGCTGTAATGGTGCCACACCTGATGCCAACATTGGCTCAAGGATGATTAACAAGCTGCACCAGCCTTACCACTACCTTTGGGAGGCCCACCAGAGGCTGTGGCTCTGGAGATCACCCAGAACAGGTTTGGCCCTTGGAGCAGTGACACTGAAACCAGCCCAGACACTACCAATTCCCAAGGAATCTGATCAAGCTGTCCAAGGGAGAAGCTAACCCAACCCCCAGATTCCTGTCCTGGGATAGCAGCTCACACTCCTGAGGATCATTCTGGGTGACAGAATGGGGAGAGGGTGGTGTATGACAAGCTCAGGGGAGGAGTTGCTCTAGTGGAAAAATGCAGACTCAGTGATGCAAGACAGAGAGCCATATGTGGGTTCCAACACCTCCAGGACCTACAAAGAGCAGCTTGACTCAGTATCTCTTTCTAATCTACTTACAGAACACTAAAAAAATCACACAGTATTTCAAGCCTATTTGCCAATACACAGAATAATCTGCAACCGATTTCACCTGAACACTGGTTTGGGATAATATATTAAAGACTCATCAAATCTTAAGAAATATAATCCAGTGGTATTTTTTTTGCTGAGGCTACTTCCTCCCAACAACATACACACATTAGTTTTGCTCACTGACTTGAAGCTTAATTTAACATTTACACATTTCTTTCTAGCAAACATCAGCATTTACCAAAAAAAAAAAAAAAAAAAGCCAGTGTTCAGATAGGTACACAGGAGTAAGAAAATTGTCTTCTAAAGGAGCCTCAACATTTTAATTTACTATGTCTTACCTTGTTCAGGTCCCTCTTCATCACTGCAGCTGTTGATTGACCAGCTTGTTGAGACGTGACCAGTCCACCCAGGGTGCTTCCCAATGTCAACAGACCAACCAAGAGACAGCAAGAACTCCAGGAAGTGGGGCTGAACAATTCTGGAAGACTCCATGTTCTTCAGGATCTGAAACCACCAGCAACACCATGTTGGTACAGAAGCAGGAAACAAGACTCTTCCTTCCCAGCTTTTTAATTAACATTTTTGTCACCAACATGGTTTTGCCCAAATATAGCTACAGAACAAGCCTGGAACCCCAGACTTCTACATGGACATTACTCCCTGCTCCTCAGCATCCTTCTATCCTGCTTGGCCTTGTCCTATTCAATCAACTTGACTTTCTGCCAGCATTTTCAAAGCCTGTAAAACAGTGAATTAAATGGCTGGAGATGGCAATTTTGAGACTCAACCACTCATGAGAAAAACCACAGAGTGCTCAGTGCAGAACCTGCATTAGCATCAAAGGTAACACAAGGGTTTTCTATACAGTGTTCACTATTAGACTGAATTAAAATTTGAAGAGAGAGGTATTTTCCTCACTACTCACCTGTACGTGACATAGAGTGATTTAAAGGGCAGGCCTCACAGCACATTAAATTATGAAACAGATTTTCCAAAACAATTTTCAGTAGGACTGAGTGTGCACTTTAACCAAACTTCACACTGTACTGTTTATGTTAAACTTTAATTCTACTTCTGACAGAGATCTGGGATGCTTCCATATACAAAGGCAACTTTTACCTCATTATGACCAAGTGAGAGTTGAGCCCTTCACCAAACAGCACACATGTGTGACTTGGGTACCAGAACCACTGGGGTTGGTGGAACAAACAATCCATCCATCCTTTCCGGGCCATACAAGAGTTTGTTTTGTGGCAGAGGCATCAATCATTTTGGCTTATGCAGGGGCAGAACACTGAGACACAGGCCCCAACAAAGCAGAAACGGCAGGGATGGGCGCTGGAAGAAAAGCTTCCAGGCTGGAGGCTTTGTGTAGCCACAAAGTCCTGACACTCCATCCGAATGCCTTGTACAGTGTTCGGCAGTGACTAGACACACTGCACTGAAACGCTATTATTAATCCTCATACTGAGCACATTGAAACCATAGCTGTGCTTCAGAACAAGTCAGGATAAGTGTGGGTTGGAAGACATAAGAGCTCCATAAGGGCATATAAACATTCTGCTAGCTCAGCAAGAGCACATCTCAGCTCAAAGGCAAATCTAGCGTATCTTGTTTCATAGCTGACTTTGCAGATGAAAAGACTGCACTGGCTATTCTGAACTACAGTTCGAACACTCAGACAGATGATCCTGGTTTCAAGAACTGTGTCCCACACCAAAGTAGAAGGTGCTGCAGTGTTCTGTCAACTGTGCATTCACAGTGACACAAGGAGGTGGCACAATGATTCATTATGGAAGCCATGCTTCTACTCTTTACTACAAGAGTTATGAATGGAATGAGAAGGTACTAGAGAAACATCCTTTCCTAATGAGCCCAAAAACCCTATTAGCGAGTTTCTAGGTCACAAAGAAGTCACAGTTTAGATTTGCACAAATTACCCTGATTAACCTAATCGCCTTTGAATCAAAATATTATAGCATAAAGACTTACAATGGAATAATACTTCCTTACTTGCAGAAAATTTTTCATTCCTTTGACACATGTTTAACGTTAGAATGAAACCAAACTACCTTGACATTGCTCATTGCTGGAACAAACTGCAACCTTCCCTGCAAGCTGAGCCAACAAAGCTGAAATGCCTTTCTGATCTGAATCTTTGAACTCTACAAATAAGGACAATAAGGACAGAACAAATAGTAAAAATACTATTAATATTTTAATATATATCTTATCTATATTTAAAAATACATTAAATTTGTTACAATAATCCTAAGTGTGAGCAATGTACTTCAATCTACAGATGAAGAGAATATGCAGTGACTTGTAGCTCGCACTGGCTCTGACACTCCACTCTAATCACCAGCAGTGACACTTTACTCACTTGGAAACTACTAGAAACACAGCAATCTAGACTAGCTGGGACTCTACACTTTCACTTACCTCCTGACTCGTTTTCTGGCCTGCCTTCATGTAGAAAATGAAAACCGTATCAAAAGGACGACAAGGTAACAAGTCCAAGTAGCCAAGGTCATCAAAAAACCCAGGAAGAGCAGAGTCAAGTGCAATCAGGTGAGGAGGTAGACGACTGTTAGTAGGTTCCTGTCCAATAGATAGAGTTCAAGAGCTTAAAAACCCATCTTTCTTAACTAAAAGGTCTTCAAGGCTTCAATGGCAATCCATTAAATTATAAAAAGACAATTTCCCTTCTCTAAGAGCAAAATCATACAGGGATTTCTGATGCGATATCTTGTTACTGTAAATGAGTAACAGCAAGCACAACAGGTTGACAATTCATTGCATTCTACTCTCATTAAATAAAAGCGGTACTTTGCCAGTGAGAGACATAATATTTTGCTCAAGAAGAGCACACAACAAAAGCAGCAGATGCTTTCAAAATACCACAGATATGCACACAGTCGCATGTGCAGTTTCAGATTAACTTAAATACCAGTAACATGTAAAATACTGAGCACTTTAAGACATCAGTTTTGCAAATGCTCTATAGTCTACTTTTCCTGACAGCTTTCTGGAAGGAAAAGCAACAAATACTAGGGAGAATCCACAGGTAAGAGGCAGAATTTCAAATTAAGAATATGGATCACGTCTATAAATTGTTATTTTAATTTTAAAAAGAAACCTCTACATCTATTATGTACTCCCAAGTGTTTATGTATGATTAAACCACTTCAGCACAACCACCTCTGAAGCAAAACTGCTATGGCAGTCATATTTCAAAAAGTCTTCAAGTACCATCCCAAAACCTAACTCAAATTGTGGGATGATTTCAAGTGTGAACATTTGAGTGTGATGGCTTATGCATCCACTGCAAATAAAGGTACAGCCACCTCTTCAGAGCACGTTCAACTTGAGGCCCAGCCTTTCACAACCCTGCTCTTAATCCTGGATGACTGGAATCTATCACTTGATTTGACTAAACTGCAGCTGAACAATAGCTGGAACTACATAGATGATCTTCCACTAACAAATTTTCCCCTTTTGTCAAGCCAGACCACATGGGAACTGGAGGAACTGGACAACACCAAGAGGTATCAGATCACCTTCAATGCCTCTAAGGAGAGGAACCCGAAGTGAGAGAGGAACAGACGAGCTGTCTGGAACTCCTGTGCTGGTGGTGGGGGCTTACACTCCGTGATGGGATCAGGAAAGCTCTTCTTCCGCCACTCCTCTTCACTTCTCTGATCTACGGAAGTCTCAAAGACAATCTGCTGGGCCATGCCATTCCTCAGCTTCTCATGGCGCTCTTCGAGCTGGAAAACATTGAGTGAACTGCTGATGTCACCAAAATCATGAAGATCCACCAAGAAAACCGTTCAATCACTTAGGAAAGCTCTACAGCAGCAGCTGCAATCCACCACCAGAATGGTTACTAAAACACTTTCAAAAAGACCTTGCAACATGGCAAAGTGAGCACCTAAAAACCCTGTTTGCATAGGAGAGTTCTGTGAATATCCAGTATCAGCTATAGCTTCTCCTACTCAAGTGAACAGAAACTAAAACACATTAGATCCTGTGAAACTTTAAAATATTTGAGACATGCACTCTCTTCTTCCCCCAGGAAGGTCTCAAAAAAGACCCTTCCATTTCCCCAGAAGAAGCAACAAAATTCAAGTCATTGCTTCCTACAATACCAGGATATCAGGATCAGTAATAAAACGTTGAGCAGTGTCATCTTCCTGGAGAAGTGCACAGGTTTAACTAATTTGGAGAGGTTATTTTCCATTAATATGAAACTGGACAAGCTAAAGAGTAAAACTATTTACAGTAAGACATTAGTGCATGACTCAGGAACAGACAAAAGCCCCAAGAACAAAATCAAGTCAGAGACAGTTACTTACTTCCTCATTCACAATTTCATGTAAATCAGGAATGCTCAAGTCAGCTTTCACAAATGGAATCTTGTCCACTTCTTCAGGAAAAGGGCGGTGTTTCACACTGTATTTCAATCCAACATCATTTTTAGGAGCTGGTCGAGGTTCTGGTACAAATGTCTGACAAAAAAAGGTTGTTTTTACATTCAAGGTATTGTATCACTAGACAATATTGTAACAGATGAAAAATATTTCCTCTCCCCTCCCCACCAGAACTACACTAATCCATAAGTGAGCAGCATCATTAAAAAACATTAAATCCTTTAAACTAATAGACTTGTATTAAAAATGTGACTGTAAATTTTACAGATAGACACAACTCTGTCTATTTTGGAATCTATGAACCCTGCTTACCATCTAGCCTCTAAACAGTTGCAAACCCCAATAAAAATGGCAAGCTTACATGGCAACATCTTATTTTCAGCCCATTCTAACTATATTGAGAGAAAGCTGGAAAGTATTTGACAAGCTCCATTTCAACCCTCCTGACTGTGATCATCACAACAAGCCAAAGCTTCAAAGGGAGCAGCAATGCTGTGGGTCAGGAGGGAGATGCACTGCCAGAATATCCAAAGGACTTGCATCATGGATCATGATGCAATTTTGACATTGCTACTACATCATGTTCTATACTGTCATTATGTAATTACAAACTTCAAGTTACCAAGGACAGCAACAAATGATCCAGGCGCAGGTTTAGAGGTGCATCAGGTCCAAGCAAGCGAGACCTTTCATTGCATCTTCCATGTTGTTTTATAAGTTTATTTACTACTGATTACATTTCAAAAGGGCAAAACCATTAAGTTATAGAATGCCTTCAAGTTGGAAAAGTTCCCTTAAAACTGGTGAGGAGGTCAGCAGTCAGATCATGGCTTGTCCTTTAGCATAGGAGGTAGCAAACCTGGACTGACACTATTCAGCCAAGGGTCTCAGCTTCAGAGATAGCAGAGCTCCAAACACATCCTGGACGGTCTTCCCGAAGGCTGCTTCGCAGAGACCACATCCATCTAAATGTGAATGTGCCAGCTGAGACTGACAAGCCCTCATTTCAGCTACATTACTGCCTTTCTTTTACTGAGGGTCATGGGAAGAGTTTAAAGATGTGGAGAAGTTCACAGACAGAAATTTTCGTAACAAGAGTACAAGCTCCACTAGACGACTGCAATAAGAAATTTTACTGTAAAATAAGACTAAGGTATTTCTCTCCACCATTCCTCTCCAGAGCTGTTCCAGAGTTCATCTAGGTAATTTTTTTCACAGCAGGTTTACAGCCATCTTTGCAACATCAGGCTTTGTAGCCTGAAGAGCTGTTCTCTCTGCAGTACCACATTCTACACCTTCAGACTTTACTCCCTCTGCTGCAAGGGCTTTGCCTGACACCTGAAAACTAGCACCAATACCCCTGCCTACACATTAAATACACTGTGCCTTACCCCATCACTTCAGAAGATGCTTTCAGAAAAAAAGAAAAAAAAAAAAAAAAGGAGAATGCTCCCTCCCTTAAGCAAGTCTGCAAGTTGAGAAAGCAACAGCATTTTCACCGCCTGTAGTTAATATTAATCACAAGTGGTAAAGAGTCACCAGAGATGTGGCACATTACCTACAGCTAAAGGCCCCGTGGCTCAGCCTTAATGTATAATCACCAGCTCTGGGGGCTGTCTCAGATTAGTAGAATTTCTGCTGAACATCTCTAAGTTAAAGATTTCTTTATGGGCTTTGATAGAGACCTTTTGATTTGCTTTAGCTCCTCTTGGTAAAAGGCAGAGTTGCTGGGCCCACGCAAATCTTCCAGATGTCCCACGGATCAAAACCGTGACAGAGGGGAAAGAGTCATCTGCAAAGCACAGGGGTTAAGAGAATAATACATCATCATATATTGCAAACAATTTACTGTGTAATCATTTAACAAGAAGAAGATGCAGGCATGATGGCAGAGGTTTTCCTTTCAAGGTTAATTCTTCCTTGACCCTGAAGAAAATTCCTGGTGAGAAGCAAGCAAACCTCTCTGCAGCAGGAAAGTGCTAGTCTACTTTGTCAGCTCAGTACTTGCCAGCTCAGTTTGATCATTAAAAGCAACTTTCATCCAAATTCATGCAGATCACTATTTCTCTCCGAAATATCTCCAGGAAATCAAAAAAGATTGTCCAGCCACTGCCTGTTTAGGTGAGACAATGACCATATGGAGACACAGATTCCATGATGCTTCCATGACCTTCTGCAAAAGTTCCTCACAAATAGCAGCAGTAAGAACAGTGGAAGGACAAAAGATAATGGTCAACAAAGACTCAGGAAGATTCTGACTCCACATCATGGAAAATTTTTCCCCAAAAGGAATAGGGACACAGAGAAGTTGTCCTCTCAGGTTTTGCGAGACCCACTTGGGCAACACCAGGTTGCATTATCCTGGTCCAAATTCAGTGCTGGCCTTGTCTACAGCAGGAGGTCAGACTACAGAGTCCTGAAGTGCCTTTCTACTGGCACAATGATGGTTTTAACATTGCAGGGATTTCAGTCTTCCTTCAAGATTTAAAAGGCCACTGATGTTAGTCACCTTAGATGAAATCATCATACTTCTATAGCTGTTCTTCTTAAAGGTATTTGAGTTTATCTTTTGTGCACATAAACTACACAATGGCACCATCAGGTAACGAGCAGAACTCTATTCCTTCCCCAGTATTGCCTGGGAATTTCAGGGTGCAGCACAGCCTATGCACACCCTGTACATAAGCACACCACAGAGAGAACCCAAACCAGCTCCCCAGCCACTCACTTCTGTGATCTGCCTCAGAACTGGCCTGATGTATTTGTGCATTACTGCAATTAATCTTGTAATTAAAAGGGGATTTGTAAGCCAGTTACGCACAGCAAGTAAAGATAATCTAATTTGTGATTCCAACAGCTTTGCAGGATTCCACAGTAATACATTTAGCAGAGGCTGAGTGAGGATGAGGATTGCTTAGCCATTCCAGCACGCTCTAATCCATTCCAGTCAGGAACACACTTGCTCCAACACAGACTGGGGGTGAACATGTGGCAGTGGCTCCCAGCATTATCACTTCCTGCAAGATCTATTCAGTGGTTCTCAACATGGTCAGAGCACTCTGGACCACAACTCAACTTCTCAGCACCAATTCACGCAGTTCTATGCAACCTCTGCTTTCAAGACTAGTTTTTAGGCTCCATCCTATCCACAGATGAGGAAAATGTACTGGGGACAGAACATCAGATCTAAGATAAGTTAGTCTTTAACTGAGGTAGCATCTTAGAGAATTTTCACCTGTTCTGTTAGGTAACACCATGACACATGAAGACTTACAGAGAGATCAGTTATTCTGTTCAAATTATCACTTAATACCAGATTTTTGTAATATAAATTCTCGATGGTCAAAGTCTATGAGGCTGAAATGAGCTAGACTCAGCTGTGAAAGCCAACACCCTATCACAACACCCTGTCACAAATCTCCTTTACAGGAGGTGTCATTGACAGAACAGGATCAGATATGAGCAAGTTAAAACAGCTCCTAAGCAACTAAAACCACCTGAGCTGAAAGCACCCACAGAAATATGCAGTAATAGGAGGCCTAAAGTAAGCAGCAGCAATGGTGCAAGCATAAAGGAGACATACTAACTATATGTTGAGCACTTATCCCTATCAAGTCTCCTATACTCTTCACATTTTCATTCTTGTACGAACAAGGATGTTGATGCTTTTGTCCATCACCCATTATTTCAATGGCAGTCAGCAGCAAGTATATGATCTAACTGGTTGAAAGACTTGGACAACTGCATGAACAATTTGGGTAGGCTTGTGCATGTTTGATTATCATGGGCATTAAAGTTATTCCCACCACTTCATCCCAGAGCAACACTCTGCTCTATGTGCCCACCCACAGACAGGAAAGCCCCTGAAATGTGAAAGAGACACTTGATGAAGTACCTTTGTTTTGCAGCTCCATACAGAAAGTTTTAACCTGAGAAAGAAGGAAATGGGAAATCTGAACTTACTCTGTTCGTTCCCTAGAGGCTGCTCCAACATGGCCAGGATGACACTATTATCCAAAACAAAGTAACGGAAGCTGTGCTTGCTTATGGTAGGGAGACGGGAATATTTAATTAATGTGGTTTCATTCACCAAGCTGCAAGGAGAAGCAGGACCACTGGGAGAAGGAAATGCTCCAAGTAGCTGCATAATGCTGCAAGTGAGAAAAAAGTTGAGAGTTATGACAGATTAAGTGAACTGTTCCACCCAAGCGCAAATTTTCACTCACATTCTTCATCTGTATCTTGACCTAGCAGTTACATTATCAGGGCACATCTGCCCTCACCCATCAGGTTATTTTAAGATAACCAGTACCTTCAGAAAGACATACATGAAAACCTACAAAGAAGGGTACTCTGCCTATAGAATGAGCTTCTTTATAACCTGGGTTATAAAGACATGCTTTAAAGCACGAAAATCTGTACCCTTCCATAGCTTCATGTTCATTTTTAAAAGATTATTTCTCCAATCATCCATACTTTAGCCCCCTCATATCAACAAGCAGGACAGACATGGCAGTGCACTAATTACAATTGCCTTTGCTTTCTTCAAGTACGGATTACAGTACCTTAAAACCCTTTAAAGGGTTGGGACCCTAAAAGGTCCAGGATCACATAAGCGTGACTACCACAGATGGTCATCTTCCCTGGAAGAAAACCTCCAGGTGGGGTCCAACAGTGCTTACTTCCTTGGAGCCACAACCTTAGGAGGCCCCTAGAAGCACCATTTTAGATCATCTGAAGTTGTACATGATCTCACCAACACTATTAGAAATTGAAAATTTCTATGGCAGGAACCAGTAATGAGAGCTGTCCAGAGTTGGACTGAAGTTCATATGATTTAAGTCAGGACTTTACCCTTAACACCAGCACATAGACCAAAAGTAAGTCTATTGATTGCCCTCTCCACACACTTTTCCACTTTACTGTGAAAACAGTTTCATGTCTCTAAATGAAAATAAACACTTTCAGGCACCAATAAGGATTTGTCCATAAGTTCCGAAGAGTAGTTGCTTTTTCTTGGAAATTACACACTTGTTTTTACTAACAGTAACATTTATAACAGTTGGATTTCAAAGCAGAGCAAAAAAGAAAGCAGCTATTGCCTTTTGCAAAACATATTTATCCTCCCCATCCTCAATCTGTCCTGTCTGCCATCATACTGTTCAGCCCATAACACAGTGCTTTCCAAGTTCTCTGGAGCAAATCCCAATTTTCCTCTCTGTGCTTCCCCAACCCACACATTATCTGTTACTGCATTTCCAGTAGAACCTCTCAAATACATTAAGCAAGCCCAACGCTGTGGGCAGGAAGCCATCCCATCCTGCTCCAGCATACATGTGCTGCATGTGCCATTCCCTGCTGTCACACAGTGTCTATCAGTTTCCTCACCAGAGTGGGGACAGCATATGTTGTCAGGCTGAGGAGAAGAGAAAATGGGAAGACAGGATCACTAAGTTAAGCGAAAGAGAGAGGGAATTGCTGTCTGCAGAGAGGCCTGGCCGAGAACAGAACACCAGGGCTGGAGGAGGATGTGGGTTTTGCTGTACAAGGAGAGAGGAGGCAGGAGGGGAAAACAATGACCAGAGGGATCTGTTTTCTGTTAACACCTGCAAGGGGAGGGGGGGGAGATCTAAGGCAGAGCAGAGTCCTGCCCAAAAGGCAAAGAAAGGGAACTTCTGCCTAACTTCTTAAATGCTCTTGTTACATCAGAGATCACCTGCTGGGAACTCCCTATTAAACACTCTCAGACAAGACAACACTGAACATTAAAGGTGCTCTGACAAATTACATACCATGTTAGTGTAGCTTCAGCAGCATCCTTCACTCGCATGGATGCAGGGTTTGGCTCCTTATCTCCTTTGTACTTGACCTCCTGTTCGCTGTTTTTGGATTTACTCCCTGAAATGCCCAGCTCCACAATCTCCAGTACCTCTTTTAAACAATCCTAAAACACAAGAACAACCGTGAAGCAGAAGCATTTGGATAAACATCTCCAAAACCTCATGGAAATAGTGATATATCATTAAGTAAAAAACCCCACTGCTGGTAGTATGAGCTCTTTATTTAAAGGCAGAAGATTATTCCAACACTGTTAAAATAAGACCACATTTGCTATAGAACTGGTATTTTTTCTGTTTATAGATGTGTACTTGTATTATCTACTCATATTCTAATGGTAAAAAGTGCTCTGAATGAATAAATACATTTACATACCAAATTGCCAAGAGGACTATTATGAATGCAACCAAAAAATGTACACATATTTAAAGAGACAATAAATGCATTTCTGGGACTCTTTGCAGAAGTTTTAAGTTCTAAGCACATCAAGAATGAACTCATCTGGAAAACTGCAAGAAATCCTTTTCCAAATTTTTCATTTGCCAACATCTTTCGTTAGTAAAATACATCATGGTATCTAATTCACCAAGAGAAGAATAAGAACATTCTAAAAGTACACTGTAAAAGCATCAACAAATCTATTACAGGAGAGGCCAACACTCAGTAGAGCTGCAGCTATGACACAAAAGTGCTGTGCAGAACAAAATCACCTGCTGAAAATATTTGGATTGCTACAACAAAGGTTCAACTCTCATGGCCTGAGCTACAGAATAACAAAGGAAGACTTCTCCTGAACAAATAACTGATTAAAACTGAACACGAGTGGTCAGGCTGTACCACCAGAAACCTGACAGGGTTCTATGTCTTGGCCTTTGTCTTTCCTTATATTCATCGTTGATATAGAATAAAAGGTGAAGAGAAAAATCAAAGTTTTCTAACAGATCAAAATTAACCAGTATTGGGCTGCAAAGACTGGCCACGAAGAACTGCAGCAAGAGTTTACAGAGTAGCAATACAGCAGGTGAAATTCAAAGCAAATGTAAGAGGAGGCACCTGGAAAGCTGCATTTTTAATAATTGCAAACGCAGGGAAAGGTTCTCATCTGACTATCATGACTCAGGAAGGAGCTACTCAGTCTCCAGTACATAGTGCACACAGTATGTAGCACTATCTCCTTATAGTGGTAATTGAAATAAAAAAGACCATAAAGAAATGGAATACAGCATTATGAACCACAACCTGTGCCACCATCCTATCGTAGTCACCTACTGCCACGCCAGTACTCCAAAGCACATTCAGAAAGCATCTTTAAAGTTCTGCTTGTGGGTTTTCAATCTTCTTTTTTTTAAAATATACGTACTTTTGTACATTACAAAATAAACAAAACATAAACACGTTCTATCTAAAAAGATAACAAAATATTACACAATACATACATATCTATTATCTATAAAACCACAGAAAAATCACTAACTTGGCTCTGAAAGGAGACCAGTAATGAAAATGTGCATCCAAATTTTTTCATTTTTTCTTAAGCAGCAAGGCTGAAGGCAATTGAAAACATGCCTCTCATTTCCTGCTCTTCTCAAGCTTCCCAAGCAAATTCCACCTTCCATTGAGCTATGCTTTGCTCAGTTGCTAGAAAATTGGTTTCTTGGTGAAACAAACTCTGATTATCAAAGAATCAAAGCATCAAAGGAATTCTATTAAGCCTAGAAAATGCTTTAGTCAGGTAAGAGCTGAGATACAAGGAGAGTCATGGCTACCTGCAGCTATGGGTTACCCCATTCATTTCTATGTTTCTTTTCTGGTTTTTTTCCAGATTTCTGTTCTTCTCTCTTTTTCCAGTTTCACAAAGCAAGAAGAAAGATTGAGACATTCCTATAACTATAAAGGTAATTTTAAAGCCAAAAAACTGTATTGGTGAATAAAGATCAGGAATTAAAGTTCAGAAGTATTTTGCACAGAAACTGTTTTGGAATTCCTAAGAAAGTTAAGCAAACCACACTATTTTAAATTATTGAGGTTGGGCACAAAAGGCATTTCAGATGCAGCACTCAAAATCTATCCACTGGAGACTCTGACCTTCTCATCGAGCATGTCGGGGTGCTCCGTGAGCCAGACACAGAGGCACTGGAAAGCTGCCACGATCATGGAGTGCAGGTCCCGGGAGTGCAGCGGGGCCGGGCGGCTGCACTGGTACACGATGTAGCTGCACACGGAGCTGATCGCACGCTTCCGATCCGAGGGATCGACCACCACCTTCACCTGCACCACACAAGGGCGACAGGGTGAGAATTCCTCCACAAAAATCTTCCAGAGAAAAAACAGTTCTTGAAAACATTTTTAAATGCAGTTTTAAGAAATAGGAATAAACAGTTGAGCTCTTTTTTGATTACAGGTTAAAATTGCAGGTATTTAACAGTGATGGATATTGAAACTAAAAGTAAAGAAATGCTACACTGAGGTGTGACCACATTGCATGGCTTGGTTTCCAAGATCAGGAATGGTACCAGCGTGGCTTGATAAGAAACCAAATGTAAGCTGAATTTGCAGTATTGAAACTTATTTTCCACAAATGACTCTTCAGCTCTAGCAACCCATTCTGTATCTCCAAGAACTCACTCACTGCCAAGTTTCCCTTCCACATTCAGCTTCATTCTGCTCAAGTACCTTTCCCCTAGACATATTCTCATCACAGTAACTTTCACCACTGGAAAAAGGAACAAAAAAGCCATCCTCCAAGAAGCACAATGACAAAAACCCCATAACCTCTTCCCCAAAACTCACTGCAAACACCCCTCTCTGCTCCTCTCCCAGCTCAGGGCTGCAGAAAGCAAGGCTCCAGACCAGAAGGTCAGGAAACAGCACAATGTGCCATGAGGATCTGCACTGTAGGGCTAAAGAACTGAATTTCTCTTCTCTCTTATTCACAGCCTGTGACTCAGCATAGGAACAGATGGATTTTTCTACTCTGTAGCATCTGACCATGCTCTGTAAAGCTTTGCTTATTCAGGTGTACCCTTATCCAAGCAGGAAGGTGGATGGGCTTGCTGGTGCCGGCACTGAAGCCTGGCAGCTGTACTCCACAAATGGGAGTGACAATTCAGAGCCCCAGGATTTAGGTAGAACATCCTTCAGAAGCCCAAGATCTACAGCAGAGTCCCCTAAAGGTGAGCTTATGAAAGGGAGGTTTGTGAACCAGCAGGAAACAAGACTTTTGACTCTTCCAAGTCCCACTAATAACCTAGTGCTGAACAGACACAAGACAGGGCAGCCCCTACCTGAGAAAGGCTTTGGGACCTGTCACCTGCAAAGACACAAGCAGAACAGGTCCCCACTGCAGTTCTGCAGGAAGAAGTGATCTCTCTTTTCCCCACTTTGTTTTAAAGGGGAAAGATATTCCAGGGCAAGAATTACTTCAGTTGCATGAGAATTATACAAAGACTACAATATTTAGTATTAACCTGGGGATACATTTCAAAAGATAATATATTTCCACATACCCATAACCCTGCAAGAAAAAAAAACCAAACCAAGAAAACCCGGGTTTAACCACAGAAGCTGCAGGAACCCCTGGTTCTGTATGGTGCTCTATAAGACCTAATAATACACATTAATTCATTTCAGAACACTTTCAAATACATTCATCAGTTCATGCTACTGCAATAGTGAATGAACACCCAGTCCAATACAGCTCAGTGCTGACTTTGTGCTCTAAAAACTGCCTGAGACATACATTGAAAGACATCTGTTGAGTTCTTGAGGGATTATGATGAGAAATGCTGAATTGTCACACCAGGTTATCGTGGCTGCTCTAAGTACACCGGACTTTTGCTTAACAAGGCCATGAAGTCCAGCCTGGGCACAAGAGCTCTCAGGCAGAAAGGGGCACTTTGCATCTCAACAACTCGTCTCCCCCACCTAGTAGCTTTAGTTGTTATTTGTGTTGAATGAAGGAACTGCATGCAGATAAAGCTCTGAAGAAGGCAACACTACCTATTAGCGATACACTATGTTTTGTCAAGCTCTAAAAACTATTTCCAGGATGAGAAGAAGGGGAAAAGTGGTACAACAGAAGTTTCAGCCAAAAGGCATTCCCAGGCCATGCATCCTTTGAGCCACAGTGCGTTTACACCGGGAGAAAATTACCTACAACAGCAGCGCTGTTTCTTTTTCATTTCCAAACAGAAGAGTTGCTGACAAACTCAGCCACAGAAATATGTTTTGTGGCATGACTTTCACCCAGGCAGGACCACAACCACCCTGTGAGAAGGGGCCAGAGCACGCCACGCTGCATGTCTCACCTTTGCCAGTCCAGAGAGCAGCTCCAGGGCAGCCAGAGAGATACTCATGTCCTGCCTCCACTGGGAGTTGA
The DNA here is from genome assembly GCF_000738735.6 of Corvus cornix cornix. Lineage (NCBI taxonomy): Eukaryota > Metazoa > Chordata > Aves > Passeriformes > Corvidae > Corvus > Corvus cornix. The sequence goes on along the minus strand of NC_046349.1, from coordinate 526,205 downwards.
GCCTTTGGGTTACCAGGTGGATGCTGCGGATCAGCAATCCAGCAGCTGTATCTGTATGAAGAGCTAGGATATAACCCCAAAACCACACACCACAGGGAGGGAAAATAACTAAGCATTAGTGACAATAAGCAAAGCAGAGGCACAAGGCAAAGCAGCCACAATACAGACATAAAATAAACCCTAACCATCTCAAAACTGGGTTGGTGACTTTTGCACAGGCTAACTCCCTCACGTACTCTCCAGGCATTATACAAATCCATTCAGACTAGCTAGCTCAATTTAATTTTTTTAAAAGACATTTTGAATAATCCCAGCAGCAGAACAACCAGCTTCAGGTTTCGCTATTGTACTTAAATTGTCTGTCATGTCATGTCTTTTAGTCTCTGACAAACACAGGCATTGGTAATGTATATGAAACATTAGTAGTTGTATTGAGGAACTAAGGAGCACATGTAATTTCAGATACCTCTGTCAGAAGTAAACCATTCTTTCCATACCTAATGTTTATCAAAAGCTGCACTAGATTAACAGATGTAGATAATGAAAGAATCAGTGCTAGAGAAAGAAACAATTACTTTTAACCTTTCATTTCCTTGAACCTTTAATTCCAAATTAAAAACAGAAAATGTTTTAAGTATAAGTTGTTCTTGCTTCAAAATACTAGGAAACATAAATACTATCTGTATTTCTTAAAATTGAAGTATGCAAATTAATGTCAGAAATAAAAAACTGCTCAATGACTAGTTACAAAGAGACATGAGAACTATGACGGATAAGGCATATCCTTCCCAAAATTTAAATTACCTTATTTAACACTCAAGAACTAAGTCCAATGTCACACCAGGAAAAGATTCAAGAATCTACTATGGCTAAACAGTAACAACAGACCATCTTGTTTTCAATTTTCTCTTGTTTGAAGCATCCAGTTGAAACGTAAATCCTTTTCATAAGCTCCTTACAATCTTACCTTCTGTGCACAGGAAATTTAAAAAATCCAATAAAATGAATATACTACAAAAATATATTTCAAGTTACATCATGGTATGAAGACTCAGTAATTCAAATATTTAGAAGATTTTTTAAATCTTACAAATGAATATTTTTACAAGCACTTGTCAATGAAAACCCACATAAGATAAACACACAATTTAAATGGTGTGCAGAAAACTAGCACTTTGATAATTTCAAACAAGCAAATCCTGTAGGGAAAGCACCAACATGTTTATATGAATCCCTAGAATACACTGAAGCCTTTCCTGATAATCTCCCTCCTCTTACTATTTACAGAACTAGATAAAAAAACACCACCAAACATTTTTTGTTGGTGATGACAGAATTGTCAGTCTTGGCTGCAATATAATAAAGGTGATTTGTTCTCACATTTAATTGGCCAACATCAGTTAAACTGAAGACCACAGGAGCAAATGAAATTGCAGGATTGTGACAGTCAGCCAGATTACCACACACAGATTTAGAACATGGATTTTACTACAGAGAGTCAAAAATGGACAGTATAAGACACAGAAAACTAAAGTTAATTACTAAATTCTATTGTTATAACAAAGACATATCACAAGCATTCTGCTTACTTGCTCTATAAAAGCCAGAGTCCCTGAAATGTTCTTTAAATGTGGTTTAAGAAAAGGTGCTGCAGAGGTCAGGAGAGCATTTGGAAGGCTATCAAACGAATGAAGCAATTAATTTACACTTGGTGTACATATATCCCATTCCTGTTGGCAGAAACTAAGTGTCTTGAAAACATAAGTTAAAGTAAAGTCTGCAAACACCTTTTTCATAAACTTTTACATTCTGATTTTGAAAATGTTAAGAGTCCTTTAGAAGGGTTAAGACAACCACTGGAAGGGCACATGTAAGTGCAGACTTGCAGCACACAGCTGGACTATCCCCCCTGGCTTCAAACACCTGGGCACATTAATGTTTTAGCCAGAACTAGAACAGAAAAACCCAGAAAACATCAACCTGGCATACCATGACAGTTTTCCAAAGAGCTATCCTTACCATAATCCCTCAGGAGGGCCTGTGCTGGCCGCTCACTGTCAGGTGTCGTGGGCTCTGTGCTGCCACCGCTTGCAGTGCTAATGCCACTGTTAGTACGACTGTGGCTCTTGAAGAGGTTGTTTTCACCACCATTCTGCAAAGTGAAAGGCAGTTTCGAGAGATGAGACAATTTCTGAGTTCCCCATGCTCTCAGATACAAAAGACCAAACCTCAAGATGCTACCTGAGCCCCTTTCCATAGCAGGTAAAGTGAGGAATGCATTCTTTCTGAAGAAATAACTTCATAAACAAAAAATACTCACCGTTTCCATCTGACAGCCAATGGCTTCTAGCAGCGCTGAATCCTGAACAATATTTAACATTGCACCTGCAGAATCAGATAGAAGAAGGTAACTATGGACTACAGTAGAATTCACTACTAAAAATTACCAAGCAGCACAGAAGGTCTAACATAGAGACTTGCAATCCTGTTTTATAAAAGCTCTTATTAAAACACAGGACTTGCTTCAGGCTTAGCCATTTGAAGCAGATGAAAGTTGAGACACAGAATGCTTTCAGCTATGTTAAAAATGCTTTGAACAGAATGCTTTCAGCTATGTTAAAAATGCTTTGAACATAGTCTAGAAAAGACTGAGAGGAGATCTCATTACATATCAGTATCTCAAGGGTGGATGTCCAGAAGATGGTGCCAGACTGTTTAGTGGTATCCAGCAACAGGACAACAAGTAATGCACAAACTAAAATAGAAGAAGTTCCATCTCAACACGAGGAAAAACTTCTTTCCATGGAGGGTGGCAGAGCACTGGAACAGGCTGCCCAGGGAGGTCAGGGACTCTCCCTCTCTGAGGACATTCAAAACCCACCTGGACAGGTTCCTGCGTCACCTGCTCCTGGTGACTCTGCCTTGACAGGGAGTTGGACTGGATAATCTGCAGAGGTCTCCTCCAGTCCCAACTGTTCTGTGATAGGTCTGTCAAATTCCTCAGTTTGGAAGGATTTTGACTTCACAGAAGGGCTGGAGTGTTTCCTTGTCTCATACCAGATTGTGCTCATTTAAAAACTCAGGTTACATTTAAAGATATCAGAAGACCAGCTCGTAATCTGAAGTGGGATACACTGAAATTCTCTCTGCCTGAAAGTTCTCCCCAGCCTCTCACTTTCCATGCTCTAATTTCCATCAGTGCCCAAAATATTGTATTTAAAAAGCTGAAACTCTTAACTGCAGGGATCACCAACCCCACTGCATCCAAACCAGCCAGGACAGAGTTCTCTCTTCAACCTCAGGAAAGATTTAACTCATTTAAATCAAAACTGCTGATATGTCTTAGCTAAACTAGGGTGAACAGCCTGTACCTGCTTGGCAGCATCACCCCCAAATGATGAAGGAAGAAGCAATAAGGACATGGACCTGAAACTGGCTGACACTGACACATTTGGTGACATCAGTTTTAATTTTCTGCCTCCTTCCCCGTCTCATCCATCAATGAACATTTAGGAAAACACAACTTACTCTACGAAGGGAAACAATAGGACAAGGGGGAATGTTTTCACACAGAGAGGGCAAGGTGAGGTGGGATGGTGGGAAGAAATTCTTCCCTGTGAGGGTGGGAAGGCCCTGGCACAGGTTGCCCAGAGAAGCTGTGGCTGCTCCATCCCTGGAAGGGTCCAAGCCCATGCTGGACAGGCCTTGGAGCAACCTGGGGTAGTGGAAGATGTCTCCATCCAGGGAATGGGGGTGGAATGCATGGTGGAATAGCAGGGTGGAATGACATGAGCTTTAAGGTCCCTTCCAACCCAAACCACTCCATGATTCTATGAAATGCGCCACTCTCTGCCAAACATTTATTGGCAGATGGAAACAAACCCTGGTTTTGTTGAGAAGCTGGTGGCACATGTGAGAATTTCTGGCTAAGCTGGAGATTCATGAATCCCGTCCAGCTACAGCCAGCAGGAGATAACTTCACATAAGGAAACAGGAGCTTAAGAGGAGGAATACAGGGCAGGTGAACAGGCAGGGACTAGCATGGGAATAATACTTCCCAGCAGAAAAGCCATTCAAGGCAGAGCACCCACCCAGCTGGCTGCAGACCAACTCAGTGTGGAGGGGCATGGGACCACATGGGTGGGATTTAACAGAGCATCACCCTGCGGTACCAGACACAGTGCTGGAGGTGGGACAATCGTCTGTGCACCAATGCTCTGAGGGTCTCACTTGGAAACCACAGATATCTTCATCCATTCTCCAGCACTGGGTGCAAATTATTCTTTCAAATTACTCCCCTCTAGTCTTCTGCAAGAAAAGGAACTACTTAAACTATTGCAAGGTAACCTTCCAAAAGCCTTTGCAGACTTGGATTTGCTTCCCTTCCCTTAACTACTGTCCTGGGGTGACTGTATGATACTGTATTCCCCATCATCTGCCCTAGGCCAGACATGAATCCTGTGCCCTTCTGTGTCTTTAAGCTGGGTCTGAGAGAAAGGGAAAAAAAAAAAACCAAGTGGTTTTGTGCTCAAGGACACAGATACACACTCCCCTGCGTTCCTGGCTGCTACAGAGCAGAAGAAAGCACCTTCCTGCTTTTCCCAGATCTTGGCTCCTTTTCTCAGGAGAGAGATGGAGAGTTAAACTCCTTTGCTTTGACGCTAGTCTGATAGATGAGGCAAGAGAGTTTTTCCCTGGGACTTTGGCTTCTTCTTCCTCTTCTCTTCTGGACTGTTCAGCAACACCAGAACGTACTGGGAGGCCCCACACATCAGCCCCGAGGGGGTCCCCACCGAACCCCAGCTCTGGAGAGGAGAAAGCCACACCCAAAAAGGATTCTGAAATCTACCCAGGTTCTCTCCACAGCAAGAGGTTTTATTATTTAGCATTATTCTTTTTTTTCCCCATGCCTGCATGCACTTTACTTGTTAAATAAATAGTTTTTTTCCTTTTTCACTTTTACTCCGAGGAATTTCCTCCTGAAACTGGTGGGGGAGGGGTGGCTGTAACCTGCTATCAGAGGACGTTCTCTTCGGACGTTCCTCCAGATTTGTCTCAAACCAGGACAACTACACATCATTTTCTTGCCCTCCTCTGTTAACCAGATAAACTCTCTGCCTCCCAGAAAAAGGCAGACACCTCTCACACACCACAAGACTGTGGCCTTTTTAAACATACAAAAGGAAAGTGGTAAGGGCAAGAACACCATTATGTTGAAAAAAGCACTTCTAAAGAGAGAAGAATAAGGGGGGACAAGGGAGAATAATAGGCACATACATTTTTACTTATCTGAAAACATACTTGACTTTTCAGATTATGCACTATCCAAGTTTTCATCTTCTGCTTCCTTTCTGAGTATTCAGCATAATGTTAATCCACTCATTACCTCAAAGAACAGTTTTCCAAACTGTGCATAGTGCAGCTCCAAACTCTATTCGAAAACCTTTGGGTTTTGTCTGAGGATTTACACACTGCTAAACAAATGCCATCTGTATTTTGCCAATGCTGGACCACCAGTCACCAGTATTTCAATATGTTTCTTAGGCTTAACCGTGCCAAAACCTAAGGTTTTCTCCGAAATCCTTTAGTCAGGAATCCTTCCCAGAATCATGACATTTTTACCTACTTCCATTTCTAGTTAAGACTGATTCTCTGTGCTAGAATGTGCTTTACTTTTGCCTCTACTTTTCAAGTACTACTCCACATAAAAGGAGGAAGATTAACAAAAATGTGACTTTTTAAGATGTTTTCATAGTATGAGGGAGGTTACATATATGACAATCTGCCAGGAATTTAAACCTTCTTCTTGCAAAGCAACACATCACTAACAACCCACATTATCCCAGGACAGATTAATTGAGACACTTCTATAATACAGTTAATAAATAAAAAAGCTGAAATAACCTAGTATCATTTGAGTATTGTTGGGATCAGTTTCCGTTTGCAAAGCTCCTATAAGGATATTCACAAGCCTCAGCTTCAAGGACAGGAATGTTACTGGCTTATCATACGTTGAGCTGTCATCATTGCTGAATTTCCCTTCCAGGACAACCTGAAGAAAAAAATACACTTATTTCAGTATCAATTAAAGATCACATCAGTAGGGTCTCAAAAGTCAATATTCACAGCACACACTGCTACCGACACCTTGTAATATGGTTGTACTGTTCCAGGTTCACTGGAAGAGTGCCAGCACTAAAGAAAACACCCAATACAACCCACAACCCATCCAAACCCCACTCCCAGGGAAAAGAAAAATGGAAATGCAAAACATAGTGATAAATGTACTACCTCAGACTTTATTGTTCCAAAATGATGAGGGAGAGGCAACAGAGATAGCAAGATGTTAATGGAAGCTCTTCTTAGCTCTGTGGGGTTTACATAGATTTTAAACTTTGAGAGTTCTCTGCAAGTCAAAGCATCAGACAGTTAATCAACTTTTCACAAGAATCTGGAGCTGAATGTAACTAAGTTAAAATGAAATATACACCCACCCAATAGTCTTAAGTAATTTACAGTATGCAATGTAGCTGTTTCTTTCTAAGAGCTACATTAGAAGAAGCAGTGGCTCAGATTTAAGTCCAGGAGATAAATAATGCTTTATGTCTAAATGCCTAACATCAAAATGAAATATGGTACCAAGACATAACACATACACTGAAGAAGGCATGCAGAGAGTACTATTAAGTGCCTAACTTAGCAAAACATCCAGAAATCTATAAAGCTCTGATAAGAACCTACTCCAATTTAATCAGTCTAAATTATCAATTTTTCCATTTAATGATGTATGGGATTACTTATTTATTGAATACACTGCAACAAGAGCCACTAACGAATATCTTGTGAAAGTTTACTTTAAAATCAATAGGCTTTCAATATATTTTTGATAGATTTCAATATATTTTCCTATTCTTAAAGGCACTGCTTTGCATCAATGAATATGCAGCTAACAACTCATACTTCATTTAAAATAAGCACTATCATTGCTTTGAAGAAATTTTGCATTAAATAAAACTGAAAATTTGAGCTTACACAGTGTTGCTATTATCACCATCAAATACACACACACTGTGGACCCCACATCACAGAATTCCTCTGGTGAGACTACTCAGGAATGACAGAAGACAAACACCTCCCAACATCTCTGATGATGTTTATATGGATATTGCAATTTACCTGTCAGGTAAAATAGTTTCCAGAGCCGAAATGAAGTAGGGAACCACAACATCAATGCCTTTCAGGTCACAGCAGAACAGAGGAGGGGAGTTTAGAATAACACTGGCAAGAACCGGGTGGCAAACGAAATCTGCTATCTGCAAACCCTGAATTAAAAGCATGTAAAATCTGACAAAGAAAGATAAGATTAAATTATTTGCACATAAAAAGCATCAGAATCCCATATGAAAAAGAATGTGCAGACACTATTTGATCTTGTCTATATAAAATAGAGTAAGTTTCAAAATCAGAGCTAGGAAATGATGATATGAGTCTTCCCCTACATTACTTGAGCACAGGCAAGCACACCTGACCAGCTTAATAAACCCTCACAAATGACAGGTATTTCATATGAAAAACCAGTGCAGCACAGTTTTACTGAAATCTTTGACTTGTTGCAACACCCAGACTGGGAGCTGAGCAAGCACAACCAGCTGGTTACTAACAGTGCTTGAATCACCTGCTCTCCACTACACCCTTCCCATCTAAGGGTGGGAGCAAGACCTTGATTTTAACTCCTCAACATGAGGAAAAAATACTGTGAAATCTCGGGGGAGGCAGTGGACAGGACAATGGACAGAATATCAGGACAAGACACACTGATCAGCAATTTGGAAAATGAGACCGAACATAACCATCATAACCACTTCAAATGAAAAAGCAATGACAGAAACCCAGCTGCCCATCATCCTAGAGCAGTTAGTTTCTTTTGCAGATTCTTGATAGAGAACATGTATGCCCTCTCAGTTGTTTCAAAAGTCTTGCAGACACAGAGGAATCTCACTGACTGGCCAAGAGAAATATGATCTATCTATACAAAAAATACTACAACATCCAAGAAATAAAATTGTTCAGTCTTCTGGGAAGCTTTGATGCCATCTGAGACAAATGTACCTGAACAGTTTGACAGAATCATGATTTAAAATTCTCTGCCACTAGCATTTGCCGTTTTACATAACAAAAATCTGTGAAAAAGGTATACTATGACAGGCAAAACTGCCTCATTTTCTCAGAAATAATACTGAACACAGAGGTAGTTGTGTTCAGAAACACAACTGTTTCAAATAATGGGATATTACTGCATTCCAATACTCAGAGAGTGAAAAAAAAAGCAACTACAAAAAACCAAACCCGATGATGTGGTATTTGACAAGAACCTTTGTGGTCTAATAAAATGTACAAAGTCTTATGCCTGCACATGTATTTTTTCCAGCTGAACAGTACTCAGTGACAAACTAAACAAAAATAATAGTACAGGAGGCAAGAAAGTGTCAAAGAAAATGTTCCTCCCAGCTGAAGGCACTTAAGGTTCTCCCCTTTAACTGGAACTTGAAGAAAACCCAGTGGAAAGCAGCATCATGAAAACGTGAGAGGAAAACAGTGCTGGCCTTAGCCAGGAATCCCACCTCCAGCCTCTGAAGGGCCAGCTAGGTGCTTTTAAACTGGCAACACAGGATTCAGACAGCAACTGAATGCTATTCACTGGGAATTAGTCTGCATCATAAAGTTACACCAATAAAGCAACTGGAAGATAGGTTAGTACCGGGATAGGTAAGCTGGTAATATTTCCTCCCCAGTCTTCTTGCTACAAAATATCCTACACAGTGTCCCACACGCCTCTGCCCTTCCCGCTTCATAGTTGTCTGGGAATTCACTTGCATCGAACATGGGGTTGGAAGCCATAGTGTCTGTGGACATTTGGGATCCTTTCCGGCGGAACTCCACACTAGCCTGGGTCGCTATAGCTGGGAAGAGAAAAAACAGCATTTCAGTGTGCGTGTTAATGTACAGAATAGGCTCATGGGATCCTGGACACAAAGATCAAGTCCAATTTAGTAGTTAACATGAAGCTATTAGTTCATTGTATTTGAGCCAGTGCCTCTGTTTAGGAAGTATTTGTGGGTGTACCTAACTTGTTTTCTTCATAAGGATGACAACAACTGACCTTCATATCCTAGAGACTGTCCCAAACTTGCTGGGAAGAGTGCACTTATATCCAATACTAGCTTCCTATCCTCTCTGAAGGGCAAGGATCTCCCTCACCTAGTTCTTGTCCCCACAAAAATGAAGTGCCACCTTCCCTTGCTCCCCTAAAAAACAAAAAAAAATTCAATGGTGCCATTACTATTGACCTCCAAGGAAGTGCTTTACTTCCAGCTGGCCAACTCATCTCATGCTGCCCCGAACACCAAGTGGCTTTGATCCAGTTTTGTTGTACAAACACCCTTACTAAAAAAATAATCAAAAAAATTTAAGGCCTCACATGAGAAAGAAGGTTGTGGAATCCCATTCTCCTAATTTGGTCCCTCTCTCCACACATGATCACTGAAACTGCCAATTAATAATAGAGCCTCTAGACTGCAGCTAACTGTGGGCTGGCCGTCTCCCGCTCCCTATCCTACAACAGCTCTACAACCCTCTCGGAGCCCACTGTGACCTAACCTGGTTCTGCCCAGCTCTGTGCTCTCTCCCTGCAGACCAGTTCTGCCAGTCCACACCACTCCAATCCATGTCTTTCTAGAGAGATTTCTTGTCTCCCTTTCACACATCAGCATTCTGTAGATACGAGACCACTCATTCTGTTGGCTCCATCCTTTCTTCCAGGATAGTTACCAAAACAAAATATATACTGCACTGAATGTGATTTTTTTTCCAATTTTTTTTTCTCTTCCTTGGACAGCTTCACTCTAGGATTACTAACATCATAAAGAGTGTGCTCTTGTTAGTGCAGACAATGTGTGCTCCTGACAGAATCACACCTATGTGTTTCTACCAGCAAAAGAGAACTTCTTCTCTCTCAGCTCAGGGACACTGGAGAACAACAGGTTCACAGTCAGCCTTGCAAACAAAGGCATGTTAACACTCAAGCAGTTGGAATACCTGATAATTTACAGATAGAGTGCTTTTTTGTTTTGTTTTAAAGGAAATGTCTTAATGACAAATGCCTACTCCTAATTTTTTGTCCTCAAATTTATCATTTAACCTACATTTACCTTACAAATTTTCATTGACGTTAAGTAGCAAATAAGTACAAATCTTTATGCATCTTCCCATGAGCCATTTTTTATCCTAAATAAGCTATCCAGCAATATACTGTAGTTGGAAAAAAACACTACATGCACAAAGCATACAAATCAAACACTAGGTCTGTAAAATAAGCTTTAAGTAAAAAAAACATGGTTAGTGCAAAGTCCTGAAATTTATGACATGATCACAGACTAAAGTACAGAAAAGATGGGACTGATTCAGGCAGATTAATTGCTTTTGCCAACAATCCTCCCCATTCAAAAACACACACAAAAGAAATTACTTGTCTTTTTCAAGTAAAAGTGCAAAAGCTACAAGAGACAATGAGAATGAGTTTACAAATAAAATATGGGATTATGAAAAAAGAAAAGCATGACCGCAATTAAGGAAAAGCTACTGGTTCCTACTTACAAGATTTATAAGAAAGAAGAATTTGGATAAAAGATGCTGCAAGATAATAGAAATAAAATGGAAACAAATCAAAGGACAGCAGTAGTTATAAAATACTTTTAAGATGGTGAAATTGTAATATAAGTTAAGAAGCTTTTAGCTTTTTAAAAAATTGATTAAAAGCTTTATGATACAGCAAGCTTGTTAAACACATAGGAAATTGGCATACAGGTCCAAAATTATGGTTTTGGAAGTACCATGCAAAACAATGAACAAAAAGTTACAAAATACGACTAAGATTTAGAGCTGTTCATATCAACATGTATCAGTTCTTTAACAGAATGTATTAACCCTTGTCAGCTCACAGACCTGTCCCCATGTCCCAGTGCACATGGAACATACACCAGGCCATCCTAAGGCTCCTCTGAATTGAGGTACATCCTGCAGGGGGAAAGTTACTTACCTGCAATCTCCTCACAGCAGTACTCCTGCTTCCAAACCAGGAGTTCCCAACAGTATTACAGCTCCCATTTCCCTAAGCCAAGTTGCTAACAACCAGATTATCTGAGCATGCCTCCCCTGACCACCAGCTCCATTAACAATCTTCCAAAGCAGAAACAAAAGGTAGAACACTCCCAGAAACATTAAACATCTCAAACAACATCCAGAGAAAGAAGAGAGTTAGAACTCCAGCAGACAGGTACTACCCACCACCTGAGGAGAGCTAGTTCTTTGAACAGGCAGGGTCAGACCTGTAACCAAGCCCCTCAGCAGCACTCACAATGTCCCCAGTCAAGGCTGCTTAGAATTTGCTCCTAGAGCCTCAGTAACATTCTATGGGACATTAATGACAGTAGGGCCAGAAGAGGTGAGGGTAATGATATACCCCAAGGCTCACCCACTGCCAACAGCCCCTGGGCGATACCAGCAAGTCCCTGAGGTGACTCCTTCAGCTTCTAATAAACTGCAGAGCTGGCATCCTTTAGGTACAAGGATTGAGAATGAGTCCATCAGACTGGAAGATTCAGTTGCTGAAGTGCTGGCACAAGGTACTGGTGAACCTCTCCCCATTCTCAAAGGCTGAGGACAGTAGGTAGCAGTAGAATGTAGTAGGTAGTAGTAGTAGAGCCAAGCTTGTCTGAAACACATCCTGCCACTGAACCTACCCTGGCACAGACACACACACACCCAAGCTGTCATTCTTGGGTTAACCTCATACAGGCTCCGTAGCCAAATTCTTACGAAGGTGTTATGTCTATCATAGGGATCTATTTATCCTACACTATCATAATAGCTACATAAATACCACACACCCATCTAATTTTAACGACTACGCCAGCAGGATCCAGCTGCTTTCAAACCACCTATGCATATTCCAACAGGCCATTTTTACTCTCACCACAACACAGTGATGTTTATCAGCTGCCCACCCCAAAGCTTCACCATCAAAGTCTGGGTGAAGAAACTAAAACCTGATAAGGACACTCAAGGCCCAAAAGCATCATGCCAATGATGGCATGATCGTTGCTCTGCTTCAGAATCTAAACAATGACACAGGACTACCCTGAAGGACAGGGCTCAAAGAGCAAAGGGGACAACTGCTTTCCAGGTGATAACCATCACCAGCAGCCAACTGTAAGACAGACAAAACCAGAACAACCACAAATGTGGAACACCTACAGTTTTCCAGTCAAGGGTTGGTACAAGAAGTTCACCCATGCAATGACAGAAAATTGAAAAACCATGAGGCAGCAGTTAAACTAACAGAACCAGGAGAGTTGAGGCTGAAGGGTCCTCTGGAGATAGTCAGTCCTCCCCAGCAAAGCAGGGTCAAGTAGAGCAAATTCAGTTACCCTTCTACCCATTTAGACAGTTTTTCATCTCAAGACCTACAAAAAGCTGGACATTTTTCCCACCCATCATTTTTCATTACTTCCTTTCTGGAGGTTAAAGAGTTCCAGAGGTAAAACGTGAGATCCTGGGACAAGGAAGAAAGGAAGGGTAGAGGGGTACTCATTCACATCAGCCTCGATCAGTGCTCTTTATTTCCTAGAGCTCATCAAAAAGGTGCACTGTAAGATGGGAGAAGGACAATGTGCTTGGCCATGTGTGTCAGCAGGATCTGTTTAAAAGAATCAAACTAAATTCTGAACTAGAGCCTGAGACCATGTCTCATCCACAGGTCACCTGCACTGAGCTCATGAATCTCTCTTTGGTAATCACAGCAAAGGGATTCTCACTGAGGCTGTGCCACGCGACAGGAACACACACTAGAAAACGCAGCATTCCAGAGGTGTCCCAGGGCACAGGGGTCTCTACAGGACCAAGGAGCAAGTTGTAATACTTTTGCAAAGTGGTCCTCAGTCCTCCAGACAGCAGAGAAACAAAGAAGCTGTATCAGACAGCCAAAAGAGAAGGAATTCTTAACTGAACGGCATTGAAGTAAAGCAAACATTAGATGAGTTTAAGCCGCTACGATCTTACACAGCTGCAGTTCCAGACCTAAAGAAATATTGTGTGTGTGGGCCAGTGGAAGACATGACTACATGGCAAAGCTGATTTTAAGTGCAGACACTTCCCAATCAAAACATTTAAAGCACCCATAAAAACAATAGTGCTCCTTGAAGCTAATGCTAAGATTATCGACAGCAGAGTCAAACATGGTAAGAATACTCCAGCTAGCGGCTGAAGTGTCATGGCTACAAAGGATAGCAGATGGACCATGACATACAGGAACAGCCAAACTGCAGCTGTAAAGCATCAGATTTATTTTGGACATCTTTCCTGAGGGTAGGGACTGTGGGAGCTAGCCGTCCCTTCTCTGCTGGCCCTCCTCCTTCAAGCCACATCTACACTGGGCAACAGCAGTAGGTGGATGGGCACAATGTGCAGATCTGATTGCTATTGATGGGCCTCACTTCTGTGACGGGGGGCCCTAATACAGAACCCTCCTGGCCCACCTCGTCAACCAGCATAGCACTTCCTGCCTTATGCTGTTCGAAGAGGAAAAGATTTGGAGGCATCAGGCATCACAGGTCAGATTCCCAGAATAAAAACTTTCAATTTGGACTTAAAGCTCATTCAAAAGACACTGATGCTTCAAGTCAGCAGAAACTCCAGGGGGCTGGCCCTTTACATGTCTTGCTTATTTTCCCACCTTAAGCAGAGGCTGAGCAAAAGGATAAATCAGGCAATCAGAGTTTGGGGCCTCTCTACAGTGTCTCAGCAGTAGGGGTCCGTCCTCAGTTCTCCCTCCTTCAGCCAGCCCACCATGGCACTACAGTGACCAGTGACCTTACACAGCAGTACCAACACCCAAATTTCTTTAAGTTAATTCTGTCTTCCAAATGGCTAAAAAAAGCAGGACGTGACCCAGCCAGGTTCCTGGGAGTCCACCAACATCATTGTCTCAGAACCACTGCTGCTAATACACAGCAGATTGTGTGATGTGCAAAGACTGGTCTCACTATGGACAGCTCAGAAGAGCATAGAGGAGGAACAGAATTAACTCAATTCCAAACAGCTGTCTAGTTTTCAGAAAGCCAGTAAATCCCTCTGCAAGGCTAGTAACACAACAATTTTCTGATTGCTGTTAGGCGATTTAAGACATTGCATACATGAATAGAAGGCCCTGGAACCCCTTCAAGAAAGTTAAACCTTTTGATTTTGGATGACTGTGTACTTCTGCCAGCATCACAACACCTCTGTTTACAGCTGACACTATTGCATAAGCACCATCTCAGCTGACATCCTTCCTTTACAGGTTCAGCACTTCATTAAAATTGCTCAAGAAACAGGTTATGTCAAAACTTAAATGATCTAATCAATCTGAAAAGTACTAAATGTAGTAATACATTAAATGCATATGCAACTGAACACACCCTCAAAGGATGCCTTACTCCTTCCTAAGCCCAGCTGTATCCCTAGTCAGGAGTCACAGGCCTTTTACAGAGAGATTCCAAACTCCTACCACAGAAATCCACACGAACACTTTCAAAAGTCATGTGCTACATACCTAAAAATACCTTTAGAAGATCCCAAATCCTAAGCTTTCACACAGGAATTTGACACAATAAACAAGGAGGACCACCAGCTTAACTGCTGCTGTCAAGTCCCACTATCCATCCAACTTGCTACAACAAATGTCTTTCCCCTATTTTTCTTAGGCCAGTGAGTTACTGACAGATTGACTGATAGATCTCTTGGAAAAGTTAAGCAGACATTCAAAATACACCACTCTCCAAAACCAAGGAGAAGTACCACTTCGTGCATTATGTGGCGCGATGTAGGACAATTTTTCAAATATTAAAGAGTCGATATAAATAGTTGCTATTAATCATAGATACTCAAGCAGATTTCAAATTAGGAAGTGGAGTCTTACCATATGATTTCCTTCCCTTAATAGCATTTTCCCCAGTATCATAATTGGAAGTGCCATGCTTGTTAGAGCAAGGGAGTATTTAATAGTAAACACTGGGGTTTTTTTAAACTTTGAAATCCCCAAACACCTGCTCAGATAATAGCAGATGCTGGCTCAGCTCAAGGGGTTACCTACAACAGAGCACTTCAGATTTTACATTTTTAGATTATGCATGTGTTTATCTTGCAGGTAGGAAATGTCAATAAAACAAGGAAAAAAAAGAGTACATATATTTTTTGTAATATTTACCAGTCATGCTGCTGTCTCTGTTTATTCCGTTATGAAGTTTACAGTGAACAAATGCTGCATCAAATAACCATGATCCAAAGAGGTTCAAGATGCTGTTAACCTTTGGCCTGCGAGGAGCTGGAAGTGGCCGAGGCTCAGAGCTTGTCTGGTTTGGGCTAGAGAGTGGAGAAGTAGAGGAGGGTTGGTGCTGCACTTTTGAAGCATGTGCAGTAGTTACCTGTTTGAACAGAAGAACAGATCAGCTCCTACAATCCAGGAAATTACTTCCTCTAACTGAGGAAACAATCCAAAGGGTCAGCTACTCAAATACAGAGTATGAAATCTTACAGTGCTGGTTTTCATCGTTGCTTTGTTCACAGTCACTGCCCGATGCCTCCGGTTGTGGGGTGGAGTGGTGTTGGTAGCAGTGTTCTGGGGCATGCTCAGCCTGTTCACTGGCGTGGGTGGTGCGCTGTCCGACCGGGGTCGGGAAATGCCTGTTAAGGCCAGGAATAAAACAGGCTTTCAGCAAGAATTCCATGGGTTCACACATAGCAGGCCATTAGCAAGCATAGAAGCCTTTGGTCAAAAGCCATGCTTCCCCCAGCTCCCCAAAACAGCAGTAGAAAGAAAAACACCTCTCCCTATTTTACTATTAGCAGAAATAAATGCATAACCAAATGAAAACAGTAATTACATCAAATAAACAATTGATTAAAAAACACCAAAGGACCCCACACCTTAAGGCTGTGGGAAATGACAGATAGGAGGAACCAGTCTAGAAGCAGGCAGAGGGAAAGGAGCAAGGCTCACTTGCCAAAGACAATTTCACTTCTGCCAAAATTCAGATGCCTCTCGCCTTTGCCTTTCTTTCCCAATCATAACTCCTACACCTTTTTCTGAGACATCTCTAAGATGTCTGGCCCTTAAAGCCACCTTAGCTCACTAAATTAAGATGAAACACATCCGCCACACAGCTTTCTGCTCGGTTTGAGCTGAATCAGCTGCTGAACAGTCAAATACTAAGGCAGTACATGAGATAAGAGTAAGAAAGCAGAGCAAGCTATAATTTTTCTGGCAGCAGCAGGACATTAGACCACTTTTTATCCAGCTTCAGTGAAACTCATGATGTACAGAGCTCTTCCCAGTCAGAAGCAACTCAACATCTGCAAAACTTGAAGTGACAATTTGCCCATTTTAATAAATACCAACACCCTTGCGCCCCATTTGAAAAACGATGTGGGGAACTGCAATGTGCTTGAGAATTTGACACTTTTTTTTTTGACCATGTTAATTAAAGTACCTAAGTACCATTCATAACACAATGTAGAACAATTTGCTCCTGCTAAACCATCAGTGTTACACCCCAGGCAGAGTATGCACTACGAAACCCACTGTTGTGGTACATTTGGCTGGAAAAGAGGATGCACTGTTTTGCCAAAGACATCATGTAGGTACCAGGGAGAGCAAGATAAAGCTCAATGCTTTAGCAGTTGTGACAGAAAGCAATGAGCTCTCCCATCAGCCTTTGCTGAAGGGGTTTCTGCAGCTCTCAAGTCTGCCTGAGCACACTTTCCCAAACCATACCTACAGCATGAATGTAATTTCACTGAAAACTCTCCTGTGCCCCAATGCATTGTAGTCTCTATCTCTGCACTCCAGGTGGGCTATTATCACCCTGGGTGCTTCATCTTGCTACAAGATCTTTTTAAGTCTGAAGTATCTGATTCATAAAACCACAGAATAGACTGGGTTCAAAGGGACCTTAAAAGACCCTCCATTCCACCCCTTGCCATGGGCAGGGACACCTTCCACTAGACCACATTCTTCCAAGTCCTGTCCAACCTGGCCTTGGACACTTCCAGGGATGGGACAGCCACAGCTTCTCTGGGCAGTCTGCACCAGAGCCTCACCAACCTCATAGGGAAGAATTTCTTCCCAATATCCAATCTAACCCTGCCCTCTGTGTCCCTAGAGCCTGCTCTTCTCCAGGCTGATGGTCTCATTCCACTAGCAGGTTTTTTTCTAATACTGTTTATGCGTCTGCTCGAGTCTCCTGAA
Organism: Corvus cornix cornix; assembly: GCF_000738735.6. Classification (NCBI taxonomy): domain Eukaryota; kingdom Metazoa; phylum Chordata; class Aves; order Passeriformes; family Corvidae; genus Corvus; species Corvus cornix. The sequence continues at coordinate 508,864 of NC_046349.1, read as the reverse complement.
GTCTCACATCAGCTTACACTTATGGCAGATGACATTTGTTTGCACACGTGTAAGCAGAAAAGCAGCTGCAGACAGGCAGCTCTTCCAAGTTTACAATAGCATGTATTCCTGAAGAACTTTCAGTAAGTCTGAAGCATACTAAGTATAATGCTTTAAATTTCAGGTACTCCATCCTGTGACTTAAAACTGACCAGCCAGAGCTACTCAGTTACCACCAGACACAAAGAAACATGACTTTTCTACTCAGTAGTAATAATCACCCACTAACCATAAACTAAGTGAAACCCTCACAAAGATCTGAAGATGACAGTTCAAATTCAACACCTTATAAAACAGGCACACAGCAGTTGCCACAAAGATTAGAAACATGGTGGTGAGTGCTCACAACATGCTAAAGCATAGCACTTGCATTGGTGACTTGATGGAAAGAGAAAAGAACCCTTGTTTGGGAAAGAGATCCCTAGTTTTATTTTATATTTCTGATTTATTTGTTTTGCATTTGAAACCAAGGCCATCTAAAATTTCATGCATTCAAATGTTACTGTTGTATATAGAGATTTTTTAAAAAGTGATATGAGGTCCCCTCCTCATCAGTTCCAGGATATACTTGCAAATGATAAATTGTTATTGCTGTATTCATGGCGAACACAGATTTCAAGAGAATAAAATAATGATTAAGTTAATATTCCTAGCTATCCATGGGTAAGACTAAAACATTACCTAGGAATGCATCCACTAAACAGCTGATTCCACGCATGGCACGAAAGAATATTTGAGGCAGATGTTTAAGGCAGGGGTACTGATTCAGTTCTTGAGTCATCCCACTCACATTCAGAAACTGCTCCTGAAATTTGGGGGTAGAGCTAATAATGGCTGGGTTACTCAAATCCACAGGATTACTGCACACAAAAAGAACAAAATATATGTTAGTCAGTTTAAGAACAGCTGTTGAGATTTTAAAAACATTTGAAGATGCAATAGTTTAAGGCATTTAAATAACACCATAAACCAGTATCCAATATCAATACGTTTTAGCTGTTACTCCATCACAGGAAGGCAATTTTCACTTCCTGGGTTGGCTGTATTTAACTGTCTTCATTTCAAACATTACCCAAATATACTGAACAACTCTAGTAAAATAAACAAACCAGAGCACACAATTGCTAAACTAATTATTGCAGTAATATTAATTACTTATAAGGTCTTTTGAACCCAGTTAGGAGTTCCTTAAATCACTGAAGTTATTCTTGAAAGGTAAGCAATGAATTAAATATTGTCAAACAGTGACAAGAAGGGGAGTGGATTGTAAAAGTTGGAGCAATTTTCCTGACTGACTCAATCCTGAAACAGCAAATTTGAAAACTCCAAAATTGAAGAGTACAGTACTTGTGACATTAGTACTACAAATGAAGAAAAGAGGGGTTTTTTTAGTCAGTTAGTTAAACAGTCTAATGTTTATCTAGCTTTAACTATTAAATAGCATTTTATTTAATTTTAATTGTTTAATAGTCTGGCTATTGAGAGCATTAACATAATACCATGTCCAAAAATCTTTAAAACAAAGCACAGCATTTGGTTCAGCTATACATTTAAGAAAAATTAACACATATGTTAGAACTAACTGTATAGACTTCTTCATAAAAATAAATATATAAAGATAAACACCCATTTTAAAAATAAACTGTAGGTTAAACTTAACACCCTGGAGAATAAATGGAAGTCATATGCATCTCCCAGAACTATTGTTCAGCTTTTCCTGTTTGCTATCTCAGAGAAACGAAATTCTATTGACCTCTTGCTTTTCAAAATGCGAAATAGCTAAAGCAGTTTTTAATTAACTGAACCAGTTTACATTTTGAAAGAGTCGGAGTTCAAAGTTGAACACCACTCATGGCCTGCCCTGAGTGGCTGCAGGGCACTGGCACAAGTCTCTCATTCTGTTTAGGTGCTTAATCTTGGCAATCTCCAGAGAAATGTTTCATTTGTCATGCAGATGTATAGATCTGATGCAAGAACAGGAACAATGGATGGCTGTAATTATAATACCTCAGCATATGTAAAAAGCGAAACCACGTTTGTGCAACGCACTCATTATCCATTTCAAGAGGAATCAGACCAGCATCTTCATCAGGAATTTTAAATGGAGGAAATGAAGGTCCATATGTAAAACGCAGCAACCTAGAAAGCAAGTCAGACAGACCTGTTCTTCAGCTCACACTCCTCAAAATTTAACAGTGCATTTGAGCCCCAAAGGTATCAGCAGCCCACAGGCAAGTCCACAGGCAACAATGCAACATCCCGGGTATTCCTAGAGATCCCCATTTTAAACAGTCACTCAGCCCTCTTACAGCTTTGGATGGTGCACACCTGGAGCCTGCCTAAAGCTCCAGCTGTTAAGCCCAAGAGCTGTCAAGGCACAAGACCCCTCAGCAGCTCTCCCATCTCTTAGCCAGAGGGGTCACCAATTATCGTGCACATCTGACAGCATGTTACATGAACAGGAATAGGGGAAAAATTCTTTAAATAAATAAAGAAGGAATTTAAGCCCTTATCCTCACAGCTCTTTAGCTCAAGCATTCAATGAAACTAGCAAGTCATATTAGGTTGCAGTTCTAAGTTCCAGCTCGTGACTGATGACCTACACTGTACCCCAGCACCCTGAGTAGCACTCTCTGTTGACCTACAAGCAGCACAGGACTTGCAACCCACAGTTTAGTGAGTTCTCCAAAACAGATGCACTTCATGTGCCAGAGGCTGGGATCTACAGACCAGCAAAGAGCAAACCAGTGATCCACCGCCATGAGGACAATGCTTGGAGAAATGGAGATCTTTCCCTAGAAGAGCAGTAACTACCTGAAGAGTCACCAGGACCTTCACTGAGCTCCTGCTGTCTAAACTGACCCCTGCTTCATACCCAGCTTCACCAAATCACAGTTCAATTTCCCTGATCAACATAATCTTGATGTTCTCTAAAGGAATAGAAGAGATCTTGCACCTTCTCAATATCCCAGAATTCCCAGAAATCAAGTTTGTCTTTCCCTAAGTTAACTTCCTCGTCGACCTAGATTACAATGTAAGATGTAACCAATAGTATGCATTCTATTATCATCTTCACATCTTAAAGCAGGTGGGGCAGTGTCCCTTATCTCCTACCATGACTCATCCTTGATAACTCCCTTTGGAAGCTATCTCTGTTTAATGGGCAATCAAGGACCCACCGCATGACTCATGGAATTACATCATCCCACTGTGAGATGCTCCGCCCAGGGGGAGGAACCAAGCATTCCTACCTGGATATAATCTGGGGTTTGGAACAGCACAAGCAGTCCTTACCTACTGGATTCCCAGAGGATAAGAGCTACCACTGGACTTTCAGGTGAAGACCAGACCCTTCTACAGGATCAGCGCTTCGACAGGACCACTTCACCTGGACTGCTACCACCACCCTGACTAACAGGGTGCCAAGGCTGTATCCTGACTCTGTTAGCGTTCTTGTACTATTGCATTTATTTTTATTTTAATTTTCCTATTAAATTATAATTATGACTTGTGATCTCCCACTGGTTTGTTTTCAAACTAGAACACTTGTAATAGTCAAGAAATGTCCCACTTCATCCTTGCTCATTTATAAAGCAATATAGTTTTATAAAGTCATTACAACTAGGAGAGAAGTACTCTATGGCTGACTCCTAAATCAAGAGTCAAACAGGCTGAATTTCCATCTTCCACTTCTCCCAGCATTGGGCAGTAACCTGCAGCCAATTAACACAAGTGTCTGAAATTACAGCCTATTAACAGCCTGGATAAAAAAGCAAAAGAGCTTCAGGACATGAGGCCCTCTCCAGATGCAAGGATGATGAAGAATCCATTCAGTGCAGGAGCTGGTGGTGCAGCTGCAGTGACAGCTGCACAGTGAGCTCCCTGAAGGGAGCCTGGGGCAAGAGGCTGGGAAATGCCAACATTGTCCATAACGAAGGGCCTGTGGCCCAGCCAAGTGCTCAGAACACTGCAGGAGCTGAGGACTAGGGAGGAAGAACTGAGACTTGCATGAGCTTGGACTATGAGGGGATAAAAGCCCAGTCTTTTGTTGGGGCTGCTCCTTGGAGGCACCAGCTCAAGCTCTTTCTGTGTTACTGTGCCAGGAATAAAGGGCTTTATGGAACAAGACATCTGAGACTCCCATGGGAAAGCTGGGGTCGAACTGGTGAGGAAACCTGGTCTGACTGTGAGAGTGGGGAGTGCAGGGAGTCACGCAGGGCACTCCTTGGCTCACTGGAGCTGCTGCTGCTGCAAAGGGGCTTCAGTCCCAGCTGTTAAAGTTGCTGCTGGTGGGAGAGTGACTGCCAGAGTGTCTTGGGAATGGTCAGACTGGGAAGGTTCCTTAACACCAGAAATACACACATCTGCACCAGGTAGCAAATGCTCTCCAGCCCTGTGTCCACCTACATTTAGTGCCCACAGGCATGACCCCATGTTATGTTTTTGCTGAGGAATTACCTGGCTCTGAAAGACTCAAAAGTGCCTGGGCCAACCCCATGCGTGCTCATGCCCCACACCACTGCCTGGCAGCACAGTGCACTGCTTCAGTTCTCCCTATGACTGCAAGAAACCAGTTTTTCAAAGAGCATGGCCAAATCTTCAGTGATATATGGGACATTTTCAAGAATGATTGATTGAAGACAGATACATTTTTAGCCATACATCCAAGATAGTTAAGATATACTTAAAGCAACCTAGATGGGGTAAAAGTAGTATCTATTGGTATGGCAACACAATTAAGACTCCAGTCTCATCCTGCTAAAAGTCATAGCCAAGGACACAAATTAACACTGTGTCTGTGTACAGATTTCCAAATATAGTTTTCCATATGGTTTTAATTTGAAACATTTACTCTCAGCTTATTGCTAATAACCCAATTCACAGAACTGTTTACTAAAACATTTTAACTGTTTGAAGCTGGAGCTTCACTGAAGTATTAAAAATGCAGCTTAAAATACCACTGAACTTAAAGCTAGCCTCAGAGGAGCCTAACTTTCCATGTATCAGACATAAACCAACATTACTGAACACAGACTAAAACAGTCCAGAAACCTTGCAGACTCCTGTGCACCAACAGAACCAAGACTGTTAGTCAACAGTGGGAGAGAAAGTGTAGGCACAAGGCATGGTGCAGAACACCAACACATGTTTTGAGACAGAGCTGTTCTTTTCAGATCAGTGAATCATAAAGTATTTTCAGTTATGTAACACTACATCTAACAAGCTAAAAATAGCTCAAGAAATAGCGTGGGAAATACACAGAACTCGTACTGCAGCTTTATTTCCCAGAGGTTTAACAAGTACCTGCATAACCTGGAAAAATCAATCCACACCTCACATTTTGACAGGTAATTCAAAGCAAAATTTTTCAAAGCTAAAATAAACCCTTGCAGAAAAATACACTATTGAATATTTCACAATGCAGCAATTTTAACACATCTTTGAACTTTCACAGAAATAAGTTACTGATATTTCAGAAGAGCTGGAAGGAGGAGACCCAGATGACCCTCGTACCAGTAATTAATTCAGTTCATTCCTCCAAGAGGCTGAAATTTGTCCCACAAAGACTTCATACAAAAAAAAATTCAACAGTAAGGGTACTGAAACTCTCCTCACTGTTCAGAGCCTTCTACTACAACCGAAACTCTCCTGCAACCCTCAGATATGAGCGTTCCCTTGGTCAGTTTACGGGTGACACTGAGGTGGGCAGGAGTTGACCTGCTGGAGGACAGGAAGGATCTCTAGAGGGATTTGGACAGGCTGGATCAAAGGGCTGAAGCCACTCTATGAGGTTCAACAAGGCAAAATGATAGGTCCTGCCCTTGGGTCACAACAACCCCAGAGCTACAGGTTTGGGGCAGAGTGGCTGGAAAGCGTCCAGTAGGAAAGACCCTGGGGATGCTGATCTACAGCAGCTGAACAAGAGCCTGGTGTGGCCAGGTGGGCAAGAGGCCAAGGGCACCTGGCCTGTACCAGCCATGGTGTGGCAGCAGGACCAGGGCAGTGACTGTCCCCTGTGCTGGGCACTGGTGAAGCACCTCAAGTGCTGTGTCCAGTTCCGGGCGCCTCCATTCAGGAAGGCCACTGAGGGGCTGGAGCATGTCCAGAGAAGGGAACAGGGCTGGGGATGGGGCTGGAGCACCACGAGCAGCTGAGAGAGCTGGGGAGACTCAGCCTGGAGAAAAGGGCATTCAGAGAGGACCTCCTCATTCTCTAAAACTACATGAAAGGAGGTTAGTGGCAACAGAAGGTTGGCCTCTTCTCCCAGGAAACAAGGGACAGGGCATGGGGAAATGGCTTCAAGTTGTGCCAGGGGATGTTTAGATTGGATAGAAAAGGTTGTCAGGCACTGGCACCAGGTTACCTGGGGCAGTGATGGAGTCACCAAAGGGTATTAAAAGACACGTGGATGTGGCACTTGGGAACATGGGTTAGTGGTCAGCTTGGCAGTGCTGAGGGAATGGTTGGATTTGATGATCTTAAAGGTCTTTTCCAACCTAAACAATTCTGTCATATATGATCCTTACTGTTCCCATACCCAGCAAGACTTGGTACAGCTCTTCTCTCCTACTCCCTAGAGCAGAGAGCCCGTGGGCTGCCTCTGGCCCAGCACACCCCAACCGCCAGGGCACAAGCGCCAGGCAGCTGTAACACAGTTTCAGCTCCACAGGGTCCAATCAGAGTCCAAAAGTCACCTCAAACCCAGCAGCATGAGCACTAACAAGCACCTAATAATTTTGATGGTGACGGCTATTAAACCCACATATATAATGCTACACTAATATTCTTGAGTCATTCCTCAGGGCATATGATGAAGAGTCACAATGATGGAGACTAATACACACACCACGAAGTGTTAAATATCAGAGAGGTGCTAAGCTTACACAAGAACAGCGACAATCCAACTCAGATCTTCCCTTGCAGAACAATGGAATACACACACAATCCAAGGATACAGCAAGATTTCTCACTTCACATTGCTCATTCACATTTGGATTGCTGCACATTCCACAAATAAGCAATTCCAAAACACGTATAATAATAACGTGTATATAATAATAATATAATCATAACCATGATTATCCCCACACATGCATTTAATCCCACGGGATTTCTCCTACCTGGAAGTAAGGGCACAAATGACCTTGCTCCACTGCTCAACTACTGCAGGATGATGTCGCCAGTTAGCCACCATCTCTTTGGCAGTTTTCCAGTAAGGAGGTGTTGGAAAGCACCGCGTACAAGCGAGTAACCATACCTCAAACAGCACGCCAATTAATTTCTCAGCCAGATTCTCGGCAATGCCACCTTACAACAGAAACAAAGCACACCTTCAAGTTAGTGTTCCATCTAAATAACTTCATATATCTCCCCAAGGAGGTTTTGGTTACAGTGCATAAAGATTAAGCTCATTTTTAAAATAATTTTTAAGAATGATTTTTGATTGCTTCCTACACCAATTAGCCTTTTTGCAAGGTCAAATACAAAAGATAACACCCAGCCACGCGTGTGTAATAAGGGACAGCAAGAGTTCACCAATCTTAGGCAGTCTTCTATTGCACTGTGTCTGCATCAAAGTCTTTTTTTCAAAATAGGTAAAACTGACACTTTTGTTTTGCACTAGGCAGGCTGAACAGCAAGACAAAGGGGTTTCAGTGAAACAAACAGGGAACAACATTGTCTGAAACTGTTCATCCCAAACTGTTCCTGTATAAAGTCATTGTCCTGCAAAAATACTTTCAGGAAAACTCAGCTCCAAATCATTCAGTCTTTTCTGGCAATGCTTTATTTCGGAGTAATGGGGCAGAATTAGGAGTGAGCTATTGTGCTTTGGTAGCTCCTAAGAGCTTTTAATGGGTTTCCCCATCCTGCTGGAAGCTGAATGTCAAGAATAGCCTGAAGTTTTTCGAGTAATTGAACCAAATGGAAGATGAACATGAACCTTGCACAGTTGGAGCTGCTAGAAGAGTGTCATTGATCTGAAGAAGAAATAATAACAAAACCTCCCAGGTTTCTCTTGCCATAATTGTCGACTCATGAGCCAGCTTCTGGACAGCTTTCAAAACCTGCAAGCAGAGCCTGATCTGACTGGATCCCGGGTCTGGCCTGCAAGAGAAGAAAACAGTGCTCGAGAAACAGACGTATAAAGTGATGTATCCAGCAACATGAACTTTCAGCAGTTACAAAAGGAAACAAACATTATTGAGCGAGACCCAAGAACATGAGCCAATATGCTTCTGTGCACCTCAACTCTGTCTCTAGGCATCCCAACTCTGCCTTACTGAGCACAGGATGCACCATAGCACTCTTCTCTATGTGAGACTCAATACATAGAGCAAACACTCACCAGAACAAGCACAATCCATCATCTCAAAGAGACTTATCTTGGGCTAAACAATGACAATCCAGTTGAAATATCATGAATTATTACATACATAATTCAGAAGTGGCAAAACTAGGAGAAGCTATTGTTAGCAAATTAATTAAAATTCTTCCTGGTTCTCCTGTTGTTTCTAAATCAACTCTTATCCCTTCTCCCTTTAGTGTGATGTTCCTATTTAATGACCCCCATCTAGATCATCTTCTGTAAATCCAAGCAGATAGGAGTAAGGAAGGAAGAAAGGAAACAATTTCATATTTTCACAGTTTTCCCTGTAATAATAATCAGATCCACACTGGCACTGCTGAGTTACTCAACACGAAGTTGTGCAGAAGCAGCACAAAGCAGCATCACCTCTTCCCATCAGTTAGCCTGGACAAGGCAGAACAGGTAGAAAACAGTAAAAAAACACATTCTGGACAGTATCTGAGGAGACTGGTAAAAAACCTGAGGAAGCCTAAATTTTAAAGGGTGAAAGAGGAGATTACAAATTAGAGTGTGCAGCATATGTGAGGCATATTTCAACCTGTGCATCATTTCATCATCCCTCCTACTACTCACTGAAGGGATGACAAAAAATGTAGAAGTATTACCTTCCACCGGACTACTTAGTATTACCAGATTCCTACCAAACATTTTCAATGTGGTATAACCCACAAGTCATGTTGAATAGCAAGCACCTCAAGAATGTGCTGGTCCACTAAATACTATCAGCTTTTATCTTGATAGCATAAATGTTGTATTACAGTACTGGAAACAAGATGACAAAGAGACAAGATAATGTCTAATGCAAAATTGCAGATTACTAGCCACAGTTCAGGACCTCAGTGGGTTGCTTGATGCTAGTGCTAGATCACAACCCAGAATCTCTCTGTAGAACAACAAACTTTCAGACAAGTGAGCCCTGCCTTGCTTATAGCACTGTTTTTTGCCTGAGCAACAACAGAGCAGATCATTTGAATCAAAAGACATCCTTAATCTATATAGGCTTGAAGCTTCCAAGGCTGCTTCAAGACTTGTTTCCCTAATCATTTAGAGAAACTGTAAAAAAACAGGGCTTATATGCAAGTTAATGGGATACTTCTGAGCTAATCTTGTAAAGGCAACTCGAAGATTTCTGTCCATCTACAACTTCCACTTGTCCCCAAAGTTAACCCAGTGGCAAGCTCTGCTTGCACTATTTCTAGACTTCTAGACATCTAGATTTCTACAGAACTTGGCCTTTTGGCCATACTTCTTCACAACAAGTACTGTTCTCATGATTTCATATGAGAAGCATATGAAGTTATTACAAAAAAAGTACTTTGGCAGTCACATGTTCCATGGTCTCTCAAGAAATTACAGACATTTCTGTTGCAGAGGACCCGGATATCTGTACCTCACTCTCCTGGGGAGGCAATACAGGGGGAGAGAGTTCTCATATTTCCTTCCCACAGTGTTTGTGGCCCTGAAACTTTATCTGACAGCAGTAACAACCACTACTGCTTAAGTCATCTTCAAGACCTTTGGATATTCTAGGGTTGCCAGAAATGGAAAGCCTGGGGGTTGCCTGGGGACTATTCAAATATGTCAACCAAATGTTTGTTTCTTCAGGGTGGACAGAAGGCCAGTGCAGGAGGGAAGGATACAAACACCCTCTCTCGTCACTGTGGCAGATAGAGGAAAGGTAACTTGACTCACACGGCTTTCACAGTTTTATTTTTCAGCATCACACTATTTCAAGGACTGTGCATGTACATATTTGATTCAGCTGAGCACTCAGACTAGACTAATCTATATGCACCTGCTCTATATGGATGTACACAAGCCCCTTAGGTGCCATTTACACCGAAGTGCCCACTTCAGGCTGCTGCATTCACACCTCACCTATACACCACCCTCTGAGTCTGAAACCTTCACAACTCTGCGCCACCACTTTTAAGGCAGCCAAACCAACAGCTACATCGTTTCCAGAGAACCAGGATGAGGAAGGAAGTTATTTTGATCACAACCTTTCACAGGACATAGGCTTACAATAAAGGCTTAGTATCTTCAACACAAGAACAGATTTTTCCAGGAGTCCGTTCAATGCAGGTTGCTATAACAGCTCCTGGGTAAGTATTCTATATGAGCCCATCAGCATCAGCAACCTGCATCAACTGGGTAAACCCAGAAATTATTCTCCTCTTCCCCACCACAGACACCTAGGTCTGAATCTTTGCTTTTATTCAAGGCAGGTGTGCACAACTCAGTTCTGCATTTCATTTGCAGTATAGAAATTTTTCCTGTTGCTAGAGTGAATTCTGAACACAGCTTCCCGGAGGGCAAAACTTAAAAAGAGAGTAGGGACTTAAACATCAAGTGTTGACAGCAGCAGCCACGAAAAATCAGTGTTTAAGGTACATCTCAGAGGCTCTTGGAAGAAAAACTACAGAACAGCTATACTACAGGGATAGTGTTTAAAATAATTATTTTTAGGCCCTCCCTTTCTCTAGGTGTTAATTATTTCATTCAACAGCTATCACGTGTAGTCTACCAGCCTACACTGAGGTCCAACAATGACTTTCGGAGAGAAGGGTGAAATGGAAACTTGTGCCAACAGCATGCAAGAAGCTGTAGTACTGAGCTGCCTGTTACTAGGGCCCCCAGTGTGAGAACAAGCAAGGGATCACAGAAACAACTATTAAATGACCTAGTGAAGAATTCCTTCTCTGTTTTGCAAAGGGAATAAAGGATCCCAGACAGCAGACTGTATTCTGCACTTATTAAAGCTTAGAGACAACCTCCTGCAGCAGTCTAACCCAGAAGCTTGCTTTCCTCAGACTTGTGTCATTACATTGACCATCCTTCAATGGGAATTAAAATGCATTTCCACTACAAGTTAAGAGCAACAGCAGCTAAGGGTAGGTGGTAGACTTCAAAGCAATCAATAAATACCAAAGAACTCCTCTGAATTTGCACAAGTTATTATTCAAAGTCCTTTTTAAACAAAGCCTTTAGTAAAGTGAAGAAACCCAAGTGCAGCAGAGCACTTTAAAGGCCCCCTGCAGTGATACATTATTGATACTGATAAAAGCAGATGATCCGGTACTTATGGCAATATACCAAACATTGATCTGAAGTTAAGTACCTTTTCAGGGGGCACTATTATTTAATCTTACTTATCCAGTATATATGTCCAACAGCAGCAGGTAAACTTGTCATAAACTATAAACAAGGTCATGATGTTTGCACACTCTAACAATGTAGCTGTGTCCAAGACCTAGAAACATGTCTATCTCAACACCATCACCCAAGGATGTCGGGCAGCAAGCACTCCGCCACTGGGTTCTTTCAAAACTACCAGTGAAGGACAGTCAGCATAACTATGCACGTTTAACAGGCAGCAAGATGCAGGCACAGAGCAATCACTTACTGCAAGATCCCTCAGTACATCACAAATGTGGTGAAATCTTGAATAACAAGGGCTGGGACTGCCATGACGTGCTCTTAGTTTATCTCAGTTTTACACAACAAAAAGCACATGGTCACACAGTGATGCTCTTCCGCCTTTCCCCTTACCCTCCAGTCATCCAACAGAGATGAATCTTGAAGCTCTTAGGATAGTAAACACTCAAGTATATGAACTATCTGTGATTCTAGTTACCAAACCACAGCAGCAACAACTCAAATTGCTACTGAAAAATTACAAAAGATGTTTGGAGAAACACCTTGCTCCTAAGCTTGCAGCAATAGCTGTCTTATTTTACTCAAGAGCCTCCATGCCTCATGAGTCCTCTGACAGGTTACATGCTGACTATAGCTTGGAATCCCTCAGCCTCCTGAGCATCCCAGCCCTAACACTCACCTTGGTACAAAGAGATTTTGGAGATGTTTGAGAATGCTTTGAACATAAAGGTTTGGTTCCTTAATAACAGGTAAAGGAATGGAGTCCTTAGGTAACACAAGAGCCATAATCCAATCTGTATACACATCCACACAGTATTTCACAGTATCGCCGTCCAAAGGGAGGGTCAGTCCATAACAAACCACCTCCATAGTCCATTTTACCTAACACAAAGAAAAAATTATTAAAAATAAATATTCCTAAGTAAGTACTGGTCAGAGCACATCAGTTCTAACTAAAAAAAAAAGCAACAGTAGTTATGCTGCATGGGCAATTCTGTTTAACATATCCTGCAAAAAAACACCAAACCATTAACTCGTATATCATGATATTATGAAGAATATGAATAAATGGCAAATCACTCGCTAAATACTGAATCTCTTAAATCTGAACTGTAGAGAGAACTCTTCGGAATACACAAAAGCTGCTGGTGAAAGATTTTCAAATTCTAGTAAATACTTGTACTATACAAAGACTTTTTTTGAAGTCACATACTGTTGCTTCAAAACTGAAGGTAATTAGAAAGGCTTTGTGTTAAATGCTAAATTCCTTGGGTTTGTTTTGAGTTTTTTTGGTTGGTTTTCTTTAGCCTGAATTTCCTGGTACAGTACTTCAGACAAACATTTACTATTAAATTATGAAGTACACTGTTGCTATGATCTAGTTGTGAATAAAAGCCCTATGGAGATTACTAAACTAAAAATATAACACACTTCATAAAACTTGGGACAGTAAAGAGAGAAAAATAGAAGAGGCTATAGAAAACCATTAAACTGTCACTCCAGCATTAAGGAAACTATCATCTTCAAGGAAAGGCACTTACTTCTTTGTCTGTTTTTAGTAAACTCTCACTTCCAACAGATGATGTAATTAAAGCTTGTCCAAGAGGACGCACCACTGCATTTGCCACTTCTCTCCCCACATTCTCAGGATAGCTGTGAAGTACACTGGTATTCCCCTGATCATTTTGAATGACAAGATGCAAGGATCTCCACTCTGAGTACATAGTGCCTCTATGCTACAATCCAAACAACACCTGGGGGGGCAAGGAAGGAAAAAGATAATTAGTCAAAATGTCTATGACATGAGTTAGCAAAACTGAAGCTGCGTATCACAATCCAGGCCCTTGTAAATTCAAGATGCACATATCCAAATTTCATTGTCATACAAATTTCATACATTTGACAATCCAGAAGAGATTCCAACACTTGTTCTTCAACATTAGTATGTTTTTTACACAGACAAGCTTTAACACAGCTTGATTACAGAGATTACAGCAGGTTTCAGTTCAGGACTATCAGCCCATTTTAGATACTTAAACTTGAGAAGTGACTTCACCTCACACTTCTGCTTGCACCCTCTTTGCAGGAAAGATGCTTTCATTTACATGACATCTTCAGGTAAGCAGAAAATAGTTCTACAAGTATTCTGCTCCTGAAGCAATGGCTGCAATTCATCCCTTGTTCCCTTTTTCACCTCAACAGCAGTTAAAAAGATTACCAGGAAACTTCCAGGAAAACCTTGGTCATCTCAGAAGACAAAAATTCAGCCTCTTACACATTCATAAGGTATTTCTACAGCAGGCACTAGTCAAAACTGCTAGCTGAAAAATGCGATTGAATAATAATGAAGAATGCCCTTTATCTGCAGTGAGTTCAGGACTGGATGAGCCTTAGTGCATCACTAGCTTAAACCCAGCATCATTTTACAGTTTCATTACATCACATACAGGTTCCAAATCTATGGCATTGGAGTGCATTTCAAGTCCTTGTAAAGTCAATACACACACAGAGTCACTCCCTAAAAATCTACATTTGTCCCACGGATTCCAGACAGAAAAGCCACTAAGGAAATTTCCCATGCAGTGCTCTCAGAACTAGACACAGTTCTCCTATCAGTAACAATCCTGGCACAACTGCAGTTGTGCATTTCCCCTCACTGCAGTTTGAAATCAGGAAGCCAAGCTGACGTGAACTAACCAGTTTTTGCAGTGATGGGGGCTTGGGCTGGGTATTTTGGCATTGTTGTGAAACTGCAACCAAGAGAGGCGATTAGAAGCAGCAGAAGTTAAGCTGTGCTCCCACAGTCCCTCTCAGGCATCAGCACCCTTGTGTCCCAAGCAGTGGCTTGTGCCGCCCCAGCCACACACACAACACCTACGTGCTGTACAGGGGCATGGCTGGGAGCCCTCTGCCCTGGAACAGGCAGGGTGAGGCAGCACCAGTCATGGGACTGCATTGGGCAGCTCAGAGACACCCACCACGCACAGCCAGTTTTGATCCACACATCAAACACATCCACAGATCTGATCTAACTCAGATGAGAAACATCTGTGCCAACACAACAGAGCAGTGAGGACCCAGGGCCAGAGGGGTGGCAGGAACACCCCTCTGACAGCAGAATGCTTTGTACAGGCTCACAACAACATTAAACTGCTGCTTGAGCAGGTGGTACCACAGCAGCCTGAGCCACCACAACTGGGACTGTGCCATCTCCCTTTCCTCCTCTCCCACCAGAATCGGCAGTCTTTTATCCATTATCTGAGCCAGCTGACCATGTGAACAAGGAAAACAGGGCTGGCACAGGAGAAAAGCAAGGAGTGTTCAAGAGACACAGCTCAGATCAGCTCAAGCTGTTACGGATGGCACTCCAAGATCTGTTTGCCAACTACGCTTACCTGGCACAACTTGGAAGCCAGTTAGCTATATAGGGAATATTCTGAACACTTCCCTTAGACATTCCTTGACCTAAAACCAAACAAGAAGCCAGGCCTGGAAATACACATTCCTAGGAACAAGCCTATTTAAACAAGTCTGCCTATTTAGCTGACTCCCTGAATTTTTACACCCAAAACCTATGCAAAAAGCCTGATGATACCCTTCAAGGGAGACAGAAAAGCAAGGCTGCAAGATCTTGTCTTCCAAACTACATCCTTCCTGGTTTGAGGCAGCAATCAATGGGTGCTCATCTGATGATAGTGAGTTAACCAGAGCAGCAGCAGCCTGCAGGAAGTACAACCCTTGCATCCTTCAGGCACCTTCCCTCCTCTGGGGGCTGAGGCAGGGAGAATGCTCATGTCACTGTGGTCAAAACCCTTAGAGAAAAATGGCAATTCCATGACACAGAAAAGTCACACACATACACAAACCCCCCAAAATAAAACCAAAGCAAAAACTCAAACAAAACTCAAACAAAGAAAAAAAAAATCACATAAAATTAAAATGCCAAGCAAAACCCACAAAATCCCAATCCTCAGTGATGGCTTCAGTCACTGCTTAGCTTCACTATCTAGGTTTTCATACTGGTATCTTTTCCTTTCATATCCTATAGCCACAGAGACACTTCATCTTCCCCTTTCTCTCCCACCTGAACACCATCTTAGTCTCCAGCTTGTGTTTGGAGTCAAAGCAGAAGGGACAGAAGTGAGATATCATCCACTTTCCAAGACTTCCCCCTCCTCTCAGCCCCACAGCACTTTGCCTCTACCCCCAGAGCAGAGTCCCTTCCCCCTATCCCACAAGGGAAGAGGGGAAGCACTCTCCATTCCTCTCCTGTGACACAAGTTCATTAGAAGCATGTAACCCTGTAACAGCATTTGAGGAACGTTGGTTTAAATAAACTGATTTGAACTGATAAAGCAGCATGTCCTTTCCATACCCACCCTCCGGCTGCCAGTGAACAGCTCATGGCAGGAGCTTATCAGTGTGTGATAAGCACAGCACACTCACTGTGGTTGCCCTCATCCCAGAGCAGGGTGCCCAGGTGTGTGGAAGTGCTGTACAGTACAAGCAAATGGCAGGCAATGCCTATGTGGGAGCTTTCTCATCCAGAAGAAAGAACTCAAAGGACAAGGATTCCCAAATCCTGCTGTGTTTTAGAAAACCTTAATTGCACTAGGGCAGGAGAATGCGAGGACACAACCACCCGCCTTCATGCAGCTCCCTGCCATGATGAAGAAGAGATGCAAAGCTCTTGTGGGTGATCCTTCCACACTTCTGAGGAGTAGCACTTTTAACACATACAGAATATATACAATATGCCATGTTGAAGAGGTTTAGCAGCAGGACAACCAAAACACCTCGTACCACAGACTCCCAGCCTGCTGCCTGACATTCATACATAAATTTAATGATCAGCCTGTATCTTATTAATATTTGAGGCTTCCTTTGGTCTTGCTCTAAAAGAAACCTTCTGTTAGTCTTAGCAATACACAAGGAATACTGAAAGAAGTAATTGATTCAGATGCAAAATTCTTATGAGGGATTTATCAGGGTATCGATCTATTCATCCCTCTACACTTAGCAATTAAAAGTTTTTATTTGGAAGGACTAGAAGTTAGTTTTTATTTAAGACTCCAGTTCAACTGCCACTTGAATTGGAAATGGCTGCAATCTGTTAGGATTGGAGTTATCACTAGATCTACCTCGTATGCAGCTTCTTCTAACTGGACAGGAGTTAAAAAAGGCTGTAAAGTCTCCACACAATGGTATCCGAGACAATATTCCTGACCGATTCCACACACTGACAGATTCATAACTTGCCTTAGACAAAAGCACCTAATGGTGTGCAGCAGCAGGACTCCCTCCCTTCCAAGAGGCTGTATTTATTGTATTGTTCAGTAACTACTGAACCAGCAACAGCAAACTGAAGACCAAAACCAGAACTGTCACACCACACCTGATTTTGACTTCTGTTTTTGGAATGCTTCTGTATTTCAGCTTCAATAAAGCACCCTCACTGGCCCAACTAACATCTCCCAAGTTCCATGATGCTGAATATCCACACTTCACATACCCATATGTCTTACTGGGGTTCAAATCGCTAAGGACTCTCAGAAAGCTGATTAAGAGGAGGGATGAGAAGAATAATAAATAAACCCCTGATGTTCACCAATAAGTTTTACACACTCTTGGATGCTATATGTTCACTGTATGCTCCTGGAGACATTCACTTACTATGAAACTGAGCATTATTTCCAATATTCCCTAGTATGGTAAATAATCTGGGTTTCAACGTATTTCCTCCCAATCTGTTTCATTTTAGGAACTTCAGTAGTTATCACCATATAAACCACTGAAATTGGATGTCTCAGCATTGAAGACCCAACATCCTCAGTTCTCAAACACTGCAGAATCCAGTGAGCACAAAACAATAATGAGTCCATAAAACCCAAAAAATAAAGTTGTATTTCCAGTTTCCAAAGACTTAATATGAACAGCTGCAGCCAAAGTATTTAAACTCCTGGATCACTAAAGTTAGTCAGTGAGAAATAAACAGAGCCACAATCTGCAGTTACTTTGAAGGAATGTGCAGAAGCTCTGAGCCTGAAGCTGAGGTGTTTGGAGTGTGTGCAGGGGAGAGGTCAGGGAATTGATACCCATGTACAGAGCAGTTCCTCAGAAAACGTGCACTGAGGGAAGGAAGTGCTGGGGGCAAACGTGAACACTTAGTCTTTTGTGCTCAGCAGCTTCAGATGTAAAATGAAGTGTTTTCCTACAGTGCAAAACAACTTCAAGCACGAAGACAGGCTGTTCCAAAAGCGGATCCTTCTTGGCTTTCAGTAGAACCAAAGAAGCAGAGCAGAGGCAATGGTTAGTAGTACAAGAGATGCAAAGACCATCAGCAGAGAGATGCTCAAGGAAGGCTGAAGGCCTAATTGAGCCTAAACCAGAGAAACAGCCACAAAAAAAGGTCTACATCAAAGTTCTGGGATATCAGATATGCTTTCTAAGTATTTCCTGGAAAAAAAGAAAGCCCTCTCGTTTAACATGACCTCTCCTACCTAACAGTACTAACATCTGCTTGCTAGAGGAAACAATTCTTGTCAGAAAGCCATCCTGCCACAACCCACCTTCCTCCAAAGCCCAAACCAGAGGTTTATGAGCAATTTTTCTCACTCCTGTGACACTGTGAGCATGAACAGCTGCTGTATGCAGCATTTGTCCCACTGCCCTCCACGTTCACGTTGGAGAAAGCAAGTTAGATCTAGCTGAGACTAACTGCACCTCTGGTGTTAAGCCCACCAGGCCTGAGGAAGCACAGCCTTCCTGGTAGCTCACTCTGGAGCCATCTAAAGGGTCAGCTCTGCCTAAGGCATGCACTGTGTGTAAAGGACAACAGCCAGAGCAGAGAGCAGGCAAAAAATAAAAATGGCAAGAACCAAATAGAAGACCTATCTGAGAGAAAGACCAGCAGAAACTTGGTATTTTAAGTACTCTGTTAAAGAATAAAAAAATATGCATGTCAGGGTTACTATTAATTTTTTTAAAAGTCTATATTCAAGGCAGGAAGAGATCAGGCACACAAAAAAACAGGAACTCCTGTCATCCTTTCCCAAGCCATTCAGCCACAGCAGTACTAAGGGTCAGAGAAGAGAATCACAGCTGCCCTTGTCCAGAGAAGACGAATTTGTCAGATTTTATTGCATTACTGTAGCAGAAGTTAATACATGAATGTGCCACAGGGAAGGTTGGATCGCAAACACAAGGTGCCATTTAACCCGCAGAACTCCGGTCTCACCATCTCCAGCACTCCCTGTTCATGGACCCCATCGCCTCCTTAGTTCCCAGAACACTGCTGGACACAGCCTGGCCAAAGCAGGAAGCAGGGCACCTGCCATAGAGAAGGCCACTGCCTAGAAGTTGCATACTGTAATAGCTGAATATGAGCAGAGCCATAGGAAAGCAAAAACATCAGACAGTTTTGTATGTTTCGGCTATTATTTTGCTTTCAAGCTTCATTACCCAGACATCAGTACTACTCTGCTTCTCACTATCACTCTCATTTTTAACAGTAGGTTTGAGAAAATTATCTTCCAGGCAGGTCACCTGAGAATTTAGTAAGTTTTCAAACCCCTCCTTTGTGCCAAAAACTAATGAACTTGACCACGAAACAGTGCACTCAACTGAGAAAAATTTTTACTGAGTAGTTTATTTTACATTGGCGCTTATTCATCACTCCAGTTTCTTGTTAAGTCTCCAAACTGCTCAAGCAGGAAGGACTCTCTTGAAGGCACAGCCCCCTTACTGCGGGGAGAAGCCTCGCTGCAGTCCACTGTTTGCCAAATAAATAGGATCTACTGCCCACAGGGCCGGGAGACCAAATGAGCCAGGGAAAGCAGAATCCGACAGAGCCCGGGAGGCCTGAGCCAGGCACGCTAGGTACCAGCAGGCTGTCAGTCGGAACCGCGGGGAAACAGCGACACAAACTTTTCCCCCCTTCAGACCCAGACTCTGCTCGCAGGATCCACACGGAAGGAATGGCGCGGGTACCACCTCACGCTCCTCCCAAGGACCCGAAACGCGGTTCGACCCCCGGGCCGGAGCACGGGCCGAGAGGGGCCCTGAGCCGCGGGGAGTCACCAAGGGTCGCTCCCGCCCGCCCTGCGGTGGCTCCGCGGCACCAGCCAGGCGCCAGGCGCTGGGGGAGCCCCGGTGACAGGCTCGCCCGCCGCCCACCCCGCCCGAGCCCCACCGCGGCAGCGCAGAGGTCAGCGCGGCGGAGGCTCCGGGCGGCGCCCGCGCCACAGGCCCCACGGGCGGCAAAGCGGGCCGAGCTCGACAGCGCCGTGGCGGGAAGCCCGGTCTTACCTGCGCCGAGAGCCCGGCAGACATGTCGGGGCGCGCCGCTCCCTGAGGCCGCCGGCGCCACGGGGCCGCGGCCACACGGGACCGGGAGCGCCGCTCGCTGCGCTCGGCCCGCGCCCGCTTCCGGCAGCGCCACAAAGCGCACGGCAAGGCTGCGCTCTGCGCATGTGCGACCACGCTACAGCGCGGCTCCCCGCCCCTGCACGCGTCCCCTGCGCCGGCGGCACCGAATAAGTCGCAGGGAGATGCTGTGCGCATGCGTGAAGCGGCCGTGGCTGTGCCTGGCGCTGCTGTGGGGCTCTTACTCTTAAAGGGGCCGCGCACGCCGGCCCCGCCCGCACCCCAGGCTTCCCGCGGGTTCCGGAGGCTCCGCCATCGCACCGTTCCCCGGGCGCCGCACCCGGGCCCGGCAGTGCGTGTGCGGCTCACCGGAACTGACCGCTGCCGGGCCCTCGGGTGCGAGGAGCTGCTGGCGGGCCTGTCCAGCTCGAGAACAGCGGGCAGCGAGCGGGGGCCGCCAGTGCCGCTCCGCCAGCCTGGCTGCGGCTCCTCTTCCACCGCCACCGCGGGGTCTGCAGGGTGTTGGTGCCCGGGCCAGCCTTGCTCTGCTCTCAGGCCCCGCTGCTGCTGCACCCCGGCAGCTGCAGCCCAGCCCGGCTGTAGCTGGTAGGGGACAACGACACCACCAGCTCTGTTTCCCCGGGCTGTGCCTCGCCCTTCCCGCGGGCTTTATTCCCAGCCCGCGTTCATTTGCTGCTCGCCTGGCCCATAGTATTGACTGGTCTGCAGGTGCTGACAGTACTTAGTGAGCCACAGCGACGTGGGTTACCGGGGTTCAAACAGTGTGGGCAGCATGGGAGGGGAGGATTCTGCCCCTCTGCCCCGCTCAGGTGAGACTCCACCTGCAGAGCTGCCTCCAGCCCTGGGGACCCGACATCAGAAGGATGCGGAGCTTCTGGAGTGAGTCCAGAGGTGGCCATGGAGATGGTCCCAGGGCTGGAGCCCCTCTGCTCTGGAGCCAGGCTGGGAGAGCTGGGGATGTTCACCTGGAGGAGAGGAGGCCGCAGGGAGAGCTCAGAGCCCCTTGCAGGGCCTAAAGGGGTTCCAGGAAAGCTGGGGAGGGGCTTGAGACAAGGGCTGGAGAGACAGGACAAGGGGGAATGGCTTCCCACTGCCAGGGGGCAGGGTTAGAATGGATATTTCTTTACTGTGAGGGTAGTAAAACACAGTTTTCCCAGAGAAGCTGTGGTAGCCCACCCCTGGAAATGTTCAAGGCCAAGTTGGACAGGGCTTGGAGCACCCTGGTCTAGTGGAAGGTGTCCCTGCTTATTGCAGGGGGCTTGGAATAGATGGCTTTTAAAAAGTCCTTTCCAGCTACTCTCTGATTCTGTGAAACACAGATAGTGGAAAAGGCAGCATGGGGCACTCTTCAGGGAGCAGTGCCTCGCTCCAGAGCCCAGCATTGTTTAGGGATGGTACAAGGCATCCTGAGAGCCCCTGGAAATGGGCCACTTTACCTCACTCCCTGCTGCAGCTGGAGAGAAGCACCATCCACCTGCCTGTTATCACCCCTGGAGACACGCAGTGTCCACCTCTCTGCAGTGTTCTCTGCTTTCTGCAAGTGTTCCAGCAGGTGCACTGCTGGGAAAGTCAGTCCAGTCTCACAGATTCCTTTTGGGCTGCTCCACAGGGGCCAAGTTCCAGGTCCTTTCTGCAGCATTCACCTGCACTGCTCCTTGTTCAGTGCAGCACGAAGATGTTAACATAAACAGGAGCCTGCAAAGCTCTTTTCAACCCCTTGTATTGCCATCCATTGAAGGAATACCATATATCACAGAGCAAACTGTACTCCTGTCTACTTCCTGGCAGGAAGACTTCTGGTCTGCACTCCCTGTGCATGGAGACTGCTGACAGCAAGGGATGTGAGTTCCATAATAAAGATTTGCTCAGTGCTTGTACTGTAAATCTTTTCCTCCTCTTTGTTCTGCCCCCAAGGGGAGAGCAGGGCCCTTGCAGGACACATCTTTTCACAGTACCATGAATCTCTGGTGCCCCCCCCCCAAAAAAAAAGATCTCTGGAGGGGTTAGTGAGACTGCTGGGGTGATAGAGTGCAGAAGAGATGGAGAGGACTGAGTGGATAGGACATTTGTGTCTTGGTTTGAAAGATATGTGTCTGCCAAGGAGAATGGGAGCCTCCATTGAAATGGAAAATGTGACCCCCTTCCCTCCAAATTACGATCGCTTTGAAATTAAGGGGCTTTCAGGCAGAGCTACGGGAGAAGGAGTAGCAGCTCTTTGCTGGTGTGTGTGTGGGTGCCAAGGCACACAAACAGCAGCGCCGGCAGCACCAACGAGCAGCAGCAGAGCCCAGGGCCGGCCTCTCCCGGCCGCAGGCCCTTTCCCCTCGGTGCAGCTCCGCTCGCGGCCGCCAGGGGCGCTGGTGGCTCCCGGCCGGGCAGGGCGGCTGCGGGGATTCCCCCGCGCCTGCAGGGGGCGCTGTGGCGCCAGCTCGGCCGCCTCTGCACGCGGTGATGGCGGCCGGGCCGGCGGGAGGGATGGAAAAGGGGCTTCCTTGGCAAAGCCCCAGGGGCAGCCGGGCCCCTCGGGTGCCGCTCGGGAGCCGGAATGGAGCGCAGCAGGAACCTCGGAGCGGCGGCTGCCGCAGCGGAGCCGGGCGCACCCAGAGTAATGAATGAGGTGTATTGGAAACTGCAGCTGTAGCAGGAGCCGCGGGGTGTCCCGGCGGGCAGGGGGTGCGTGGCTACAGCGTAACAAAAAAACATCCTGGAGCAGTAGCAGAGACACAGCGGGGCCCCGCACCGCAGCTGGGCTCCCGAACAGGGCTAGGAGAGACTCCCTGTGAGGGGGAAGGGGCTCAGGCTCCCAGGGTTTCCCCTGAGGCACCCAAGCAGATGGTGAAGGTCCTTTTTTAGTGAGTTAGACTGTTAATAAGGTCCCAGCTCACCGGCTGCTCCCACAAGCAGAGCTTCAGTCACGGTAGGAGAAGACAGCAGGAGACAGAGCCTCACAGTGGTAGCGAATTCTCCCCACAGCAACCCCAGCCTGTCTCCCCTCTGATGCCAACAAGCGAGAGCGTGAGCAGCTGAGTCCAGCCCCTTCCCCCAAATCTCACGGTATCTCTGCCCCTCCAAGAGAAACCCTTCAGCTATGGGAGCAGCCAGCCGCACCCTTCCCCTGAACCCTGGCTATTCTTTTCTCTCTCGTAAGTACTGGTCATTATTGTGTTTTAGGAATATATGGGAGAAAATTCCCTAGGAGAAAGTGAATCAGGGGGATGGGAAGCAGGAGAATTAGTTTGTTAGGAACAATGCATCCAGCTTGGTCAGCATACCAGGGCAGGAAGAAAAGATAAGAGACCACTGATAAGGGCAGAGGGAGTCTCAGACAGACATCCTGCG
The DNA here is from genome assembly GCF_000738735.6 of Corvus cornix cornix. NCBI lineage: Eukaryota > Metazoa > Chordata > Aves > Passeriformes > Corvidae > Corvus > Corvus cornix. The sequence continues at coordinate 485,574 of NC_046349.1, read as the reverse complement.
TCATCCCAAAACTAGCTCAAACCGGTCTCGAAGCTTAAACCCAGGCCAGGGGTACAAAAGAGCATGCGTAGGGAAGAAAGGTGAAAAGTTCAGGATGATGAAGACTCCTGACTTCATCAAAAAGACCCTCGGAAGACCCCTACCAAAGCCACCAAACCACACTGCGCAAGCGCAACGCGGATGTAAATGACTTTTGGGTTCATTATAATACGAAGCGAGGCTGGGCGGGGCTAGGTGATGAATATGTATAGGCGTGCTGCGAAACTTAATGAATATGGAACTTGTAACCCGATAAATACCGAGCTGAATGCAGCTGTCAACACGCATGGCTTTGGAGGAGCGATCCCCCGTGTGTCCCAGCTGGAAATAAACATACCTACTTTACTACTTATTTAGTAGTGGAGTTCTGTCCACTCTTCATAAGAAAACAAAAGGAGGAATCCTAACCTCCAACAATTTGTTACACAAGCAGGGGCTCACAGCCAACAGCCACACGTGCAGAGGTGAAACACTGCAAAGCTTGCTCATGGACCCCTGTTCCCCAAATCACAGTCTGCTTGCTGTGCCTCTTGGCCCTTTACCTGCTAGGTCAGAGGAACAAACACTCCTTCCAATCTCGTACATTTAGCTTGACAGCAGCAGAGCAACGGAAGCGGCCCATGGAGACCCACCTTTCCCTGTGTGCTCACTGTGTGTGACTTCAAAACCACTTAGAGTGGCCTCAGGGCTGCCAGCTGCTGCTGTGCTGCCTCCCAAGTCTCTGCAGCTCACACTGTGTGGATTTTCCATGTATTATCACGAGGCTCATGCACTTTACCATTGTCATGTAACCTTTATTTATGTATAAAAAAGCTAAGATCACTGTCTTTTTCTTCCCTGTCCACTCAGGGTTCTCTCTCCAAAGCCAAGCTGCAGCAGGACTGCTTGTGGAGCACAATGGAGGATCCCTATTCCCACTACCCACATGGATCCTGACAGGACACTGCTGGGCATTGAGGGGCAGGCGACCCACGCAAACACTGCTCCAAGGGGTGCAGTCCTTGTACACTGACGGCATTAGGGCATATTCTGTATCCCCGCAGCCCTGTACTCCTGGATCTGATGTGGCAAGCCTTTGAATCCACATGGTGCAGTAATTGAGGTGATCCTTTCACCCTCCCAGCCAGAGTCAGAGACTCTCTGCTCCTGGTCAGTGTATCCACTGTTGGATTCCTGTGGTTTCAAACCACAAGTCCCCTCACCAAGGTCTGGAGGAGAGGCGGTCTCAGCCCTTCTTCTGCATCTGTAATGATGAAGTTTTCAATGTGATGCAGACATCCAGGAGCATCACCCTGTTCCACTGCAGCCTGAGTAAGTCCATAACAAATAGTAGGCTGTGCTTCCACCCCTGGGACAGTCGATTCCAGGTGTGCTGGACACCCCTTCCCATAACAGCAAACTGTGGCTTGCACTCTGCTGCCACAAGGACTGAGATAAACACAGGGGCAATATCAGTTGTGGTGTTCCATTGGGCTGCTTGGGCTCTAGTTGGTACTGGAGCTCCAGCACATCTGGGACAGCAACACATGGTAGTGCTGTGACTGCTGAAGTCATGATAGCCCACTGCTATCTCCCTGCTCCATCAGATTTTAACAGTGGCCATATGCAGCAGTTAAAGGGTAAGTGGGTCCTGCTGATCACTCCTTGTCTCTCCAGCTGACAGTCAGCTCATTGCTAGGATCCAGGGAGTGTCAGACAGCGGGTAGTTGCTGCCATCAGCACCTGCTGTTCTTCAACCTCACAGCAACCCCATAAAAGAGGCATCCTCCAAGAGGCCAGGCAAGGGAGACAGCTGCCTAATTTTCTCTGTACTCAAAGCAGCTACACCAAAGACCCAGCAGTACCCTTTTGGGTCCTTGAATTACCATCCCCTGAGGTAGTCTATACCAAGGATACATGGGCCTCTGGGCTGGCTGTCATAGGTTGCTTCTGCCACTTGTGCCCTGTTAAGTTCACTTCAGCCTCCAGTACAGACAACAGTTGGGCTTCACTGAATGGTTTCCTTCAGCTTTTATTGCTAAGCTTGATGCCATATGGTCTGGAATACCCCTTTGGTCAGTCAGGGTTAGTGGTCCTGGCTGTGTCCCCTCCCAGCTGCCTGCCCACCTGCAGTCTTCCAGCCCCTGGTAGGGAAGATCCATCTTTGTAAAAATAGTGGCACATGGGTCAGGAGTGACGTATTCCATCTTGGAAGGACAAGGAGACACCTCTCACCATGTTCCCCAGGGTTTGCAATGTATGAAATAATTTCTTTGTTTGCCTCACACAGAACCTGTGTGGAGGCTTACCCAGGTTTCACCACAGCTTTTGTTTGCTGAGTGCTAACTATCACCCCATGTGAAGTTCTGGGTAATCCTGTCCTCTGGCCACTCCAAAGCTCCTCCATGGCTGCTGGACCACAGAGAACTGTGTGGTGGGGTTTGCACACCAGTGAGCTGTGGGGCATGGAACTTGGAGGGGAGCCTGATGGCTCACAGGGCCATAACCCCAGGCTGCACTGAGCAGGAAGGGGGGTTTTGGTGATAGTTCTGTCCTATTAAGAAGCTTGGTGTAGGATGATAATGAGGCACAAGTGTATATTAGGCACAGCTGAACCTCTGAAATGATAGCTCTACATTTCTTTTGTGTGGACCACCCATTTTATAACACAACCACCAGGTATGTTGGAATCTAGTCCATGTGAATTGTTTCCTTTCCCGGGTGAAAGCAAAAAATATACTGAGATTCCAGATGCACCAGAATAGGACAAAGGCTTCACACAACTCAATTGCTGTAAACCACTTGGCACTAGCCAAAGCAATGTGGTTATCATTGTTGAAGGATCAGGATCTACTGGATGTGGTACAGTCACCCATTTATTCATTGCTCGCCAGTCTTGGATAAATCTATAAACTATTTTTCCATCCAAGCCTAGTCTAGGGTTTTTAACAGGCAAGGTAGGAGTATTACAGAGATACTCGTGAGGAATTCCAGGAAAAGACCACATGTATTGGGAGAAAAGAGGCCAGAGAATTAGAAAACTGGGGTTGGTATTGGGTGGGAGTTCCCTTTGTCCACAGCTGTGCCCATGAGAGCTTAAAACTGCTCATAGCCTGTGCAAGCTGTTTTCTTATCCTGTGACCCAAGAGGATTTGATGGTGTGTTGTAAAACACAAGCCAGGTTGACAAGGTACAAGACAGCAGTGCTCAGCCAAAACTCTTCCTCCAGGATTGGAACCACAGCTTTCAAAAAAAGAACAACATCAGAGGAAGGCCATTGGCATTCAAAGAACCAGAGGAAAAGGTTTGTTTGGTAAGGCCTTTTTGCAAGCTAGAGATTGTCATCCATTCACTAGTCACACTATTAATGCTGCTCTACTGGTTACACTCTCCAACAAGTCCTGTTGTCATTTACATTGCAGGCAACAGCATCTCGGACAAAATATTACATAAACCCGATGGAGAATGGGGAAGTGAAAATGGAGTTTTCAACTTTCTCTGGAAAGCTCCTTTCAAAATTCATGGCTCATTTTCAAGTCACATTTGAGATGCATTGGTCAGGAGTCACTGGTTTCTCCCTGTCCAGTGACTCAGTACTGACAGCTGCAGGCAGGGGAGCATCACCCCATGCCCCCCCACCTCAGGCCCTCACACTTCTCCCCAGCAGCTCATTGGGCACCCTAGGGTGCCACCACCCATTGTTTTTGTGAAGTGGGCGGTGGGAACACTTGCCAGGGAGCAGCAGCCTGGCCTGGTGGAGGGGACAGGGCTCTCTGCCAGGCACTCTGCTGTCTCCTGGCACCCAGATGGACCCCTGTCCTCACTTATTGGGGACCTCCAGTCTCTGCTTCAACACTGAAGCACTTTCCCCTCTGTAAAATCATCATGACTCATCACTATTTCTACCAGACCTTTTTTCCATCTTGCTATCAATCACATTCTCTGGAATAGCTTCCATATGTTTGCCTGATAGAGGCAGTAAACTCAGTGGTTCCTCAAATCCCTTTTGAAAAGTGGAATGGCATTTGCCATGTGCCAGTCCTCTCCTATCAAGGACATTTTATCCTGTGGTTGCATAAGCAGGTAGATGACTAATGGTTGTTTAGTCTACAACGCAGGACTATGATCTAGTGCAAGCAATTTCTTCTTATGAGCAATTTGTCTCAAGATTTCTTCTACTTCAGTTTGAAACGGATTTTCTGGCTGACTCATTCCATATAAAGAAAAATCCCAGCCAATGAATAGCCTGAAGCTGTTTTGGAGTAAACAGCACTGCAAAGGCTTCATCTGTCTTCTTGAAAACCTTTCAGATTTTCTCTAGGCATGAACCTCAGTGCTGTTGGATAGTGAGCAGACAGAGATGGAGGTTACCTTGACTTTGAGCCTCAGAGAGATTTTCCATCACGCCCTTGTCCAGCTGCTCATCTGGGGGTATGCCTCTCCCCCTGCACACATTTGGCACCCAGCTGGGCAGAGGGCCTGGGAGCTCCATCCCAATCTTCCTGCCCATAAAGACACCACTGCCCACAACTGCCTGCTTCAGAGCCCGCTCTGAGCCCTGTGAGAAACAGGACTTTTCCTGCCCAGCTGGATCAGGGACAAGATTTGTCACACAGGTCTCCTGTATACAAGCAAGTGTTGAGGTGTGACTGAGCTTCAGAAAATTGTATCTAAAGTAGACCTCTTTTTAATAAGCATTTCATCAGTTTCTTATTATACTGCACCATACATTTTCTTAGAGGATGTCTTCTATCATTCATGTTTTAATTCACTGATTATTTTACAAATATTGAGCATATTTCCAGCCCAAAGCTCCAGCCCAAACTACTCAGTCTCCAGGACTATGCACTGAGTTAAATCTATATCCATTTACATCAGTTTGATATATATTTTACATATAACATATATAAGTCATATATCATTAACATGTCATAGATATATGTATAATCTTAACCATTCATTTACATACATATACATTTATATGTATAGCTTTAATCTGGGTATTTTGGCTGTTTCCTCAGCCTGCTCTTCTGCACCTGACAATACCACAGGTGTCTTGTGAAGATTTTCTTCCCCTTTACTGTAACCCTGGTGGCATTGTCCCACTTAGAGATTTTTCAGAAAAAGAGATGTGAAAAAATGCATTCCATCAGTCACATTCCCACATTCCCCATCGCTTTCACTGCACATCTCTAACATGGAAATGTACTTTCAGGCATGCTGAGCTTTCACTGCTTTAGTTTCCATGAATACTTACAAAGAAGTGAACACAGAGAAAGCAGCTACTAAACAAGTAAACACTTACTGATGGAAAGGCGTGAATTTATAATGGAAAAAGGAATCTGATGAGGCGTGGATTTATAACGGAAAAAGGAATCTGATGTCTATTTTCTAGGCTGGGAGCCACTCCTATTTTCACACACAGAGCCAGTACTCCCCGCTGCTGTGTCTGGAGCAGGGCCTAGCTTAGGCAGAAACAGGGGGTTTTGCTGAAAAGGAGCAGAAGGCAGGTGTATGGTTCCTTCAAACATGGTCTCGTGCCCCTCAACCACAAACCAGCTAGCCTACACAAGGTGTTGTCTGCCTTCAGAACACTAAACAGCCAGCCTCAGCCTGGCCCTTTTTGCACTGTGAGCTGCACTGTCCCACAGGCGTCCTCAATAAATGGTCAACACCACAGATGTGCAGTGATGGTGTGGAAGGTGTTTCCAACATGCCAATGAAACAAGCAAGAAGAGTGCTCGTTTCAACTCTTCCACTTCCATGAAAGCCCCAGAAAGACACAAGTGGGGCATGATACAAAGCAATGAGGTTTGTGGAGAGCAGCCTTGCCCCCCTGCCCTCAGTGTTACAGCCTCTGCCTTATGGGAGGAGCAGTCTTTTGCAGTAGGCCTTTGAGCAGCTGATGTGAGCCAAGGCACAGCATGCAGGGAGCTTTCTGGACAGAGTAGCATGCTACTCCATATCCTGGCTGTGACTGAAGGTGAGCAGTTGTCACCTGCGTAGCCTGGAGAGATGCTGGACAAATGGAGCCAGCAGGAGAGACCCATCCTGGCAAAACAGAGCTGCAGGCAGCCCCTGCAGGAGTACACGCTCCATCCAGGAGCTGCTGGGGCAGCTTTGCTCTCTGCATGAAACTGGAAAGGCATGGAAAATCAACGTCACTGGCCCAGCAGATCTGAACAAACCTGGTGAGGCCTGTGGATGCAGGGATGGCATAATCATGCTTGTGCCCCACTGTCCGCATGACTGCTGCAACAAAAGGCAGAGGCGTCTGCTCAGGACTAGCCCCAGGTTCTTCACAGCCTGTTACCTGATCCCTACTGGCCCTTCCTGGTGCTCGGTGGAAACAAGCCATCCATCAAATGGGACTGCCCTCAACAATCAAATGAGTCTCCTGTGGGAAAATCGGAATAGGCTCCCTTCGCCTTGCACTGAAGCAGCATATATGCTGCATGCTTCTTTCAGTGCTGTCACAAGAACTGTCAGAGAGGAAAAGGTTAGATTTTAAACTCCTTGCAGAATCAGACCAATCCCCCAGCAGTCTTCCAGCCCAGTTAGATGCTTTGATGGGTGTTGCAGTGGGGATACTGCAACATACATATATCAAACCAGGAGTCCTGTGGAAAGGAAATATATATGGACAGACAGATTCTTGATAGCTGTTTCAGAGAGATGTTTATTTCTCCAGCTGCATGGCCGGAGCTCTGCCCAGGAACTGTTCCAGTCACGGGACCAAGGGTCCTTCTGCCCGCGCAGGGAACACAAACCAACCAATGGGAACGAGGCTGAGCAGGGGCAGGGAAACCCCGTGTCTGTGCCCTCAGGGCCCCTCTCCCAGGGCTACACGGCGGGGGAGGGACCCCAACACCTCACCCGTTTTATTTTAATAAAAGGAGAATGAAAACAACTGGATAAACATAACAAGAACAGTTTCAAAACAAAACAAGCCACCCTCCTGAGTCTTTGAATGTCCAAACAGATTCTGTGGAACATCTTAGGGCTGACAGAAGGGAGACAGAACTCTCTGAGCATACTTTGTGGGGAAACTGAGGCAGGAGAGGGTTTAACTTCTTCCCTCCCCCTTTTCATCCCCCACTTGGCATTGGAAAGGGATTTTTGGGGAAACAATTGGCAAAAGCATGGTTTTGTGAGGGAAACCATGGATGAAAAAACGGATTGGGAATACACTGGGGGTAATAGGACATAGGGTAAAAGAGAAAGGTGGGATTAGGAAAGGGAGACTGTAGGGGGGGTTTACAATGGAGATATTGTCTAACATGACTACGATTTTTAGCACATATGCTGCCTTTTACAGGAACACCATCAGGCCCAGTGACCTGCGATGCTTGTAACCCTTTTCTACCTCATATAATTTTGAATTCCACGACTTCTCCATCTCCCAAGCTTGGGATGCTTTTTTCAGGGTTATTCTTTTTAATAGCAGTTCTATGCACGAATATGTCTTGCTGGTTGTCACACCTTGTTATAAAACCATAATTTTGCTTAACATTATACCATTTTACTATCCCTAACATCTTAGTTACTATGATCTTTTCCTTTTTCCGAGTGGCTGCTGTTTTCTGTCTCGCTGCGTCTTTGCTCTCTCTTTCGGTCGCTCCCGTGTTGGAATTGTTGGAGCTGCTCGTGCCTTCGCGCTCTTCCCGGGGTCGCGTTCGGGGCTGCGCGGGCCGGGCCGGGCCTCACTGCTCAGTTCTCTGCGCGCTGCCTCCTCTGCTCTCAGCTTTGCTGCCGCTGCCGGGCGCTGTACCCACGTCTCGGCCGGGCCCCGAGCGACGACCCCCCCGCATCCTGCTCCAGCGGATGGGGACTCAGTTTTGTCAAAGCTGTGTCTCTGGCAGATACTCCCTTCTCAGAGAGGGTTGAAGGCGAATATGCAGAGACGTTCCAACATCTCTGATTCTAACGAAAACCAATAGTATTTTGGAAAATCTGACTTGGATTAGTTAGAAGAGAAGCTGGCAGAGACAGACTGAATTCTATCTGTTATTTTCCAAATCCACCTTTTCTCCGAATGCAAACAATCTGTTTAGCTGCACTAAATGTGCACATTGCACAAGTGATGGGTGAGGGTTATGTTGGTTTAAGACAGATTTATCACTTTGTAGTGAACAAATTATTTTTCTATAAAGCTTGAAAAATAATTAATTGAATTAAAATACAATATTGTTTCAATGCTGCCTTAGTATTTTGAACTACAGACCTGAGTGGAGGGAGTAGTTGCTTCATTGCTATTGATCTCCTAGATCAACTCATGTAAGCTTGTAGATTTTGACAAGAAAGAATGTTTGGCCAAAGCTTTGTGAAGGATTTAGGCCGACACGAGAACTTTTACAGCTGTATCTTGCTTATACAGGAATGAACAGAAACCTGTGCTCTCCTGATGTCGATAAGGACAGTAGAACAGAATAGCATTTACTCTTATCAAGGAATGCGGAACACAACAGCACAGCTTTGGAGAAACAAATAGAGGATGTAAATCAGACAAACAGAAGTCAAGCAGGCAACAAAACACAAGCAGGATGCCAGCTCAGTTCTGCAAGGGTGACAAAGCAGAAGTTATGCAAAACAACGATATTGTCCTTACTCAAAAGCGGGGCTCGAGGAACAGCCACCTGAAATGGACACCAGACGTTGAAGATGGACCCCAAAGAACCATATAAGGACTTCTGACAAGGGGTGGGACGGTGTAAAATAAAGCCAAGGAAGTGGGGATAGCTAATGAATATGTAATCAGTGGTTGTGATAAAATCCCTGTTCACCCAACACTCTTCACACTTGAATGGAAGAAGGATCCCCCCGAGTGACCAGCCTGCTACAGTAAAGAATGCCTGCTTCTGATACTCAAAACTGTGTTACAAAGTTTCTATCCGGCCGATTTCAGTATCGGTGTGAAGTCAACTGGCCCATGCAGGGCCTCAGCAGCCCAATCCACTTGGAGGCTTGGTCCAGAGCCGCACTGAGGACACCTGGCACGACTGAATGACTCCAAAAGCATCAAGGAACCCCAGCCCTGACTGCCTGTACAGCCAGAGAGCCATCTGCTTCCCAGCCTTCACCCATGCCCACATAGTGGTTATTGCTACACTGGATGCTCAGCACCTCAGTGTATGGTTCTGCACATCATTGCCAGCATTGTCATTGCTTTTCTTTAGTGTCTTCCCTGAGAAAAATAGAAACTAACACTTTCTGGGAGAACTGGAGAAAAAAAAGACATAGGTCAGTCAAAAACACATGGGGAAGAGGTGGTGTTAGGGCAAATGCTGCTGCCTTTTGTAGGGTCTGGGACTGCTGTTCTGCAGCACGGGCACAAAATGAAATAATCATGTAATTATCATAGAATCACTAAGCTTGGAAAAGCCCTCTGACACCATCGAGTCCAGTCGTTAACTCAGCACTGCCTGGGCCACCACTGAACCACGTCCCCTTGTCGAGGAATTCATTCAGTGCAGGAGCTGGTGGTGCAGCTGCAGTGACAGCTGCAGATTGAGCTCAAACTGCTGACCTTGTCCATAATGAAGGGCACTGGACCTGTGGCCCAGCCAAGTGCTCAGACACTGCAGGAGCTGAGGACTAGGGAGGAAGAACTGAGACTTGCATGAGCTTGGACTGTGAGGGGATAAAAGCCCAGTCTTTTGTTGGGGCTGCTCCTTGGAGGCACCAGCTCAAGCTCTTTCTGTGTTACTGTGCCAGGAATAAAGGGCTTTATGGAACAAGACATCTGAGGCTCCCATGGGAAAGCTGGGGTCGAACTGGTGAGGAAACCTGGTCTGACTGTGAGAGTGGGGAGTGCAGGGAGTCACGCAGGGCACTCCTTGGCTCACTGGAGCTGCTGCTGCTGCAAAGGGGCTTCAGTCCCAGCTGTTAAAGTTGCTGCTGGTGGGAGAGTGACTGCCAGAGTGTCTTGGGAATGGTCAGACTGGGAAGGTTCCTCAACACCCAACTGCCACATGCACACATTTGTTGAACACTTCCAGAAATGGTGACTCTAGCATTGCCCTGGGCAGCCTGTTCCAATGCCTGACTATCCTTTTAGTGAAGGAATTTTCCCTAATATTCAGTCTAAACCTCCCTTGGTAGAAACTTGAGGCCATTTCCTCTTACCCTGTCACTTGTTGCCGAGAGAAGAGCATGGCTCCACCCCCCTGTCAGGGAGTTGCAGAGTCTCACTTGAGCCTCCTTTTCTCCAGGCTGACCCCCTCCAGCTGCCTCAGCCACTCCTCGTGATCTTGTGCTGCAAAACCTTTGCCAGCTGCATTTCCCTTCTCTGGATATGCTCCAGCACCTAATCCATGTAGACAACAGCAAGGACAGTGTGGGGACCAGAGACCCAAAAAACAGCTTCCTGGGTGGGAGAGCCAGTGCAATGATTTACAGTCTTGTGGCAGGAAATCACCCTCTTTCCACCTCTGTTCAACATAATCCCTAAAAATGTAAGCAGCAGTATTGATGTTTCTGCTTATAATGCCTGCACAAGTCCACACTTACCCTTCTTACTTCCCCTCTAGTTCTCGGTAGCCCAGGCAAGCTCAAAGGTATTACAAAGAGCTGGAATTATGCTTAATCCTGTGCAAGATGGGGCAGATAGTACTCAGCCTGTTATTTCTTAATGGCTTTTATATGAAAAAGTACCTATATGAAACAGAAGTTAAAAAGATGTAATTAAAAATTAATTGTTCAATTAGGATAAAGTTGGTGGGGTATAATACACATTGTAGGGGTCTGCCCAAGGGACAAGCTATTTAAAAGCCAAGGTCCATCCAGAGCCAAGCTGAGAAGGCACAGCTGGAGACAAGCACCTTTCTGTAACTGAGGCAGGGAGGAGGGCACTGGGCTGAGCGGGAATGGGACTTCCCCGAGGGTGGGGCTCTCAGGTGAGGCTGGTCAGGGCCATTCAGGCCTCTATGGGTACACTCAGGTCCACCATGGGGCCATCTCAGCCAGCATGTTCAGCTTGTGCCCAGTGATCACTTCCGGCACACTTCTGAAGAGGGATCTCAAAGAAAGTCCTGGTCCTCGTAGGGAGGCACAGTCAATACAGTGTGGTCTGCCTGAACTGGTGTCTGCTCCAAGACTTGTTCAAGGGCACCAGGACAGAGTGGTGTAAGGGGAATCTACCAATTCCAGGTGTGAGAACTTCTGGGAGGTACTTCTGAAGTCCAAGGTGCAGTAATAGACGTTCGTGGCCCTGACCAGCCACACCTGAGGCTTCCACCCACCCACATGATGTCTTCAGTGCTCTTTCTTTTCTAATTACAGAATCATTACATTTAGAAAATCCCTCTTAGGCCATCATTAACCCAGCGCCACTGTGTTCACCACTAAACCATGTCCCCAAGTGCCACATCCACACGCCTTTTGAACTCTTCCAGTGGCGGTGACTCCACTACTGCCCTGGGCAGCAGGTTCCAGTATCTGACCGCTCTTTCAGTGAAGAAATTTTCCTTAGTATCCAGTCTAAACTTCTCGTGGCACAACTTGAGGCCATTTCTTCTCATCGTGTCATTTGTTCCCTGGGAGAAGAGCCCAACTCTCATCTCAGTCTACTGGGAACATGCTCGGGAATTATTTACCTACACATGCCTCCGTTCTATCTCGCCTACTCCATCGCTATTCAGCCTTTAGTTATTGAAGATCCAACGTAAAAGCATTTCGCAGGACCACAGGGTGGCACCAGAAACTAGGGCACGGGTTAGGTTTGGGAAAGACCTCAATCCTAAATGTTTAGGGTAGGGCCGTACCGAGGGTAAGACGAAAGGGATCCCACCGCTGGGGATGCCACACTACCCTGCAAAGCGAGTGTTTCCACCTGGAGACGTTCCTGGAGAGGGGGAAAGGCAGGAAGAGGTGGAGGATAGCACCCGCCCTCCACGGAGCGCTGCCCAAAACGCCAGACAGGCAGCGAGCTCGCTGTGGGATAGGGATGGCTGCAGCCCCCAAGCGGGGACGGAGGGGCAGCCGTGCTCAAAGCTCACCCTATCGAGCAACGCCAACCCCCCCGGCGTCGCAAGCCCCGGCCCGGCCCGGCTCCGCCCCGGCTCCGGCTCCTGCTCCTCCCCGGCACGGTTCCAGCTCCAGCTCCGCCCCGGCTCCGGCTCCGCCCCGGCACGGTTCCGGCTCCGCCCCGGCTCCGGCTCCGGCTCCGCCCCCGGCTCCGGCTCCGCCCCGGCTCCGCCCCGGCACGGTTCCGGCTCCGCCCCGGCTCCGGCTCCGGCTCCGGCTCCGGCTCCGGCTCCGGCTCCGGCTCCGGCTCCGGCTCCGGCTCCGGCTCCGCCCCGGCACGGTTCCGGCTCCGCCCCGGCTCCGGCTCCGGCTCCGCCCCGGCTCCGGCTCCGCCCCGGCTCCGGCTCCGCCCCGGCTCCGCCCGCGGTGCCCTCACGGCCGGGGCGGGGCCCGGCGGGCGCCCACAGCGAGGCGGCGCCATCTGCCGGCGGGAGGGGAAGGCTGCGAGAGGCGCCGCCCGAGGGCGGTGGGGGGCGGCGCCATGTTGTTTGTAGTCCCGACCCCGCGCAGAGGCGGCCCCGCGCAGGCGCAGAGCGCTCCGTGCCGCGGCGGGCGGAGTGCGGAGGTACCGCGGTCCAGGTGAGCCCTGGGCCGGCCCCACGGGACCCCCCGGGACCCCGCGGAACCGCCGCGGCTTTGGGATGCGTGGCTGCCCCTGGGCAGTAGGTGCCACGCGACAACGGCGGGCGGGCTGGGGTCGAGGGCAGCCGCGCCCGCGGTCACCGTGTGTCCCGCCGCGCCCCGGCCCCGGCGCCGCCGGGGGTGGTTTCGCCGCGAGGAGGTCGGTGCCGCCGCCGAGAGGCGCCGCTGAGGGGGGGCTCAGCGCAGCCCGGCCCCGCTGTGAGGCGCCGGTGGAGGGACCCGCTCCCCCCGCTGCGAGTGGGAAACGATCCTCGTCACGCCGGGCTGCGCTGGGAGCGGGGGAAACGCCTCGGAAGTGCCCGAGGTTATTGCGGAGATGGTTTTTTCATGTAAATAAGGGACGGGAGTGCGTCGGGCGTTCTGCTTTCTCTCATTTATAGCTTTTCTTCCGGGTGTTCAGATGTCAGAATTCTCGTTTGCATTATTTACTTCAGACAACGCAAACTGGGTGTTTATCTTTAATTCGGCCCAGCCTTGTCGGAATATGAATGGAAAGGGAATAGCTTTTAAAAAATTTTGTTGATTTGAATCATCATGTCTCTTTTTTCTATTTAAGAAATATTTTGTATTTAGTATAAGTCACAACAGGAATTGAAAACACTGTAGCAAAATCAGAGGCTTCTGCTATCTTAAAGAGCATCGTTATAAACAGCAGTACAGAAGATGGGATATTACAAAACAAGCGAGGCTGTGAGCCCTGTCCTGGCTGCTGGGAGGCTGGCGGCTCATGGCACTGCCTCGGGGTGTTGCACTGCTGATTGAGAGCCTGGGGTCTGTACCGTTCTTTGGTGGCTCTCAAGTCTGAGGAGGTTGGAGCCGGTGTGCAGTCGTGTCATAAAGTGTGGTCACACCATGAATTGCTGTGAGATTGGGGCTTGGCCACATGCGTGTTTGCTCCGGAGAACAGGAACTGTCTAGTAGGGATCGGGGGGTTGTGTCCGGGAAACCCAAGAGTCTTTGTGCTTGAATACTGAGGTGATGAGATAAATGGGGGTTCCAAGTGGAGAAGAATGCTCCCTCCCTGGAAGTATTCAAGTCCAGGTTGGGCAGGGCTTGTAGCAACCTCGTCTAGTGGAAGGTGTCCCTGCCCATGGCAAGGGGTTGGAACTGGGGGAGCTTTAAGGTCCTTCCCAACCCAAGCCATTCTGTGAAGAATCTGCTTCTGCTACGTGCGTCAGGCATGCTTGTGAGCATCCCGTGTTCAGAGGACTTGGAGGCTCATTGCTTTAGCTTCTGCTTTGCCTTGTCTGTAGAAACAACAGTCTTCCAAATGATGGAGCCTGGCAAACCAGGTTTAGCAGCAGTGTATCAGTCTGGGGGGAAAAGAAAAAAGGTGATGTAAAGTCAAGGAGCTCAAGTTAAAACTAGTATCAAGGTTTTCTAGTACAATAATTTCCTTGGGCTAGGTAAGCAGAGCTTACCAGATGTCTCGCTTAGTTAACTGGGGAAGAAGCAAGGTGATCAGTAGGATTCATCTGGATTATTGACCACTGGACTGGGGATTGTTGAGGGAGCTCAAGATGGGCAATGACTGTTCCAGTTTCAATTATTTGTTTGGATTTTGAAACTGGTGTGGCACACAAGGCACCTTGTCTTAGGGCAGCAGCTTCGTGTGCCTTATATTTGCCTGGTATGGAGGTGTTTGCAAAGATAAAAGCTGGAAATGTTACACAATGAAAATTAAACAATATTATACAATGAAAATTATACAACTACTGCAAGCAGCATTATTGGAGCCTGTAACTATTTTCCTAGCTACTCATTCTGCATCTGAGGTTAAAAATTAATTGAAATTAATAACCATGTTTGATTTGCATTTTTCTAATCTCAGATTACCTTCAGAAACCCTCCAGTGCTCCCATTTGCAGCTCATATGTCACATTGGTCATACATGCCACAGTCCTCAGTGTTTTTCATTGGAAAGTGTAAGTGTAGTGGTACCTTTAGATTTCAGAGGCTTTATTATGTACAACATGTGTTTTGGTTCCTTAAGGATATACTAGAAAATTTTTTAAAAAATACTTCTGAGACTTTTTTTTTTAAACATTCCTCTGTTGTATGCTCAAGGTAAACATTACAGCAAAGTAGAAATATATAGCTATTTCAGTAAGAAGCACAAAAAACTACAGTCATAGTATAGTTCAAGGACAAAGATAAAAACAAAAGAGAAAGCAATTCAGTTTTAAATTGGGGGGGGGAGGGGTGGTTGTTTTTTATGTGTAAGAAGAGACTAGGGGGTTTAATTTTTAATTACTTAATTGTCATTCTCACAAACAGTAGCTTAGTTGCTTCCTGGAAAATGGTGAAGCCAAACCCTCAGTTCTGTTTCCATAGGCAGTGCTAACACCATAACCCGCCCTGAGCAGGGCTTATCTTGTGCTCTTGTGTCAGCTGTGTCTTGGATACAAGTAAATATGTCTGTGCTGCTTAAGCCAATGTTGGGCACTGTGCAGGGCTGGCTCAGGCTATTTTGTCTCTGTGAATATTATGGCCTGGTTTAACCTGTGATGGTTCCAGAGGAGCGGTTTGGTACTGTTTCCTTGTGTAATGTTAGTGTTCCTGATAGGTGTCTCCGTGCCCCTCAGTGGTTTCATGTTCATGTGAATGTGGTTTGGGAGGAATAATAAAATCCTGTATTGCTTTCCCCCGAAACTCCCAGTGTTCTGGCCAGCCAGGTCAGTTATTAAGCCAAGCAGTTGTGATTTGGTCCTGCTGTGGAAAGGGTTGGGCGACTGTGCCTTCTACTGTGCAAAGCAGAGTTGAAGAGAGACTTCCATAACCTCACTTGGTCTTCAGTTGTGTTCTTGTAAATTCTGGATTGTAAATGGGATTTGCTGGATTTTTAATGATCTTATTGATCACTCACCGTTTTTCATCTGGTCATATCTCCTTGTATTCTGTGACTGGTATAGCACCATTTATTGCAGTAATTCAGCAGATGCTGTGGGAAGCATGGAAGGAATAGCTCTGTTTTCATCTGACTATTGTCCTTCCTAGACTTGGATGCATTTCTGTATTTACAAAGGGTTTAGTTCCCCGAAGGGGTTTTCCTTATTTTACATAATATAAGAACAGTAGATGTTATAAATGTAATGTTTAATTTTGAAGTAACCTTTACTATTCAGCCATGTATAAAGCAGACTCTCTTTGTAGTTACCAGATGGACTAAAGATGTGAAACCAGCACTTTTATTCCCCCCACAAGAGCTGGATTTGTGACTTTTACCTGTGTGTTTGAACAGAGAAGATAGGCAGTCAGCTGCTTCCTTTTAATCTCTGTTTTGGTGATGAAGCTGTGTGTTACACATCTTAAACTGATCTAAAGACTGGCTGCCATGCAAAAGGACTGGCATATTCTTGCCCTCTCTTGTACCACCTTCAGCATTTACTGGAGGTTTTCCTGATCCAGTTCAGTTTGCTGAATAATCAGAGCACTAATCCAGCCCCTCTGTGTCCTCATCTCCCCAGAAGATCAGCTTTTGCCAGGTAGGTAGGCTGAGTGAGTTCACAAAAGGGCTGAGGAGTACCAGAGACATAATTGATTTTTATGGTGTAAGAACACTGTTCTTTTCTAAAAGTGACCAAAAAGAGAAGAGCATAAGGTCAGGATGTATAATAGAAGCCTTCACCTGATGGTCCTCTTGTCTCTTGTCATTTGTAGAATGTCAAGAGGTAGATGTTGTTTGCTTTTATTTTGTTCATGATTAATGCATTTTTCTTCTGTGAACTATAGCCTGTGTCTCCCATCCACTGAAATGTATGGCACTGCCACATCCCAGGGAGATTTTTCCAGAGCACAGAATCACCTTGTTGGTGCTAACTACCTCTGTTTTGTTTTGAACTTGACAGCTGCTGGCTTCATTTCCTATCTCAGCTGCTGGATGGTTTGGACACAGTGAAGAACTGATCTCGATTTACCTTCTCCATTCAACTGATGATTTTACAGGTTTCTGTCATATGTCACTGCAGCAATCTCTGTTTCCAGGCAGAAGAACCCTAGCCTGATTGATTATTCCTCATTCATATTTTCAAACCTTTTTTCCTTTAAAAAAAATATTTTCCCTTCCATTATGTCCTCTTGAAAGGAAGGAGCAGGCACTACATCCAGGATTTAAGATGCAGCCATTCTATATTTTTATATGGTAGTTTTATTACTAATAATTTTCTAACATTATTTTTTCATGCACTGAATGACTTTGAGCTGATGCTTTAATCAGTCTGTTGTGACTCCAGCAAGACTTTCTGAATGTTAATGATCAATTTGGAGTACACCACTCTATATGTGAAATAAGGACCATTTATCTTCAGACTGCTGTGCTGAATTTAGTCTGTTATTTTATTTCTCCATTATTACTCTCAGAGGTTTTTTCCGCAGATCTTCAGCCAGCTTTTCTCTTTGCTCTCAGAACAGATTGTATGGTAAGGAGACTTTCACTCTGCTCGTTGCCCCTTTTTCCGGACTTTATGAATACAGTGTATAGCAGAGTGCTGCAAAAGGCTCCTTGCAGTCTCTCTCCCTGGGAAAAATAAACACTTATGCCCACCCTCTGTGGTCTGCATTCAGCTGAATGTTAGTCTAGGCAGGGGCTTTCCCACTCAGGGTTTTCCCAAGTTCTCCCGGTGTTGACTGTGCGGCAGTTCTGTCTGCTGTGAACGCTGCTTAGGGAGAGGCTCTGCATGTCCTGTGCCCCTCTGGCACTCCTGCCCCGCAGTGAGCCCAGTCTGCAAACAGCTTGGACTGGAAATGAGCCCAACAAATTACAAATTAACGCTGATTTAGTGGTCTTGTACTGGCAGTACACCAATGCGGGGGTTTAATTAGAATCAGTTTAGTCAGGTAAGTGCATATGTCTGTGCTTGCTGCTGCTGACTGAAACTGCAGCCTTACAGGCTGAACTAGTCTAGACTGAGGCAATGTGTCTGTGCATGCACTTCCTATTTCATATTGTCATGTTTGATGCTGTAGTTAGCTTAGCGTGGCTTGGTGTATGAATTACACCAGGTACTAATTCAGTCAATTTTGTGATTGTGTCTTGGATGGTTTTCCTGGGCTGAGGCGGGTAAACAGTCTGACTCTGGGTTAACATCTGGATTTCCTTAAACAAAGACAGTGATTAAGGAGGGGCTTTAGTGTATTTATGTAAATTAATAGGGGTCTAGTAATACTTTTTATCCTATATATGGACTTTGTTCTAATTTATTTATAAGCATCATAAATACCTTAAAAATGTAAATGGAAATTCACAAATTTTGCTACTGATACCCTATAGCATTTTGTAAATTCTAGAATTATTTGGGGTCTGGGTACATTTAAGTTTTCTAAATACATGGGATATATATCTTTAATGAAATTTCTGTTCACTAAATTGATTTTTCAGATCTGTTCTTGAAAATTTGCCTGGATTCTCCAGTACTGTTGTCACACAAAGTAGTTTTCTCCTGAGGGGTTTTTTGGACTGTCTTTGTGGGGAAACTGAAGTTAGGTGCTTATGTTTTTAATGGTTTCTTTTGGCTGTGGTAGTTTTAAAATTTATTACTTAGCCAGTAAAATCGGGGCAGGGGCTGGGGTTCAGGTTGTGGAGGTATTTCTACCTTTGCACAGGCAGAAAGAAAAACTTGATTTGTATAGTTTTATGACTTGGATTGGAAAAGGAGGGCTTGTGTTTGGGTTGTGCTTTGTCCAGATGGTAGAAGGTGGGGCCTGGGGAGTGGTTTAAGTCTGCTTTTCTGTGCTGCCAGCTCAAGTGCTGCATGGCTTGTCTCTGCCTTGGTGGAGAACTAATGTTATAGTGCTGGGAGTCTTGAGAAAGGACATGCTGCACGGTTGACAAAGAAGTGTTTTTAACCATTTTATAAGAGCTCTATATTTGCTATTTTCCTTATGTAGATCATTCTGATACGTTTTCCAGAAAGAAACGACCCTTGTTACAAATTAAACTTTCCTCCTTTAGCTTGGATGAAAAGATTATCAAATACATATCATATGGCCCTCAGAAAATCCAGGGAAGATTTTTTTTTCATTTTACAATGCAATTGGGCTTTATCCATCAGCCAGCCTAAAGAAAGGCACAGGACTTGGTGAAAATCTTCATGTGTATTAGCTCAGCCATAGAATAAAACTATTCTTTCCTGACATTTTTAAAGTAGTTAATTGGAAACATTAATTATTTTTAAAAAAAAATGAGTAAGAGATATATTTTTTTGTTGCTTCTAGCAGTAGGTGGATGGAACACTCAGCAGGTATTCCTGCCAATTCATGTTTATCAAATAGTCTGTGAGGTCACCTGTCAGTGAGTGGCCTCTCTGCTCCATCCCCACACAGGTGAGCATGGTCATGCTGCTGTGAGGTTGCAGTGCCTGTGGGGGTCCAGGAGTACTTTGGAGTTGAGAGCAGAACTGTAGGACTGCAGGGCTGCTGGTTCACAGTGAGGACATTGCTTTAAGAGAAGGGATATTATATTCAGCATTTTAAACTGTGCAATGCCTATATAATGCAACCACTGTAGCTGCTGCTCTGATGATGTAAGAAACAAAAGGAAGGAGTTGTTGCTTAGAAGACTGTCTGTCAGGATGTCTCCTTGGTGAGACCTTGGCTCACCTGTGTTAGCCTGTAGTGCTGGGCTGTAGCCTGGATTGTCTCCCCGGCCACAATGTGACTTGGTAGTGTTGGGCACTGTGCTCATTCATGCTGCTGTGCCATAGAACTGAATTATTGTAACTGAAGAGTTGGCATAATCTAGGGCTCTCAACTGGCATTTTTCAGTTACTGACCTGTCATTGTCAAGATTTCAGCACAAATGTCTAAGTTGCAAAAGAGCTGGACTTTTCCAGCAGAGTGAATGCAAAAGCACAGGGGGAGCTGTAGCTTTGTTTGTACAAAAGAGCTCATGAAGTAGTTCACGTCATCTCTGCTTAAATGCCATATTGTTTTTTCCCAGTGCCACGTTGAAGAAAAAGCAAGGCCTCCACCGCAGAGAGCAGCAGCAATATGGGCTGTGTGCTGTAGAGATCCAGGCGTACCCCAGCCTGGGAACGCTGCTGTATGGTGGCTCATAAGAGAGTAAAGGTTTAAAATATTCTTTTGTCCACACTGAGCAGAACCATTGCCCAGGTATTCAGTACCTTTTGGACACTTAATTTCTGTATTTGTAACTGGTTTTAAATGGACTTGGAGCTCATGGCTATCCCGCCCCTGGACTCAGTTGTGGGGCTGACCACATGAGGCAGGAGCCAGAGACAAGTTGTCTGTGATTTCAAGGGATCACAGAGTTTTTCTAATCTTCTACTAAAATGCCCCAAACAACTCAAAGTCCGCCCTGCTGTCAGCCAAGCTTCAGGAGACACCTCCACCTCAAAAGCTTTTTCTCTGATCTCTTTGGTAGCAGCTGAAACCTTAGAAAATGGAAACCATGAGCATTTTTCCTGTTTCCAACATGCAAAAGTGTTATTGATGTGGAATTGGAAAGTGTGATGCTTGCAGCTGGAGACGGTCTTTAAAAAACTTAAAGCCGGGTTGATTTTTGTTGTCCTGGTATTTGAATACGTGCTTGTCTGGACGTATTTCATGTGGTCAGAAGATCTGTGACCAGACTCTTTTGTCACAGTAATTGCTAACTGATTTCTCTGTGGCTGTGCTCCAAGGGAAGGAGCCATCTCAGGTCTGTGATGGTTACTCAGAGGTGTTAACTTGCCTTAAAAGTGATTGTCACTCAGCCAGTGTTCCAGTTCCTGCCCCAGACTGCAAGGAAGTTAAAAACCTTTGTTGATCTGATTTCCCTGGGGGCTATCCTGGGTCTTCTGAACTTCTGTGTTGGCATGCTGGCAAGCATAGAGGTGGAGGTGCAGCATAAGAAATGCCATCTTCCTTATCGCCCTCCCCCTCCCTGTGGAAATACTCACAGCTTTTACCGCGGAGCAGGCAGCAACACCTCCCCTCCCCCCAAATCTCGCTTTCTGATATATCTATACTTTGGGTGGTAGATGGAAGATTTTTTACGATTTAGTATTTTAAAGATTGGACTGAATGATCTTAGAGGTCTTTTCCAATCTTAATGTTATCCACCTTTCTGGTCCCTCTCTGGCCTGAGACCGTCATACCAGAGCAGTAATGGAGACTTCTTGTACCCTTCTTACCAAATGTTTTTTTGCTTGTTTTGTTTTGTTTGTTTTGTTTCCTGTTGATGTTGAGTATGAATTGGTACATTTTGTGTGATGTGTACTTCCTTATTGTCTTCACTAATTCTTTGTAAAGGTATAGGAATGTTGGCAACGATTTCCAAATTTTAGGTAGCCTGACAGTCTTGTATCCAGGTATTGAGCAGTTCTTGAAATCTGGGAAGCAAGTGTGTCAGCACCAGGGCTGCCTGGTCACGTGTACTCCAGAAGCTTCGCAAGGGTAATGAATCCGTCAAGCCCTTTGGATAGTGATTGAGCTTACACTGTGAGAAATGGCTTTTGTTGTAACATTTGGTAGTAATTGCCTAAATGAAGTGTTTTCAAGGGGAATTCTAGGCCATTATAATTATATGTATGCTGCACTCACTCCAGTATAAAAATGTCTTTAAAACTATTTGCAGAGCTCACCAGTTGGTTTCTTGGGATGGGGCTCTTGTGCCTGTTCCCCGTGAATGCATTCCATTTCTGGCAGTGGTTTTAGGTGTTAGAAAATGATAATTCCTTACTGAACATTGTTTTCCTTGGCAGTGCGGTGACTTCTTAAAATGTCTAAGAAGTCTGTCATTCTGCCCTTTTTTTTTTTTTTAAATTTATTTTTTTTTAAATTAACTGTGATATCCTGAAGGGAGCAGAATTTCTGTAGGAATTCCAGCATCAGCAGTGAAGAGCAGATGGGAATGTGCAGCGCTGGAGGCAGAGCAGAAGAAGCTTCTGGGAAGGGATAGTGAGCTGAGTGCTTGTGTCCCTTGGGGCTGAGCTGCAGGAAGTGTCCTCACGAGCTGGTTTGGTCTGGGGAAAAAAACCTTAATCTTCTTTTTCCCTTGTTTAAAAAATGTTTTGTTGAGGTTGCAAAACAAGGACAAGACAGCCTTCAAATGCCAGCTTTGGAAAGGGTGTTGCATAGGATTTCTCAGACAGATGGAGGAGGCATTCACTGAGCACTATATTATCTTTTTTCGTCAGTAGTGGAAGAATAATCCAGGTTTTTCCTTGGGCCTTACAAAAGATAACCACTTTTTCCCCCTTGACTTTAATTGTTTCCTTTTTCTTTAATAGAGACAGGAGTTTCTTAACAATAAAAGCAATAAAACAGCCAGAGAAGCCTGTGATCCCTTCTAAGAAACGAAGAAATAAGAAATAGGATAAAGTCCATTGTATGGTATAGTAACCTTTGAAGAAATTCATAGTAGAATAGAAATACGAGTTTAAGACAGTGTATAAAGGCAGGAGAAATACTGTCAGTACTTCATTTTTGTAAAATAAGAACTGTTTAGGCAGACATTATTCAGCCATTTAGGGAGGTTTCCAGAAGATGAGTCTCTCTGCTTTCTCTTTGGTAGTAGTTGTTGGGGAAAAAAATTGAAGTGGCTCGAAACACATTGCACCAGAAAGCTTAATTCGTTACCTGAGCATTGTCTGAACTGAGAAGTGTAATGCAGATATCTTGCTTTTCAGTAGTTTTATTCCTTGATGTGATGTATTAATGTTTCCTCAGATCTCTAGCCTTCAAATGTTCTGGGCTATGGATTGATTATAAACATGGCACTTATGCTGCTATTTTTATCATGTCTCCCCATTAAAATGAACTGCTTATGTAGAAGCCATCCTAAGTCACCTTGTTGGCCTAAAAATGACTTAAGCAAATACAGTCTTTGTATTGTCAAAATGTTCTGTAAGGAAAGGCTCACAGAGTTTAAATCCTGATCTTTAAATATTTCATTTAGTGAAGTCTGAAGTATTTTTATCATATCCTAAATCACTAGACTCAAATTTTCTTTTGTGTTTTTAAAAAAACCCCAAGGTTTCTGAGCAGCAGTGATTCCAGGGTCTGGGACCTCAGCTTTCAAGACTGGCATTCACCTTTCCATCCATCAAGGGACTTGTTCCATGCCCACAGTCTCTGCTTCCCTGCAGCAGGGTTCAATAATCTGTGTGGCTCAGAGGTACAGGGAAAGCCATGTTGTGGGGAGCAGAGGTACTCTCCTCCTAGCATCTTCTGGTGGCTCCAAGCTCCTGGGTGCAGTTGCAGTAGGAGGGGGATCTCTCTTCTCTTGTCTGGCCTGCAGTGGTTTCTGGGCAGCTGTTAGAAAGTTCCGTCCTTGTTTTACTGGCATGCCTGTATACTCCTCATTTTTAAGGGATCAACAGTCACATCTTAACATTGACAGCTGCTGCTTCTTCCTCTGAGCACCTGCATTCACAGTCACCACTGACCCGGTGAGAAGCTTGGTTGAGCAGTGCTGTGCTGTCTTTCTCATGCAGTGGCTAGATGAAGAGTGATGACTTTTATTACTGCTGATTGCATAATAGAAGGTAGAAAACAGCTTTCAATCAGTAATGGTGAGGGTTCTATTTTACTCCAAACTGGCTGTAGAGGCATTGCAGGAGAAGTAGCCTTGGAGCTTTTACCTCTTCCTTGGTTTCTCCCCTGACTGCATCTTCATTTGAAGGAAAATGAAAACATTTAACCTCTGACTGAGGTGAATATTTAACGGGAATGTGTCAGGTGCCAGTGTACTGGGCTGCAATGCAAAGTGTTGGTCCCTTCATTAAATGCAAAGTTATTCCATGCTGACTCAAAAGATCTCAAGAGAAACAAGACTACTTAATCCCAATGTGTGGTTTGGTGAAAGAACTGTGGAGAAAAATGTGTTATCCTGTGCTAGACAGGAGGTTCAGATAGATCAAAGAAACTGATCTCTGACTTCACTGTATTAATATCAACATAAGAAGCATTGCCTGAAGGGTCCAAGAAGACCAAGAGTACAGCCTAGAAAGAGACCATGATGAACTTACTCAACTAAACCAGATCAAGCCATTGTTTTGAAAAGAAATTAATGCCTGAGCCTGTGATGATTCCCTCTGCACCCTTCGTTTCATAAAAGCTCTTGAACAAGGAGAGGAGTGTAGGACTTCTCTGCAGTGGATGGACACTTTTCGCAGCTCCTAGGTACTAACCTCGTGTAGCTCATACTCAAATGGAGCAAATGTACATAAAAGGGCTAATAAAAAAAAAATCAAAGTTGAAGTCAACTTGAGGTCAAGAGAGAAGCATACGAGCATCTTAAATTTAAAATTATGTAATAAAATATTTTTTAATGAAATTCCCAGCTCTGGGAGTGGTAGGGGAAGCAGGGCATTATGTCAAAGGTTGCATGCACATTTATGAAGGTTTGTGGCAGCATTAAGGCACACTTCTAAAGAGAAACTCTATCTCCCTGAGGAAGTGTGAAAGTCCTATAAAACAGTGAAATCATAGGAATAATCAACACTGGAGCTCATTATCAGCATAATCTGGCAAATTTTTTGAGTATAAGAGAGCTAGAAAAGAGAGAGCTGATGAGAGAGCAAAGGCATGGAATTAGAAGACGGAAGGAGACATTAAATGGTTTAGGACTTTGCACCTCGGAAAGAAGCCACTGGGAGGACAAAGGGAAGTAATAAAGCTTTATGGAAGGATGACTGGTGCAGGAGGTGAGTGAAGAATAACTGGCATTTCTGAGACCATGAGGACTGTTGGGATATCCAGTAAAAATACAGCTATAAATCAGACAGACGGAAGATTTATTTTATACAGTATTTTCACAATACTAACCAGTGCCAGAGAATGATATGGAAGCCAGAAGCACAGAGAAGTCAAAGTCAGAAAAATAAGCAGAAGACAGGCAACAAATTTATTTTTATCAGCAAACATACATTATCATAGTAAATGGAAGTTAGGTTTGAGGAAACATGAAAAAAATCCTGTGGTACTAAGTGATAAAGCAGCATTTTAAATTCAGCATAGTGAAGTAATGCAGCTGGAGAACAGCCCCCACTGTATGTGTACAGCAATGAGCTCTGAATTGCTTTTCCAGTCAGAGACAGAACTGAGGGTTATAATAGGCAGTTCTATCAAAATATTATCTCACAGTTTAGAAAAGCAAATTGAAAGTTAAATGCTGGTGGAAAAATAATGGTGATCAAACTAGGAAACAGTGGTGTGTAAGCTCACAGTGCGCCTGTGTTGTGAGTGCTGCATGAGTTCTAGTCCCATTGCTCTCAAAGACCCAGTGAAACTGGGAGAGATTCTGAAAAGGTTGATGTGATTGATCAAAGATGTGCAATGAGTTTCTTGTAAAGAATGATAAACAGATCAAAGCTCCTCAGTTTCAAAAAGATGTCTTTGAAGAGGATATGATGGAAGCACAGTCTTAGCAGCATGGCGTGTATGTGAACCCACTATTCACTGTCTCTTTTGATAAAAGGACTAAGACCACCAAATGGAAATAGTGGGTGGCAGGCTCAAAACAAAGTGAGATATTTCTAAAATAGGAGCAGGACCTCCTCTTTGGCATCGAGTTCTTAATCTGCTGGAACGAATCCCTGGATTTAAGCTGATTTATTCTGCAGTTAACACTTCATCATAATGTTGTTCATGGGGCTTTGTAAGCTTAGCTCTAGAGCTCTGTTCACAAGAGAAATCCTTTTCAATGGTGGAGTAGGTATATGCAGCCTGGCAGGCTAAAATGGCCCCTTGGATCAGTTTTCATTGGGAAAATCAGTGCAACTTCTCAACAAAATATTATAGTAGAAATACTTGGTAAAGTCAAATACAGTTTCTGCAGCTCAGGATATACAGCCTCACCTTGTGTCTGGTGTTTTCAGGTTGTGATTGGAGTATTAAAACTTCTGGGACAGCAAGACCATATATACCCTCTTTGTCTGGGATTAGCTGGGATGGTGGCATTTTCTTATGCTCCGGTGGTAGTTCCAGCTGCATCTACTACAGAAATAATATTACATTAATATACCAACCAGTTGCAATAGTGTTGTTTTGGGATTGCTCCACAGGAGTTAGAAAAGCAGAAGGTTTTGGATTCATGGAAACTGGACATGATTTCAGCATACAGGTACTATTTGTTTGTAGTTTATTACCTGTGCTTTATTTTATTTGCATATTTATTGACAATTAATTTCTTGCCATTTTAGGCCGATTTAGCACCTTGCTAAACATTTCTTTACTGAATTGTAAAGACAAACTTCACTAACTTTAACTCATAAACTGCTCAAGTGAATTGTGCTTTTGAGTTGTGTTCAACATCTGCTCCTGACCTGCAGAAGGGCATCTGGTCACAGAAGCATGTCATTATTTCCAGTTCATTAAATAAAAGCTATGACCTTAATCTGAAAATCCTTGAGATATTTGGAGTTTGAAAGAGTAGGGAGTGGAGTGGTGTAGTCTGCTGGTATTGCTGAGCTAACCCCTCACGGTCACTTGTGTGAGCACATGGTCTCAAGGACGTTGTGTCTCCCTGGAGGCACCTTGCTCCTGAGCAGGGCACAGCTGTGCCCAAGACTGAATCGGACTCTTGAGGTGCTGAGGAAGTGTTTGGTGGTAAGGTGGGTTGTTATCGTTTTACTTCTAAAGTGTTACTATGATCCAGAGTAATCATATTACTGAGGTTTCACAGATAACTAAATGTCCTGTGTTCTGTGGATGATCTCAGACCTCTCCACTGGTCAGCTAAAACTCATTAGCTGAAATTGCTGTGGACAAGGCTCAAAAGAGTATCCACACTTTGGTTCCCTCATGGCGGCTTAAACAAAGATGATATTCTTTACAATTGGGTCTGGCACCTGATTGTACCACAACTCACCTGACTAATACAGTCTTTCTTACATCTTACGACTACCCTTCTTCAGAACATTTAAAATATTTTCTGAGGATTTTTTTAGATACCACAGCTATAACACTGCAATACTGGACACAGGGTGCCATTTTCCAAAAGAATATGGCAATGAAGCTTGGAAAGGGAGGAAAAAAGAGTAATGTTGGAGTGAATAAAATCAAATCAGAAGTAACTAAGGCTTTCATTTTATGTCTGAGATGCCTGCATCAGCTTAAATTCTGCTTAAAGGTTAATACGGGAGAAATGTGCAAGCAATGTTACAGAGAAGAAATACTAAACCAAGTAAAAATATTTGATAATTTATCTCCAGGTGAAATTAGTGTCTTTAGAGAAGGTATTATCAAGCTTTTGTAGGGTTGAGACTGGTGTTCTAACCCTTGATGTTTGCCAAGGGCATTGGAAAGTTCCTTCTCTGGACAGCACATGTGGGCAATGGGAGTTGTGACTGCTCAGAGCTGTTCAAATGGGCTGTCAGAAAGAGATTATTTGATATAATCTCCAGGGTGTGTTACTTTATATTGCATATTTTTTTGGGGGGGCGGGGGGGGGGTGTAACAGTGGGATGAAAGAGTACTCTGTATATAATAGGTCAAGCTCTTGATAATTTTCATGACTAAAGGAAGGAGAGAGGCACTAAGATTTCATGGGCAAGGCTGCCTTACTGTTCTGCAGTACAAAGCCTGAGAATAACTTCTGTGTTCACAAGGAACAGCAGTGTTTCAGTGCACTGGGGAAGAAACTTCCACAGGACTTGAGAGAGGCAGACGCCGCCTGCAGTACACGTGGATGTACAGGCAAAGGGGAATTATTGTCAGGTGCTCTTCTTTTGCTGTACCCTAGACATTTGCTCTTGGACTGAATCAGACGGGATGATGCACTACTGTCTTGGTTTGAAAGACAGGTGTCTGCCAAGGAAGGCAAGAGTCCCTTGAAATGAAAAAAAAAAAAAAAATGCAACCCCCTTCCCTCCGAATTATTATAATTTTGAAATTAAGGGGCTTTCAGGTAAAGATATGAGGAACAGGAATAACAGTTCTTTATTATTATATATCTATGTGTGTATAACAAGGCAAACAAACAGCAATAACTATGGCAGTAGCAGCAAACAATCACAAACCCAGTGCCAGCCTTCTCGGCTGTCAGGCCCTTTCCCCTCGGGTGCAGTTCCGCTCGCAGCCGGCAGGGGCGCTGGCGGCTCCCGGCGAGCAGGGCAGGTGCGATGGTTCCCCCGCGGCTGCAGGGGGCGCTCCGGAGCGAGCTCGGGGAGCACGCGGCACTGGTGCCCCGGGATCCCGGGAAGGGATGGGACAAAGGCTTCACAAACCGCTGGGCAGCCGATCCCGGTGTCCGGCCAGACCCTTGGGAACAGCAGGCTGGCAAATCCCAGGTGGCAGACGAGATGTATCGAACTCCGGAGCTGCAGCGGGAACCCCCCCTGGAGGTCTGGGCAGGCAGGGCATGTGGAGCTACAGAACAGCAAAGGCTCAAAGCAACTGCAAAGGAACGGCGGGGGCAGGGCAGCCACAGCCCAGCTGCCAGCAGGGCAGGGAAAGGCGGGCTTGGGATGCCGGGATCTCTCCGGTAGAAGGAAGGCAGCCGAAAAAAACCAGAAACCTGCAGTGTTGACGAATTCCTTCCAGCCTCTCTCTGTCCAAATGCTGGGAACTAACAGCCCACAAGCCCAGGTAACAAAGAGCAGCTCATAGGACCCCGCCCTCAGTGGCCAGGACTTTTAGTTTTTCTTAAGCGCTCAGTAATTTGTCCCCCTGGCAACATGTATGGGGAAAATTCTTTAAGAGAAATAGAAAACAGAAGGAGAACTCCTAAAACCCCAAGAACTACTCAGGTCCTGCATGGTTCCTCACCTGTTCTTTTTCTGGAAAATATTGAACGTTTTTCAGAGTTGGCAATCAATTTAATATTAAGCCTGTTATTCTGATATATTAACATCTGCCCTGAAAAATTTACCAGATGAATTTCTGCTCCAACTATGCCTTTAATGTGAAGTATCTTGAGTTGACTCCTTATTCATTATGAAACAGTTTTAGAAAGGGAATTTTTAAAGAGTTCTGATATGTGGCTGTAGCAGCCACACATACTTTTGGATTTTTTCTTTTTATTCTGGTCTGTGATATTTTCAGATTAAAAATCTCATTGTTTATACCACTTGCAGCAAGGGAAATTCCCGTTGGATAAAAGGAAACTATTTTTGCAGTGAGAATGGTGTGTAATGCTCGAATCTACATCCTTAGAGATTTTCAAATCCGTAAGGCCCTGAACAACTGGATCCAGCTTTGAAATTACTCTTGCTTGGAGAGTAATCTCTCCTCCAGAAATCTCTTCCAGCCTACACGGTTCTGCAATTGCATCCAGGTCCCATAAACAGAAACCTTGCCGTGTTCCTGCGAAAGAGGCTATGAACAGGCTTCTGAGAAACTTCCTCTTAATTCTTACTTGAGGAATTAGTTTTAGACTTTGGTGTAGTCAGCTTTTTCCTTCTCTCTTGCTTTGGTGTGGTACATCCTTGTCTCATGCAGGTTTCTAAGGAATGAAATCAGGAATTAATCTGCCATAACCAATTCTTTCTAAACACAGAGGGGTTAAACGTGAAACCCATGTGATGGTTCAACTTTAGTCAGGACTAGAGTATTAGAACTAAATCACTTGTATTCAGATCTTCAGTTAGTTTTGAAAGAAGTAAAATCTTTGTGTTTTAACATCTTTGGGGGTCTGTTTACAATAACTGCATATCCTAGTTGACAATCATCCTTGGGATCATAGATTTCCATCATAAGATATGTGATGTGAAACTGTCTTAAGCTTGTGAATGTTTGCCTTATCCCAAATATGCAAAACTGAATTTCACTTAAGAGGAACCACCTTAACTTACACTGTTATTTCTTAATGAAAACTAAATTCTGAGTTGATCTAATCCATGGACTTTGGTTTGGAGAAGTTTGGGTGAGGAAAAAAGTTGTTACTGCTTTTACCAGATAGCTATTGCAGCAAAAGCTAGATTCAGATTACCTTTCTAAAACCTGTTCTTTTTTTGGTATAAGTTGTTTACCCAGTCCAGTTCACAGTAGATAAGCTTTGGTTTCTGATTTTGACCCCTCAGATTTTAACAGGAATCGGTGTGGGGGTGAATGAGGAAAGGCAGGGAAAGAAGGATGGAGAAAAAGGGAAACAGAAGTTCTATTTGCATTTTAGGAAGGTAAGGGCTTGGATCTCACAAGTCTAGGAGGCACCTTTTAGGAGGATGTGTCTGCTGGATTTTTGCAGATCTCAGGTAGTAATGATCAGAGCTGTTGCAGGAAGAACTAAACTCACAAGCAGCTTGGAACCAAGAACAGCCACTGGAAATCTGTAGAAAGCAAATTTGGTTTGGGTGAACATGGAACCTGGGGAGTAGGTCAGTTTCCTCCTCAGGCCTTATCTGACAAACTTAAAATTTGGGAAGGCATGTTTGGTACAGAGTGCCATCTGCCTTTGGCTTCTAGCTGCTTGCAGAAAAGCATTCCTAATTCTATGAAAAACATCACTTGCCTTCCAATGGTATTTTAGGTATTTACTTTATATGCAGTTTTATAACTGACTTCAAACACAAGTCATTCTTATGAGTGATGTTTAGCTTAAGTAGTTGGTGTTTTCTGTCCTATGTCTCTGTTGTATTCATGCAGGTGTTTGCAAACTACCCCTGTAACTTGTAAGGGAGGATGCTTACAGTGGCCGAAAGAAAATGTGGTCCAGTGCTGCATCACAGAATCACAGACCTCAAACACCTCATGTCAACCCCTCTTTCATGGGCAGGGACACTTTTCACTAGACCAGGCTGCTCAAAGCCCCGTCCAACCTGGCCTTGGGTACTTCCAGGGGTGTTTCTACCTACTCTGAAATAAGACATTACTGTGTTTTATCAAAAGGCTTCTATCCATTTCAGAAACTTGTAACATGAATGCCCATGCTGATGTGTACTTAGGTATTCATTTATAGGCCGGGTTACACGGAGCACCATGAACACTCTAGTGAGTTTGTGAGTATATTTCCCTACCCTTTTGTATGTGATCCTCAGCTTATACTGCAGGATTGGGAGGCAGTTCCAGAGGTCATTACATGTCTGGTCCTCATTGCATGAGTTGGTTCTAATGTGATTGTCTGATAGGCTCCTTCATCTCATTAAACCAGGAGAAAGCTAGCCTGGCAAAAAGTCTGCAGTACATCTGCTCATGTTGCAGTCAAGCATGCCAGACATTCCCCAAGGCAGGGTTTGGGTCCTGGCTGCAAGGGGATGGAGCAAAGGAGAGATCTGAAGGGTCTGGTTTTTCTTTCAGAGGTTGTGAGGTGAAACTCAAGTTCCTCCGTATGTCCTGACATAATACCCTACAACAAGGCAACTCAAATTAGCAAAATTAGAGTTCTGTCCTGTTGCAGTGGGGATCCTGCAACACGCATATATCAAACCAGGAGTCCCGTGGAAAGGAAATATATATGGACAGACAGATTCTTGATAGCTGTTTCAGAGAGATGTTTATTTCTCCAGCCGCATGGCCGGAGCTCTGCCGAGGAACTGTTCAATCACGGGACCAAGGGTCCTTCTGCCCGCGCAGGGGAACACAAACCAACCAATGGGAACGAGGCTGAGCAGGGGCAGGGAAACCCCGTGTCTGTGCCCTCAGGGCCCCTCTCCCAGGGCTACATGGCGGGGGAGGGACCCCAACACCTCACCCGTTTTATTTTAATAAAAGGAGAATGAAAACGACTGGATAAACATAACAAGAACAGTTTCAAAACAAAACAAGCCACCCTCCTGAGTCTATAAATGTCCAAACAGATTCTGTGGAACATCTTAGGGCTGACAGAAGGGAGACAGAAATCTCTGAGCATGCTTTGTGGGGAAACTGAGGCAGGAGAGGGTTTAACTTCTTCCCTTCCCCTTTTCATCCCCCACTCGGCATTGGAAAGGGATTTTTGGGGAAACAATTGGCAAAAGCATGGTTTTGTGAGGGAAACCATGGGTGAAAAAACGGATTGGGAATACACTGGGGGTAATAGGACATAGGGTAAAAGGGAAAGGTGGGATTAGGAAAGGGAGACTGTAGGGGGGGCTTACAATGGAGATATTGTCTAACATGACTACGATTTTTTGCATATATACTGCCTTTTACAGGAACACTATCAGGCCCAGTGACCTGCGATGCTTGTAACCCTTTTCTCCCTAGTACAATATTAAATTCCACCACCTCTCCATCTCCCAAGCTTGGGATCCATTTTTCAGGGTTATTCTTTTTAATAGCAGTTCTATGCACGAATATGTCTTGCTGGTTGTCACACCTTGTTATAAACCCATAATTTTGCTTAACATTATACCATTTTACTATCCCTAAGGTCTTAGTTACTATGATCTTTTCCTTTTTCCGAGTGGCTGCTGTTTTCTGTCTCGCTGCGTCTTTGCTCTCTCTTTCGGTCGCTCCCGTGTTGGAATTGTCGGGGCTGCTGGTGCCTGCGCGCTCTTCCCGGGGTCGCGTTCGCGGCTGCGCGGGCCGGGCCAGGCCGCGCCGCTCAGTTCTCTGTGCGTCGCCTCCTCTGCTCTCAGCTTCGCTGCCGCTGCCGGGCGCTGTACCCACGTCTCGGCCGGGCCCCCGAGCGATGACTCCCCTGCGCTCCGCTCCAGCGCACGTCTCGGCTGGGCATGGCTCCGTTCTACCGCCATCGCCGCCAGCCGCTGCCTGCGCTCCGCCCCTCTTGGCCGGGCATTCACGGGGCTCGCTCCACCACGCGCTGTGCTGGGCCGGGCGGGCACCGCCGGGTCCTGCCGCTCCTCGCTCCGCCACCGACACTGTGGCTCGGGTGGCTCCGCCCGCGCGTGGGAACTGCCTCGCTGCTGCTCGCAGAGCGCTCGGTGCACATGGTCTGGGCCGCACGGTCCCTGCGCCAGGCTTCCCTTCGCCAGGACACAGCTGACATTGCTCAACAGTCTCGGTAACTAAATAATATTCACGAAAATATTCTTCCATCGGCATATATTTTGACTCCAGTATTAACTGTGTCCAAACGGTTTTCCAAAAGCCCTTCGTAAGAATTAAATCCCAAGAAACATAGAAAAAGTTCTTAAACAACCATGCCAGGAAGTGTTTCAGTTCTTTTTGAGCTTGAATCAAGCTAAAATTTACAAATCGTTGTTCAAGAATCATTTTAAGTTTAAGATAAATGTCCATATGCGGCTCTGAGAGCCAAGAGTCTTCCCACGGTTCCTCCATAGTTTAGATATGGAATAGCAAAGCAAAACCAAGAAGAGGAATCCAAAGTTTCCAGGGTTTACTCACACAAATCAGTCGCTTAGGGATCGGGGATCGTTCTGCTCTCAATTCTCCACCATTTGTTGCAGTGGGGATCCTGCAACACACATATATCAAACCAGGAGTCCCGTGGAAAGGAAATATATACGGACAGACAGATTCTTGATAGCTGTTTCAGAGAGATGTTTATTTCTCCAGCCGCATGGCCGGAGCTCTGCCGAGGAACTGTTCAATCACGGGACCAAGGGTCCTTCTGCCCACGCAGGGAACACAAACCAACCAATGGGAACGAGGCTGAGCAGGGGCAGGGAAGCCCCGTGTCTGTGCCCTCAGGGCCCCTCTCCCAGGGCTACATGGCGGGGGAGGGACCCCAACACTGTCCTATGTTCTGTTTACACTCTTACCTAGATGGATTAGATTTATCATTCCCTAAAGCTAAGTGCATATGCCCCTGTATATAATCTGGTAGCATCCTGAGCATGTACATTAATCTGCTCCCTGATTCAGCTGAAGAGCTAATGCTGCCTGGACACCTGGTTTCTTACAATCCAACCTCAAACTGAGATACTTGACAGATTTAGAAAAAAGACAGCACACAAGGAGCCTTTTCATCAGTCAGTTCATTGATCCAAGTGAAAGGTAGTCCTGAAAAAAACACTTGAGGGAGAGGGTAAGGAGATCTGATTTTCCATGTTACTGCATAATCATCAGCCTGGTGCAAGGGAAGAAGAGGAAGGGAATTCTGTCTGGTGTAGGGAGGGAGGATGGGAGCATCCCTTTTGGCAGAAACTCACAATTGTATTAAATAACTAATGAAATGATCTCCTGAATTGTCTGTACTGTATCCATTACTGGTTTTAACTGTGCTAACTGGAGTTGCCTCTCCTGGCCAGCTGCCTCAGGAGGGACATGCAATTCAGCCTGACACATACAGGGATGTTTTCTGCTTGGAAGCATATACACAGGCTGGAAGTGATGGACAGGACAGCTGTGTGGCAGTTGCAATGGGTCTGAAGTAATGGCACTGATACTTGAGAAGAGGTTGTCCTTCAATGACACAGGTTGGGCCAAAATGAAAGAGCTTGTTCTGGGAAGCTCAAGGAGCAGTACTGTATGCATAAGGGGAATATTTCAGTAATGAAGAAGAATGGGCAAAAAGCATATAATAAAAATCTTATTTTACCAATTTGTTTCTCACACAATTGTATTCTTAAAATTTGTATCAGTCCTGTGAATGCCCCTTTTGCAAGCAGTCTGCAGCTAGAGCAGATTAAGATAGTGAAACATGGATTAAGATAGGAAAGCATCCTGAGACTTAGTCTGTCTTCTGTGGACTTTGATATTCCTATTAACCATCAGTATTTAATATTGAACAATATGTATTTGCTGTGATAAAACTTAAGGACTCTCCCATGTCCACCATGGTGGATAACTTGGAATTGGAGCTGTTGAAGTGTTTGATCACCTTGTGCCTGGAAGTATACTACTTTCTCATGGCCAAAATCCATTTTTTTCAAGTTTGAGTGAAGTAAGAAGAAAAGTTTGGGGTTGCTCTATGAAGACACTAGAAGAGATTTGGATGTATATACATATACAGCACAGTGGAAGGCTCTTCTTTACCTGAATGAGCTGAACCAGAAGCATTTGTGTCTTCTTAGCTGCTGAAGAGCAGAGCTATTTGTTCTTCCTGAACTTTGCACATGTCTGTGATGATTTTTAAGTTTGGTTTATCCAGACTGCACATGTATTTGTATATATATTTATTGCATTGTACATGCCAAGAGATCACCTTCACTGGTGGATACGTTACTACATTTGGTTTAGGTTGTACAATTTATATATTTGAGCGAACACAAAGTTTAAATGAAAGTCAATCTACAAATTTTTTCTTCTGTCCCAGTAGCACCCCATGCAAATGAACTAAAAAATATCAATCAAAATTGCATTAGAAAATATGAAAGCTGAGGTCTGACTAATTCTCTAGCTATACAGTAACTTAAACAGTGGTTCCTCACAGACAGCAAGAAGGCTCAGTTTGGTGTAATGGTTATGTTATGGAATGGTTTGGGTTGAAAGGGACCTTAAAGGTCCACCTTCCACTAGACCAGGTTGTTCTAAGCCCTGTCTAACCTGGCCTTGAATCACTGCAATTTAATGTTTAGTAACCAGTGAAAATGCAACTTTTTCAATAAGATAAATAAAATGCAAAATCAGCATTAAATTTCAGTAAATTGAAATGTGGTATTTGATGATAAAAATCACTGTTAAAATCTCATTTAAACAGATTTCCAATTCACCTTGCTCTGGAATGCTTTACTTTGCTCAATGCAATATGTACTCACATTTGATTAATTTTTTTTCACTTAAAGTGTGAAAACACAGTCAGTTAGTAGGAAGCATGGATGAAATGAAGCAGAAACAAGCTTGAAAATAAAACTGCAGAGGAAACTGAAGGATCTGGAGGAAAGCAGTCAGATTTCATCATAAGCTGCTTAAGAGCATGTTCCTGCTGAAGACAGCATTTTCCCCACTTGCCTGGTGTCGCATGGGCAGATGTGTGCTGGGGAGCAATTGAGGTCAGCTACACATAGTGAGTGCTCAAGGGTGGGGACACAGGACAGGGAGGAGGTGGCAGGAGGAGAAGGTGCAGTGGATGCCATGATAGTGACAGTGCCGATGAAGAGCTACATGTGTTTTGGTTTGGACAAACATCCAGCCAAAAACCTCAAGAGCCCTCACTGGTGCCTGGGTGGGATCTCCTGAATGACAGGGCTAGTGGAAGTAGGTGGCTCAGTAGAGGTGAAAGCACCTTGGAACAGATCCACTTGAACATGTCCTTCACTGTGGAACTGGCAAGAAGGGCTCTGTGGTTTGGTCTGAGCTGTGTGAGCTCTGACACTGGATGATACAGGTGTTGCTTTAGAGTCATGCCACTGGGCACAAAAGGACAGCATCATGCGAGTAACATGATTGGTGGTAACAATCACTGCTTATTTCATTTGCCTTGGGGAGAAAGGAAATGCTGCAAAGCTGTTTGAAAGAGATACCATGATCAGAAGAGACTCTTTCAAAGACAATAATTTGCACAATTTTCATCAGAAATTTCTCATTCCAGTTTATATCCTGGGGTGTCTCCACTCTAAAACTTCTTGGACTGTCCTGTATAGGGGAGCTCAGCATGGTTCAGTGTTTTCATGGGCACTGGTCCAGATAATGTAAAACACTTTTAAAGACTTTCACAGCATTCTTGCTTAATCAGCCCTGTGGTCGATGCCTGTTAATTCAGGCAGTCAGCAGGCATGGTGTCCTGCTTGCTGAGCTCAGTTACACCCATGGCAGTATGACACTGCCTTTATTTAGAATTGGACTCATCCAAAATTAATGGAAAGCAGGGCACAGACCTTTTCCTTACAAAACCATTGTTAAATGTAGGTCTTGTTTAAACACCTTAGGAATTATATGCACCAGCTGACATTTCTGTCCTAGGTGTAGCCCAGATATCAGGGACATAAAATCATGGTGGATTAGGAAGCTGCTATTGCTTTGCTCAAGTGCAATGATGCCTTAAAGATCTAGGAATAAAAGAACACACTTTCGAGACAATATTAGTATAGGAGGTAATATAAAGGCTGGTCTTTATTGGGGGCCTCCAGGGGCAGATATGGAAAAAACCCTGCATAGGGTGAATACAGTTTTGTAAGTTTAGCAAATTAGGATAATTGACAAGAATCTCCAATTAGAAGCACAAGTGATGAGGTAATTCCTCCCTGGTTCTACCCTTTTCTGAATTCCGCCCCCCCTTAGGTAGGAACTAAACTTTGTTTATGAAAATGTGTCTCGAAGAGCTGGTTTCAACCTTGGCTCCCACTGAGCCAAACCTTGGACTCCCAGGGCTTGGAGCCTCTGGAATGTGTTTTGTCTTTCTGTCTATCAGGGTAGGGAAAAGTACTGGAGCTAGCTAGGAACTATATAACTACACAACAACAGTCTACAGAGTTACAAATATATATGAAAGAAATGTAAAAGCAAAATCATTTTGGCAACAGTGAAAAGCTGGAACTGCACTGGTGAAGCAGAACACTGTTTCTTCCTGTAGGTACACAGTTTGCCTTGGAGGTGGAGCACCATGTGGCACATTCCCAAAAATGCATGAGCTGGAATGCAAAGTGAGTAACCTTAGAAAATATTCTGAAACCGAATTTGGGCCCTTTGCTTGTTTCTCTGGAAGTTCACCATGTCAGCCAGCACTTTAGTATAGAAAACAGAGTCACTTGTGCAGGTTTTGGGAAGCACACTGCTGTCCAGAGGCTTACACAGGGCAGAGGAGCCACAGAACAGGAATGCCTAAGGATCTCAAGGCCCGTAATTAAACTTACCTGAGATCTATATGCCAAGACTGTGGCTCTGCCCAGCCAGGCTGAGGAGCCGTGCCAGAGAGCTGGTTTTCCAGCAGCACAGGAAGCAGGAATCCCCTTATGAAGAACAGGAAAAGTTACAGTGGAGAGCAGTTACACAGCAAACATAGCTGAAGAAATAAAGGCCTGAGCAGCAAACCTGCAGACCATGGTGTCATGGTTTTGACACTGGCTAAGCACCAGGCACCCACAAAAAAACCTGTTCACTCATTTTCCTCTGCTGTAGCTAAGCAGAGGAGGGGAAATTAAAATGAAAACTTCATGAGTTGAGATAAGGATTAGGGGAAAAACATTTTAAGGGGAAAACAGGCTCAAAACTTAAACAGTTTAAAAAAAATTTATTATTAACATAATTAAAAGTAAAAAGGGTAATGAGAACTAAAACCTTTAGAACACCTTTTCTTCCCAGTCCGTCCCTCTTTCCACCGACCGCACAAGGAGACAAAACGTGGGGTTTTGGTCAGTCTTTCACTTCTTAAAAATCTTTCTTCGGTATGCTTAAGGAAAAGAGTTTATTTCTTCTGCTGTGCTGTGGGATCCTTCCCACGGAAGATAGTTCTCTGCGAACTTCTCCAGCGTGGTTTTAACTTTCACAAACAGCAGCCCGCCTGACCTGCTGTAACGTGAGTCCCTCCCACGGGCCAAGAAGTCTTCCCACAACTGCCTAGCGTGGATCATTTTAGTTCATGGGGTTTAGGCTTTTAAAGATGAGCTGTTCTAGTTTGGAAGCAAGGGTTCTCTGTCTCTATAAGCAAGGGTCTTCTCTCTCTGTTCGAGTTCCTCACTAGATTACAGCTTTTCAACATTCACTCGCGCCAGCGTGAGCACTGTTGCTCACGGGCTGCGCGTGGATCTCT
Organism: Corvus cornix cornix; assembly: GCF_000738735.6. Lineage (NCBI taxonomy): Eukaryota > Metazoa > Chordata > Aves > Passeriformes > Corvidae > Corvus > Corvus cornix. The sequence continues at coordinate 447,476 of NC_046349.1, read as the reverse complement.
GCATCCCCCCATGCACCTCACGAATTACAGATTTGTTGTATTATAGTCCTCCCCCGGCGTGCAGAACAATCTCAGCTCCAACGCCCGAAGTTCCTTACCCTCCTTCCTTTGCACCGACCTGAGTGTCGCCATGTTGTTCTCACGTGTCCTCTTTTCCCTTTCCTCTGACTCGGAAGAAAATTGTTGTCCGTGGGTATTATTGTTCTCAGGTTCTATCAATTGAAAAGTTCTTACAGAGTTTCGCAGTGCAGAAAGGGTTGAGCTTGTCCGTGCTCCGTGTCGGGGAATTGTCTGTTTTCATCGCTGGCCACATGATCCCTGCCGGCACTGCACGGGCGGCTCCTGCCAGGACTGCCCCCGGCGGCCTCCTCACCACCCCTCGGGAGAAGAAAGGACACCTGCCCGCGCCTTTTCCTTTCTTAACTCTGTCATCACAGAGGCGTTACCAACTTCTCTAATTGGGCTGGTAACCTGCGCATCGTCAGAGCCTTCAGTGATTGGCTCTGTGCCGGACATAGTAGAAACTTCGAGCAGTTTGTTCCCGCCCACCAAAACCTAGACTGTTTTTAAACTAGCACACGTGGGTAGTGTATTTTGGTTCTGGCATAGGTTGCAAATTGTGGGTTTGTTCCCATCTTCCTTTGCATACCTGGGAGTAGCACTTCTGCTTTCCATCTTGTAAGACATAGCTGGCTTGTCAGAGAGCGGTTCTCAGGAACCTTACCCGGATTGTCATGGCTGTGAGTCCCTAGAGAGGAGCTTCCTCAGCTTGCCTCTGTTGTCTGCCAAATGAGGGAGCATATGTTTAGGTACATTTGATGCCATGTTGAGTAGCATAGCTTGCCAACTGATGGGTGTAATTTTGCCTCAGTGTGGTTAACATACCAGGCGAGAGTGTAAGTGGCTATGGAGGTAACGAATTATAAGCTGTAGTCAAATTGAGGTGAAAAAACAAGAATTTTTTGCCTCTGAATGCAAGGTTTTGTTGCACTGAGTTCCTAAACAGTGTAGAGAGATTGAACCTCCATAAGAAAACAGACTTGAATTCAAGATGCAGCTCTTGCAGCTCCTAACCCTGCAGGAAGCAGTTGTGCCAGAGCTTCAATGACCAGAAAGCAGAGCCTCAGAACCTGCAGGTATTGCAGTTCACACTCGGCCTGTAGTACTCATGCTCTTGACTTACTGAACTTTACTGCGATTTCTTTCTTTGTGTATTGAAATGATGTATATTGAGAGTAGCCTTGTCTTAAAATAAACATGCACACATGTATTTAAGGTCTTATTTTTGTAGGTAGATGGTTTCTTTCTAGGGCTTGCCTGCCTTGTTTTTTTGTAGCCTTCTGTCTTTACCCTGATTCTAGTCTCTGTGCTTAATGATTCACCACATCTTTCCTGGATTCTTGTCTTACTGGTTTTCAAAGAGCATAGGTTTCCTTCAGCCTTTAGGAAACCTTTGGAAAGGGATAGATGGTTTCAGTTGGGGGATTTGAGTGTATTTACAGTAATATATAAATAGAGGCAAGAGGAATACTTGCAAAGCAGGTGGTACTGGGCCATTTATAGAAAAAGTGTATGATTTGTACATGGATTGTTTCAGACAAACCTTTTGCTTTGCCTGGGCCTGTCTTCCACAAAAATCTTTTGAGTGCTATGAATATTTATGCTGCTTTGTTGTAGTATTTTAAACTTGCTTTCAGCTTATTAAATGACATGTTTGTCTGTTTAAATAACAGGAGGAATGGAGGGAGAAAATTGTTTCCTGGGAAGACAAGTCTGCAGAGCTTTTTTACAAGGAGTCTTTAGCATGGTTGGAGCAGAGGATAGCCCAGCTCACCAACACCCCACCCTTTCCTTTGCCTCTGCACTTGGCGATGTGCTCTACAGAGGTCTCTCTACTACAAAGCATCCTCTTTTGAGAATTTTTGTGGCCTTTTTTGCTCAAATGTGCCTGTTTGCTGTGTTTCAAACCAAAATGCATGTTGCTGTTAGCATAGCAGGTGCTCAGGTGAAGTTGTGGCAAATAGTCATGTAGAGTGAGTAGATTTTATGCTGTAATCACAAATTACCCAGATTTAATCCAGGGCAATCACACTGAGCTTGCTAAGACCTTGGGAGAAGTACATGCATCTGCCAACGGAATAGCCTCGGCTTGGATTAAAATGAAGTCCTGAGGCTGTCTCAGCCATTTTCTGGAGAGCTCACAGTGAGTGGATTGGGAAGAGCTGATTCAGGAAGCTAAAAAAGCTGCTTGCAAGCAGTGATGGGGACCCCCTGTGCCTTTTCCTTCAAAAAACCTTCAAAAAACTTTGGAAAGCAAAAAAAACGTTAAATTGCTAGGTGAATAGATATAGAATCAAAGTGTTTAGGGAAAAAACGCACCATCTGAGGCTGTGTAGGTTTAATCTTTGTGTGATTTTGCTCTCAGTTCAGCAATTCTCGGTGACTTCCTGGCTCACCTCAGTATTTGGTTCTCACTGGAGGGATCCTTTGTATGTCTTGCTCCTGGGTGAGAATGTGCTATGAGCTGAGGAGCTTTCCAGGCCGACTGTGGTGCAGACTCACTGCAGAGCAAGACTCTTACTTTTCTGTGAACTTCCCTACAGAGGTTTTCACAGCTATTTGAGCCCAGCTGGTGTTAAGGAAGGTTGTCTCTTCTGTCTCAGATCAGCACCCAAATCAGCAGCCCTTTTTGTTGCTACCCGGCTTGCTTTAAGGAAGGGGCAACACATAGTGCACATTATGGCAAACAGCAGCTTGCCTTAGAGATCTCCCTCCTTTGAGACAGCATTTGGAGCAATAGTGGACCAGGAAGACAATCATCAGATTAATTTCAGTGTGATGTTGTTTATTGTGTGCACTGTAGTTGCATCTAGAGATCAAGTATGGAAATCAAATTTGATGAGATAAATGCATTTGTTAATCCTTGCTTTGAACCCCTACTAGGTTTTTATTCTTCTTATATAATATGTGATTAACAAAGTAGTGCGTGAGTTCAAGATGTGTGTCTCCCCTCTGACAGACTTTGCACACTTCATGGATGTGCTTGTATTGACAGCAAACAGTGTACCTGGGCAGGTTTATGCAGGATGCATCTCAGGCCTCTCTGGGACTTACCGCACTTTTTATAGCTCAGGGGAAACTAGAAGAAATATCTGCAAGGCTATAGCAGAAGTTTCTTTGAGCAATGTAAGGCAGAGCAGTTGGTGCTCTGAGGTGTTCTTTGGTCAGCCACAGCTCAGTAGAGAGGGGTTACTATATTGGTGCCCTCCTTCTCTGTAGACTCTGGTTTAGGCAAAAATGCAAGGTGTGAGCCCAAGACTCAGGAAAACTCCTGCACAGAGAAAGGTGGCTGGTGTGTGCAGTTTTTAAATTCCTTTGGGTAGAGTGGACAACTTCTTTGTCTCTTGGGTGACCCCAAGAATAAGCATGACCTTCCTGCCTGCTACCAGTGGGTGTCTTTTCAAAGGAGCATAAGAGAAGGGATACGGTCTCCAAATAGTAAGGTGAAGGTGGTCATTCCAGTACTGTGTCACCTGTCTGCACCTTATCTGCAGATAAGCTTTGTGATGCTTGTTTGAAATTCCTTTTGTGTCTGTAAGCTCATGTGATGCTGTTTTGGAGAAAACCTGGTAGATATTGAGCTCTTAATCAGTCCCAGTGTATATGGAAGTTGTAATTCCTTAGTAGAAATATTATTTTATTCCGTAATATCTTATCAGTATGACAGTAACCAGCTTTCCCCTGGGGCTTACAGTGCACTACATAATGGCTCTTAGTCTTCTTCTGAATAAGAGTTCCTTGTGGAGTAAGGGGATTGTTGCCTATAGATTAACTGGTTTCTTGACACTCTGACAACTGGTATGCTTTACAGCAAAAAAAATCGGAAAAAGAAAAATAATTCAGTTTCGTAAAGCAAAGGAGCTAAAAGAGACAGGAGTTCCTATTGCTGATTTTCAGAGGGAAAAGGCGTTTTGTTTTGATTTGTTTTGTGACAGACTGGCTTCAGCCACACCAGGGTTAGTCCTAGCACAAAGGGTGCAGCTTAGGCACAGCATTTGGGGTGAGGGGGACCCCTCCTCCACACCACATGTTTGTGTTGGGTTGAGGTGGATGGAGAACACAATTGTTATTTTTCTACTTTTTTTTTTCTGTGGTTAGTAGCCTATGATATCCTAGACAAATAATTTGATTTGTGACAGTATTCAAAAGTATTTTCCTAGCATGCTCAGCTGATGCACAGGAAGTCCACCACATGCTTACTTCTGTTCCGTCAAACGAAGCTGATGACTTCATTTATTTCATCTGCAGTAATAGGTACAATTTTCCTGAACAATCCGGTAGACTGCACCATCAGGTGTGATCATCTCTTGCCAGACCTCTTTTCATGTTGCTGCAGCTGCTTGCTCTAGAAATTCTTCTGTCTAGAAACACAGCTAGAGTGTCTAGAGTAAAAATTAAATGCCTTGTAAACTCAGCCATATTTTTCTTCCATCTTCATTGCTGTATTTGTATTCAAAGATTTCTCCTCTGGCTCCGTGGCAGCAGCCATTTCCCACAGACGTATGGCAGCTTCGCATAGTGTCCATTAATTCTTTTCTTTCCTTTGCTGACTCTGCACCATCTGATAGAATGATGGTTTGGGCTGCCAAGCTAACAGTGTTGTCTGCACATGTTCCACTGGAACAGCACTATCTGGGGCCCTTTTTATATCTCACCTTGTATCTCACCTTATATCTCAAGGACTGCCCTGAGTTCTGAACCGTCTTATGTTCTGCCAGCAAGGAGCATGGATCTCCACACCTCCATCTCCTGTGTGTAGATGTGGTTTTGTCTGTATGTCTCAGGGATACAGCATAGCCTTGCCTTTGGTGGCAGGATGCTGGGGTTTGGGTGTGTAGGGCATGGTAGGGGGAAGTCAGTATTACCACATACTAAACACAGTTTTTCACTCTGCTGATCAAGTAATTTCCAGTTCATTTCCAGACACGCTATGGCTGAAATACCAGCAATGCGTAGAAGTGGATGCAGTTTCTCAGTTGAGAGGCCTGAGCTTTCAGGGACAGCTCTCGGTGGGCAGGGCAAGGAGTAACCAGACTAACACAGTGAGAGCAGGACTGGGTTTGCCTTCTGCACTTATACAGGTGCTTTATGTTGCATCAAGGACCAGCTTTTCACAGGCTTAATTTGAAGCATAGACAAGTCTAATGAAAAATCTCTAATCTTCCTTTGATTAGCATAACTTGTAATGCTGTTTCTAACAATACACCTTTGTTTCAGAATCCCTATTTGCTGCTTTGAGGATTAATTGGCTTCACTTCCAGCACCATGGATGAACTGCAGGATGTTCAGCTGACAGAGATCAAACCGCTCCTGAATGACAAGGTAATACTGGCTGCTGCTTTATCCTCACAAGTGTACTCGGGATGACTTTGTGTCTGGCAAGGAGCCCTAGCTGCCAGAATCTGTCTACAGATTAAAGTACCTTAAGCACTGAAACCCAGTAAATTCTTCCCCATTCTGGTAATCTACCACCACCTACTCTTCCAAAGTCTCAGAGAAAGATAGACCACCACAGTTCAGGTAATTTTGGAGTCCTGGCCAAACAGTATCTCATACCCATACTGCGGATTTGCAAAGGCTGGGCAGCAATTGAAAAGGTGATCCCATTCCTGACCTGGTGTAGCTGTAAAACCTCTAATAAGTTTCTCCTTGTTAGAGAAATGCTGGATTGTATCCTGGTTTTTTTGGTGGGGGTTGTTTGTTTGTTTGTTTTACTTTTTTTTTTAGTATTCTGTCTTAAATGATCCTTTAGTGTTTTGACCCCTAAAACAGCTCTGTCTCCCTGGATTTAGTAATGGAGAGTCATCTCCTTTTAATGTGTGCAGAGCCCAGTTAGAGCAGTCCAGATTCATGCAATACTGAGACTTTGGAAAATCATTGTATTGCAGCAGCTGTTCAAGTCTTTCACTCTTGTCTTCTGTGGGCTGGAGAAGAGCCATCTGGGCTCTGGGAGAGCCCTGGCCTTACTGAATTCTGCCATAAACTGTTGTTGAGAGTGCCTAAGTTCATTACAGGCATCCCAACAAGATCTAGCATCTTATATCTGCAAACTAATTATGATTATGAGCAATGTGGTTTGGTCACTTTCCATAGCTCACAGCCAAGCCTAATGGTGTGGGAAGGAGTTCCTAAGGCTTTGCTGTTTGATGGCTGACATCAAGAACTGGCTTGTGCTGCCAAAGGGCTGTGGTGCTTTGTCCACTCACTGTGTGCTTGCAGAAGACTGCATCATCCCCCACAAAATGGGTGAAATCTCTGAAATTCTGCTATGTTTTAGTCTGTACTGATAAGTTTTTGCTCATTTCTTTAGCATTCTAGCATAGCTGTTTGGTATATGTAAAATCTAAAAACTCAGCTGAAATCTTCAGTCCAGGTACCTGTTCTGACAGACTAGTGCTTGACTACTGGGCTTCCACCATTTTTAAAAAAACTGTTTCCTGGAAGGGTGAGTCTTGAAAGTACAAAATCAGTGTAGATCAGCAAATAAAAATATGGAATACAGGCCTTGAAGAGAGTTACTAATTTCAGAACAAGAGATAAAACATTTACAGAAGACAAGCTTGCTAAATACAGCGGCCCAGATCTTGCTCATGATTCTCCTGGGATTTTCTATGTTTGAATTCAGCTGGGTAGATTGCCCTTGCTTCAGTCAGCTGACCTAAGTAGGAGGCATTGAAGCATGCCAAATCAACGTGTTTTTCACTTTATAAGTTTCCACTGTTTCTGTCAAGTATTGCCGGGTCAGCCCCGTCCAGTGGTGTGGTGTCAGTTGTGGTTCAAATGCTCACCCAAACAGAACACCCAGTGGTGTTAACCATTGCACAGAAAGGCACACAGAGAGTAGCTACTTGCTTTCCTTGAGTCAGTGTTAAAGTTACAGGACGTATATAGTATCTCAGTAGGGAGAAATATGAAGGGTGGCTCCAGAACCATCCTCAGTACTGTATGGGAAGAGAAGTATGCTGTGGCTCTCCTTTTCACACTTTGTTTTAACAAAAGGAGGGCCTCAGGGAGCAGCCACCTCCAAGGTCTGGCCCTTATTAAGGCTTTGAAGCTTGAGAGAATACATGTGTGCTTTTTAGACATAGTTTATGGAGCATGAGGGTGTGGCACAATAACCTGTTATTCTGTGCAACTATCAGAGTCCAAAATCTATTGAACTGGCAGTTCACTAAGGTTTTTACAGACCAGCCCACTTTAGACATAGGAGTTTGAGCCAGCATGGATTAATGGCCAGAAATAGCACAGTAAAACTCTTAAGGTGCTAATGAGTGTGTGCTCATGAACTCTTCACATACAAAGGCTGCTGTACACAGAGAAGGAGCTCTGGTTTCTCAAACTCTGAAACCAGTGGAATTACCTGGGAAGTGGAAATGGGTCATATCTTGTTCACTTGTCTGAATGGTAGATAGTGCTACTGTGGACCACTGAGTCCTGGCTTTGTTTTGTCTCAAATCAGCAAAAAGTTACAAGCTTGACTTTTAAAGAATACGAACACTGTTTTGTTTTTGTGTAACTTAAGCCTAATATCAAGTGCAGGGAAGTAAAATACGTAATGTTTGTTCACCTCATTCAGGCTCACTAAAATGCAGTGACTTTATACTGGGGAAGTAAAGAAACTTCAAATGTTCCCATTTAGTTGAAAGAGAGAGAAAAAGAGAGTATTGCCTGATCAGAACAAGTGTCCCAGTGACACTTTATTATTCTGGCACCTTTGATTCCTGTTATTTCAGCCTCAGTGAAAAGGTTACTGAAGTGCCAGAGCCAGATTCAGGAGATGAAACAGGCAGCCCTTAGGCTGGGTTGAGTCAGCCCAGCCAGCTCTGTGCTTTGAGGTGCAGCCGTGGCACCTTCAGAGGCCTGAAAAACTTGCCTTAAAGTTTCTCAAGTTAAGACAACGAATAAATGGTTTAAAGTCAAATTTTCGGTGTGTTAAAGTCAAGTATGTGAGAGTCAGGGCATGTCAGCTTATTTTGCCTCATGGTATACCTTGACAACAAGCAGCCCAATTCAGAGCCTCATTCCTTGCTTTGTGTCATTTCTTCCCCACTCGCTTGGGGAATCTCAGACGTTACCAAGTACAAATTCAGATCACCTTCTTTTTTACTTAGCATGCACCATCCAAATCCAGTGCTGGGTACAGAAGTTTCTCCTTGCTCCATAGAGAAATGGGTGACTGAACTGACCTGCTTGACAAGCTGGTGGTAGTGTCAGAAATCTCAATTAATTTCAGGGTCTCTGAAATAAGAGGAGACTGCTTTTTATTTTCTTTTCCCCAGTCCTGAGGATGTAGTGGGTTTTGCTATGTCCTGCTCCAAACATTGCCACAGTTCAATACTTAACACAGAGGAGGAAAGAGGGGAATGGATTCTTAAAACAGATTTGCAGATACCTCAACTTAAATGTCTCAAAGTGGAGAATGTAGGTAGCAACCCTTGTTCTTGCTAACAAGGCAAGGGGAGGAAGACATGGCCATGTGTTCACACATGGAGAGGAATGAGGGTGCTCAGCCAGAAGAAATGTTTGGAGTGTTTCTGTTGTCCATATGTGATCCTAGTTTTCTCCTAGTACTTTTAGTACTAAGGTGCTATGCCTAAAACACAAAAGCTAGAATGCTATCTCAAGTGGTTTGCTCAGCCTTTTGCTGACAGCTCTCAGTGATGTAACCTACTGTGCGGTCAGAGACAGTGTTTCACAAAGCTCATGGGCACACAGACAAGTTCCTGCAGACTTTCCAACCTGCAGGATGCCAAGTGGGTGCTGTTACTGACTGTGTTCACCTGCATGCATGGGGTCACGTTCTGGGAAGAGTCAGTGGTGAGCTGCTGCGTGCAGTTCCCATGCACTTGGGTTTCAGGAGCTTGCAGGTCCCTGTGTCTGTCACGAAATGATCCCATGCCTGCAGCAGTGGCTGCACAGGAGCTGACTGCATGGCTTGTTTTCTTGCACGCAGTACATGAGATCCCAGGAGTAGTCCTTTAGGATTTTTGCATCCAAATTGTTAATGGACACCAGGAGTAGACAAAACCCATACCCATATGCAGCCCAGCTGTGGCCAATGTCCTTCCTATGTGCATCTGTCCCTGCTTGAACACTCTCAGCTGTGCACACAGGTACTCACTTCCCTTAGCTGGTAGCCTCCTTACAGCCCTATAACCTTGGTGTATAGGAATGGGCAGTTCTTGCATGGGGTTTGCTTGTACGGATCTTGCATTTTGATGCTTACCTGACTGCAGCCAGTCTTGACTGTGCTAAAACAGAGGTCTCTATGGGAAACTTTCATGCTGTTGTTGGGAGTGTTTTGGGGCATTGTGCTGATTTCCTTTTTTCTTTTTTTTTCTCTTTTCCTGTTTTTTGTTAACAGAATGCAGCTCGCAACTTCCAGGACTTCGACTGTCAGGTAAGACCATGTGTGGGAGACAAGGATCGGTTGGGAATTCCCCGTAGCTCAGCAGTAATGTTGAGAGAGATGGAAAAAAATCTGTATTTTAATTTTAGCTCCTATTAAGGTTTAATCAATAAGAGCTGGAATATGTCCAGTGACAGAAATTGCCCTTCACCCTTTCATGCTGAGCACCATGAAAGTTCTGAGTTCTAAGGTGCAGACTGCTCTGCTGAGGCTACACAACATCTTGCAGGATGGCTGGTCTCCTGAAAAACAGTTTCTTGGAAAAATGCAGTATGCTGAAGAACTGCAGCTCTTTCATGTCCCATCTGGCTGAGAAAGGAGGAGCTTGCATGTTCTACCTGTTTGTCTTGAGAGGAGATGGAAGTGACAAAGCTGCGCCAGATACAGCATGCTGCTTTGCTTGGGCCTGTTTTGACACAGCCATGGTTGTTTTCCAGGAGTTTATTGATGGTACAGAGATGAGCCCAATGGCTCTGGTTGCCATAGGAATAATCCTTTTGTAGAAGTGATTGCTCCACCAGCATCCAAGACAGAGGACACGCTCTGTGATTGGCAGAGCACAGCACTGAGATTCTGTGGGGCATTTTGTGAAGCACAGTCTCATTTCCTGTATCAGGTTATCCTGCTGCCTTTTCACGGAGTATGTGGGCATGCAGGTAGTGGCTGTTGTTTCTCTCTAGCATTCGCAGGCTGCTGTGTCTGTAGTGCTCTGCTCGACACAGGGCAGGTCATACAGCGCTGCTGACAGGGGCTGGCAACATCATGTGATAAATTTAATAGAAGTCTGTTGATGTAGGTGATTCCAGAAAACCATTTGCAAGCCTGTGCACAACAGCAACATAGTAAATACAGTCCTATGAAGGTAGTCTGTATTTTTTCCTTCTCTTAATATCAGACACTGATACTGTCCACCTTATGTGGGCAGGCACATGTCACTGTACTGCTTTAACTCAATTAATTGTGAGTTTTGGTATCTTAAAGCCTACAAGTATGAAAATCACTACTCTTATCACATTATAACTTTAGTGTCTGATCTGGAAAGCAGCAATAGTGTTAAGCAATGCTTTTTCTTTTGAAATAAAAGTAGATAATGGGTTTAAAACACTTTCCTGTACCATCATGTCTCCATCTATCTGTATCTTCTCTGTTACCTTTAGAGGTAAAGTGTGCTCCCATGTGAGATGAGTAGTGGGTAAAAATAGGTGCAATGCCTTTGAGTAAGTGTTAGACAGCAGAGGCACTTCCTGCTGTGGTCTGTGTGCCAGGACTGGGAAGAATATAACTATATTGTGTATTGGCCTCTGCTGTCAGTCCTCTACTGACCCACCAAAGCTCTGGGCATGCCCATGCCCTGCCTGGCTGTGAGCAGCATGGTCTTGGGAGCCGGAGCAGAGTGGGAAGGTGGGGAGGACGCCCTGTCACAGAGCTCTGTGTGGCTGCTGCCTTTTGGCTCTACACTTCCCCTCAACAAGCAAAGCCTCTTTGCATCTTTCTTTAAACAAAGCCCCAGATCTGAAGCTGGGCAAGCCCCACAGAAACCTGGCACTGCAGCCACCAGCCTGCACACTCAGCATGTCCCAGAGCTGTGGTTGTCCTCTCCAAGGCTGAGCTTTGGGAAAAGCTGAGTGGTCTGCAGCCAGGGAGAGGTGCTCTGGGGACTACTAGGCTAGGAAGGACAGGCTTGTTGCTTCTCTGCTTTGCTGTAGATCACCAGTGAGCTGGTGGCCATGGCAACAGTTGGGCAGGAGGCAAGATGTTCTTTCCAGGAAACCATGTAATTCATGTAGAATACTTTTTTTTAGCAAGATGTTAACATGGTGTCTCTCATGACTGTAAATATTGTCCCAGCCTCACCTTCCTCCAGCATCTCTCCCTACAAGGTGTAGTTTCAGGATACACCTGGCTTGACGCTCCCCCGCATAATACTTGGAAAATACCCCAAGGGCTGGTTTAAATCTCTGAAATCTTCCAGAGAGGATGGATCATGTGTTGGGTCCTTGGGTTTTCTGTCTCAGTTGCTAGTACCAGGAACAGTGCTTCCACTTGGAGACTGAGCTCATATCCTGTGAAAAATTACTGCTGCTTTTGAATCTGGCAAAGCACATCTGGCTGCCACATCCAGGCCTCTGTGGTGTGACTTTACCAGTGTTGGAGGAATTTGAAGTGAATAAGGTTGCCAGGGCTTTCAGAGGAAGGAAGATCCTCTTGTGTAGAGAAAGACTTAAAAGCACTGGGGCTGGGGCAGTGGTTTAATTTGTCCTAAGTTTCACAGGGAGGAAGAGCCTTAGGGAGGATCTCAGCTTGACAAGAACAGGCACAAACCGGCCACAAATTGATGAAGATTGATAACTGGAAGATGGTCTCCAGTTACAGTGCAGTGAAGTTCTCAATCAGCTTCCAATAGCAGCAATATCTGCAAGGGACCTGGTGGGTTTTAAGGCAAAAAGTAAAGGATTTGTGAGGTGGATTTTATTATCTTGTACAGTGTAGTGTTTGCAATATGAGACCATGGCATCAGTGAAGCAAGACCTACATTTCAGACCTTTTTATTTTTCTAATAGTTAAAAAAAGCTGTTTTAAATGGAGTTAAAGCTGTGGCTTTGACTGGGGCTGACCACATCCTGAGCTGTGCTTGCAGGGCTGCAGGTAGTGGGGTGAAGGAAGAGGGTGGTGAGGGAAAGGTGAGCCTCTGTCAGCATTGTTGATAACCCTGTTGGCAGTGCAGGTCCAGTTTGAGCTCCCCAGTAAAAGACATTGATATATTGGAAAAAGTCCTGTTTTATTTCTGTGTCTGTGTTATTCTGTGCCCTTGGCCATGAGGTCATCTGCTGTAAGTCCATCCCAGAATTTCACAGAGTATGCTGAGTTGGAAGGGACCCACAAGGATCATCAAGTCCAACTCTTAAGTGAATGGTCTGTATTGAACCCACCATCTCTGGTGTTATTAGCACCATGCTGTAACCAACTGAACAAACCTCAGGGTCCCAGCTCCTGCCAGTACTGACTGATGTCCCTGCCCTAGCTTTTCTGTGGATACAGCCAGAGTAATAGCCACCCTCAGTGTTATTTCTGTGGTGCCTCTAGACCTCCCTCTGGCTGAAATCTGGAGGTTCAAAATATTCTCTGCAGCTGGGCCATGCTTATGAATGGGAGTAGTGTTTAGTTTAATCCCATCTCAGGAGCATGTCATTAGCAGTGTCACTGACTCTAGGAGGTGTGTAGGGCCAGGCACACAGGTTCCCCACACTGTTTTCTGAATAGCTTTGGCATGTGTTACTTTTCAAGATAACATGTATATTTAAGGTTTGTAAGATCTTTCCTTTGGTGAAAAGGGGTGATGCCATTGTGAATTTCTATTCATTTCCCCATGTGTTTGGTTTTATTTTTGAGTAACTTGCCAGGATCACATCTGGGCAAAGCCAACAGCACAAGTTTCTGCTTCTTCCTGCTTCTGAAATTTGATACTCTGGGGTGAATGTGTTTGAGGAAGCTTTTTAGCTTTTCTGGTACAGCTGACTTCCAGATACAGCTGTCCTGGTTTTTTAAAACTGTTTGTATGCAAGCAACCAAAGCTAACCCTGATACATAACAGATTGCCTGGGCATCAGTTAAACAACCCTACATAATCTGGTAACTGCAGTGGAGATGAAATGGAGAGCTAGCATGGAGGCTTAGGGGTCTTTATCAGTATGAATTTAGGTTATTCTCAGAGCTAAAAAGTATTAACCTAAATATGAGACCTACATTTTACTTGAAAGCTGTATGAACCCTAATGAAGTCTCGGCTTGGCTTTTCCCAGTGTCCATGGGCAGATGGTCAAATAAATGGTCTGGGATGCTGATGGACAGATGGTGTGGTGATCTGTGCTGTTAATAGAGCTGTGCCTGTGCTTTTATTATTGTCTGCAGACTCTCTGCAGCTTTCAGAAGTAGGTGTTCCGTCTCAGCCTACATCTCGCCCCTCTTTTCCAGATGATTTGCTTTAAATAGAAATGAAGGAATATGATGATATATTTTCAAAACTATCCAACTAAACCTGTGTTATGTTTCAGTCTGACATAAGCTGGCATTTGATCTGAAGAGTTGATTTGATCATTTGAGCTGACACTTCCCCTCTGCTGCCTCCCACCAACGGGAAGGCAGAGAAGTGTTTGGCTTTCAGCACACACTGTGCAGAAGCGGGCCTGGGGTGTGGAGATCGTCTGGGATTTGGCTGAGTATTTGCAGAAAGCTCTCAAGGAGGAGGAGGTGGGAATAAGTAAATCCAGGACATGCAGGGTTCATCTCAAACAGAAAGGACAAGGCATGCATAAACCCTTGGAGGAAAGAAATTAAGCTGCCTCGTATAAAAATGTGCTGTCTTGCGGGCATTTGTTGGGGTTTAGGATTCTTTTTGCTTTTGTTTCTTTCTCTTTAGGAATTCTCTCCCATATGTTCCTAAGGAACAATTATGACTGGGTACTTAAGAGAGACAAAAGAAAGTTGTCACAGCTCAGGGGAGGGGTGCAGCTGGCTACTCTCTTCACCTGGGGGTTTCTCTGGGAAGAGTGGACATATGGTGAGATTTGGGTTGGGTGAAAGGGTTAGGTGCAGCTCCTCGCTCTCTTGCTCTCTCAGCTTCGAAGGAGGATGGTCGGAGCTGCTGCTTGGGGGTTGGAATTTGGTGCTGCCGCCGGAGCCCAGCCCGGTCCTGCTTCTTCTGCTGTGGGTGAGCCTTTGGTCGTGAGAGCAGCCACTTAACTGGGACCTTATTAACACCCTACCTCACTAAAAAAAAGGACTTTCACCATCTGCTGGGGTGCCTCAGGGGAAAACCCTCGGATGCAGAGCCCTTTCCCCCTCCCAGGGAGCCTTTCCCTGCCCTGCTCCAGAGCCCGGCCGCTGCTACCCCACCCTGCCAGGATGTTCTTGCCACTGCTCGCTACACTGTAGCTCTGCACCCCCTGCCCTGCTGGATGCCCCATGCCCCGTGGTTCCAGCTACAGCTGCGGAGTTTCTGCTCCCTCTTGCTTGCTGCCCAGGGTGAGCCCGCCCTGCCGTTCCAGCCGCTGCTCAGAGGTTCCTGCTGCAGCCCATGGTCGCCATTCAGCCCGGCCGCCATTGCTGTGTGGTCTCTGAGCTGGCGCCACAGCGCCCCTGCAGGCGCGGGGGAATCCCCGCAGCCGCCCTGCCCGGCCGGGAGCCACCAGCGCCCCTGGCGGCCGCGAGCGGAGCTGCACCGAGGGGAAAGGGCCTGCGGCCGGGAGAGGCCGGCCCTGGGCTCTGCTGCTGCTCGTTGGTGCTGCCGGCGCTGCTGTTTGTGTGCCTTGGCACCCACACACACACCAGCAAAGAGCTGCTACTCCTTCTCCCGTAGCTCTGCCTGAAAGCCCCTTAATTTCAAAATGGTCATAATTTGGAGGGAAGGGGGTCACATTTTCCATTCCATTCCCACCTCCTGTGGCCCACACACCTGTCTTTCAAACCAAGACACATTAATGGAAAATGTGGAGTTACTCAGTTGCTTGTGCCCAGAGTAAAACACAGCACAATGTTTGCAGAGTTAATGACAGACCTCCATAAGGAATTTCTTGTCACTTACTGAAAGTGTCACTTTTCCATAAGCCCATGTTTGTACTGATTCTGTTTTGGAGAAGTTCTTCTACAAGTATGTAAACTTAAAAGTAGCTTGAAGCTTTTTTAATCTGCATTTTTGAAAGTTTGCTTATCCTTGCCTAGTCTCTGCTTTATTTTTACTTGCTTTGCAGTCAGAGAGGGTGTGTGCTGCTGAGAGGTTATTGACATATTCCATTGTGTGCATTTGCTGATGTTGGAGAGGTTAAATTGAAACTGTGGGGTTTTTTAAGATTTTTTTTTTAAGACAGCTTGTGAGTGCTACCCAGTGGCATTGAATACAAGATGTTTTAAGGCGTCTTCTATTTACCGTGATGAAATAAAATAGAATGTTGGCACTTTTGAGGAAGGGTTTGCTTTCTCATGTGAATAATGGGAACTGTTCTGACCCATATTGAAATATTTTGTCTGGCATATTGAGGACCATTGTTCCTCTGATTTGTACAACGAATTCTTTTGTTCGAAGTCCTAGAGTGAAATTAATTAGAACACAGAAGATATTTTGATCTAGAAAGCAGGTCTATTTAATACCTGCTAGATTAAAGCTGCTCCTAATCTTATTAAAACTAGCATCACCACTAAAGTACTGGTTTTGACTTCTGACATCACAGCAAAAAGCACTGTACAGATAAAAATTATTGAAACAGAATTTTATTTTGGCCTCTTTTTTTGCATTATTTTTGTTCCTTGGGAAGCTTTCCTCCCAGCTGGTTTTCTATCTAAAAGCTCACTTTTCTGTAAAACTGCAGTGTTGAGTTCTGGAAAGTTTTAGCTAGCTGGACTTAGACTGAAACATGACTCTTATTTCTAAATGTATGTGCACAGTCCTTCCCTGGGGTTTAATTAAACATTAGTTTTGCTTTCTGTATTCTGTGACAACAGTGTGCCAAAGGGGTGATTATGCATTTGTAATACTTGAAGTTCCTGTACTTTTTATGTTCTTTTGAGTTTTTAGAGCAAAGCAAATGTATGTGCTTCAGGTTGAGCTGTTTTCATCCATTAGGCAGCACCCATTAATGGTATTTCACAGCAATTAATGAGTAACCAGGTTTAACTCAATGCAGTGGTAGATCCCAGGGATGTGGAAAGTTTGGAGATGCAGAACACAGCCTTGCATTCTCTTCTTTAAGAGATTTTAGGATGTTCATTGTCTTCAGCAAGGTACTGAAATGCAGTTTGGGACATCATATTAGTAGGAAGACTGTCCTTGGCCCTTGGCTTACCTGCCCGGTTCCTTGAGGAATTAAGGTGATCTGAGGTCTAGCAGTCACACAAACTATTTCAGACTCACCTGTGTATTAGCACATTCAGATCTCCCTTGCACGGGCCTCCGGTTTACAAAGGCTGTGTGTCTGCAGGTGGTGGCACCTTTAGTCCACTGCCCAGGGGATGGGAGGGCTAGAGGTTCTCTGTTCTGTGTGCAGTCTGTGGGGAAGGCTGCAGTCTCAGGCTGCTGTCTCAAAACAGCAATGCAGAGTGCCCCCCTGCCAGCCTTGGGCAGAGCAGAGCTCCTCTGCCATGGTTTAATTCACCCTGAACTATTATAGATCTAGGCAGGTCCAGTTTCCTGCCTTAGATGGGGAAGAGGGTATCTACTCTCAGAGTGGGAGTAAGAAGCACCTTGTATTCCTCAGTCTGTGCTGGGTGCCTTGATAATGACAGTGGATACGAGACTGGAGTGCAAGAAAGTTGTGGTTTTAACTGCTTTTTGTAGTACATGGGCAGGGCAGGAGATGGAAAAGTGCATCTTGCTACATCCCAGACATGTTGTCATGCATTGCTTACTGGTTTCAGCATTACGTGGTTGTAGGGGTTCATGATTTCCGCTTTGGGAGCGCAAACCCAGCCTGTCAGCCATGCTGGTGTTGTAGCTCTCTTGACTGAGTTTCTTTGACTGCAGAGCCACTGTTTGTTCTCTGGCAGGATCTGTGTTTGGAAGCGACTTGCCAGTTCTTGCTGGCTGACACTGAGCATTAGCAAGGGTCACAGAGAGGCACTGGGTCCATCCTTCACCATCTCCTGCCTTTGGAACAGGCACACACAAATGCTTGTTTGTATATACAGCAACAGCAGCACCTCTGTCTCCTGATGCTTTTGAGTTTGTGTAAGCAGATTGCATATCTCATTCTTCTGCTCCTCTCAATTCTCACCCAGAATTTCTCTTATTTAAGACTTAATCCAATTACACAGAGTACCAGAAACCATTGCCTGCCTGCATAGATCATATAGTGTTTTCTATTAATAAGTTTCTGTTCTGTATAGAAATGAATAATTTACTTCAAGATGTTGCTTTAAATCTGATTTTGATTTGCTTCCCATGCAGCCATCTCCTTCAGCTCTACTATCTGCAAAATAATTTTGCACTGGGAAGGAGCTGGGAAGCACTCAGCTACCAGCTGCCTTAAGGTTGGCAGTATTATAATGGTAAGAATTACCAGGTGGTGATGTTTTAGAGTCTTACAATATTTTTTTTCTTATTTTACAGGCATAGTTTATGGTATTGTTTTAATAACGTGTAGAAATTTGAGGGCAGGTGTTGCCGAGAGCAAGACAATGGAGTCTCTGCTTTAATCTCTCCATAGTTAATAGCTGGGATAGGCTGCCCCAGGAGCATGATGCAGTTGTTTTTCACCTTTGCTAAAATGGCAAAGATGACGTAAATAGGTGTAGCCACAGAGTCAGTGAAAAGGGGGAAGGCCTGCCCTGAGTAATCTGCATCTCCTCCACCTTACAGCAAAGTGGCAGAGGCAGTTTTCTTTGCCTTAGGTGAACCAGGAGCTGCATGTCCTTAAGTTGAAAGGTTTTTTTGGGGATGTTTCTAGCCCTATGCTACTACAGACATTCAGCAAGCTTGAGCAGAGTGCAAGCAACTATATGCCATGCTGCTCTGTGTTCTCCCACACTTTAATGTTAAAAAAGAAAATTGAAGGGATTTCACAGATGTGTTCTTTATTGCCAGTTTCCAAATTAAATAAATCCCAATTTTTCTAAGGAATTAATTTTGATCTTTGAGCAGCTGCACATTGGGAGTAAAACTCATCTGGTAATGCCAAAAAAAAAGAACTTAATAAATTAGTCATGAAAAGCACTGGTAATACAAATTCTAGTCATTAATCATTCCCACTGTGAAACAAATGGTTTCTTCAGCCTTTAATAACTTTTAAAACTTAAGCACTGGATCACACTGTGACCTGGGTCTTTGGAAGCATGGCTGGAATTTGGACTGCTACCTCTGCTGCCTGTGAGTTTCTGGAGCTCAAGGCATTTAGCAGCTCTGGAGCTGCCTTTGGATGCCTCACTCCTTCACTCAGAATGTTTTTTCTCAATATGGGAAATTTTTGGTGGTGTTAAGGAAACTTCTCTGTCCAACTCTCCCGGAGCTACTCTGACAATCACTCTTGTACCACCTGAACTGGGACCAAGTCCCTGGCAGCTCACATCCCACACACAGTCTGAGTGGGTTTCTTACTGGCTCTACCCCATGTTTTCCATAGCAGAGTCACAGACGTCCAGATCCCTAAGATAATTTAATCATGGTGCAACAACTAAATAACAAAGCAACAAAATAAGAGCTCGAGCTGATGCCTCCAAAGAGGGACCCCAAGTGCAAGGGAAGTCTGAGGGTCCTCGGCTGCTGCACTGTCTGAGTCTGGGTTCCCTCGCTGGGCCTCAGGTCCTTTAGTCCTTTGTTTTGCAAAGGGTCTTCAGTTCATGGCCTCTTGTCACAGGCTTGGGCTCCTGGCTCTCCAGAGCTCAACCTGCAGCTCCACTGCAGCTGCACCTGAAGCTACTGGCACTGAATGGATTCTTTAACAGGTGGCACCTGTCAGTGGCACTGTCATTTTTTCCTCTCTGGCCAAAGGCAGAAGGTGGCAGTCAGAAATTTGAACCTTTGGCCACATGCCTACTTCTTTCCATAATCAGTCCTGCCATAGATGAAGGCTTTGGCAGCCAGAGTTGGGTGTGGGTTTTCCTCCTTAGTTTGAGAAGCATTCAGAAATGTTAAGAGCAAATAGAATAATGTCCCAGCCTTGTCTGCAAATCCCCAGCAAGGAATGCCTTCCAGCAGTTCTTGTTTGAGTTTGATCTCAGATATTTCAAAGCTTCTGTTGGGTTGTGTTGTGTCACCTTCCAGTATCTGAGCCACTATGGTTCACACACGCTTCTGAAGTGCAGGGCTCTTTGATCAAGAGCAGAGATTCTCAGGAGCTGGCACCATATAGGTGATATCAAAAATCACAGGGCTTTCAGAGATGGTCAGTAGCAGTGGTGGTCTTTCTCTGGCCACTACTTGTTTTCCTGCCCAAGCTCTACCTGAAGGCGTCTCTTAACAGTACAGCTAAAGCAAGGCAGTGCCTCTGCCACCACATGTGCACTTGTACTGCTCACTTTCCATCTTGATGAGAGATCCTGTGACTGCAGGGCCAGTTGCTTTGTTTTCCTAATGTAGTGGGACAGTGAACCCAAGCCTGCACTCCTGCTTACAGATTTCCCTAAGACCATCAGCTCAATGGACATGCGGCAGGGCAGAGGGACAGGAGAAGGACTCTTTCCAGTGGCACTTCATCATCAAGTCAGCCAATCTAAGTTGCATCCATTACATGGTAACAACACTGCATTTTAGCCATAAACTTCTGTGGAGCAGCAGGTTAAGGAGCCCCAGAGCATGAGAAGCCATCATTGACGTGATTCTGAGGGCAGAGAAATGTGTTCTGTGCCTTCCAAGAGCTGTTCTGCGATGGGAACCATAATGTATTCCAGATCAACATCCTTGGGGAAAAGGAAAAAACTAACCAGCAAACCACAGAAAGCTTCATTAGTTTTGCACTCAAAGTTCAGAACAAAACCTGCACAGAAATAGAGAAGACTGTTGAAAATAAACTGAGCAGAGAGCAAATGCCCACCATCCATCGCAGCAGAGACAAGGAATGGTGCCAGAAAGCCAGCATGACTAACAGAAGGGCAGGGAGGCAATTGTAAACAAAGCATTTTTCAAAAAGCTAGGGAAAATGGAAGAGGTTATAAACTCTAGCAGATTAAATATATGAACAGAACAAAGCAGACAGAGGGGTTTTTTGAGAGATGATTTGCAAAGGGAAATAAAACAACTGTCGTGTTTCAGACCTGTCAAAATGGAACCTGGAAGGAAGGCTTAGGGCTAGTCATAGCAGAAAAACTCAACATAATTTTTGGCACAGAGCAACTCACAGAGAGTACTGTGCTGGAATACTCTTTGTGGGGAGTCAGCACAGACCTTGCCTTCACCCAGTGCCTGCTGCAGAGGCTCTACAAAAATAATATTTATGCATTTGTAGCAGGTTGCCAGAACTGGAAGTATCAATCCAGGAGTTTTAAATAAGTTTAAATATTTGAGGTGTTAAGTGAGAGGTTACGCTCCTCTATTGAAGCTGCCATGGTGCCCAGTGATTCACCTGTCAGACATTTTATAAGACAGGTCAGAATTCAGAGGAATTCTGGGAATTCACTGAACAGCTATACAAGACAGACTGATAAAATTAGCAGAGTATAGTGGATGAATTACACTGATAAGTATTAGGGAAAGGTAATGTAAGTTTTTTAATGGAAGTCCTGCTCTGCAGAGCTGTTGGAATCCTTCAAAAGAGTCAGTAGTGATAAAGAGAATTCAGTCAGTGCAGCCTACTTTGGATTTCCAAGAGACAGGACCATGAAGAGTCTTAAGACATATATCTTAAGGGACTTAGGATGCCATGCAGTCAGAGGAGAAGTCCACTGATGGATGAAATACTGATTTTAAAAACCCCAGCATTTGTTTTCACAGTTGAGATTACTTGAGGAGCACTCTGTAGAGCTGTGCTGGAACCTGTGCTGCTTAAATATACTCTTTAGTGGTATGGAAAAAGTGATGGAAGGTACAGCGACAAAAGTTATGGGCCTTTGGGTAAACAAAGTGTGCTACATATTGAGTCAAACCTTCCTAGAGTGGAAAATGAAAGCATGTGCTCAGGGCTGATGATAACCCAGAGGCATAAGACCTTAACATTGCAAGGGATGAGTGACAATGTCAGCTCAGGGCTTGTGACTTTCAGCAAAGTAAATCAATCCTTGTTCATCAGGAAGAGAGAACAAACAACCCCATTGTGCTGCTTCGTGCATCCACAGCATGCCTGCATGTGTTTGACATCCCGCCAGCCCCCTTGGCTCAGCAAGGACGGAGCTCCCTGGGGCAGTTTTGGAGGACAGCAGTATGGTCAGGGTTAGCTGCTGTACCAGGGCTGGCTTGACTGTCTAGGCACATCAGCCTAGAAAGGGGCATGTGAGAGACACCAGCTATTAGGGTGTCATTTCTGGGGAGTATGGAAATGGGTTAGTTGCTCCCAAGCTTCCAAACCAAGGGCCAGGAGATCTCATGCAAAATCAGCAGATACAAGATGGGGAATTAGGTGGTTCTTTATCCCACAAATTAATAAGGTTCAGCTGCTCTGGTCACAGGGCGGGAGAGAGGTACCAAAGACACAAGTGTTCGGGGGTTGCAGCTCCATCCTCAGAAAGTTGAAGACCACACCTCCAGTTCAGGAAGTCTTATTTGACCTACAGATTGTTGGAGGCTGGGAAACTGTTACCAGGCGCAAGTGTTTGAGGACTTGTATAACACTTTCCTTTTCCACAAGCACAGGCTCCTGAAGTCAGCCCAGCAGGCTACAACTACAGCTGGTCCTTCTGTTCCTCCTCCATCACTGCTCTTCTCATTCCTGGCCCCCAGGCACTGCTGTTGTTTGAAGCTGTGGCTCCCAGCTGTGCTGAGTGGATCGATGGCAGCTGCCTGCCCAGCCTCAGCGCTGTGTCCCAGCAGTGAGTGTGGCACAGGCTGTGCCCGCAGCTGGCGAGAGCTGGCTCTGGGAGCCACGCTGCCTCCGCTACCCATGTCCTATTTGCAGCAGGTGGGCTGCAGCTGCAGTTTATTTTTACCTACTATACAAATAAAAGCAAAAGATAAAAATTTCTTCAGAAAAACCTCTGATAAAATTTTCAGTCCCTAAGTGAAAATTGAATTTTATCCATCTCTTCAAAATACAACCTGTGGATCCTGATCTTCTCTTGCGTTCATCTCCCTTGTTTTGTAGACTGCAGGTTTGTAAAAGTTTGGCTGTCTCCTGGCCACATGTTTTCCACCTGCCTTCTTGTATCACTGCTTCCCTGCAGTAGACCAGATAAGTGTTCAGACCTTAGCTGGAATTAGGCACCTGCAGGGCAACAACCCTTGAATCTCTTTTCAGACTACACTGATGCAGTGTGTCATAGCTGGCCTGAGCAGAGAGCAGAAAGAAACCAAGTGTGCCAGAGTCTGGAAGTGTCTGTTTCTTTCTAGCACATTTCTACATGAGCAAAGGGCAAATACGAGGAGAGAACATGCCAGAATTGTGTTTTGGAACACCAGCAGTTAAGGAAGCATTGATGCAGTGTGACACAGGCAGGACATCTCACTGGGCAGCTGTGAAGGGTGTCTACAAGAAGGACATGAAGAAAGTCTGTTTGTCAAGGACAGAAGGTACAGCCTGCCAAGTTCCTGTTCTCTCACTGAGTGCTCTGGTACCCACTGTAACTGGGTATTCTGCTCCATGTTTGAGAGGGTAATAAGCCAGCAATAATGTAACAAAATAATAACTTTTGGGGGGCAGTTCAAGGTAGCAGTTGTATTGTGTAAGTGTAGAGACTGTTGTTGTCATCTGAAGCATAATACCTAAGCTCTGGTTTAAGCCTCTGTCTCATGCTGTCTTGTGGCTTTGATGGGAGAGAGCTGTTGTGGAGACACAGGTAATGGGCAGCCATGTGTGCTCTAATTGTGTGTCATCTGTAAATGATTTTGTCCTTTGCAATCAGAGATTGAGGTAAAAGCCCTAAAACTCCAGGGCAAAGTTTCAGAGAAAATGAAGTTCACTGGAAAAACTGACATGGAATTACCTGTAGGGAAGCTGGGGGTAAAACTCAGTCTTACTTCTCCAGATCATCTTGAAAAAGAGATCAGCATGATCAGCTGATATGCAGCTAAAAAAGTGAAGGTAGAAGCCCTTATCTAGTTGAAGTGGCTGCTGCTCCCTTGGTAGAAAGAAGAAAGCCTTGGAAAAAGGCTTTTAAAAGTAATACACTTTATTCAGAGTAGAGAAGGGTAGCTGCTTCCCACGAGGAGGATTTCCACCTTGCTAGGGAACTAGCAGGAGAAATACAAAGTAACCTTAAACTCTCCCAGACTGAGGCATTGACACTGTAGAGGGCAGAGTAAGAAGTTTGCAGATTTAGCATCTTACAAGTGCTGCTTGCTGAGATTTGTTAAAGATGGGATTTCTTATGTTGCTGCCATGTTCAGTGTTGTGCTGGTTTGAAGGACAGGTGTCTGCCAAGGAAGGCAGGAGCCTCCCTTGGAATGGAAAATGTGACCCCCTTCCCTCCAAATTATGATCGCTTTGAAATTAAGGGGCTTTCAGGCAGAGCTACGGGAGAAGGAGTAGCAGCTCTTTGCTGGTGTGTGTGTGGGTGCCAAGGCACACAAACAGCAGCGCCGGCAGCACCAACGAGCAGCAGCAGAGCCCAGGGCCGGCCTCTCCCGGCCGCAGGCCCTTTCCCCTCGGTGCAGCTCCGCTCGCGGCCGCCAGGGGCGCTGGTGGCTCCCGGCCGGGCAGGGCGGCTGCGGGGATTCCCCCGCGCCTGCAGGGGGCGCTGTGGCGCCAGCTCGGCCGCCTCTGCACGCGGTGATGGCGGCCGGGCCGGCGGGAGGGATGGAAAAGGGGCTTCCTTGGCAAAGCCCCAGGGGCAGCCGGGCCCCTCGGGTGCCGCTCGGGAGCCGGAATGGAGCGCAGCAGGAACCTCGGAGCGGCGGCTGCCGCAGCGGAGCCGGGCGCACCCGGCTGGCAGACAAAGTGTAGCAGAAAATTCCACAGCCGTAGCAGGAGCCGCGGGGTGTCCCGGCGGGCACGGGGGGTCGGGTTAACGTGCACTGAAAGAGCCGGAGCAGCGGCAGAAAGCAGCGGGGCCCGGCAGCGGCAGCAGCCGGGAGCTGCTCCCTCCGGGAAGGGGGACGGGGTCGGGGTCCCGGGTTTTTCCCCTGAGGCACCCGAGTAGATGGTGAGGGTCCTTTCCAGTCAGATCGGGTGTTAATAAGGTCCCAGTTCACCGGCTGCAGCAACTCGACCGTTCCCCTCCAATCCCGAGAGAGAGCCAGGAGCTGAGCCCAGCCCTCACCCCCCAGCCAAAACTCTCGAGGTCTCTCTGCCCTTCCCAAGAGAAAAGCTCCCGGCTAAGAAGCTGCAGCCAGCTGCACCCCTTCGTCCCATCTTGGCCACTTCTTTTGTCTTTTAAGTACTGGTTGTTATCATTTCTTAGGCAACAGATGGGAGAAAATTCCCTGAAAGAAAAAAAAAAAAAATCCTAACCTCCAACAAGTGTACATTCCCTGTATTTGAATCACTAATACGACTGAAGGAGTAGCAGGGTAGTCCCCTTTCCCCCAAAGTGCAGTTTATAGAGTGTGCAAAGTCAAAGTAACCAGGAGAGCAAGAACTGATTATTAGCTCAAGGAAACTTTTCCTTCCCCACTTGAGAGCTGAGATCCAAGCTCGGCGTTGGAAAACAGAAATGCAGGGTGCTGCAGTTTGAAACACATTGAGATGCTTGGACAGAGGCTCTGAAGGGAAGTGGGTGTGTCTGTTTCTAGTACCTCGTCCTGTAGCTTACCTAGTAAAAAGCATGTGTGGCCTTAGCAGTAAGATCAGATGTAATTACAGAAAAGACTGTATGCAGACATATTTCAATATCATCAGCTCTTTTGTTGCTTTCTGTGCTTTTCTTATTGTTGCCTCAGTTTAGTGGTTTTGCTTCTCTTTGATAGCTGACCTTTTGCTGCTGCCTACAGACCCCACCCTGGTCCCCTGCAGGTGTATCTTCATGAGCTGTGAGTCAGTTTAATTGATCTTGTGCTCAGGGCAAGGTTATTCCTTCTGCCACCCCATGCACTCCCCTTGGGCTCTGAGCCAGAACCAGCATTTGCCAGACCTCTCTGTGAGCTTCTTAACTCACTGACCTGGCAGAAGTCTAACAAAGTAAGATTAATTTAAAAACAAAACAAAAAAAAAGGCAGCTGGATAGTTTCCTGCCAGCTCAATGAGTTCAAGCTGCTTATGGAAGAGCCTAGCAAGTGCCAGAGCTGGCAGAGAGTCTTGCTCGTAGTGGCAGCCTTTAGTCCAGCCCTCTGAGGCGTAGGGGAAGTGGGGGTTGCAGGCTCCAGCCACTTTGGCACTCGCTGCACTCTCCACTTTCTTCACTGTGTTTCACCATTCCAGCCACCTGCACTGCCAGTCACCACTCTTGGCCTTCTCTGAAAGTGGCCACTTTAGTTAAAGGACTCTTTAACACCTGCAGGCTTGGAGAGCACTGAACTGGAGTTCAGTGCTGTGGCTGCACGGCACATCCTTCAGGAATACAGGACAGAGCTGTGCCCAGCTTAGCAGAGCAGCCTTGAGAGAGCTGAGTCACGGGCTAGGGGCAGAGCCTGCAGGTTTTCTGGAGGCTGAGGAAGCAGAGACTACACCCTGGGCTGCCTTGTGCAGGCTTGCTGTGAGGGCAGGAATTCCTGCCACGTGGACACACGCTCAGCGCACACAGACAAGTCCTTTCCTACCCCCACAGTCCCTTCCTAAGGAAGACAGGTGAGCCTCAGGTGAGGTCACTTGCAGACAGGTCTCTGCTGCTTTGTAGGTAAGTACTCCAGCTTCTGCACGTGCGCAACCCAACAGCTGCATGCAGGCAAACCCAGCCCCATTTGGAGGACAAGGACAGCCAGGGGTGTCTTGTCATCCTTCAAAGGCAAGCTCAAGAAGGTTTCAGGCTACCACAGGTGATTTGGCTGGGGCAGCGTCCTCCTGTTGCCACACTCCTGGGGCAAGGGGAGAGAGAGGCTTTGGAGTCCTCAAAAAGAAGCACAGCTGGGGGAAGGAGGGTCTTGCACTGCAAGAACTAAATCAGTCTGCCCCACAATCAGCCCTCAGAGTACCCAGAAAGTGGGGGTGAGGTGGATTTCTGGTGTGCTGCAAACCAGGTAGTCTCACCAGTCCTGTATTTGGTTTAATGACTTTCAGGTCATTCGAAATTAATTTCATATACTTTGTGTAAACTAGTAAAACATATTCTTGAGGTCGTAATGTCCTGTCTTCAAGCTGAACCATGAAGCTTTTTCCTAAGCAGGTACTTTCTTAATATCAAGAAAATAATTGGTGCTTTTTACAGTTTCTGTAAGTGGATGTCTCTCCATTGATTGGTGTAGATGAGAGAAGGGACCTACAGGTGATGTTGTATACCCAGCTTTCCTGACATCTCCACAGCTTTTCCAAAGTCCATAGTTATCCCAGACATCTTGATCATGGGAAGATGCAGCCCCAGGCCATTTGCACATCTGTACAAAAGCAAGCTGCTTTGGGCAGTGGTTGGACACAGAGGTTGAATACAGAGATTGGATCCACACACGGCTGTCGATTGGCCAGGTTGGATGGGTCTTGGAGCAACCTGATCTAGTGAAAAGTATCCCTGCTCATGGCCAGGGGCTGGAATGAGACGGTGTTTAAGGTCCCTTCCAACCCAAACTGTTCAGTGATTTCAAGAGCTGTACTGTGAGTAGGAGAGCTGTGTTAAAGTGGGAATGAGGCCCTTGCTGCTGGCCCTCAGGGTTCCCTGTGCAGGCAGCACATGTAACACTGGGGCTCCTTCTTCTCTCTCTGCAGGAACATGACATTGAGACAGCTTTCGGAGTGGTTCATGTCACCATGCGGGGCACGCCCAAGGGGAACAGACCTGTCATCCTCACATACCATGACATTGGCCTCAACCGTAAGCCCTTGCATTCCCAGGACCCTGAAAAAGTGATTGTTTGTGGTATTTGCTTTTGAGCGTGGGGAGTAGCAGGCCTGGCATGGAGCTGAGATTAGGTCATTCCAGGGTGAAAAGATAAAGGTCTGCGGGAGAGAGAGCACGTGGCGTGCCTCTGTCCATTCCAAGAGCCCTTGAAAGGTAGGGCCAAGGTGGAAAGGTGGAAATAGGTCCACCCAACACACTGTAGTGCTCTAGCTGACTTGCTACACTGTGTGATAGGGTATCCATTCCCTGGGTGCTGGGCAGGTGAACAAGTTCCTTCTACATGGCTGCACCAGGAGTGTAATGATCTGGTGGGCTCAGCTGATCTTTTGACATGTCTTCCCACCCAACATGTACTGTTACGTTCACACAGGTGCTCCTCTGTGAGTGCTTTGAGTACCCAGGTGCTGCAGGCCCTGCTTTCTGGGACATTGCAGGCTGGACTCTTGTTTGTGTGCCTGCCCTCCAGTCATGGCAGTTCCATTGCTGGGACTCACTGCTGCATTGCAGTTTTGAGGCACAGCACATACACCATCCAGCACCCACTGCTCTGTGGGCTCAGTGGGGACTTGAGTTCCTGCAGGTGTGGGCTGTGGTGTTTGGAGGGTGGCTTGCAATAAAACTTAAGTAAATGTCTAATTTCTTTATGTTGTTGTTGCAGACAAATCCTGTTTTAATGCATTCTTTAACTTTGAAGACATGCAAGAGATCACCCAGCATTTTGCTGTGTGCCATGTGGATGCGCCAGGCCAGCAGGAAGGAGCTCCCCCATTCCCATCTGGGTAAGAGGTCTGCAGAGACCCATGTTGTTCAGTCTGGACTGAGGTAGTACCCAGTTTAAGCCAGCTGGGACTGCCAGGCTGAGTGTAGCGGTAAGCAGCTGTCAGCAGCAGAGGAAATGGCAAGATGAGGAGGCTTCCCAACGGGCATTCATGGAACTCTCCAATTACTAAGACATGGGTAAAGCCCTCACTAGTGCTGAGTCTGGTACCAGCTTTCTGACTTGAACATGAGCCCAGCACACTGCAGTCGAGCTGGTATTTCATCTGTCCATCCTGCCACAGAAGTCTGACTGCCCAAAAGACCCCAGCTGTGTGTTAGTCTTGCTCTGAGGGATGGGATCCACACAGTCAGCTGAAACATACAGTATTGTTGCACATTAATAACCTGTGCACATGTCTGTCAGATGTTCCTTGTCCCTCCTCCTACCTTGAGTGGAACTGGAAGGTAACCTCTGTCAAGCTGTATTTGGAGGTCCTCTCTTGCTTTTCAGGTACCAGTATCCCAGTATGGATGAACTGGCTGAAATGTTACCTGCTGTTCTGACACACCTGAAGTAAGTCTCTGAAAGGAAATGGGGTGAGCCAGCTGGATACCGCTATTCCAGCACCTACCTCTGTCTCTGCGTGCTGTGTCTGATATGCTCACTGAGGTGTCCCAAGAGGCACAAGCATCTCCCAGTCAGTGTGATCCTGTCTAGCTCTGTGCTAGGAACACTGTCTGCTACATGAGCAATTTATGGCTGCTGCATCATTGCTGCATTATTTCGAAAACAAACCATAAGTGCACATCTGGATGCAGAGGGGAAAGGCTTTGCCTCTAGGGATGCTTCAGCTGAGCTAAGTTAGTCTTGCTGACTGTGAAATGCCTGTATTTCAGCCTGAAAAGCTTCATTGGGATTGGCCTGGGAGCTGGTGCTTATGTCCTCAGCAGGTGTGCAGTAAGTATCTCTTCACTGCTGGTGACTCACGTGGGCTGTGGTCGTTGCTGATCAAACTGATGGTGTGGGGCCCAGGCAAAGTAGCAGTCAGTAATTACAGCAGGGCTGCAGGGAGTCACGGGAGAGCTACCTCCGTCCAGATGGTTATGTTGTAGCAGTCAGGGTTACTCTGAAGCTATGCCAGGCGTGGAAAGATTGTAATGTGATGCCTTTGAGTCAGCAGAGCCCATCCTGAGTGCTAGGAATAGCCAGTCTTGAGTCTTCACAGAGACTGGCTGCATTACTGTGTGCTGTGTGCAGTGTTTGTAGCACCAAAGAATTGATGTGGTGATGTACTGCAAACTGGTGTTGATGAGGAATGTGCTTTGTCACTAGAAGGAAGCGGATTTTGCTCCACCCTTACACAAGACAGCTGCCTCTATTTTGGTACCTGGTTATACATTTCTCTCAAGTGTAGTGTTCATGTGAAATCAGCGGGCATTGTTTAGCAGCCCAGGAATTTGCCTGAGTGTTTCAGAAATAGTGTTAAAAAAAGCCCCATACATGTGACATTTTCAGTAAAATTTGCTTCAGGTTGATGAGTGCAGAGAGTTGCCAGTTGTTCAGAGCGCTATCATTTCTTCAGGCCACTGTGCTGGGCAGCTGCCCCTCCTACACAAAGTTCTCTGTTTCCCATTCTCTACAGTCAGGATTGAGCCAGGGCAGTGTGAGGCACTGGTGTTTCACTGTTCCTTGCCTTCTGTATCTTGGGTAGTTTTCAGCCTTGCTAAAGAGGAGTTTGTGCAAATCAGCCTTAGTCCTCAGCAAACTGCCACAGGGCCCTTGCCATGCTCCCTGGGCTGCGGGCAGTTTCCTGCTGAGGACAGAGGTGTTTCCTTCTGCTTCACATCAGTGCAGTAGAGCAGGAGAGCTACCATAGAACTTCAGCCTTGGAGCGAGCCCAGAACTCAGAGGCTAGTTGCCTCTGATTTCTGAGTTTATGTTTGCAAGCAGTTCTCATAAGTGCTTCCTACCTGTGCTGCCCAGGTACAGCCCGAGGTACACTGCAGGGTTTTGAGTTGCTGGATGAAGCAGGGGAAGGGGTATCTGCAGGCAGGGAGGCAGCAGGGGTGCTGTCTGGGCAGTGGGTATCCCTGTAGCTCAAGTTTTCCATGCTGCAGGGGTTTGGGGGCCTCAGCACTAACTCCGCTGCCATTTGCCTCATCTCCACTGAGAGACTGCCTCTTCCTTGAGGAGAAGGAGGTGCTCTCTAGGCACAGGAGCCTTTCCAGGTTCCTCACAGAGGTGCTGGATTGGAGCAGAGAAGGTTGCTGCTCCCAGCCTTGTAACACACAGGGCCTGAGCTGGACCCGCCTCTGTGCCAGGTGCACAGGTCACCAGAAGGCACTGCTGAGCCTGTAGGTCCTATGGAACAATCAGTCCCTCAGTGCCACAAGTGAATCGAGTCTGGTCTTGCTGGGAGCCACTGGCTGCCAGCTGTTACCCTGGCACAGAGGAGCTCCCTACTTTGCATTTTACTTTGTCTCGCACCTTTTGCAAGAAATTTTCCAGCTGCTGCACCAGCTGTTGACCACTGTGTGGGCTGAATCATCCTTCTGATTGTGCCTCTGCTCTCTCCCCACAGCTCAGCCACCCTGACCTGGTGGAGGGACTTGTTCTTATTAATGTTGATCCGTGTGCAAAGGGATGGATTGACTGGGCAGCATCGAAGGTGAGATTCTGCTTCCCCACACATCTGCTCTCCACAGCACCTAATGAACAGTGTAGAGTAAAAAAAAGGACATAATACAGGAATTTTTCCATTTCTGGTGAAAAATGCACGATTTATTTTCTGTCCCTGCTGCATTCTTGGTCTGGGTATAGTATGGCCTTTGCCTTAGGGGCAGGGGTGGATGTGATCATGTGAACAAGGAATGCAGGTAAACTGCTTGGAGCACTCAGCTTTCCTCTGATTTAGTACTCCTGCTTGCAGGCTTCATTTGATTGATATTGATATCTCTTAATTATTTTTGTATTCTGGTCCCTTGAAGTTATTCAAGGTTTCAAGTTTTTTGGAGAGCTGTGTTGTGTGTACAGTTTCTTTGAAGCTTTACGTGTCCATCCCAAGCTTCAGGCATTTGCTTCTTATGTAATTTGAATGGTTTCTTCATTGTTTTCTTGACTCTGAGTAGCTGTTTTGCAATGTGTGATGAAACTGCATTTTCCATTTACTCTCCTCCTCATTCATGGTCACTCTTTTTCAGTTTTCAGGCTGGACAACCAACATTGTGGATATTGTCTTGGCGCATCATTTTGGCCATGTAAGTACCCAGCAGATGTTAATGTTGCCTGTGCAACTGTACATGGAGCTATAACTTCTGCATGTGTCTGCTCCCAAATAGTTCTGGTCCATCAGATAAGGCCACAGGTAGTACCATTTTCTCTGTGTGTCAAGCTCACATTGGGGTTGGCATGCTGGGGGGCACACACATCCTCACTCTTGCCCTAACTGTCTCCAGGCCATGCACTGGTGGTGGAACTCCTTTGTGGTGCCCAGGATGCTATCCACAGAAACAAATGGCAGCCAGTTCTCTGTAGCCAGCATGGAAGCCTTTGGACTGTGGGTAGAGCACAGGTCAGCTGGGAGCTGACAGTGGGATCTTGTATCTGTCCAGATGTTGAACTGCTGCATTCTGCTCTTCCTCTTACCCTTCAGTTTCAGCAGAGGCAAACCAGCCCCTCCTGAAAACTTTGGATACAGCAATGCCTTCTCTTTGGGATTAGCTGTCTCTCAACCAGCAAGCTTACTGGGCAGTGACAGGGATAGTGTGTTTGCACACTTTATATGCTACACAGCAGATCAGTCTGTGACCTGAAGTCCTCTTGCAACAACACATCAGCACTGGAAGGAGAGCTTCCTTCTCCAGCACTGCTTCCTCCTGCACACATCCTGTTCCCTTCCCACTGTCAAGCCCCTTCATTGTATGTAGTGCTTCCTTGCATTCCCTGCTCTCTCTGGCTCTCTAAGAATGAAGTTTCTTCTTAGAACTGGGTGCTGGGATTGAACTTCCCTTTGATCACAGTCTTTCAGCTTACCTATCAGCCTACCTTACAGCTTTGCTTCTTAAACATTAAGCATACGTGGAAGACCTGCCTAACGCAGAGTGATTTGTATCTGTGTAAGCATTACTGAGGCTTGGGAGTTAACTTATCCCATCTCAGGATACCTGTACTCTTGCTGCAGCTTGTGCATTGCCAGTTGTAAAAGTGTAGTCACATTACCAAAGCGTGGCATGTACCAGCACATCACATAAACACCTCATGTCTCCAGGATCCTGATGCAGTCTGGAGTCGCTGCCCTGTGGTGTCACTGCTCAGGGAATGACATGTATGGACACACTTTAATGCTTTGGTATTTTTATGACTATTGCTTCTTTGCTTGTCAAAAGTATGTTTCCTGTCTTTCAATTTTTCTGCTTTTGTACAGGAGGAACTGCAGGCAAATCTAGATTTGATCCAAACATACAGGCTTCATATTGCGCAGGACATTAACCAAGATAACCTTCAGCTGTTCCTCACCTCATACAACAGGTATAGGATAACTTTTTGCCTAACAGACAGCTCCTACAGCTTCCCTGCTCAGTAGATTTGCTGCCATATGTATTATCCTATTGGGTATTGTATCAGGGGAAGCTTTGTCCTAAGCCTAGTCTTCAGCTGTTTCCTGAGCCAAGCCTAGCCCTTGTGTCTGCCCCCAGACCCTGTCACACCTCAGTAGATCATCTCTGGGCACACAGCAATGCCATGAGAGGATGGATCCTGTTTTCTGGGAATGACTACTGGGGCTCCTGCTCAGGGCATGACACACAGAGTTGCCTGGGTGGTGGAGCCAGCACTGATGGTTGGATTTTGTGTGCCCCTTTGATATCCAGTTTCCTTTGCAAATTTAGTGGAGCATTGTTCTGTTTTGTCTTTCAGTCGTAAAGACCTGGAAATTGAGAGACCAGTTGTTGGTGTCAATGAAACGATTGCAAAAACACTCAAGTAAGTTGTCTGAATCAGCCTATCTCAGTTGCTGACTGTGCAGTCTCTTCAGCAGAAAAGATGCTGTTGCTTCTCAGCAAGAGCTGCACCAAGCCCAAGTGCTGGGAAGATTGTCCAAGACAGTCCCAGGCTGTGGTGCAGGACTGTCAGCTGCAATGGGGCAGAGGTGTCTGGAAGTCCTCTCATTAAGAACACATTGAGATTCTCCAGAAGGCAGTGTCAGAGGCTCATGTTTGCAACAACAGTGGTGGTTGATATGCATGGAGGGGATAGTCTGGGTGCGTCTGCAGGCCCTGGAGAATGTTTTGGTACAACAAAATGCTGAGGTGTGATGGCAGGCAGGGATTTTGCCAAGCCTTTTTTTTGTTAACCTTTCATGAGGGTGTTGGTTCACAGAGCTCAACCTTCTTAGAAATCCCTTGGATGCACTTTGAGTAACACCTCTGTTTTGGTTTTTGAGCAGGTGCCCTGCCTTGCTTGTTGTTGGTGACAACTCACCTGCTGTGGAAGCAGTGGTATGTATCCATGAGCTCTTTGCTCTTGTGACATTAGCCCCACAAGTCACTTCGCAACCCTGCAGTGCTTTCACCTTGCCCAGAATTAGTTACAGACAATGGCTCTTTGTCCCAAACTCTCTTCCAGTCCCCCAGCTACTCGTGGGAGAGCCAAGGCTCAGGGGGCCTGAGTGGCCCTCAGGGCAACTCCAAGGTGAGGATGGCAGAATCTGAATGAGCACCCTGCTCATTCACCCTGCTCATCAAACAGGTGATGCAGAGGACCCTGTTCAGGATCGTTCATCCTTCCCCAAGCTGCCTGCAGTTTGGTTCAAGTCTTGAATTGCTGTTGTTTTGCTGTTACACTGAGGCTACCTGGGGATTAAAAAGAACTGACTCCAGTTCTTGGGGTGGGGAGCCATGTAGAGCTCTCTTAGAGCACTGCGTCATCAGGAAGGCAGCACGTAGGAGCTGTTGCCCTCTGCAGACACCCATAACCCACTTCCCTCCCAGCACAGCTGTAAACAGGGCACGGTACAGGGTAGTGTGTTTGTGGTGGATGTTGCTCCTCCCTGTCAGCCAGGGATTGTGGGGAGACCAGGGGGTTGTCAACAAAAGCAGCTGTCTAAAACTGTGGAAGAGTGTAGGAGTCTCCTAAAGCAGTAACTTGAACCTAGGAGCCATGTATGGAGAGCATTTTATGGCCATGGGCTGTTCCCTTGGTCTGTTTGATCTGGAAGTCTGAAATTAAGTCTGCAAGTTTTGACTTTTCTAGGATAATGTCCTTGATTCCCATTGCTTACTGGCCACAGCACAGTATGGGATAGGGTCTTCTGCATCTTAGTGTGCCTGTCTGGCTGCCTGGGTTCCCAGCCCTCCCCTAACCTCCCCTGCTGAGGTTGCTTTTCCTAGGGCCCCTGCCTATTCCCTTTTTGCAGCAGCCTTACAGAGAAGAGGTGGTGGTGGCCCCCTTGTCTGGCCAGGGGACTGAGTGATGTCCCTCATGCTGCACAGAAATCTCCTTCCCTCCCAGTCTTGCTGTCAGAGCGCAGAAGGTGCTCCAGGGTTTCATAGTGCATCCCAAAACTAGGGGATGATTTCACCTGAAGTCATGACCTGTCATCACAAGGTCCCTTGGATGGAACACCTGCCGTTCCTCCCTGGATCTTTTATTCATTGTTCACTTCCTACGTGATCTCTGCTTTCTTGCTCAGTCCTTCCTGGCTCCAGAGAAAGTGGCTGAAGACAGCCACTGCTTCTGGTGCAGCTACCCCACATTTTACATCTGACTCTTCAAGTTTTCTGTGTGACACTATGTCCTTCTCTCCTTTTTTCTAGGTTGAATGCAATTCACGTCTTGACCCAACCAAAACTACCCTTCTGAAGGCAAGTGCCACTCTAGAATCATTCTGGCCAGCACAAAGACACTATTTTTGCTCATCTCGTTAGATTTTTGCCTTCCATACATTTGGCTTTAAGAAGTTTGTGGACAGTCTTTCAGGGCTGTGCTCTCTCCTCCATGGAGCCAGGGCTGAGAGGGAAGAGTTTGTCAGGGTCCCCAAATCCCTGCTTTATGGCCACCTTCAACTGGTAGGGAAGACCCCTGAGATTAGAGATGCCCTCCACCCTGCTCTCTGCAGCAGCAGCATCCTTTTTCCTAGCTTTGTACCAGTCCTGCCCACCCTCACCTGTGGCCCTGCAGTGTGCCAGACAGCAGCTGGATGGAAATGCAAAGTGACAGGTTTGGCTGGGGGAGAGGTGGCAGTGGAAGGTGCTGGGCTTCTGGAGTGTGGCCTGAGATCACCTGGTGACATGGCCTCCAAAGTGCAGGGTTCCTTCAGCAGCAGGTCCCTGAAGGTGTGCCAGCTGGCCTTGCTCTGGCTGTAGAGGTGAGATGGTGGAAATTGCAGTGTGGTGCTCTCAGCCATGGTGGGTGGGTGGTGCTGGTGTGGTTTGGGGTTGTCCTGGGCAGGAAGGACAGCTCACCCAGCCTTTTGTTTCCTGTTGCAGATGGCTGACTGTGGGGGCTTGCCCCAGGTGGTTCAGGTGAGACAAACCTTGGCTCTCCCATGGCATTTGGGTGGTACAGAGCCCTTTGTTCTTCTTGCACTAAAGCCGCCCTCTCTGTTTCCACAGCCTGGCAAGTTGACTGAAGCCTTCAAGTACTTTGTACAGGGAATGGGCTACAGTAAGTGGCAAACGTAACTTTGTGGTTTGGAGCAGGGTTGTCATGAAGGGAACTCAAGCTTTCTGGTCCATCTGGCATCTGTGTCCCTACTTCTGAGCTAGTGTGGTTGCCAGGAGATCCATCCATGCTGGAAAATCAACTAGTGTGCTGACAAGCTTTAGCAAACCAGTGTTGTTCCCTGACATGTGTTGGCAACTCCTTTCTGGTTGCTGGTGTTGGTAAAACCTTGTAAGTCTGTCTTTGTGCCAATCCAGAAAAATGTGTTCCCAAGAACAGCAGATCTGTGCATACCTTCTCCAAAGGGGAAGGAGGTAGCAGTGCAGCCCCACGACTGGTCCGGGTACATGAGAGCTCTTCCCTTTCTCCTCAGATGTTCCTGTTTCTCTCAGACTCGCCAGGGTTAAGCAATACTCCAGAACAAATCCCTCTAATGGCAGAACAGGTTACTGGGTGACTTCCGAGGCACCCAGGGAGCCCAGAGAGAGCTGTGCTTTGCACCAGTGCATGTCCTGCCCTATGGCTTCCTCCCCATGCTTGGAAGCAGAAGACATTGTCACCTGAGTGTGTCAGACTAACAGCTGCTCAGCTCCCTGCCCTTGGTGCTCCTGAGGGATGGGAGGAGAAGGGCTTCTTTACTTCTTTATCTCCAAGAAGGGCTTTACTGCTCATGAACATCAGGAGAAAGGCTTCTCAGTGCACTACAGCAACTCTCTCTTACCTGTTGGGGCCAGGAGTTCCCTTTTGTGGATGAGCCTTCAAAAGCTGGAGTTAGGGAAGGAGCTGGTTTGTGTGACTGGCTAACCACTCAGCATGGCCACTGTGGGAGCTGGAACACTTGCAGTGGTCTCCTCACAGCTTTGCCAGCTCATGGTCAGGACTTAGCAGAAGCTGTCCTTTTCCTCAGGGCTCTGCAGGTGACACAAACGTGTGGGACAGTCATGTTCTCCAACGCTGGCCAAAGGAGCCTGATCTTGCAGAGGAAGATGCTGTGTGAGGAGGGTCCCTCAGCCTTACTGAGAGCGTTTCAATGTTCATGTCTTTTGTGTTCCTGGTGTTAGTAAAGTCAGCAAGTGCTGTCATCAGAGCAAGGGCTTCAGCAGCACTTTGGGGGTCAGCTCTCATCAACAGGATGTGCAGCACTGGAGGACAGGCCAGTTTTCTCCTTCCAGAATTAGTAGCTGGTACCAGAACAGTTTTCCCAGCTTTGGTGGGCAAGACTGTGGAACACTGTGGAGCGTGGTCAGTTTTCTTGGGGAGAACAAGGTAGAAGCAAAACACAGCTGGGCACTGCTTAAAATACAGAAGCCAGTTCTCCAACAGCTGTTCCTGTGCCTGCTGTACATGGGCTGAAGCAGCTGGATGTACTTGTGCTGACGCTGCAGGTGGAAGGTAACAGCCTTGCAGGAGACTTGTAGCAGGAGTCTGATGCTGTTATCCCAAAGACATGAATTTCTGTCCCGTATTTGGAGTTACACAGTATAACCCAGGGAAACAGTATCTCTATTGAGCAGGTGTGGAGTGTGCAGTGGGGAGTTAATGTCACCAGGTACAGTGTGATTTTCAGCTAAAGGCATTGATCTGGCCCCGATGGGTTTTTAGATGAGCTTGGCCTCTCCCTGAGATGCTCATTAGCAGCTGCTCTTACAAATTCTGGGAGCTTTCCATGCAGTGTATGAGCTGGG
This sequence comes from Corvus cornix cornix, assembly GCF_000738735.6. Taxonomy (NCBI): domain Eukaryota; kingdom Metazoa; phylum Chordata; class Aves; order Passeriformes; family Corvidae; genus Corvus; species Corvus cornix. Next base: position 410,411 of record NC_046349.1, on the reverse strand, counting down.
AACAGAAAGAAAGGTAGCTGGGGGTCCCAGGAGTAGTGCAGCCACTAGTCACACACCGCAACTAATTGGCTCTTTCCTGTATTCATCCCTTTCCTTGTCTCATGTTGTTTCCAGTCCCTTATGTGCAGCTCAGCCACCTAAGCACTGAGTCAGGTACCTCCAACCGTGCATCCACCTCGGCCCCAGTCTGTGTGCTGAGTGGAATTGTCCTCTGGGTGCTTTGCTCTGTCTCAGCATGTCCTGCTGTGGGTGGGCTGATTGTTGTACTGTGTGTGCTATGGGTTTCCACCTTTCATTTGTATTTTGTTGATTGTTGCATGACTTCAGCTCTGTGGTTTTCTAGAGTGATGAGACTGACTTTCAAAAGGTCACCCATGCCATAGCTGCCTTGGTTTGCACAGACACTGGCCGTGGCTGCACTTGCAGATGATCAGTTACACTGCTGGCATTTGCTCACCTTGGACCTTTTGAAATTGGGCCTTAAACATCTTGCTTTAGACATGCAAAGACTTAATTTTGGCAGTGAAGAGTGAATTTTCTTCCCAAGGGTACAGCTCTTTCTGTGCTTACCCAGTGACACATACCCGAGTGACTGTGGTCCTGGCTCCAGGAACTGCCTTCTTGTCTGAGTCTCACATTTGTTCTCTCTTGCAGTGCCAGCAGCCAGCATGACTCGGTTGATGCGCTCCCGTAGCCACTCCTCCTCCAGCGTGGGCTCTGGCGAGAGCAGCCGCAGCCGGTCTCATGCCAGCACCCATGGGGAAGGAAGTGTTGGAACCCCAGAAGGCATTGACCTCCAGGCTGCACCTCAAACTATGGAAGTATCCTGTTAGGCAGGAGCCCCTTTTCTGGATTCAGACAGCTCCACTCAACCCCACTGAACCCACTCAGAATTTAGCATTTCATCTGACATGGCATTAACTGTTCCCTCTAACCTGTGCATGCCCATCTGAGCAGCCACTTCCTTGGTAGTCTGTACTTGACATTACTTTGATCCTTTCTGTATCCCCTTGGCATCAGAGTCTCTTTAAAACTCATTGACATTCCATGGTCTTAGTAAGTCCCATTACTGTACATGCTGATGCCATCTCCTGTCTGTGCTGTGTATCAATCCAGATGACAGCCGTTGTCTCCCTTCTTCATTTAAATATAATTTCTGTGGCTTTGTGAGGTTTAGAAATGCTTTCTAGTTGTGCTTCTGCTAAAGGACCCTTGTGGTGCAGTTGGTATGTCATTGGTGGGATGTGCCACGAGGATGTGGCACTCCAGGCACTGGAGCAGACAGTGCTCTGTGTGGAGCTGTGCCTGGGGCGTGGAACCCACTGGAAGGTCTGTGTGTTTCCAGGGCTGTTTCACATTCCAGGCAGCCTGAGGACAAATGGTCAGGAATACTGTCTTGATCTTACCTGTGTATATGTGTTAAGAAGGAGCAGAGTGATTTCTTACCTGAGCCTCCTGAAAAAGCAAAGCAATTAACCAGTAAACTACACTAACAAGGTGCACTATTAACCCAGTACAAGGGATTAAACTCCAGCAGCCCTGGCTCTAGACCACTTCTGCAACCCTCTGCTGGCCCAGCAGAAGGGCAGGATGCAATGACACATGGTCACTGTTCTGCCCTGGCACAGGTGAATCATTTGAACATTGAGCAGGTTGTGAAACGGGAAGCAGTGCCTCTTGCCAGGTGGAGATCGCAGAATCTGCTGCACTGCCAGCTGTGTCCCACTGCTGCTGCCCCAGGCAGGGTCTGCACAGGGTGCAGTTATGTGGGGGCAGGGAACACCAGTGATGTGACAACCAGCAATCACACATTCCTGTGAGTCAGGTCAGAAGGGTGAGCAGTGAACACCTATGTGCAGGTAGTAGTTACTGTCTTTGTGGAATTCACAATTCTGCTATGTTTTTACACCCGGCTGGGTCACCAAGGGTGGACAGCAGATGCCTGCTACGGGCCAGGGTCTGGTGTTAATGGGAGAAAAGGGATAAGTGGTCAGGCTACTGCAAATCTCAATTGATAAGCAAAACATCCTTTCCTCACTGCTGTGCAGCCCTGACCCAATGGGAGCCAGCTCCTCCCGGGGTCATGCTCATGTTCTGCTCCATTTCAGGTAGGGAATGGGACCGGGAGGCTCTGCCTGAGGGGGACTTTGTACCGGTTATTGAATAAAGCTGTAACTGAGTTTCATTGTTACTCTGTGTGCTCTTGGTGTTTCTCTTGGCACAACCTGCACCCCTGGGGGTTTGGCCGTCTGAGTGTGTCCTGCGGCAAGCAGCAAACTCGTCCCCGTGGCAGGGAGAGGACTGGGCACCTCTGCACCAGGATAATGTGGTTGGTGGCCCTGTGGCCCCTGGTAGAAGGCTGTCCAGGGACATTGGAGAGCTGGTCCCTGCCAAAATGCAACTAGAAATTTCCAGAATGGAAACAACAGGTTTGCTGCAACACAGGCAAGAACCACCTCCCTCCCAACAGCCAGCACTTGGAGCCATGAGCACTCCGAGCCACCTGCTGTCTCTGGAGCAGTGCTCTGCACTGGCATGTTGCACAAATATGACACAGAGCTCACTTGTGACAGGGCCACTGTCACAGCATGCGAGCACCAAGGGCAGTTCGGGCAGCAGGGGAATGTGTGTTGGCACATCCACCCCGCAGCCGGGCACAGGGAAGTGACGTGCAGCAGCCTGGCATGGAACACACCTGGTTCTTCACCTGCTGTTTTCCAGACCCAGTTTCTACTCCCACTGTCAGGTGTCACAGTTACCCTCTGTGTCTGGAGCGGGGTTACGGTGCTGGGCATGAGTTAGTCCCAGTCTCGCTGTCACGCTCCTGCAGCTGCCTGCCTGGACTGTCTGAGACCTTGGGGGAGGTCATTGCAGAAATGAGACAAAGTATTCTCAAGCATTGCAAACTGGATGAAAGTTGAGACTGGGAAAAACTGGCCAGTTTTATCAATGAACAAACAGTGGCAGTAGAAAGGGATCAAATGAGCAAAACCAGAATTTAAATCTATAGGAGACAGGAGACCACCAAAGAAACCTGGCCCCTGGACACGGTGGGAAGTTCAGCACTTCTGGATGCAGGTGTGGATACAAAGCACCATGTGCAGGAGAGAAGCCAGTGTAGGTGCAGCACTGGGATCTAATATGATCTGCTGACTGCACCCAGGAATGGTCCTGCCTTCAGAAGTACAGACCAAAAGAAAGGAAACACAGTATTTAAATGACAGTGAAATGAGTTAGAGGAAGTGATCCCACAGCAGGGATCAAGTGCTGTTCATGATGATGTGGAGAAGGAGAGCTCCAAGCTCCCGACTGCTCCTGGACCAGGAGCCCAGGTTAGTATGGAAATTAGACTTAGCAATTTGGAAGAGGAGTGATTTAGTGGAGAGTGCTGTTGTCATGGTGGCTCATAGGCTGATGCAAGGCAAGATCTGTAGTGATGGTTGGAAGGATTTAATTGTCCTTAAAATAACTGGGAAAAGTAGACTTGTTTTTACATAAGCAAATGTTTTTCCTGTTAAAAAGGCAAAAAAATCAAAGGCAAATACAAGGTGAAAAATCAGTTTAGTAAAGGGACAAAGTGTTTCGTTGGGTGCCATGAACTACACCCACCAAATCCAGGCACAGAGCTTGAGCTTGGGACAGCCTTGCCTGAGCTTGGATCCTGATCCCTGCTGACTGTTGGAGTGTGAGCAGGGCAAAAATGTGCATTCCCATCCCTCGAGGGGCAGCCCAGAGGTTGGAGTAAGACCTTGCAAATTGGTGGAGTTTCCTTGACCTCTTCCTGCTCTTGGGAACTGGGATGCCCAGTGGAAGGGGCAGGCAAATGGAGCCAGCATTTTTCTATGCTCACCCTTAGGACTGAATTCCCAATTGCCCAAAACCTTGGGACAAGTTCATTCAGTGGCGTGTCTAGCCCAAGATCCCAAATTTGTGTATCAGTGGCTCCTTCAGCAGCACAGGGTGAGCCTGGCTTAGCTCAGCTCCAGGTCACTGATGGAAAAATACAACTCGCAGCCACAGGCTGAGGTTTCTGCATGGGGGCTGCAGGGCCTCAAGTGCTGATGGGGGTGGGGGGGTTCTGCAGAACCCAGAAATCCATGGACCAAGTGTTTGGCTACCCCCAGCCCTGGGGCCGAGCTGCAGCCAGCCCCTGCCCCCTCACACCTGGACATGTTCCTTTGCAAAAGGGATGGTGTCAAACTCTTCTTGGTGCCAGAAAATGCTGGGAGGAGCAACAGCCAAAGATGGGGAATTGGGAGGCTCAGAATTGATGCTGGGATTTTTCCTTGTTTTGAAGGCAGAAGGATGGGGGGGTTGTGGGATGAGCAGTGGGGAGGGATGTCCATCCTGGAGGTGTTCAGGGTAGAGCCACAGCAAAGCTGTGTCAGTCACACACTGAGGAGGACACAGGACTGGGGCCATCAGGGGCTCTTGCCTCCCACAGCAATCGTTTGGTCTCAACTCCTGAAACACCAGGTGGCTGGGCCTCACTTTGCCTGGAACCTTGGTCCTCCCCACCAGATCAAGGTGCACAAGCTGGTGCATTTCTGCTGCCCCAGGTGTGCCCAGGCTGGGGGGAAGAGAGGGCTCCTGGGTCCCTCCTGTGGCCTGAGACACCTGTAATGTGTTTGTAGGCCATGTACTATGCTTTTGCACCCCACATCCCCAAGAACCACAATGGGGCTGCACCACCACTTCCAAGAGCAAATGAATCTTCTCCCAAACATTATCAACCCTTTGCAAAACAGCTCTGCTGATCTCAGGGCAGGCTCAAGGGGGTCCTGACCCCCAACAGTGTCATAAGGCCCAAAAGCCCTGTTGAACCTGAGTGCATTTCACATTGCCAAGGTGGTTACAATTGACCAGAAACTTTCATGTTTCAGCACAGACAGAACAGGATGTGCAGCTGCAGCTGCAGCAGCAGCAGGGCTGCGGCAGGAGGCTGCAAGAATCTGTTCACATGGCGGGGGCACAGAAGGAAACAGTGGGGGGACACAGAGTGTTGCTCAGCTGGGCCATGAGTTCAGGAGCTGCTGAGAGCAAATCCCAAGGACGTTCCTCAGGGCTGGATTGCAGGGAAGGGATGCATGTGTGGATCAGAGGGTTCTGACCTCAGGCAGGGGGAGGGGGGCTGGTGGATGGTGCTGGCTGGGACAAGCAGTGTTTGCTTTGAAAGGTGAATGATACACACACACAGTTTGGGCAATGAATGGTCCCACACCAGCAGCAGCTGCTGAGGATGGAGATGGGACAGAGCTGGGGCTGCACCCACTCATAACCCAACCGAGACCAGGCACAGACAGGCTGGGCAGAGCTGGTGTGGGGCAGAGCTGGTGTGGTGTTGGGTGCGGGGCTGTGCTGGTACGGGGCAGTGCTGGGTGCAGCACTGTGTTGGGCAGGTCCATGAGCATCGCACCTCCCCACCCCGCCCATCACATCCAGCACCATGCTGAGGGCCCTGGTGCTTCTACAACTGAGGAGGCACCCTGGTACACTCCCCCTTCACTGCGACCACCCTGGGGATGGCTCCTTTCCAGCCTCAACTTATGAGTCCTGTCATCATCCCTGCTCCCACTCATACGTGTGACCCATCCGTCCCACTTGCCCACCCATAAATCCCATGCGATGCCCACAGTGCCTTGAGTGCCTGCAGGGACTTTGCTGGGCCTGGTGTCCGTACTCAGGGCTCTGAGGGGCTCAGCTGAGTGATCTGTGACTGAGTGAAAAGGAGAAACCCTCTAGTGTGTGCACGTCACAGGAAGCAGAAGCAACCGCAGCCCCAGCACCTCACAGCCCTTCACGGCAGCACTGCCAGGAGCAGCTCCAGCACCAGGACCTGAACACCCAACCCTAGAGCGGGGCCAAGGGCAAACCAAGAGGGTCTGGCAAGGACAGGGATTGCCACCCTGGGTGCCCTGAGGCCCCTCCATGCAGGGAGGGCAGAGCTGGCCAATGGCTGCCCAGGCATGACACCACCCAAACAATGGTGGCAGCGGTGAGGGGCAGGTAAGTGGAGTTCACCTCTCCTGAGGGCAGGAAGGTGTTAGGGCAAGGGAGGGGAGGGGTTCAGCCTGAGACAGTTCTGGGTCACACGCAGCTCTGGTGGCAGCTCTCCATGGTCAAGGAACTGAAAGAGGCATTCCCGCAGCTGCTGAATCTCCATGGGGGCCAGCAGCTTGGGACGTTGGGATGGGTGCCCCACATTCTGGGGGACATGGGGCTAGGGTGGGATGGCAGCACTCAGGGAGTCAGCCTGGCTGGGAGCTGTCTACTATGAGGCTGCAGAGGCCCTGTCCTGGGGAGTACCCACACACGCTCTGGGGTGGTGATGGGACAATGGTTTTCTCAAAGTGCTGCCTGGGAAACTGCCTGCCAGGCTCAGCCACAGCCCAGAGCCCTGCCCTGGACCATGCTGACATCGCCCTGCATCAATGCCCTGCCTGGGTGGGGAATGCTGACCCAAGAACCAAGTCCCTTCCAGACAGCAGCAGCTCAGGCCAAGGCCCTTGGGGGCTGAACCCCAAGAATGGGGAATTTGCCCAGCCGGGAGAAGTCACTCAGCATCCCAGCAGCGTCTGCCGACACCGCACAACCTCCACTGCCCACACAGGCAGGTGAGTGCCCAGCAGCTGCGAGCTCATTCCAGCACCCAGGCTGGTGCTGCCAAGGGAATGCTGAGCCCTCTCTCCTTCCCTGCAGTCCCCAGTGGCTTCCAGGCCCTGGCCCTCTGTGACTTCCCCTCCAGCGTGGGGGTGGCTGCTGTCCTGAGGATGGGGGAGCAGCTCCGCATCCTCTCTGAGTAAGTCTCTGCACTCCTGCTCAGTGTCCAGCCTGTGGTGCTACAGTGCTGGCATCCATCCTGTATGTCTCTTCCCTCCCCATCCTGCAGCCCCTCAGCCCCTCAGGATGGCTCATCCCTCTTCCCCACAGGGATGGAGAGTGGTGGCTGGTGGCATCTGAGGTGTCTGGCAAGGAGTGTCACATCCCCAGCAGCTGTGTGGCCAAGATCAGGCACAGGTAAATGCTGAGAAGGATCTATCCCAGGGAGGGCCCCAGGGGAACATGGCTCCACCACAGAACCTGGCCAACCCTGAGGCCAGACTCCGGCCACTCCTCTGGGACGTCCTGCCCTGAGAAGTGCTGGGGCTGGGGGGGTGGCATGGCATGCTGGAGTGTCCGCAGGACATGCCCCAGTTGGGGCAGGATGGGCCCCGGGGTGCTGGGTGAGAGGCTCTGCAGTGCCCGCTGTCTGCACAGGTGGCTGTACGAGGGCGTCAGCCGGCAGCAGGCAGAGGAGCTGCTGCTCCGTCCAGGCAACCACAGTGGATCTTTTCTGATACGAGAGAGCCAGACCAGGCAAGGTGAGAGCCCTCAGACCCATCTCCATTACTATCCCAGCCCTCCCCGTCGGGGTGCCAAGGAGCGAGAGGGAGTGATCTTCCCTTGCTCACATCTAATGGCAGTGGCCCTGCCTATGGGGCTGCGTCCTGGTATTGCTGCCCCCCACTCTGTGCTGAGCCCCTGCCATGGGGCTTCAAAAGAACAACCAACCATCAGGTTCCTGCAGCTTTGGGTTATGCAGAGAGGTGGCAAGACTAAGCCTGCAAAATGAAACAGGGCCTATCACACCAAGGGGACCCTGTGAGGGGATCCTGCCAGGTGCCACTGTGCAGGTGGCTGGTGGCACCGACGTCACCCGCTTGTCCCCGCCATTCCCTGTCACCAATGTTGTTTTAAAGGTGCTCATGGCATGGGGCTGGCACAGGGATGCTTGCAGCCACAAAGCCCGTGGGGAGAAGGGTGATGCCTGCTGCTTCTGTAGGATGGTTGAATCCCTGCAGTGTGCAGGAATGCAGCAGGCAGCGGGGCTGAGCAGGACAGGGGCCTGGGACAGCCCAGGCAAGTGCCCTTTGCCCTGTGCCTGGCAGGCTGCTATTCCCTGTCGGTGCGCCGTGGCGAGCGAGCTGCCTGGGCCTCGGTGACTCACTACCGCATCCACCGGCTGGACAACGGATGGCTTTACATCTCGCCCCGGCTCACCTTCCCCAGCCTGCACAACTTGGTGGACCACTACTCTGGTAATGCCCCACCAGCCCCCAGCACCCTGGAGCTGTGTGTGGGATGTCCTATGCTCCAAAAGGAGGGAGGGGAAAAAGGTGGCAGCTGGTCCCCCCCTGCCCAGGTGTGCCCAGGTTGGGGGGCAGGGGGTGCACCCTATTGATGCTGCTGGCTCCCTGCCCAGAGTTCAGCGAGGGCCTCTGCTGCCGCCTCAGCGAGCCCTGCTCCACGGAAGCACCAAGGGCGGCCCCAGCCTCCACACCACCGGCTGTCATCAAGAAGCCATCGCTCCACTGGGATAAGATTGAGAGGTGAGGGCAGCTGGGGCAGGGGCTGGGACTCCCCCACCTGACCCTCAAGGGGCTGTGGGCTGCCTGCTGACTGCCTTATATCCTCCAAGCAGCTCCCTCCTGTTCTCGGAGACCGCATCCCCACCGGAGGAGTCTCCCATCAGCCAGGGCCTGCGGGAAGCCATCAGCTCTTACCTGATCCTCTCAGAGACTGACACCCCTGAGCCAGACCCCACACGAAAGGGGGTGAAGAACAGCTGAGGACAGGGTGCCACTTGCCCACAGCTCAGCCTTGAGCCACAGCTCATCTCCCAGCTCAGCCTTCTCCTGCTTTCAGCTACAGTCACTCATTGGTGCTGGGGCCCATTGGCCAGAACTTGGGACAGCCAAGACCAATATGGAGCCTGGCAGGCAGCAATGCTGGAGGAGGCAGGTGCCTGAGGGCCTGTTTTTCCCTCAAAGGACACTTTGGGACAGGATGCTTGAACACCCTGAGCTTCACCCAACACCCAAGGGGGGAGGAGGCAGAGGCTGCAGAGAGAAGGAGCCCTGCCTGCCCCACAGGCTGCAGCGGGGGCCCTGGCATCTGTGCTCCCAAAGCAGCAGAGAGAGGATGGAAATGTTCAACAAACCAAATCCTGGCCCTCCCCCATCAGACCTCTCAAGTTCAAGCACAACCATTTTAGGGGTGTGGGTGTCTGTGCAGGCCTGTGGGCAGCAGCCAGGGACCCTCAGAATGCTCTCACCCCCATAACTCAGCCACTCTGCTTGCTGGGACCAGCATCCAGGGGTGAACCAGCCCCTGGTAGTGCCCAAAGCAGCTGATTTTTAAACCTTTTAACAACATGGATTGTAAGTTCTGCAAAGCAGGATCCTGCTGGACATGCAGCAATAACCATCTGTAGCGTCTCAATTAAAAGGCACCTCCTTCACAGCTGAGGCTTGGTGAATATTATCGTCACTTGCCCATGGGGCCAGTTTCACTGCCACAGCCTGCAGGGATTTGCTCCAGCCATGGCCCTTGGTGGCCCCTGCCAGAGTGAGCAGGCAGCCACGGGCCAGTGCTGGTCCTCAGCCAACTCTCTTCGGGTAAATTCATGAGCCCAGTAGGTTTAAAAGTGTAATTTAACATCAGAACTGCTGTTCTAAGGAACAGTGGGGAAAGAAATGGGTCTGTGCCAGGAATAGATTATTCAGAGAAGTAGAATGCAAATACTCATGTACAACCCTGATCCCAGCTACACCGCAGGGCTGAGGGGCCTGAAGAGCAGCAGAAATGCCTCAGAGCAGCCACACTTCAGAGCCTCTGCTTTCAACAGGCCCTTATCAGCAAAGCTGGAGCTTCCTCTGTGGCCAGAAGCGGTGCAGAGCAATTTTGCTGCTTGGCACCATCCCCCTCTTCCTTCCCTCTCTGCACCCCGAGGCCAGTGCAGCAAGACCTCCCGTGGCCTCCAAGCTGCAGGGCTCTGGCTTGGACATGCTCTAATCCCTTCCTCATTTTCCTGTCTGATGAGCTCAATCTTGCAACCTACCATCACTTTCTCATTTCCTTCTCTACCCAGAGCTTTACAGACCTGCTCAGCCCCAGCCTCCAGCCCAGGTGGCCTCAGCACAGAACAGGCTGGGGTTTGTCCCTGCCCTTGTCCTGCTGCTGTCATGCTTGGGGCCCCAAGGTAACTCAGAAGAGTTTTGCATCCTTTATTTTTGCTATTGACCCAACATGGCTCTTGGGTTCCTCCCTCCATCACTGACCTGCACCCAGGTTGCTGGATGCATTTACACAAAGGGCCACAGTCAAGAGCCTGCTGCTCTGGCATTTGTAACCTGGAGCCAGGTAAAATGGGACAGATGTAGTTGGAAAGGCTGTTCAAATCCTTCCCCATTGCCAGCAGCCTCTGAGCCCTCCAACGTTCCTGTCCCGAAAATCAACTTGTTCTGGGCATATGCCACTCATGCTGGGAAATGTCTTCCCAGGGCACCCCTGGCACATTCCCTGCCTCTCATGGTTGAATGCTGCAGCCTGTGAACACCACGGGCATGAAGCAGGTTTTGACAAGCAGCAGAGGCACAGAGTGGGTCCAACAGCTCCAAAGAGTAGTAGCGCTCTGCCAGCCGGAGGAGAGCAAAGCAGAAGTGGTGACCACGGGGCTACTCTCCCAGGCAGTGCAGGACAGGCACACTGAAGGCTCTGAAGGGACAGAACAAGCCCCAATGAGACCCACAAGTGCCAGGGCAGGGGAGGACCCACCAGCTACCCCAGCCACCCCAGTGTGGGCAGCTGTGAAGGCACAGCAGGTCTTCCCTCGTGGTGTTCTGAAGGCCCAGGACCCTCACAGGGAGAGGAGCTTCCCAGCTGCTCCCCAGTGTTCAGGGCACCTTGCGATTGTGACCAGTGGCCAATTTGGCCAGATCAGCCACCCTGTGGGCAGCACAGGCCTCGCCAAGAGGTGTGTCACCACTTCCTCTGAAGTCACAAGTACTTTGTGTTACAAACCGTACAAACTGTAAGTACAAACTTACTCGGAGATGGGAGTAACTCAGGTTCTTGTTAATAGATCCACTGGGGTGGATTAGAGCAAAACCACACTGAAATGCTCAATGTGTATAAATACCTGTACAGAGGGTTTCTTTTAGAACAAATTGGTTGCAAAGGGGAGCAGGTACATAGTCGTTTTGATTATTATTATCTATAGTAATATAACAATATGAAAGTATTGCAAAATTGTCACTGCAATTCCTGAAGCTGCAGGAATAAAAGAAACTCTCCAGTACCATCTTTCAAGTGTTAGAGAATCAGGCATTACTTTATTCCAGCTAGGATGTGCAGTAGAAATCATTCCAGCTCACCTAGTTCTTTGCCAGACTCTTCATTTAAAACCCAAAGGAATTCTCATTCACTGGTTCTACATTATACAATTCTTAGTACTCGATTCATTATTGATCCCTTCACCTTCAATGCTAATTTGGTCCTCATTCTTCTTATCAATCTTTTCCCAGACCACATGACTCCACCCTAACGAGAGGGTGATGTTTGTTAACGGCCATTTCTCTCTGTATCTTCTGGCTACTCCCAACCTGTAGATGGTGATTTTTGTTGATTGAAGCCCATCAGGCCTCACCCAGCAAAACTCAAACCCTCAGTGAACTGAGTCTTTTAAAGAGAAACATCAATTCTGCCCCTCCGCCCTCCTTCCCCCTTGGCAAAGGTGAACAAACCCATGCTGCTGCCTGCTTCGAGCTGCCCTTCCCCCTCCCTGGTCAAACAAGCCAGGACTTGCCTCTGCCATGTGCTCTGAACTCCTTTGTTCCAAGCTTGGGCAAAACCAAATGTAACTCAATCTCTTTAGCAGTGTCTCATTGGCCTGTCACCCCGGGTCCGCCCCCAGTCCTCCCCTTTCCCCTTCTCCGAATAAAAGAAGAGCCCAAGAGGGGGGCCACGCTCTTTGGCTTTGCTATTCTTCTGCAAACAACATCTGCGTGTCTGTCTCTGCTTGGAAGCTTCCAGTTGCAGGAGTTAGGCAAACTCCCTCTTTGCTTCTGCTGGTGGTATCAGCTTTGCAGCTACCATTTGCCGCTTTCAGAGCTACTGAAATGCTGGATTGCCCGTGCTACCTCTCTAGGCTGCTCGAGGCTTTCTAAGGCATTGAACTACGAGCCTAGCCAGTAAAAAGCTGTGAGTATTCCACAAACCCATGACTAAAGTTACTTTAAAAATTTTAAAAGTTGTATCATTTCCAACAATATGAAACCACAAAAATATCACCCAAGGACTTGTATAAGGGAAAAAGAGAAAGAGAGAAAGAAAAGGAGGAAGGGAGGGAGGATAACAATGTGGAAATCTCACCACCAGTCAGCTTTCAAAGAGTCTTGACTGTTGCAGCTTAGCTGTCCTCTGGTCAAAGTGATGGTCCTTCAGGGGCAGGGGAAAGCAGCCCACAAAACACAAAGTCCGATGGGTTAAAATACACTCAGGCCAGGAATGCCCAGGTACCTCCCCTCGGGTGGGGAGCTTCCAGTCCTGTGGTAGAAAGCCTCAGAAATGAGTCTGGGGGCACTTTGGGAGCCCCTGATGGTTTATGACACCTAAAGACATGACAGCTGCCTCTCAGACATTTGAGCCAGGAACGCCCCATCAGATCTTCCCCTGACATGAGGCTCCATCCTGCCACAAAGTTTGTTATCTCACTCATAGCCTGTCATTCAAGCAAAGCACACCAGTGCCTACACAACCAAGGAATGCTTTGAGTCATTAACCCAGAAAAGTCCAGTCTCTCACACTTGGCAGTATCTGGATGTGTGACCCGGCCAGACAAGTCTATGCTCTGCCCCTCACCGCCCTCAAACCAAACTAGGCATCTCTCCCTGCAGCAGCATGTGCTGGGATCAAAGTGATTTTGAGGAGTTGCAAAGCAGGCAGTGCCATCAGCTCTGAGCCTCTGTGGAAAGGACACAGCTGTGCCCAGAGCCCAAACTCAGAGCAGCATCCACCCAACCCTCACCCCAGGGCATAGAAATCACTGGCTCAGGAGCCCTGGTGTCCCTTGTCATGTCTCTACTCAAGCTCCATGACTTACTTACCAAGTCACCAGTCTGGAAGCCCAGAACGTACACACAGCTTCCACTCCCAAGCCCACGCAGCCCCTCAGAATTAGGTATGGAGCATTACAAGGCTCCATGGCTCCATCCAGCCTCTCCTTTCAAACACCCCAACCAGCAGGAAAACCCCACAGCAGGACAAGATGAATCCCAGTTTTGCTGGTTTGTTCTCAGTTGTTGTCTGCTTCTATGTCGTAATAGGGGAAAAAAAAAAAAAAAAGGTGTTATTTACTGTTAACCTGTTTCAATAGGACCTCGTTCTGGGTTACTCACAGCAGGTATTACCCAGACAAGAGCTGTACACAGATTTTTCCCTTCACAAGAACTGCTGTGCAAGCTGAAGGATTAGCACAAAGCTGTGAGACACTCCTGAACAACTACAATGGCCTGCAGGACTCCAGATCCCCACCGGGAAATCGGAGCAAGGAGCAGCCACGAGCGCTCCCACGGCTGGATGGGGCAGCAGATGGCGGCAGCGCCGATGGTGCACTACCATCAGGCTGGGCATGAACGTGAGCCACGGGCTGGACAACGGTTGGCAGCAGATCCTGTAATTACAGATGATGCTTTGGTCAAGTAACAGCGAGAATATGGTGACTCTACCCACATGAAGGCCGACAGCTGACTGAGAGCTGCCTCCTTCTCTGAGTCTCCATCTATAGAAACCTTCAGATCTGGCAAGTAAATTAATCAGAGGGCACATAAAAACGCGACAAGCCAAAGCACACATCCCATTGAATTATTTCAGATTCAGACCACAACTTCAGAACCCAATTTTGACATTTAAGCGATCATCAAAGACCTGCATGACGACACTGACCTGTGTGACACACTGGGATCTGCCATCAGTGGCTCAAGTCTCTCCAGGCTTCACATGCCAGGCTCCAGCAGTGATGCACCCTCCAGCCTTAAAACCCAATTTCACAAGATTTTTTTTTTTTTTTTTTTTTAATGGAGAATGAAGTTAGAAAGGAAAATATGCTAGGACAAGGGAATGTATCTGCTTTCTTCCCTGAGAGGGAAGAAATGGAACCTGAAGGTATATCAATGCCTGCCCCTGCCTTCAGGCACCCTGGGCCAGGTACACTGCTTCTCCAGCCCTTCCCCTTTCTTTCCTCCTCTTCCCATGCATCTTCTCTGTATGAATTGTTTCAACTGCATCCAGAGCTCCTTGCTTCACACTATCACTAATGCTGCATTTCCTCTGCCTTGAGCTGCTGCGGCTGCTTCTAACAGGCTGCTCGTCCTAATAGAACAAAATTTAGGGTCAGATCACACATACTAGGTACTAATACATTACATACGTTACGATTTGGGAACAAAATGTATGAACTTCTCATTAAACAATATCCAACACAAGCTATTAAGGATATTTATATAACATAGATCTGGAAAACAACAATTTCCTGACTTCAGCAACAGTTAAGATATCTATACACCTGACAAACTACAGTACTTGCATTTCAATGTGATGTGAAGGAAAGAAGTCCAAAATTATTTTATTATCATTAACTGAAACAAAGACTTTACTAAGACTTAACCAACAAAAACCTATTTTTTATTTATTCCAAACACCAAGATACAGAAGTTTTCAAGTTTTGCAAATATTGCTCCAAAACAAAATTCTATGTACAGCCCCTTGGTTCTAATAGTGCATCAACAAAGACAAACACGTGTGTACCCACAGTGCAATGTTTGCTCAGTTCATCAAGGCTCCACGTTGCATTCACTTACCAGTGATTTAAAGAAACAAAAAAGTGACCTGCCAGCCTGAACAGTTGGTCCAGACTAAAAATAACAATGAGGAAACTTGCAAGAACAGGGACAGAAATGAATCCAGGCAGAGCACAATGAAGAATCTTCCCTGAACATGAGAAGTACTACTCTATTTTAAATAAATATTTTCAGTCTTTATCTGCAAGGGCTTCCCCAGCACTACTGAAGGGAAGCAAGCCTCCAGGATCTGCCACTCGATCTACCCATGGGAACTGCCTTTTCCTCCAAACCTCCAGTACTGCCCTGAGCAAAAAATAAACTGACAAGTAAAAACACACAATGAGCACACAGAAGCCATTGCTTGAGAAGAAATCCCCCTTTGGAGCAAGAAGCCTGCCCAGGGACTGAGTGCTTGAACGCCCTCAGACTGGGAGCACAACTAAGCTGTTTCCACACAGCCGTGTCCTGCTTTAGAGATGGTAGCCAGGGAACACCTTTCCACTAGGGAACACCTTTCCTGCTCCATTTCACCTGAAAATCACCAGTTGCCTGGGAGGCTGCTCTGATGCTATTCTGGTTGTCTGGTCACCACCACCTCCTCTAGAACTACACAAACTCAGGTGCCTGACAGGAATGAGACAAGGTGTAAGCATTGGTCTCATCTTCAGAGAGCCAAGTGATCCTTAAAATACCACGCAAGCTTTATTCCAATTGTGTCACAGAAAAGTAAGTTTGTCTGCTGTACGTACATTGTATTCACTATATACCAACTTAGTACTACAAAACCATGAGACAAATTATTCCCTGAACTGAATCTTGGCATAAGAGTCTTAGTTACTGCCTAGAGCAGCCTAATTATTTTGTTTTCTGAAGGAAATAAAATATTCACTTTGTAGAGACTGTAACTCCTACAATAATATTGGATATTTCAGGTTTACATTATTCTTTGCAGAATAAACACATTATAGATCTATATTCCAAATAAATAATTTGTACAGGTATGGGCCTTTCCATTACAACTCTGCTTGAATGTTATCCTTTGGTAGTACCATTGCACACAATAAAATTAAGGTAACAAATCCAGCTTTTTAAGGACACCCTCTCACTGCAAAACCAGCTCACTATATTCCATAGGGAACTGAACTCAGCAACAGCTCTGAAGGAAAACTGAAGTCGCAGCCATTATTTCAGGAGTGGTGATCTGCAGCTGAAAGACTCTGAACCTCTCAAATACTCACAATGTTCCAAAGGTTCTGTATAATGTGACTGAACATCAGCAGCCTTGTCACCTTCCTATCGCAAAGTAAATACAAACTGAAAATTAAAACTTAAGGTATAAAAACGGACTTTGTGAACACAGACCATTTAAGATAATAACCCACTCGCTGTCTGCAAGGACAGCACCTCATGCATAGATCTTGAGGCTTTATTTACACAAAATAAACTGATTCCCAAAACCACACATTCATAGCAAGTCTTTACAATGAACACATCCAGAGTATTGAAAAAAGTCTACATTTCCAAATATAACCGGAATGGCAATTATTAACAAATGGGTAAAAATACATCACATCCATGACAGACCATGCTGCAGTCTGAACTCAGAGCGTGGCTCCAGTCCTTTCCCGGTGGCATTCCATACCACTGCAATGAGGGTATCCCACCAGCAACTGCTGCAGGAGGCACAGGATGGCTGGATTTAAGAGCTCGAGAATGCACATAAACACCATGTTCACGGGCTTCCCCAGTACCGAGTCATGTGACAGTGACAGGATAAATATGGAAAACAATCATTTATTCTGAAAATAAGTGCAATCCACCTGTAACCTCCTGCTACATTATTTACTGTAACAGAAGTGTGGGTCAGGCCACTGTTACTTACAAACCTCCACTTAACACTTTATAGTCAAGAGCTGGACATTCATACTTACTAAGTCTGAAACTGTTATAACATCTCCTAATGATTAAATACTGAGTGCTAGTATGCATAAACCAGAAGGAATAAAACATGACATGAGTCACTTAAACTATGCAAAGTTATTTACAACCCCTGTCAACCAAACTTTTTTGGCTCTTAGAACTCTGTTCTTCAGTGGCACAATTTTTAGTCAATTTAATAATGAAAAAGTCTACCATTTTGATGAGCAACTTGTAAGGAGTGAAAATTTGAGTGTAACTTATCAACCAACAGGCAATCCCTGGAGACAAGAATATGACCTTTTCCACAGCATTATAATTGTCTAACAGACCCAAAATAACCTTTTTGCTGTTCTTTGAACAACACTTCTTCACAAGTCCCTGAAGTCAATCTGCATCCCATGCACTCAGCATGCTAGTTTAATTTACAGATTCAGAGCTGCTCCATCAGCCACTCCAGCTTCGCGCGCAGTGACAGCGCAGTGCTCTCCAGCCTCACGTGGAGCAGCACAGCGCGATCTGCTGCACTTTGCCCAGGTCCGTTATCAGCTGCTTTATACAATGTTTGAGCTGGGGGAGTCGAGCCAGTGGTTCTGGGGGTTCCAGCTCTCCTGTGTAATCCAGCCAACTCTCCAGAACTGCAAAGAAAACAAAAACTGTCACTACTGCAGTTCTCAGCAAACAGCTCATCTGAAGCCACAAAACAAGAGCTCTTCAGATCTTTTGTAAATCTTGAGAAAGCAGTGGGCAATATTTTTAAAATGGTTATTTGAGAAATGATAAAACTGAACTAAACACTTGCACCAATCTTTGCAAGTAACTTTGACACATAATCAAGTAATTCACATGGGGATGGAAGAAGAAGCTGCTGCTCCTAGGAAAAAGCAGGAAAGGAAAACTCTGGACCAGACACTGAAATCTCACGCTAAACTTCCTCTGATCTATGTCAATTCCAGGGCAAGGACACTGTGGTACAGGGAGTTTATGCCATTAAGAATGGGACTATGGTAATGAAAGAAATCTGTCATCAGTACAGAACACAACTGACCAAGACAGAACTGGGTAACACAAAATGAGGATGAAGATCAAAAGCACAAACAGCAGACTGCTGCACAAGGAAAATGAACTCCTGCTTTAAAAAGCTTCTCAGTGGGAAACCAAAAATCCCACTGAGCAGAAGACAAGTCAAGTGACAATGTAACATGGACACAAGGAAGGTGGTCAGGTTGGACTATGATGAGTTCTGGGGATGTTGACAGTATTGCAGATGGAGACTGAAACACTGAAGACAGAATAAATACCTCCGCCAAGAGCAGCCACTGCCACCAACCAGATCAACAGGTGAATTTCACCCATGGGCAGCACCTGCTGCAGAACCAGCAGCATCACCTGCTACATCCAGCCTTGGAGTAAGAAAGTTCCTGCTCAAAGTAGCAATGCACTGCACAAACCCCTGCTCAGCAGCAGGTTCACAAAGTCTAACTTTGGGGAACCAGAGCTTCTTTGTTTAGGCAGTACAAGCCTGACTGATCTTCACTACCTGAAATAGCCCTTTAGCTGTCCAACTTTTCAGTACCTTACTTACAAAGAGAGGGCTCTTACTTGGGCGGAAGTTGGATTCCCCTGCAAGTAAAGCTGCCACTGTAACCACTACACAACCAATGGTCAGACTTAACAATGTAAAGAAGAACTATCCTGAATCATTTAATGAACACAAAGGGTTTATAAGTTTTCCATTACTACAAAAATCTTAAAATACATTTAAGTGAAGAATTTGGAAGAGACAGGAAAAGCTAAGAGCCTTGTGCACTGAAAAGGCCACCCAGAATGGGCTAACATAGCCAGCAAGGCCCTGAGGAACAGAGAAATGCAGACACACAGAAGAGTTGTGGAAAATGACAAAAACCTAAAAAGACACAAAGATGTTCCAATACAAAATCTGATGCAACTATTTAGACATGACCTAACCAGAACTTGTTCTGTGAAATTCTGCTCTTTGTTTTAAAATCTGCCTCCCACATCAGCAGCATGTCTATTTTCTATTAGGAAATGTGATAATGAAACATTAATCTCTTTGTACGTCTGAAGAAGTAAAACTCTGGTTAACATGTTTTTAACAGGTAGTTCAGTTAAAAGAAGTTATTTTTTAAACTAGAGTAACACTACTTACCATCTAGCTCCTTCTCAATGAAATCCATTCTGTGTATAACTTCATCTTGCAGAGATTCCACATGAGCTAAAAGATTGAGCTGCCACTGCAGCTGCGAGTTCACAACTCCTTCTTTGTCTTTTTCCAGCAATTTCATTTCAATAGCTTCTTCTGGAGAGACTTTCTTAGAAACAGATTCTCTCACCTAGCAGAAATACACACATTAATATTTCTTAAACAGAACTGGGGAGGCAAACTGCCTGAGTCCTCCCAGTCCCCGAAGCTAATTGCTCAACTCATCACAGGTGAGTGAGGGAGAGAGACACTGACCATACACAGATACTAAACTGGTTTGGGCAAGAAGATCTAAATATAGACTAATTTTTATAGGTATTTTGCTAAAAACAATTTGTACTTCACAAGCATCTGGTTTTCTGAAGGTAACATACACATGTATAATTATCTCCCCGCCACCTTTCATCTGGAAGATCCTGCACTGAATCTGTGCATCTCAGGAAATGCTGAAGCTGTTTTTCACCTGACAATAATAAACTAAAGAGCAAACAATTCAGGAGTGAAAAGGGACTTTTCCTTAAGGAATCTAATCTAAGTTCTACTTAAATTTCCACTGAATCATCTCCAAACAAGCATTACCACTCCTTACAAAACTACAGTATCAGCAGTGTTCATTCCACTCCCCTACTTTTTTCATCCTTCTGCTGAAATACGAGCCTTTAGAAAAAGGCTCTTTTAGACTGAAGAACTAAAATACTTGCCTTTCTAGGAAACATAACACAATCTCAACTGAGAAGTTAAAAGTAGCAAATTACAACTTACATATGGATGAAGTAAGAGCTATCCTAACTTTTAATCTAAAAAGAGGGAGCTCAGTATTTCACAGAATCATAAAATTGTACAATACTTTGGGTTGGAAGAGGCCTTTAAAGGTCATCTAATTCCAATGTCCATGCCATGGGCAGGGACACCTTCCACTATCCCAGGCTGCTCCAAGCCCTGTCAAGCCTGGCCTTGGACACTTCCAGGGATCCAGGGGCAGCCACAGCTTCTCTGGCACCCTGTGCCAGGGCCTGCCCACCCTCACAGGGAGGATTTTCTTCCCACTATGCAATCTTAAATCTAGATTTAAGATTAAGCCTTCAGCTTAAGGCCATTCCCCCTTGTCCTGTCCCTCTATCCCTTGTCCCCAGTCCCTCTCCAGCTCTCCTGGAGCCCCTTTAGACTCTGGAAGGGGCTCTGAGCTCTCCCTGGAGCCTTCTCTTCTCCAGGTGAACACCCCCAGCTCTCCCAGCCTGGCTCCAGAGCAGAGGGGCTTCATTCACTTCCCAGAGGGTTAACATTTCTCAGCCCACATTTCACAGGAATTGGTACTAATTAATAGAAGCAAAATTTTTGCACTGGGGTGTAGAAAGAAAGGCCTCTGCTAGACCTGACAAGAGCTGACAATGAGAAAAGCTAAACCTGAAGTGCCCCAGTAGGAAGAAGACACAGGGCTATTCTATGGTGATCAGTCTTAAAAACATCACTTCAGGCTGATACCTTTTTTTTTTTCTTCCATCGTGAAATGCTGCCTGAAGAACCTAAAATTAATTTAACTATTAGAAGAAACATGGGAATAAGACGGAAATAATTAGAAGCTGGCCTACCAGTGTATTTGGCAGTATCATACATGCTTGGCCTGTTCTCTCCCTTGGCTAGTGTTAACTTTTACATTGAACACATGAAAATAAACAGCAATGAACTACCAGGGGACCATAATGCATGGTCCACACTTTTCAAATGATTTGAGGTCCAGAAGTCAAACTAGATTTTAAAATTATAATATAAAATGAAGGCGTTTATCACATGTATCATTTAAATTGTTACTGGCAATGTAAATTTAACTAACAGTCTAAAGAAAAAAAACCAAAAAAACCCACAAACAGACCAAAAAGCATTAAAAAAGGCTGAGGTTTGCATGTTGCCAGGTGAATACATGCTCTTTGCCAGAGAGGGCTATTTTAATAAAAATACCTTAGAGTAACTGTGTTTGGATTCATTTTCCATCTTGCATATTTCTTGGTCCAGATTCCAGCTAAACCTCTCTGACAGGGTATCATCCCCATTCTCCCTTATTCTATTTACTCCATCATCCATGGCTGAACCTCTCGTTTCCACAACCAGCCTCTGCTCTATGGCAGGGTAGTAGGCCCGAGGCTTCTGGTAGCAGTGTTCACTCGTAATGTAAGATTCCTCCACAGAAGGAATTGTTGAGGGTTTCTCAACTGTCCCATTCCACGTTCTGTAACTTGCTGTCTCCTCTTTGCAACAGTTTTCCTCAAAGTGAATGATGTGTTTTGTATGGATTTTTTCATCCACCGTGATGTGCTTCCATGGATGACACCAAAGCTTTAAGTCAGGGTGTTCTTTATTTCTGTTCAAACACAAAAAAGTAAACCACCCAAAGTAAATGTCAAAGTGACTAAGCAAACTGTCCTCTTAACTAAAGAAATTAAGAATATTTGAAACATGACATATTCAAGACATCATAATCAGTAAAAAAATGCCCAAATACTCTGAAATAACGTAGTTTCACTGACCTCAGTTGTGATCCTCCTAAAATGTTCCATTAGGTTCACTATTTTTATTTCCATAACATGGTACAAAAGCCAGGTGTTTGGATTAAGAAAAAACTTGAAGAATAAGATACAAATAGATACATACAACTTCTCACCAAAGTTGTCCTTCATGGACCATTTTGCTTCAATATGTGCAATTTATTAACAGCAGAAATTAATTTTAACTGTGATATTTTTAGTAAGGTATGGTACACCAACATTGTAGTGGTGTTCCATAGTGGCCATAGTTCCCTTCATCTGTTCTTAGAAAAATTCTTATTTTAATTGTCTTCAAATTGACTAATACATTACTTATTCCAGCAGAAGGGACAACTATAGGTATCAGATTATTACAAAGATATAACAAACAAAAGATTTAGAGTGAGCATTGTAACTCATGTTCTTCCTCGTGTGTCGGGCATCAAAACAGCAGTAAAAGGAGAGCAAAGCAGAATACTCTCCTATCTTCAAAGGGCTGGCAGCTCATGTGCTACAGCCTGCAGGAACAGCAGAGAAAATTCTGACTCTAAAGCACCTGCACTGGGCTGCACAGAAAGGGGGACCTGCCCTCAAGCAAAGGTGGATGGACTTATTCTATTCAGCTGATCCAACTAAATAGATTTCCTACCTGTTTACCAAACCACTCAACAAAACATGACCACTTGACTTTGGTAGTAACTGCTTTCTAACCCATCCTGCAGCAGCTCAGGTTTCTTCAATGTCTCTCAGAGGGAACCAGAGTGAGTATAGCTGCCAAGGACATGGCTCAGACTATTTCATACAAGCACCTTTGCCTCATATGCAATACATCCTCACCAGTGCTGGCCTAGTGGAGGATGTATCTCCCTGGTGTGTGGGGTATGCCCAGCCCCCGCCCTGGAGGGACATCTGCTGAGATAAGGAGATTGCTTAACCTCCCAGCAGAACTCCCCTGGAAAGGGAGCTACTCTTCAGTTACGTCGAGAAGACAACAAACCCAGAATCCTCTGGGAGACCCTATGCAGATCCTTTGTAACCCATTGGCCTTTACCCTCTGACACCCACCCCCTGTATCCCTATAAAGCTAACCCCCTGCCCCTGCAAGGGCAGAGAGCTGCCCGTCCCTGGCCTCCCCTTTGCCGGGTACAGACCAATAAAGCTGCCTCGTGCGGAACAGCCACACGGGCCTCTCGTCTCTCTCTGGTCTGGCCTGGAGGCTGCCCTGCAGAGCTGAGCTGAAATCACGAGCTGACAATCACTAAAGAGCTGACAGCTTCTGCACAGGTCCTCCTGGCCAGCAGCTGAGGGAAAACACCGGGCCCTGGGAAGACAATTCCTTTTGGGACCATCTCTCCAGACCGGTCACCTCTTCCTCAGTCAGAGCTACTGACCCCATCACCAGCTGTCATACTGGTGAGCCATCCTGAAGGCACGCCTGGAAAAGTGAAAGCCAGGTGTTCATTTACCAAAGCTTTCTGCTCCAGCTCCACTCATCTGCTATACCTAAAGACATAATATTTTGCTCAGAACAGAGCAAGAGATAACTTTACAAAAGACTGAAATTTTTTCCGAAAAGTGATGCACCAGTTTATAAGAATGAAAATTCAAATGCTAATACTTGAGTAACCTTTTAACTCCTGCCTGCTGAAGGCTCACCCTCCCATGGCACTCTCAGGGTCACCTAAGATCCTTTGCCACCTCCTTGAAACACTGAGCAGCACTCTCCTAATCATTTCAGGCACCTGTGAAATCACCTTCTATCTGTTGATCTGCATCAACAGTATGATCATTCTTCTAATTCAGCAATTTTTCAAATCCCTTCTGATTTATGTCATGATACAGAAAACAGGGGCTGAAGCTTTCAACCAGATGATCCAAACACGACTGCATCTCACCTTTAATTAATCCAGGCCATCACACTGATTTCAGCATGAGAGAGAAAAGGAACAAAACCTGTAGCAACCATCACATACACACCCAGTGCTCCCTACCTCTGTACTATGTAAATCTCAATTCACAACTGGAAAGCCAGAAACTGGAGTTCCACTCTTTAATAAAAGGCCCAAGGAGTGGCCTCACAATATTTATGTTTCAGTCTCCAAAGAGGAAAGAGATTACTTACAGATATAACTAAAGGATCCCACAATGCAAAAGCAAAACCTTATGTTAAAATGGCTACTTCTCTTGCTTTAAGCATTTCCAGTTCTGTCAGCAGACCTCCTGCATCACCACAGATAAGGGGGAACAGTCTAAAGAATGCCAAAACCACTTTGTTTTCCAAATAGCTGCTGCCATGCAATTTATCAACTAATAATTTACAACTGTAGAATTCAATAGATTTAGAACTGCTGGATTTGAGTTAGAAAAGAATTTTTTTCAGTCATCAGAACCCAAGGATAACTTAAATAGGAAAATATGCAGAAAAGTTGACTTTATAAGAAAAAACCTTTTGTATAAATAATTATGTTATTTTCTGTACATATAGCTGAAATGACCTTTCCTCAGAAATGAAGTGCTGCACATTGCTGAAGGTGAAACCACTCTCCCACTGCAGCAGAACAACATACTGTACCAAACAAAAAGATCTGATTCCTCTTGGACAAGCTATGATCAGATTTGGGAATGGAGAAGGCAAGGGCTGTAAAAATGGTGCCATGGGTTATAAGTCTATCCTGTTCTTACTTAAAATCCATTTGGGTGATTCAGGAAAAGCTGTCATTCTCAGTTTTCTCCCTTCTTTCTTCACACTTTCCCAACCCTTTCTATACACATTGTCCATTTACACTCAACCCACTTGAACACTTTTCAAGCAGCCAAGTCCTTTCCCAAGATCACATCAGCAATTCAAACTATGTTATAAATCCACAGAGAAGCACAAATCTAAGTCTGAATTTCTGGTTATTTTATACTTGCAGCCTAAGTCCCGAGGAGAACATGCCAGCTGGTACTTAAATAGTGCTTACTGTAATATGCTCATCTTCAGCTGCAGCCCGTGCAGGACTTCGATCACTCGCTGTACATCACCAAGCAGCTGGTGGGTGGCCACTATCTTCTTGGCATTTTGGTGGGAATAATTTTCTTCCAAAAATGCTAAGCCATGCATGTGACCATTACTTAACCACTCCTTTTCATACCAGTACTTTAAGCTGGACCTCTGACCTAAAGTGACAGTAATGAGTCAGTTAAAATGAAATGTTGACGTTACTGGTAGTAGTTCTAATTATCTCCAGGTACCGCAACAGCTTGTTTGTTCTTATCAACAGAACCAATGAAGATCCTGTAACACCAGACATAACCCTGAAGAAATTAAGAGCTTGTAAAGCAGGAAGCAAAAAACCTCTTCCCAATTGCAAAAGCATTCAGACTCCAAATTCCACCGAAGGACATCCGCAAGAGGCAGCTGCAGATAAGGCTGAGAAAGGTGTATTTTTAGCAGGATATCACACTGTCTAGCCTAACCACGGTTATGACATAACTTACAGTCTGAATGCAGCTCTCTGCAGACAGAAAAATGCAGAAAAAGGCAATTAACTTCCCAGTGGTCTTGTTTTTAACATCATATGTGTATTAGTACAGTTGTGCTAAAGTACATTTTGAAGAAATCAAGGATGAGATTCTGATAGAAAACTTGCCTAAGTCAAGCTACTAATAACGATAATTCTATCTTAAGAGGTTGGAATATCAACAACAGCTGAAATGAAATGGTGTTGAATGTGTTAAATGCATCAGTAGAAATAACTTAAACTGCCAAACAAACAGTATTACAAAGAAAGATGCTTGCTAAATTGCAAACACACAAAAAAGCTTCATGCTAAATACCTAACAAAAGCTCCCCCCACCCTGTAAAACATACAGTTACTACAGATGTTCTCAGCAGACAGCTTAGCACCCAGAGAAACACTGCATCAGCCACTGCCTATGTACAGCCCAAGCAGCAAGCCCACAAAACCAGAGATAAAACTGGAGCACAACAAGAGAACCATAGTCACAAAAAGGCCTCCAATAGGAGCAGGTTAATATTGACTAGAGGAGAAGCTAAAAAAATAGGGAGTTACTATGCAGCAAAGTAAGACTGAGGTTGGCACTACATAGCAATCCGTGGTTATTAGGTGGCATCAGAAATCTTGACAGGGAAAAAAGGAATTTTGAAGGTTGTACCAAGCTCAACCTTCCTGTGTCAAGCAGGAAGGCGAGCAGAATTTTTGGTATGGTCAGAACCACATTGGAGACACTCCCTGCACCTGCATTAGCCCTCCCTCATTAATTTCTGATCAGAGATCTGTGACAGAAAAGTAGAGTTCAGTCCACAAGAATAAAATAGTGACTTTGAGAACTTCATGGTCACCTGAACAACTGAGGTGATGTGTACTCTGAGGTAAAAAGTGCTCCCTTTTGAAGTATATAACCTTAAGACACTATATCCACAAGCAATTGTGCTACATAATCATCTTGATCATGTTTAAGCAAGGCTAAATGTTAACAAATCTCTTAAAAATCCCACCTGACTCAAAAAGACCTGAGTAAAATAGCAGTTAGTACAGTTTTTAGACAAAATTACACTAAATTTGCTTTAATTTCTAATAGAATGAGTGGTGCTGTTACAAGTCCTAGCAGTTTAGACTGGGGAAAGCTCCTGAGTTTGCTGAAGAGCCACGCCCAGTTTTAAAAGCCACTTCCTTGCAGATTCATACAGCCTATTAGTTCACTTCAAGCCAAAAAGCAGAGTCACTGAAAAGCAACCCCTGCAGTCAAGAAGTTGGACATGTGTTCCTTTTCCAAGACAGAAGCAAAAATTAAGCCCCCTCCAATGTGAATTTCAGAATCTTCAAATGAATAGTTAATGATTATTTAAGCAAGTGAAGTTGTAATCAGTTTCTGCATAAAAGCACTCATATTCAAGTATGATAACACAAGTTCAGTTTACATGTACATTTTAGTTCCATTTAAAACTACCTTCAACTGACATAAAAGCAAAATATCTTTAATGTAAGTTTAAAATCCCAGAAGCAAGATACTCTAAAAAGCCTTGAATATATTGCTGTCTCTGTAGCAGAAGTTTAAAGTGTAGCATGTCTTCATTGCTGAGAGTACAAACAACAGCAGTAAACCAACTACACAAATCCATGAGTTAAAGTACAAAAGATCTGGTACCTTTCAACAGCCAAAAAACCCTGAGATCACAATCCAAATACATATACAAACTAAAAAGGTATTTTCATCAGGTGAACAGAGATCCATTTTCTTGCCATTTATAACCATGGACTCAAGCCCAAACCTCATACATTTTCACTTTCAGCATGGCTTTGTAATCCATAGAGTAGAAAGTCAGAAAATATTCAAGTGTAATTTTACCTGCTGTGCAAGATGGACTAATGCATTTAAAAATATCTACTTAGAAGGAGAATGTATTGCTTAATCAACTCTTACTGTGTTACCCCGGGTAAATACCAACACATAGGTTATTGCAGGTGTGTTAGTTTTGCACAGCCTGGTTTTGGTAGCAGGGGGACCACACAGGTGCCTTCTGTGAGAAGCTGCTGGAAGCTTCCCACCATGTCCAGCAGAGCCAATGGCTGGTGGCTCTGAAGATGGACATGCTGCTGGCCAAGGCTGGGCCAATTAGGGATGATGTAACACCTCTGTGATAACAGATTTCAGAAGAAATCAAAACAAAGTGGGGCATGCACAGTTTTAATTGCAGCTAGAGAAGAGGAGGAAGTGAGCACGTGTGAGAGAAACAACAGGGAGACACCAAGGGCAGGGAAGAAGGAGGGGGAGGAGGTGCTCCAGGCACCGCGGCTGAGATTCCTCTGCAGGCCATGGTGAAGACCACGGTGAAGCAGCCGTGCCCCTGCAGCCCCTGGGGATCCACGGGGGGCGCAGAGATCCACCCGCAGCCCCTGGGGGAGGTGCCCGTGCCAGAACGGGTGGATGCCTGGAGGAGGCTGTGATCCAGTGGGAGTCCCGGTGGAGAGAGAGGGCCCTGCTTCCAGGCTGGAGCAGCCTGGCCTTGGAGGACTGCAGCCCGTGGAAAGAGAGACCCACAGTGCAGCAGTTTTGGGAGGACTGTGTGCCCATGGGAGGGACTGACAGTGCAGCAGTTTTGGGAGGACTGCTGCTCGTGAGAGTGGACCCACGCCGGGGAAGGTCACGGAGAACTGTCTCCCGTGGGAGGGAGCCCCCGGCCGCACAGGGGAACAAGTCCTCTCCCTGAGCCACGTGGAAGAAAACCTCGGGTAACAACCAACCAAAACCCCCACGCCCTGTCTCCTGCGCTGTAGGTGGGAAGGAGGGAGGGGCTGGGGGAAGAAAATGTGCTTTTAAGGCTCATTTTATTTCTCATTATCCTCCTCTGATTTTGTTGGTAATAAACTCGCTTTGTATCTCTAAGTTGAGCCTGTTTTGCCCTTGGAGTGTTTTCTCCTGGGCCTTATCTCAACTGATGAACCCTTTGTTAAGTTTTTCTCTCCTCTGCCCAGCTGTAGCAGGGGAGGGCGTGTGAGCAGCTTTTGTGGGTGCCTGGCATTTGGCCAGTGTGTAACCAAGACAGCAGGTAATGCAGTCAACAAGAGCCACAGCTGAGGAGAGCCAGGAGCCTTGTGCCAACTCATTTTAAAGAATGCGTAATAAAAGCCTGATCTTGCTGGGGGAGAGCTGCAGCCTCATCTCCTAAGCTGTGCCCATGCGGAGTCTTTGCCTGAGCTTCCTGAGTGTTTTCTACACTCGTTTGCCACAGACAGTACAATCCTTATTACAGCAAATACGTGACAGACGGTCATCACAGTGAAAACATTCATTTCCATTCCTCTCCTGTTGTAATTCTACAATACTGACTCATGGACATTCACATAAATTACACTTTCTGTATCTGTAACTGAAAATTATCTACAGTGACAGATACAGGTAGGGGGGGAAAAAACAGTGTAATTTTTGAGAGAGATAGATAGCTATAGATACAGATGAGATACAGACAAACTAGCAGATTTACTACATATATAACAAGGGTCTGTAACCTTAAATTTCTGTACCTGGAGGATCTTGGCAAATATAGCAGGTGTATTTCTCAGGTATATTATCTTCCAGTAAGCCCATACAGACTCCATGCTGCCAGCACAGACACTCTTCACACTGTTCAAAGTCACAAAGTGCACATTAACAGAAATGAAGGCTAGAGGAGCTCAATACCATTATGTCAATTAAGAAACACAGGATCTACATATTTTAAGACAAAAAGATCTATTAATATCCGCACCTCACCTTTCACTTAACAAGCAAATACATTACAAATCAGGCTATAATAAAATGGGAGCCCTTCCCACTCATTTTTCACATATGTTTCTGGAGAATGACAATTAAAAAGTGGAAGCAGAGATCCTGAAAGGTAGGAAAATACTCCTCCCTATGGAGATGAAAATCTTTCATGAGATGCATGTGCATGTAACCAGGATAGCCAACAGAGCAATCAAGCTTTTTTCACCAAAACAGATCAATTTTTCTGAATTCAAAAGCTTCCCCCTTAAACAGTAAACCACCTTCAATTACCAAATCCCAGAGATATTTATGTCACACAGGAATAGCCAATATTATGCTTTACTGATTCTTGTACCCCCAACATTTTATCCATTTCAAAGGTAGCCCAACTAACACAAACCTGCAGTACAGATACAGCTGCACCAGCTTTAAGAGCTTCCAACATCCTTCCAAGGCAGGGCAAGCATACTGGCAACAACTGAATATAATCTGGATCTATTTGGCACAGTTACACTATTTAAAATGTAATCACTGTTCTTAAAGCCATGCTGTTCTAGAGCAGGAAAAAAACTACATTCACATGTTTTGTTTCTGTCATTTTCTCCCCCCACCAGTATTTTAATGAGAGACAAAATTTTGACTGTAGGCTACAGACCACTGAAACATGGAACAAAACCCCACATAAGAACATTAAGTCAATTTTGATTGGAAACTGTGATGTCAGTTAAAAATTACTATTTTCCCAAGCAGTGAGACAAGAGATCATATACCCTTTATTTCTCAGAGCATAAACCAAAAGCAGAGATGTTGTCAATGCTGCAACAGGACTGCAATATGAGCTAAACCAAGCCCTAAAAGCAACTGCAAACAATCTCAGATGTTGCTCTTCACTGACCTACAAAAATGCCAACTTGCTAAACATGTCATCTGTGTTCAACACCACTTTAATTAATGCTCTTGTCTGCTGCCCTTCCTCAAGCTAGGAGGGACAGAAAGGGACAACCAGATTTTGAATACTTCACTGCATTAAATGAGCAGTCCGGGTGCGGAGGAAATAGAAGCTCCGGGAATGGAGAATGTAAAAGGCTAGAAACAGGTTTCTGAAGGATGGGACCAACAATGTTTTGCCTTCCAAAATGGGTGAATAGACCTAAAGCATTTAGGAGATGCTTCCAAAAAAGGCAGAGAAACCATCCTTCTTTCACAAACTAAAGCCAGAAAAAGATGTTCTAAAACAAAGAAAACAGGTAAGAGAAATAGATGCTGCGCTAAAAATAATAAGGGAGCTCCTGGATGGAGTTACACCTGCATCCTATAAATCATGCCATATTGCACTCAGTGATTTTCCAGGCAATCTTGCCCAGAACTCTAGTGAAGCATCTGTCCTGGGTTACAAGTGGGGTTATAACCAAACAATGTATTCTATTCCCATCTACGTTATTCCTAATGAACTGTTAATGGGGGTGGTTTGCAACAGCTGCCCACTGCACACCCCACCCCCCAGTCAGCAAGTGTTAGATAAGGGAAAGGGGCAACCACCTCCCCCCCCCCCCCCCAATCTGGGCACATCAGGGTAGTGTTTCTTTGTCTTCACAAACTGACTGAACCGTGATAACTACACCCAGCTGAAGGTGGTCATCTCTGCCAGTGGGGTCATAATGGCTCAAAGCCCCAATGGGCAGCTGTAACAACTTAGGCCATCAAAGACTCCCCAGCATATTCCATGACTCATTGGACTACATCATTCCACTCTGAAATTCCCCGCTCTGGGGGAGGTACCAAGCATTCCTGCCTGTATCTGACCATAAATAATCTGGGTGCTTTGGGGACTTAGGACATGAGGACCACTGGACAGATCAGAGAAGGACGTGAACTTCCGCAGGAGGACCAGACCTCCCACAGGACCACTGCTCTCAACCACAACCATCATTTCAACAGGACTGCACTCACTATTTGGTAGGACTGTGACCACCACCCTGAGCAATAGGGTACCAGGCTGTAGTCTGACTGTGGGTTTAAGCCAGGTTTTGTGTATCATTGCATTTACTGTGATCTTTCTATTAAATTGTAACTCCGACCTGAAATCTCTCTCCAGGTATTTATGTGGGGTTCATTTCTCCCGCTGGTTTACTTTCAAACCAGCACAAGCATTCCAACTTTTTGTTATTTTACTCAACTGATATTTAAATATCCAACCCCATCAGGGCACAGGTCCATTCTTTAACCTGCAGGTTCTACTGCACACTGTGGCTGCCAGGCTACAGGATACTGCTGTGCACACATGCTACAGGGAAGCTACTCCCTGCCCAGGTGGTAAGTAGGGAGGTTCAAAGAATGCAAAGTAGGAGATTTAGAAGAGAAAAAATGTGCAGCATTGTGCAAAAAATATTTAAATTGAAATTCAAGTCACAAAAGAAATAACTGAACCCAAAAGACGTGTATTTAAAGCAGCTTTTCACCTTCCAGAAAAAAAAATCTGAAGTCCATTTATACCCATCACCTCTGAGGCCATCAAATCTAGCCCCAGAATTTTCTGCATCATACACAAATTCACCAATGTTTAAGTACAAAAACCGAAAAGAAGGGACAATGACAGTCTGTCTGGACTTTTTTGGGCCTCACCATAAAAACTGAGTGCTGTGCCTCCAGAAGGAACACAGGGCAATGCTACACTGCTGCTTTACACCAGCTCCATAAATGAAGTCTAGTAACCTCCTTGCAGTTTAGAGACTGGAACAAAACAGCACTGACCAACAATACAGTATTTTTCTGTACTTCTTTTTCCAGATCTGACTTCTACTAACTGAAGCAGATACTTCTATAAATGCAAACCCAGACTTCTGCATCACGGTGCAATGAATGACATCCTTAATGCAAAAATTGCTCAAGACAATTTAAGGCAAGTACACGTCAAAGAAAATTGTTTATAAAATCTTCCGAATGTAGGGGAAAGTTTAGTTTACATACCTAAAGGAACAAACTCCCATTTTAACTGTGTATGAGTTTCATTAAACCTTAACAGTCCCCCCATCTTTCATGGAGAAGAAGGTACTGATGTGTTTAAAATTAACGTTTTCCTTCATTATTTCTAAATTTGGTACATTCATGGAAATGAGCACAGCTCGAGGAGAATGCTTGGCATTCTCCCTCTTGTAAGAGAGGAGGGGATACATGTATACTGGGAGGAATGAACCTTCTGCCAGATCCATGAAGAAAATGTCCCGGCTCCTCATTCCGATACCAAGATGGGTACACAGCAAACCCAAGCAGGTACCCCAAGTGCCAGCGCAATTCCTCTCACCTCAATCCCCATAGAGAATGCAGGTACTCATGATACTGCTGATCTTCATTCATCTCCTCTCCAGAGAGAATAACCTACTCTCCTA
This sequence comes from Corvus cornix cornix, assembly GCF_000738735.6. Taxonomy (NCBI): domain Eukaryota; kingdom Metazoa; phylum Chordata; class Aves; order Passeriformes; family Corvidae; genus Corvus; species Corvus cornix. The sequence goes on along the minus strand of NC_046349.1, from coordinate 378,454 downwards.
GCTAATTATTTCATAAAATAGCCGAAGTGTTAAAAAGTTTGCAATATGCCAAAAAACCTGCCCAAACTAGTTCAACCTAGCAAGTCCATCTTAAGAAGCAGCCCATGAAACTTTAAAGGAAAGGCATCCATAGGCTGTATCCTGAGCCAGCTGACAGCTCCTTACATTCTGCAATCCCAACCTAGTGTTGAACTTAACTTTTGCCAGAAAATTATACTCCAGGCTATTTCTTTGGGTTTCTTTCTGTAAGCCATCTCCTCAGAGGACATTCAGCCCCTTTAGTCACCACTCTCAGACTCCTTTTTTTCTCTTGTACACTCTGGTGCTATTTACTTAAATCTGACCACTGCCCATCACTCCACCCTCCCCTACTAATTCATAAGGTACCTTTTGCCCTGCATTGCCAGGATCCAACACTAAAACAACAGTGTGCATCGAAGTGAACTCACTACTAAGAGAAAAAGCATCAAACCTTCCACAGCAAAGCTCCATGAAATAGCATGGAAACCCAAAGAAAATTAATTAGAACAAAAAATTATGAAGAAATTGAATTTATCTTTTTGACTTCACCTCTTGAAATCAGTAGCAACTGGGTGGGATCATTCAGAGCAGCTGTGTAGGGAATAATTTCCTGATAATTTACAAGCATCTCAAAAAGTAAAAATAAACAGGCAGGTAACTTCCAAGGAGGTCTTTATCAACAGTTTTAAGCAGGAGAGGTAATAGAAACCTCTCCAAGTTTTCAGCGAAGCTGGTTTAAAAAGGGCACATACATGTGGAATGGACATGTGCAGCTCTGCTTTAAAGCAAAACACTCAAGTGTGGATTTTTTTGTTGTTGTTCAGCCTGTCTGGAGAATTGTATGTGTAAGTTAAGCTTCTTGCCAGGCCAGAGGAATGGGAGGTACACTACTATCTCATGGCAATGTTCCGAACAGGCTCTAAATTAGAGGGAGCCTAAAAATCACCGATTTCAAATATGCATTCTCAAAATCTAGGAAGTCTTCTATTTTTAGAAAAATTCACAAATGACAAACCAACCATTTATGACTTGGAGTGAATTTTCCCTCTTTCCTTCAATTAAAAATCCCAAACTGTACTGTGAAGCAAAATTGTTTTAACTATCATAGCAGTTACTCTGACAGATTACCTGAAAAAATGTTATGACTTTGGAAGGCAACAATAGCTTATTTCATGTACAAAACAAAAGCTTTTCCACTGACACCTTCCACTGAAATGTGCATTTACCCTTACTTCATACCTGAATCATGAAGTCATTTTCTTCTTTTACTTCACAAACACACCGAACAATCTCAAAATCACTTTCTTCAACTTCTTCATCAGGGTTGGTGGTTACATCAACATCCTGACTGCAGTCATCATCACTCCAAAGCAAGCTATCCATAGATGACTCACTCAGGGTGTCATCCTCTGTACAAGAAGGATTTATATAAAATCCTGAGTAATGACAAAAAAAGTCCCTCGGGATCCCATCCCAAGTATGCACACATACATTCGTAAAAGCATGAGTTCACAGTGTAATTTAAGGAATATCACAATATTGACAGTTTATTGAAAGTTACTACATAATGAAGTTTTATAGTCTCATTGATGGCTCCTTCAAAATACTCTAACTTAACAGCTTTTGTCATTAAAACTGTATTGTCAACATGAAGTGTCTCAAACCAAAGGCACAAAGTCTCTTAAGACAAATAACTATAAAAAACAAAACCAGGCTTCTACATTCAAACAAGATTCATGGTAGTTGCAGCAATTCATACAGAACTGTGACTTGGCACTTCTAGTGCAGAGCTCTCAAAAAGAGGCAGGACAGTTCTGTTTTATGAACCGTTCAATCTCACAAAGTGATGTTTCCATGACAGAAAGACCGAGTCCAACACAGAACTTAATCCTGCTTCAGAAATTATTATTTTCCTTTAGTCTTCTGCTTAGGATGCGTTTATAAACTCACAGGCAGTGCACTGCACGAGGTATTCTTCCAGAACACACCTACACAACTAAAGCATTAATGCATCCTAGATTGAATAAAACTGCCAAGAAAATTTTTACTGAACAGCATGCTAAATTGAGATTCTTACCTCAATAATATTAAAGCAATGTCTGCATCTTCCTTGGGGATAGAATGGGAGGGTCAGAGGAAGATGATGAGGTATTTTAATTTTTTGAAAACAATTTAATGAGTTAGAGGGGAATGGAAGGTAAAAAATTGAGTTTTAGGTTAAGACTGTGGGGTAGTTATACCCTACAGTGGGTATAACTACTTTCATCATTTAGCTCGTAGAATCATAGAATGCAAAAATAGAACCACCAGTCTGTGGCATAAACTACATCTTCTGGAGAAACATCTGTTCTCAAATTAAAGGGGTTGAGAACCCAACACAATAGTTTATTTTCATGTTTGAAAGTTCTATTCCACCTCTGAACTAGGACACTCTTTCTTAAAGCACTGTGAAAGCGACAGGTTAGGCACACTACACTTCCGTATTACACAAAATTTTCACTTTTATTTACAACAGATCTTGTTTATCTAGACACAAATTCTGCAGATGCAAAAAGCAACAAAACAATTGCGAAAAGGATGAAAAAAAGTAATTTCCAGTATTTTCCACCACTTTCAATGTCTGTGAACTGATCAAAAGAAGCCTGAGCAACTGATGGCCAAGTTACTAAACCACATGTTCTATGGTTGATATACTCCAGAAACACAACTGCTCAGACTTGCAAAACATGTTTCAAGACATTACACCATCTGCACTTCAGTAGTTTTTAATACTTCCTGTCTGACCTAAATTTTCCTGTCTGACCTGTTTAACCTGAAGTTAAATTTTACTTTTGTCTAATAACAAACAAAGTTGTGTCCAAAAAAAATCAAATGGTTCTCAACAGTGTATCTGTACAAAAAGGAAGTTAAGGTTCTTGTATATAATCAAGCTGTCATACATTTTCTGTTTCCTTCAAATCTGTGAGTTTTAAGAAGAGACAAAACAAATGTTTATCTTTTTTACTGTACCAGCTTGTGACAGTAAATAGTAATATGGACCAAGATACTAAGAATTATGAAAGCTGGTACACAGCGGCTGGATTTTTATGAGATCTGTGCGTGAAGTATTATGAAGACACCAATAAACAGTTACTCATGAGCTTGTCATTAAGAAGCTCAAATAGTCATTAGAATCATGTATCATTCTGTATCTATACAACTACACATCACCACACCCAGTGGTGTCTCGAACACAACAAGCTTGCAAAGCACCCATTTTTAACTCTGAAGGAGTTTTTACTTTGTAGAAACCTTTGAAAATATGAAAAATGTAATTATTAAGTTGGAACATGGTTATTTTAGAAGTTAATAAGGTACTGAAAAAAAATGCAAAATGAGTTTGATTTCTGAAATAAGGGCAACAGTCTTGAAGTGTATATGAAGGTAAAGTCAAAGCAAAAAGCGGCAACATCAAGCTCTGCAAACGAACTGGGTCCAGTTTTGTCAGAGGGAAAGAAATAACACAGCCCTCAGTAAGAATAGCCAAATTTACACAACAAGAACCAGTTTTCAAACATGTTAGTGCTGCTCACATATTTACTGGTAATGAAGAACAGAACCAGCAAGCCATAGAGGAGAGTCATCTCACCATTTACTTTTGATTTTCCCTTGTGCTGTCCGGAATCAGCGCAGTGCAGCAGTGTGCTTGGGTGGGCAGATGATTTATTTGAAGAAATAGATTTTGTGACAACTGGTTTTTCAAGTGAAAGCTCTTGTGAGACATCTGTGTTCTCCCCAGTGCCAGAACACCCTGTAAAATTGTAGTAAGAGTTATCATTAAAAATCTATGGTCAAAAAAAGTTGACAGAAGAAACAGCACCATGCATGCCCATAGCAGGCATGTGTCATTCACTTAGCCAGTTCTCAGTATGCTGGGGCTCAGGGACTGCATGATGCTGCTGCAAGATGTGCAAGCTTTCCAGAGGCAAGGAAGGTATTGTCTGAACCAGACAATTTTATGCCGCTCAGTCACTGTTTATTGCTGACAGAAGTGAGAAAGGTGTAAGCGACCAGCCTTTCCAGGATTTAACTATTCTTCAGGCTGAGTAGGTGTAGAAATGCTTTTGCTTTACAGGCACTTCCACACAAGCACTGCTAGCTGGAGACCTCCCCCTCACACCCCACTCTTACTGACACAGGCTACACACATTCCGTACTCTCACAGACTTCAAAGTGGACAGCAAGTACTCATTTTCCTAGTCTATGTATGGAACAGGATACACAGGTGGACAAACCCCAATTAGGAGTGTATGAAGAAAACACCGTGAATGGTTCCTCTGTGAGGTCCCCACCTGTCATGGCCTACACTGGATATAAATAAGGCTGGCTACAGTTACAAGTAGGACCCTCCAGGTATGTGGAAAAAATCTGCACAGTTCCTGGACTGAATTACCGTAAGGTCAACATCAAAAAAAGGCACACAACATCTTAAAATCCCAGGACAGACTGACAAGCAGCTCATGGGATTTATTTGTGCATAAATCTACAAATTATATTTTGCACATTATCATTATACTTATGAGCACCATACAATCAGAAACTCATTAAAATTATTTGTTTCAGTACAATTTAAGTCACTTGGCGTAGGGTTCTTCCCATCCACTCTCTTGATAGCTTGCCCTATTTCTTCATGGCAGCAAACAGAAAAGTAAGGTATTTCCTTTCTATCTCAGAAACTCCTCCTTAAGATCTAGTTTCACAACTTATGCCTAGCAGATTGAAGTATGCTGCATCAGTGATCCCAGACATCCATCAATAGCAGAGAAAGTTGTCACACTTGATCCCTAAACGTTTCACCAAAGAAATCTTCCAGAATCAGCTGTGTTTTCAGCAGTGAAGAATCCATTACCTCTAACACCTGGGCCTCTACATCAAGTTCAAAGCTTGAAGTGGCCAAAGGAAAGCATTCCCAGGCCTCCATAGATGAAACCAACAGAGAAGACACGTTGCTGCTACAGCCATTTTAATGTAGTGCAACAGCATGTTATGAGACATGAGGGGGACACAGCTTTAAATTGGGCTTTTACTTAATCTCTTCAGAAAAAAAAGATTAATTTCCTCTAAGAAAGAAATTAAGGCTGTGACAGGTTTAATTGGACTAATTGTCACATCCCCCTTCCCCCATGTGAAGGTGTAAGAAATAAGGTTAAAAGCAGAAAAAGAGGACTCAATGTTTCCAAACTCCACCATTCACAAAGCAGGCCCAGAACTAACATAACTGAGAATAGCCTGTACCCAGGGCACCTGCACCCTCTTAACTGGGCAAAGCTTGCAACAGAGACACAGTTATTAAGGAAAAGCCCGCCTTAAAGACTGACATTCACTTAGGAGTGACATTTATTCTGTGCCATTACAAGCATTACTGCAAGCCACGTGGCCATCCAGCATTCACAATGAAGCTTAACCAGGAAATAGATTATCTTGCCAATCACAATTTAAAATCAACCACTTAATAAAATGAAAGCTATGTGAAGAAAGCAGTCTTAAGAGCAATGCCTGCTCTTAAGTGATCTAAAGCGAATTTTTTGAGGTAACAAAACAAAACAATGAAGCCAGTTTCATCTACAGAAGAAAAATGAGCTTTACCAGGCTTAGACCTCTTTTTCTTTTTTTTCTTTTTCTTTGACTTGGATCTTCCATAGTCTTTGGATTTTCTTTCTTTGTTCTTCTCATGTCCTTTAACAGCTGAAATTAGACAATATTTCAAGTTAGTTTAAAAAATATATATACATTTATTCTACTTATTAATTTTCTTAAAGGCCTCCACAGTTTCTTTGGACAATCAAGGCCAGTTCACTGCAAAAAAAAAAAAAAAACAACCAAGAAAACTTATATGTAAGAATTCCTGAGCTCTCAATTGGAATGATCTATTTTAAGTCCTAATTTGACTGTCCCATAACAAAATATGAGTATTATGTGGGAGACATCAAATATACAGCAGTGCCCATAATTTACATGCTTCAGAGATTATAAAAAAGACTGAGGGATTTGTTACATCTGGACATTTCACTAGCATTGTAATAGAACAAAACCCCAATACCCCAAAATTCAGTTCCCCAGTCAAATATTTTGATACTGAAAATGGAGTAACCGGTTCAGCTGGCTTTTATCTCAACATCTCAACATCTGTTCTCCATCCTATTTTTATGGGATTAAAAACACACCATAATTTCTGAATGATTGAGTGACAGCTGTCAATCAAGTCTATCCTCAGAGCATGCACAGCACAGTATAACCCTGTTGCAAGGTCATGTATACAAATCCCTGCTTTCTGGACCCCAGTGTTTGGTTACAACTCCTGTCTTTCAGATTTAGGTCTCAGCAGCAGCATTTCTAGATACTTACACAGTCCTTAAGTAAATTATCCTGACTCAGCTAGAGATGTAATCAATGCCTATTATGGAAGGATGCCTTGTATCTCAAAAGGGCTCTGCTCTCAAGTGTGCTTGGCTGATTGAGCCATTCACCATCCCATTCAGAAATCTAGTTCAATGTTGGATGATAAGAGATCTGAATAAGCACTTCAAGACACTCAATACTGTAAGACATCTTCACTTGCACAAACTATTTGAGAACCCTAGGTTGTCTCTAACCTCTGTAACCATTTATGAAGCAAACCAGCAATACCAGTGTATTACGTCAACCTCTTTCATACATGCCAACAGTAAACTCCCCAATTCACTTGCTGTGTATTTATGGCATAAACAGTTCACTGAGAAACTGCAAACTGCAGTCACATTTTATCAGCCGTGGTAAGCATGCAGGAGACATGCTCAACAGCTTGTCCTCAGGAGATTCTTTAGTTCTGCACCTCCCCATCCCTCTCAGTCCCTGAAGATTTCCTGCTACTTTGCCACTTCTGTGCCCCTCTTGGCATGAGGTTAGTGAAGGCAACTCAGTGTGCTCACCCACATAGCCACACCAGCCACCTGGCCCTCAAAGGCAGCAGGAATGGCAGCACAAAAGCCATCTTCTTCCACCCCCTCCATGGGTGTTTGAGGGGGGGGTTAAAAAAACAAAAAAAACCCAAAACCAACAAAAAACAGGAAGAAAAAAAAGGTTCATATTTAATTGCCAACATAGTGCTTCCAACTTCCTTCTTACTTTCCTCTGTCCTCATCTGTTCTTCCAATGGTCAGGATCCTCTGGGTACCATTCCCTTCTCTCTGTTCACAGGGATGCAAGGAAGTTCTGCCATTTTATTCTTCCAGAAGGGCAAAGAGAAAATAACTGAGCTCAACAGAGGTAGGAAAATTTTGCTTCTTTTCATTTGAAAACTGAAATTCACATGATAAGATTGCTGGATTTGTTTGAAGATATCCAAGGGCACAGGATAAGCTTCCTCAATCACTATCAACATATCCCAGATAAATATGAAAGAAAATGTCACTTTGTGCCATTGAGCTTCCCCATGTGTCTTAAAATCTGAAAAAAATCTAAGTTTTTGCAAATTTCTATGTGCAGCTATCTTCTGAAATGCACAACAGAGTTAATGCTCGTTTCCCTGAAAAAAAAAATCTTCAAAGAACAAGTATTCAAGTATTATACCAGAGCCTTCCAAAAAACCAGGTACTGAAAAATCTTGCTGCCTAAGGCTGTTTCTTGTAAGTGCTCTGAAGTGTAATGTATTCTCACTGATGCAAGACCAGACAGAGAGACTTGTCTAGGTTAGCAGCATCCTCACAGATTCACATGATCAAACAAAACGATAAACTGAAAAACAATCCTAAAAATTAAGCACAAAACTACATTTTTAAATGGTTTGGATTTTTTGGGGAAAAAAATGAAGGATTTCAACTTCCTTGAATGGCAGAGACTCATGAAGACTGGAATGAGTATTCATCATCCTCTATCACACCACCACTGTGAAAGTTCACTCTAATCTCTAAATGCCACACTCGAACGTAGGACACATCCCACTGAGTGAGAACAGTGAGCAGACACTGATGGATCTCATTCAGACCTTCCTACAAGGGAGGGCAGTAAGGGATGCCCAAGAACAAACAAGATGCTTAATACTACCTGACTGCTATGATCAACAGAACAACAAAGAGACAGGCAGCTAAGGAGATGATCTCTAGGATACAAAGCATCTGTCATAGATACAGTAGTCTAACCTCAGATTTTGTGTTTTCCTCATCACTGTGACTCAAATTCTTACCAACATCTGAAGGAAAGAAGTGATGTAGTAATCTAGAAGTATGCTGGAAATTTATGTATCATTTATATACATACAAAATATTAAAATATATGTATTGTTTCTGTGAGCGTGTGCCATATACATCCATCCCCCCATCCCATTTGGCTGTTACACAACTATACTATAGTAGATTTCAGTATAAACAGGGTTTACACTATACCACTGAATAGTCAAAGTTGTCAAGTTCTTCAGAGATGTCTAGTAGCAATTGCTGACTACCAGAAGTGGTCAAATGCTATTGAAAAAAAACCCCTACAAAATAAAACACCCTAGGTCATACTGCCCAGTGCCCACCCCCTCTTTTAAGTTTAGATATCTGAGTAAGTACAAGATTACTTAAAATATTTAACGATTTGGACAACCAGGAGTTTAACAGAACCTACAATCTTTTCATGACCTTTAATACATTAGTACTTTTTACATCTTAAAAATATCAACTGACTGGGAAGAATAAACCCCAATGCAGATAGCATGAAAACTTACAAATTGACAGTGAAAAACCACTGCTTACATTTTATGCCATACATTTATACAAAATTACTCTCTCTAAATGATGGTATACAGAATATTATCAGTTCCTTACAATGTTCAAAACTTTCCCAAGACTTTTCCACGTTTAACTTTCCATGTTAAACCAAAAGCCGTACCATGTTGAACTCTTTCTCTTTCCCGAGGCCTCCGCAGTGCTCTTGCTATGTGGTTCCTGGTTTGGTCTCTAATAGAATGTCGGTGACTATTTAATGCACTTACAGGAGTTGAAGTTCTTCTCTTTTCTACTTTTTCATCTCTATATGGGGTACTCCTGAGGGCTATGTGTAGAGGAGCATCTACAAAGAGAACAAAGTCCAAGCTTTAAATAGTTTCCAAAGTCACTCTACTTCAGCAGCAGCAGCTCTAGCAGTCCACGTGGAATGTTTCTGATCAGACATTGCTCAGCTCAGTCCTAGCCCTGACTAAAAGGCTAAAACCTCCAATGCTTTTGTTGGATTTGTTGAGGGACTTTTCCTTCAAAAAGAAACAGTGGATGCCTATGCATTCCCCAAAGCTCTATTCTTCCAGAAATACTGTGACTTTGAGAAAAGATGAAAAGAGAAACAGTTTGGTTTGGCAGAGATATGGTTTGGGTAATTTTTATTAGCTTCTCCAAGAGAAAAAGTGCTTTGTCGGTTTCATTAGAGGAACCACAGCCAGTTCTCAAAAGTGTGCTTTGTAAGGACACACATAGAAGTGGCATAAAGCAGCTCTGCACATACAAGGAAGAGCAGTTTTCAAGTACATACCACTGAAACAACTGTGTTTCAACCAAGAGTGAGATGCAAGAATTCATGATCACTAGCTAAAATTCATAAAAATCGTAAGATGCAGACATGGCTTCACCCGAGATTCCATTTTTTATTTAAGTCAAACAGTTTCATCCTCCTACCTGCAAGTAGCAACTCCTACTGAAAGACTCCTGGACACGGAAAAAGAGCAGTGAAGGCAGTAAAAGCTAAAGCTGCATGGCAGGTAGGACAGCAGACTAAACAAGAGCAGTACATTGCCATTTTGGAGTAGTACATCAAATATCTTGATCAATGAGACCCAGTAGCCAAGGTGACTGGCTGCTGACTTTCATCAAAAATGTCCAGTTCTATCAGTATATGCATCTCCAAAGTTCAGTGGATAAGATGGGCAACTTCCTTCTAGCCTAAAGATTAATGTGCCACTTAGACACCTCTAATAAAATTGTGAGCAGAACCTGAGAGTTACTGAAAAGAGAAGGGAAAGAGTCCCAGAGACCACACTTAGGAGAAGAAATTGGATCAAGCACCGTGCCCTGATCAACATTTCAAGCTGAAGAAATAACAAGGCACATTAAGACGTATCATTGTAGATCTTTCAGAACCAAGTGCATCTCTTCAGGCAAAAGAAGCTCCAAGATGCAGAAATCTGATGACATTTTCCCTGGTCCTCTCTCTCTGAAGTTAGAACTTAAAGGAAAAACAAACAAACAAACAAACAAACAAGAAAAGCCATTTGCAACTATCTCCACAACCAAACTTAGGTTCTAGTCACCTGCCCTAGTGCTCTACAGCAGCCACAAATGGCAGAAATTAAAACCAAAACCCAATTACCACACACAACTCTCTGAAACATGCCCTTTGTCCAGACAGGCAACTCGCTGCTGCCTTTCACTGAGTGCATACTTCCCTCAAGAAAGTAGAAGGTTTTGTCCATAAAGAATTACTAAACCAGAAGATACTCCTTGATAAAACACCATGGTATCTGTATGACCTTCCATTTGCAACATGACTAACTTCTCTTGCAGGAATAAGTACAAAGAAGTTTTGTGGTAATTTTTTTTTTTTTGTTTGGTTGGGTTTTTTGGTACCGTCTTTATTTGCTTGTTTAAGTCAGGTCTATTTTGACTTCTTGCTCCTCTGAGTCCTTCCATGACTGTGGGTCAAGATATCATCAGTTCAGATGACAAAAACAAAAGAAAACTTTTTCCCACAGTACACAGTAACTTAGAAAGAATGCTCAGGTACTACATAATCTCTTTGGGAACACCAGTGCCCTAACAAACTTTATGAAATGCAAATGGTATATTTCAGTACACGGTGAAAAGTCACATAAACAATCTCTTCTGCAGCTTTCGTGACTGTCTACTACTCTGCAATAACTTTTCAAAATATTCACACAACACCATGTCAGAGAAACTCAAAACTACAAAAATCCACACAAACCTGACAGCCTTCATTTAGGCCTCCTAACTTTCCCCTCTGCCAACAGTTCAACTCAATCTCATGAATTAACATTTAAGAACACCATAGCCACCTTGATCCCACCAGTCTTTGCAACAGCACAAGGCCTCTTAGATTCCTGTGGGCTGACACAGGTGAACACAGACTCTTGGTGGAAAAAAAAATTGTATTTCGTGTCCACTGGGTTTTTTTAGCTTTGTGAGACTTAATTTTAAGGAGATTTTTGCCAAGAATACGTCCTGTCTTTTACAACACACAAGTTAATATACTTCTGTAAGATTTCTCAGTTAACTGTAACATTGTCCTGGGAGAGGTCAAGGCACTCTATCATACATTGGATACATTTTTTTTTTCAGTAACTGATACAAACACACTGAAGTTTTGAAACACCTTTGTTCCACTGACAGAAAAGTTTAGAGGGTGTACAAGATCTTTGAGCACTCTGAAATATATTTTAGGAGTTGTGATTGAATTTGAGAAGATGAGATGAAAAACCTACAAATTTATCCTAAGCTTTTGGGACAGCAAACATTAAAACTGATGCCATGGAGACACAAACTTACAAGCCTTCCACACTAAAGTGTCCTTTTTCCTCTTTATTTGCAAGTATAACTGAGGTCAATTTATAAAATCGTTCCCTAAAGAACAATTATTCATAACAACCACAACTAAGACCTTATATTTAGGCATGTGGCTTTAAAACTTGGACATTTCTCATGTTCAGATTTTCTGCGTTAGTACCAGTCGCAGTGTGTGCCACCTGCTTCCATCCTCTGGTCTCTCCAGGCCAATCTTAACCCTTCAGAAGGTTTCCTACTCCTCTGCCTCCACCCAGTCACAGGATTACTGGGGTTGTGAGGCTGCAGCGACAGCAGGACCAGGCTCATGGAGGCCCCTATGAGGAATGCACAGAGTGTTTCCTAAAGCTGCTTGTGCAGGCCCCATAAAGACCTGTGTCCCACCTCAGGGAAACCACAAAAGGCACAAAAAGCCTCCGGACATCCTGGGCAGTGACACTCTCATTGTTCTTGAGCAGGAATGTTGTGATTAAACATCAGAGCAGATTAATTTCCAGCTCAGATAACACTGAATACCACTAACAGGTATTAGGTATGTTCACAAGATACTGGAGATGAACAGGATTGCTGATTAACTGCCCCCAGCCTTCTTCCACGGAGTTCTTTCAGGCCTCTGTCCCATAAGCAGGAAGAAGTATCCTCTATCATATGAAGAGCTGACCCAGAAGCAATGAAGGATCTCAGAAACTAACACATACAGACCTGAGGTATGAAATTACCTCAACCATGCAGAAACCACATGGATAGAGAACTTTAGAGTTCTAACTTTCTTTAGAGAACTTACACCTGAGCACATCGAGGCTCAGTGACAGACAAGGCAGTAGCTTTCTGTTCCCTGGAACCCTGATGCAGGACCCCAGGTAAAAAGATAACTCAGCACTCACAGGAAGCAGAGACTGCATTCTGAAGTATGTGAATCAGACAAAGTTACCATCCACAGCTGTGAGATCATTTGCTGAGAACTTCCAGCGGTATTTTCAAGAACTGAAAGACCATGTATCATCTCGACTTACAGCCACCCCCCAGAAACCAAATGGAGTATTGTCATGATAAGCCAAAGCAAATCGGCAATTCTGCAGAACACAGAGGGTGTTTATGCAGATCTTCCCCTGCTGCAAGGAAAAAACCCACATTTGTAGATCACCATGCACATCCCACTGCCTAGCAAAGAGGCATCAGTCAGCCAGAATTAAGAGGAAACAGGAAAATTTCCCAAAGGATCAACCTGACAACCAGTATACAACAGGCCAGAGGTTCACCTGTGAACAGCTGTTAGTGAGATGTTTTAAGATGTCAAAGCAAGTTTGTCAACCCCACCCATGCACAATTCAGCTTTCATCAGTAACATAAGAAAGGACAAAATACCTATTTTCTTTGCATGCATTCATGTAAAAAATTCATGCATTTAATCACTTATACACTAAGAGGACATACTGTGATTAAGTAGGCAGAATTTTCTAAAAATGAGGTTATGTAGCAAAATTTAAACCTACTGACAAAACATTTTTTCCTTCTTTAAGTGCCTTATATGGACTCCACAGTATGGACATATTTTTTACAGTATCCAAACTACAAATTGCAGGTCTGTTCCTTTCTTTTCTTCCTCATGGCAAGGAACACAGGAGAGCCAAGACTGGCAGCAACTTGCCAGACTTAGGCTACTGTTCTATACCCACACCCCAAATTGAAGCCTAATACTGTACAGTGTTTCTGAAGTCCCAAAACTGAGTTTAGCTTCCATTAGGACCAAAGCTCCTGAGAAGAGCTAAACTATGTCCTAGGAGTCAATGGGTATCAGTTCATGAGGTCCCTGTCAGTACAACTGTGCTGACAGCAGGACTAAGTGATTATTACGAGCATTAAGACCACATCAATCACCACAGACGGCATTTCCTTGCATGCACATTATCAACTCCCCTACTTGTTCATGATGTTTGTGTCTCCTGAGAAATCTTCAGCATCCAGCACGTACAGAGCCTCACCAAGGTATGATGTGGGGGCACATCAGCTGTATAAGCACTCAAGTCTTGACTTTCAGATTTCAAAAATATGTCCAGCACAAAGGCATGAACTACATGTTAGCAAATCTCCAAATGAATAGATTTTACTAAAAAGATGAAAGTCACCAATCCAGAAAAACTCCAAGTCAAGATGTCAAAATTATGACTTGCAGGTACAAAGAAAGAAATGTAGTTATTCTGTGCCTCATGCCCTTGGAGTGGTCTAGGTCAGGAAAAAACAATCTTTATGGGTCAGGAAACAATATTATTAAGAATAGCCTTTTGCAGGCACTTTATACAAAATAACATGGACGTATCTGGAACAGAAAACTGGTACTACCTTCAGAGAAGATTGTTTACAGTATCTGCAGGGCACAAGTCACAGTATGGGATGATGTACTTCAACAGTAAACTAAGGGGTTCTACAGCAAAAGAGAAGGGTCCACAAAGAAAAAAGCCTGTCTTAAGGTTAATGCATATGGACACAGAATGCAGTTCTACTCCACTTTTTTATTACAACCAGTAAGTAACTAACTGACAAATTTTCACAGATACTGTACCACATTTAATTTCCAAGCAGTAATTCTGATAGAGCATCTCCATTTGAACTAGCACAAAACCTAAGCAACTCTTTCATCTAAGACCAACACTGAGAAGTCATCTGCAGCCCAGACTCAAAAAGCCTCTTTTAGGCTTATGCATCCACATACATTTCTGCAGATCTCGATTCTCCTCTTTAACAGACGGCTAAAGGTGGCTCTGCAATGTACCTGCTGAAGTGTAATGCAACCTGAGAGCTGAGGGCATGTATATCTGTATCTCCTACAGCCCAGGGAAAAACAACATCAACTGCCACCTTCTGTGTAAGGACAATTCTTTCCTGAAGACCAAGTAGCAGCAACTCGAGAAGGTAAGTATTGTACCATGCACTTTGGGGAAGAGCTGCTTCATCCTCATCATAATGATCCCATAACACTTCCTGGTAAATTAAAGAAAGAGGTATTGCCTGAACACATCCAGTAGCCATGAAGTCCTAGTCATTCTGTTTAGGCATATGTAAAATACAAGCTGCAGGCAATGGTAGTTTCCTCCTCTCTGTTCAGAGCCACTACAGAATTTCGAGAGCTACTGTCCAGTTTGCCACTTCTAAGGCAAAATCCTTCTTTGGAAAAAGGGGGAGACAGCTCAAACCAGTCCCACATTAACCTTTCCAGCTCACTCAAGCTTTGATTCCAGTATCAAGTGGCACAATTTACATATCAGAAATTGAAATTTCAGAGTCTCCACTTCATTGCAAAGCAACTATATTTAAATTGTTCTTTCCCAAATCCCACAACATGGTCACTGAAGACCACTTACATCCATCATCTTTTCTATGTGTTAAAATTCTAATTTTAAGTACTGCAAAGAAAAGGTTTTGCTACTGTTACGAATATTGCACATTTTCCCACAACTTTAAAAGCAGTAAGTGTTTTAACTTTAAATGTAGCACCAGACCACCTCCACCATTAATTTCTTTTATGTGTGGCAGAAAGAGTAAGGAGTCCCAGAAGTCTAAAATAAAACTTGTGAGGTAAGTGTGACAAAGTTTCTAAAGCAAGAGTATTTTCAAGTTTATGGAATAACAAAAATTACGATTGCTGAAAGTTTTATCTGTTAGAAATTGCCACCTTTACTTAAGCACTAAAATCTACCAAATATAGTGAAGTACAGTAAAAGACCTTTGTACCGAAAGGTAAAATGATTTAACTATATTCTTTTCAAATACGAGAATTTTTGCTCACAAAAGGATTGTAAAGATGAAAAGTATACCCACCACGTACCAGACTGAATTATGGATTCAAAAGCTTTCACTCTAAGCAGTACATCCTGAAAAGTCTTTTGAAAAGGTGGCGTAAGTGTTCAGTAGACAGAAAGTCTTGCCTGGAAGACTGGCCTTCTATACATGCCATTAAGACAGAATAATAGAACTTCAAATACTACAGTAAGAGCTCATGAACCTCATTAACTCTGCTTTCAACTGTATAGTTGAAAAGAGACCCAACAAAGATTAGGGAAATTAAGAACACGAGTTAGGAAACAATGGCACTTAGTATCATAACTAAGATATAATGACATTGCTTTTCCTCATCAAGAAAATATGTAGTACAGGTCCACAACAGCAGGCTTCAACTGTGGAAGTGACTTAAGAACTTTACAGCCCCCCTTCCACCTTGCTGCAATGTTCAGCAGCTCTGAGCACACCCCAGGTGCTCTGTGCAGAGAGCCACTATGAAGCGCATGATGGAAATAATCCAGCTGAAAAGTATCCATCCACAAATGGGGAAGTGGAGGGGTGGGGGCTTAAAATAAGCAAATACAGTTGCATCTAAGCTCCACAAGGAATTAGCTGCCAGTGATGACGGTGCATCTGACTGTATGCACTTGGAGGAAAGGATAAATGGAAGGGTCAAGATCTTGAGTTACTAGTCAGTGCATTCAAGACAATCACAACAAAACAACTTCTGAAATCAAAGTAATTACAGAGTTTGAAAGAGCCAAAAAGAAGTCTGGTTATTGAAAAGCCCATGACATGCACAAAGCAGCTGCATGAGCAGCTCTCAGCAGACAGTCTTCAAACCATGCTTGTCTCAGTGTGTTCCTCCAGGCAATATTTGGGTTCACTTAAGCTTCATGCAGAGTACAGTACATACAAATCATTACATCCTAATGCATTTAAAGAGAACTCTTTCCCTACCTAATCTAAGCTTATGCCTGTGCATTGTTTAAAGATACAGAAGTATTTGGGGTTTACATGTAGTAACAGTATGTAAAGTCACACTGATCTTGTTAGGAACAAGCACTAGCACCTCAAATGAAAAGTCATTTTCTGGACTCTTTAGGAGAAGCAACCACGAAGCAAAGTAAGGCAGGATATATCCTGCTGTAGTGAGCTGGAGCTCTGTGAGCAACTTGCACGACTTTGAAATTCTTAAACAAAATATTAATGAAAGATCATCTGCAAAGACAAAAGATGCCACGGAATTCAGCAAGGAGAAAGATGGTTTTATAAAAAAGGCTCAATGAAAAGACAGAAGAGATGACTAGTTTTATGGACTTGCAGTACACAGAGACATCAGTCCCCAAGAGCCAAGTCTGGACAGGTTATCAACAACCACTGCAATTCACACTAGACCTAGACTGCCACTCTGGTGTCATGCCAGGCCAAGAGTGCTTCAGAGAACGAGGGTGAAGCAGAAGTGAATGTGATTTTGTGGACTGCAAAGCAGTTAAAACTTACTTTTTTTTTCTGCAAACCATTAATTTTTTATTCCTTTCCATTGCCCATCTGTTGTGTGAAGATCTTTTTCAAGCACAGCTGAAACAACTGCACTTGTTAAATACTATGATTTTTCATCCCACAGAACAGTAAATACTGCAGAAACTGGTACTGGATTTCCAGCCAGATATGTGCTTGAAGGCAGTAAAATACAGACAAGTAAAGTCAAAACCTAAAGACAAGGAAGATATAGGAGAGAACTGGAGGTACCCAAACTGTTCCCTAATACAGAAAAGGACAGAAGTCTTCAACCAATACTATTTGTAAGCCAGGAGAAAAATAAAAATCAAGTCAGAAACTCAGGGAACTGTAGTTTTTAAAAGGGAACAGAGATTTAATATGCAAATGAGCTGCTACAAAAAATTAAGAGAAGCTGAGTGGGTTCTTTACCAGAACATGCTCTTGATTTCTAGAGGAAGGAACATCTTCAGTATTATCTTTCTAAAACACCATGTTCACATGTATTATGCTTCTTCTCCACATAGAAACATGCTAAGATAGAGCCCTAAAAGAGACTCCTTCAGCCCAAAGGAAAATTGATTTCTGGTATTTTCTGCCTGTCCTGCCTGCTGCTGTTTAAAAAAAAGAAAAAGATCAGCACCATACTTACACAGTGAACCAGCTGCGGTCCGTCCTCTTTTTGACCTTTCTTGATTAGCTTTTTCAGAAGCCAGAGAAGCTCTGGTTCGAATATTTCTTTTTACAGGGTTCTGCTGTGATTCTGCAGCCTTCTCCACTCCATGAAAGTATTTCATGTGATAATGCAATAACTTGGCTTTGCGGAAGGATTTTGAACAGTCCAAGAACTTGCATCTAAACTTGTGATCTTGGTCAACAGTTGCAACTTTTTTTGATGCAAGAAAATCTGTTCTCCTACAAGGTTTTGTTACTGTAAGAACAAAACAGAAAAATTGCCCCATGCATTTGCTATATTTATCAAATGGTTTCCTAAATTTAAAACAGCAAAAAGAACTTAAGTAAGCATGCATTCAAATGTATTGGCTATGAAATGCTAAAAGTAAAATGTTAATGCCTTTTCTGCCTTTCAGATCAATAACTTTAAAGGGAGAACTCCACCCTACAGCTCATAAAAACTGGTTGTCATGACGCCACTGTTTCTATGAATAAGTTACAACATTTTGCTTCCCTGAGTCCTTGCCCAACAGCTGATATCATCGTGTAGTGCTCTTGAAGATAAAAGACAATCTCACAGAGATTACATCCCTAAGTAAGAACGCTAAAGATTATTTGTTTACAATTATTCACACCTTTGGTGAAAGCACTTTCCAAGAAAACAGTTCTGCTTCTCTGCTTACAATTATTTTGCTACCTCCTTTCTGGGTGCACAGTCCCATCACCAAAGCCTGGTTACTTCCAAAGACAACAGAAGCAGTATGTCAGAACATTTTTCAAGTAAAATTAAAATTTATTTCAATTTCTAAGCAGCAATGAAACACAAAATTGCTTGCATCTGTTACAAAATGTTCCCTATGAGCTGTACTTACTTAGTTTCTCAAAAAAGCAAGGGAAGTTTCAAGATTCATATGTAAGAACACTTTAAGGCACCTATTCCACAGAGCACTGTTGTGCAACCCAGGGCTGCATCTATCATGAATTTCAGAAACTTTTAGTTCATGTTTTTGCTAAGAAACATACAAAAAACCATTTCAAACTAAATCAGATTACTGTCACCAGTATCTGTACTCAATACAACACATGAGAGGTAAAACTGAGGAAACAAATCTAAGTAGATCTAGACAATTATCCATCACTAATACACACACAGCATCAAAAAATCCCTCTCCAGCCAGAAGAAAGGAGGAAAGGCAGTATCATTTCTAAAAAACAGCTTCCAAATACAATTTTTCAATTTGTTTTGCCAGTACTAAAGTATTTTTTCCATATTTGTAAGTGTTTTTGACTTTTAGGATTAAGAAAGAAGTGTTTAACTACAAGACCCAAACCTAATAACAGTGACTAAAATTGAAAGGATGCAGCACATGAATGACAATTAAGATATTATTAGAAGTGTTAGAAATAGCTGTAAACAAGGGACAAAAGTACCCAGAAACATTATGAAGAAGAATAAGATTTTCTGTAATTGCAGGAAGGCATTGAACAGAAGAACTGTTAAAGGCAGTGTCAACCCAATCCTGGAGTAAAAACACAGGACAGTTTGTTTCCAAGCTTTTAGCATGCAGTAACAAAAGTGGTGTTACTGAGCAGGAGACTTAAAGGTTATGTCACAGTGCACAGAAGCATCCTAGACTGCTGTACCTGAGGCACACAGCCTTTAAGTACTGTGTACAAACCAATCTTGGACACAGAGAAAACACAAGTAATTGTACCCTGATGCATAGGGAAAGATTAAGTCATATGTAACACCAAGCTGGTTAAAAGAAAGAATATGCAGTGAAATTGGAGAAGGAAATTGTACAAAGAAAGACACTAGTTTCAGGTGTTTCACAGTGGTCATGACCAGGAGGAAGACACTGAGGCATAGCCACGTTAAAAACATGCTGACAGGAACATCAATAAGACTGCAGCAAAGCCAGACTCACACTTGCAGAATGACAAAGTTTGCCAATACCAAAATCAAAATATACTGCAGGCCATCAAAAGCTGCATTCAGGAAGAATGAAAAAGTATCTCAGGAAGGCTTAGTGCAATGGCCTGTGGGTTTAGTGAAAGCAAACACAGAAAAGTTCTCTTGACTGTAAAGGAAAAAAACCAGCATTTGGGACTACTGAGAATGCTGAGAACTTGTTACTATTTAATAACCAACATGAAGCTGGAAAACATAACCACAGCAGAAGGGAGTAATGGGGTCCAAAGACTTAACAAAAAAACATTACAAAGATGACAAGGGAAACTATTATAACATCACACAACTGTCAGGATGATGCCCTACATCCAAGCTCAGAGCACTTCCCTCCACTGAGCTGGACAGACTCTGGAGAAGATACAGGGAATGGCTTCTAACTGATCAGCTACAAGTTAGAACAGGAAAGGATTGCATTAGCTGAAGTTAGAAATAGGGATAACAAAGACATGGGAAAAGGAAAAGGAAGCAGACAAAAAACTTACTGCAATGTGCAAAAGGAATGTATTCAGAGTAATAAAAATACAGACGATCCCACAAAATTTGAAACAAAGCTTCAATCATTCCCATCACTACATTTTCCCTCTTTACAAGTAGCACAACAGAACTCCCAGTCACCCAGGCAGAGCGGGAAACTGACAACCAACTCTGCCACTCAGGGGAGCCTCTGGAGAGCCCACGCTTCGTGTGCTCTGAAAATGACTTCCTACACCAACACCTGAAGGGGCAGCTACCATCCTTACACAGAGATAGAATTTTTGCTCACAACATATGGCACTAAAATTGGTTTCTATAGGAAAAGGTTTAGTGTATTGTCTTCAGATTTTCAGGCACTTGCTTTTTCAGAGGAGCTTGGTGGGTATTTTCTGTGAGTACAGAGGAAAATGAATGGTAAACTGGCACCTGTTATTTCTCCCATGATTATAATCAAAATTCAAACTCCTCATCTGCTTTTCAGTCAGCCATTACAATATTAAGCACAGACACTCATGGTCAAACATCGGTGTGTCCTTTAAGTTTCACTACAGAGGAAAACATTCCTTCAGTGTTCTAGTCAGCAACCCCTCTCACTCCTCACTGGGCTGAATTATCCAAGGCTCAAGCTATGACCACGCAGTGTTGAAGCTTCCAAGTCCACCAGAGGTGTTTTTACTCCATCACCAATTCTCTGTTTGATGTGACTCTTGCTGAGACAGGAATATTTGGCAGCAGCATGGTACCTTGATGAAGGTCTGCCATCCTGTGGCATCTCCTGCAACACCCGGGTAAACAATCCCAGAAAGCCACCAGTGCACAGACCTCTTCCCATTTTCCCCCACTTAAAGCTGGCCTTACTGCAGTTTTGAGCCATTAGACCGCCACACACAATTGCCTGCTAAACTGAGGGGACTTCCACTCTCTATTTCCTAGTCTCCAAAGAAATATTAAGTGAAGATCAAATTATTTCTTCACCTGCTGTTAAACTGAACACATTGAAACACTCTAAAACTCATGTTCTCTGGTGCATTATGTTCATGATAGGTTATAATAACAAACATTCTTGAGCAGACAGTTTTCACACTGTGCTTTGGACCACTTCACACCACTGGGCCAGTGTCCTCACTAATTACTTATTTCATTCAACTTATTTCTTCTGTAATCTTTGTTGTTTTTCCTGAGCTCACCAAGTGTTTCATCATTTCAGCTCTCAAACTACATTTCTTCCTTTATTTTCAAAAACCCTCTTTCTTTCAATATCTCAGTTGTGAAACAAAAACCATCTTGCTTAATTGCTCAAGTTAATTTAGGTAAGGACAGCATCCAAGAATTTCCAGTGCATCCAGAATCCACAGAAGGAGATGCCTGGTGTAAGAAACATATAAGAAAGAGCACCAATAATCACAGATAATTACATATTTATAAACTTGAGGGGTTGTGAGCTGTAACATTACCTGGCATTGCAAGAACTACTACAGATAGTATTTCCTACAGCCCTCCACTCACCATTTTCCCCCTGTGCTGGAAATAAATTGGTACCAATAAAAGCAGCCTGTACTGGGCAGTAAATCATGCAGTGCACCACTCACACCTCAACCCACCTTTGGAGGGGCCAGGTGAGGGGATGTAAAGGCTTTACCTGCACTTTGAGGTGTAACTGAAATACTGTGACCAGATTATGGTGCCTCGCTGTAAGGAGCTTTAAATGAGCAAGGCAGGAAGGACTTATTTACCTACCATATATTGTTAGGCTCAAAAATACAATTTTCACACGACCTTGAAGGGATTAAAGCCTATTCAGGGTGAGCTGCAGGAGAAACAGCCACTCTCTCAAACTGATGCAAAGATCTTATGCTTCTCCTTAACTGAAACCCAAAGCTAAGAGCAACAAAATTAGAAAAGCAGGTGTAAATATAAGGCAAATAGAATCCCTGATGCATATCCATGCAAATAAGTAATTTCAAGGGTGCTGGCAAATACTACTACAAACACAATAGCAGATCTGTGCAAAGCAAAGGCAGCTCACCTTTAAAGTAAAAGGAATTTTTAAGAGTAAACTCACATGAACAGCTGTGGAATGCTTTTAAATCTGTTTTCAGATATATGCAGAGCTTTAAATTTGCCAACAGACTGTCACATATTTTTTGGAAAGACAACTTGACTTAGCTACATTCTGATCACCATTTCTGGTCCCTTGTCATTAGAGGCGCCCAAAGCCAGCAGAACAGGATCTTAATTTTTCAGTACATGTAATTATTCAGAATTTTGTTGAAACTTTTTAGAAAGGAACTTAAGTTTTGACAAGCAATGCTATATCTCCCTTTCAGAACATGTTACAGACAAATAAATTTTAAAACATCTCAGTCATAGGGAAGACTCCAGACTGTGTTTGCTGTTATAAATGTCTGCAACCACTATGAATCTTGAATCATATACTTAACCAGTGACTAGAAAAACACCCTTTAAGAGGAGTGCTTTTGTCCTTAAAAATTCCTGATATTCAAATGCTATAAAAATCATGTTCTTCCTGTACATCATGCAAGGTAAAACTTGTACTACCAGAATGCATTACTCAACAATGCCAAATATCACACAGAGGAAAATAGAGGTTTTACAGAATTTTCCTACAGGAAGACAATTAATTCCCACTAAGCAACTAAAGTCTACAGACAAATAATAATGGTAATACTGGGTTACAATAATGTCTTTGTTCTACACATGGAAAGCTACCAATGACTTTAACTTCCATGCTGTACTTTGCGGGAATCTCACATGCAATAAAAACCCTTTTCTCCCACACACAGCACCTACTCCAACAACGTACTTCACCCCTTCCCAAACCCCAAATCTCTTTAAAACACGTGGCAGACTGAGAACATAATGAACATAACTGTCTGACATACAGTTTTATCTGGAGCTTATCTGTTCACTTAATAGTGAGTTAACTCAGCTCTCAGTCTCCAACACCAGCTGTTTTTAGGACAGCATGCCTGGGCTCTGCAACACAACTACCCCTCCGCAAGAGCCGGAAGCCACTGGCAATTTTCAGAGGCATTTCCAGATCCCACCTAGAGGCATCTACCACTGTCATGCTGCTACACACACATGCCACTATCAGGTAAAAGACCAAGCCCTGCTGTTCCCCCATCAGGCAGCTCATCAGCACTGGGGGGACACTGGTACAATCCCACAACCAAGACAGAGCATGGAGAGGGAAACACAGATCCACTTTCAACTACAAAGGATTTATCTGTGACACAATCTATGAATTTTAAAACCCTCATCTCAAACTGCTTGTTAATAAGATTTTTCATGTTGGTTAAGTAGGGAAATGTAGATTTCTGTGCTTGGATTTTGGGTAACAGTATTTACTCAAAGACCCTGCATAGCTTTTAGCCCCAATCCTTAAGAGTGCTTTACAAAAAAAACCACCTGCTTGCCACACCTGGATGTCCACCCAGGTGGATAGATGATTTCTAATGTTAACTGAAACAACTTTTAATAACATAAAATAAAATCCATGCTCAGAAGTGTGGATTTTTATGTACCACCAGTGTTGTACTTCAGGTCAGAATTCAGTGTGAGTGCATATTCCCAAATTAACTTTAACCTAGCTTGCTCAAGTCCTGACAGAAGAGCCAGGAACAAGAGCGCACAAACTCCATCAGTGCCTTTGGGCAGGTGTCAGCCAAGCCCTGTTTCCACAACTTTGCTGCTTGTATCTAATGAAGCAAGCTCTGAAGGCCACATCCCACACATTCCATTAGTGTGAATGACACTGCACACACAGATATTACACATTCAGCTGGAATTCTCCCGAGTTTAAACCCAAATTACAAATGCTCAGCAATATCTGAAGGAGACCAACATCAAAAGAGCTCTATTTTCTAAATACTAAAAGACCATTTACACATCCAACCCGAGCGAAGGAAAGAGGTCAGTTCCTTTCGGCACTGAGGGTACACGTTAGTGGAAAGGGAGAGGACATGTCACTTGAACAGTTACACCAGAGTGAGTGAAATAAGATACGTGCAAACAGGAGAGAAATTTAAAATAACCAACAAACAACATACACAGATTTCTCCAATGTTGAGCAACTGTATATCTCTCCAAATGCTCTGTTCCACTTAAAATTAAACTTGTTTGATAGAGCATAAACTAGGAAATACGTAGTTCAAGTTTCCCCAGTTAGCTGTAGATCCAAAGATTAAAGTTAGAAGAAATAATCACAGGACAGCACTACATTTTGACAGTCTACTATCTGCATATGAAATTTTAGTTTGAAAAGCAAGGTAAGAACACTCCCCAGCTAAGAGAAAAGAGAGTATACATCAAGACAGACACTGAAATGTTTGAACTATTTCATAAATTTGCACTACACTATTTCATAAATTTGCACCTCCAAGTCTAAACATAAGGATATAAAAATGCACCATCAGGATTCTCAGACAGCAGTAACAGTAAGGCAGTAGCAGCAACAGTTACCACATACCTGCAGCACATTAAGGAGAAAAGAACTTGACCTTTTAAGGTGCTAAGTCCAATTTAATGCGGAATTCCAAACACTGAAAACAAGCATTTGTTAACTTCATTCATGCTGAAAATATTACACCCAGTCATTTAAAAATTATGATCTCCACTTTTAAGATTGCTGTCCAACTCAAAAGCATAAGATTAAAACTGAGTTGATAAAGAATAAAAATATGCTTTTTTTACCAAGGTTAACATTGCAAGAATGCACAATTTTAACACTTGTACAAGTACAAAACACCTGGTGTCATTTGCTTTAAGAAATGCATCAACATTAAATACGAAAAATCTGAACCTGTAGCAGCAGAAGGTTCTTGAGTTCTGACAGTGACAGAGGAAGACCCAATGTCTTCAGCTTTTTCTTCCTGCAAACTGGCATCTGTACTGAGTGCTGTGCTATGCGACGTGTTTCCAGGTGATCCTTGTTCACTGAAACTTTGGTCAGATTCAACAGGAATTTCTAACTGGACTAGAATGAAAAAAATTTAACACTGAGTAAAATGCATACAAAAGCATACTGCAGAACACTGCGGGGGAGGGGGGATCTTCATCACATTAGAGAGGAGAAAAACACCCATCCATGCTCTGACTGCTTGCTCTTGGGTCACAAAATTTTTACAACACTAACTTGTAGCACCCCTCTAAATTTACCGCTGCTTAGAAACATACAAGCTAACTGTCTAGAGCCCAGAATAGGACAGATCTCCTCAAACTACTACAAGAGCTCCCCCAAAAGGGAAAGGCAGTGAAGCACAGGGCAGAAAAGGGAGTATCATTTCCCCCCAGTTTAAGCATAGAAGCATCCCATTTGATGCTTTTAGTGTTCAACAACAGGATTAAACTGTAAGAACTCTGAGTTCAGCACTTGGGCTGTTACTTCTACAATCTCAAAGTGTTAAAACATTGAAATTACTTCATTTTCACAATTAGAACCTGCATTCCCTAAAAAACAAAACCAACCAAACAACAAACCCCAAACCAAACTATTTCCTTGAATATTTTTACAGCCTATGGAGCTCTCCTTTGGCAAGGCCAGTTATTCCTCTACTGTAAAAATTCCCACCACCCAAAGGAAATGCTAGGGTTACTGACAGAGAGGGAATCAAAAGCCAAAAGCAATCAGGGCAGCAGAGCAGTAGAAACTTTCAATGAGTTTTCCCTGCACTGCTGATGCATCAGGTTTTAATGGCATATATGGAGTCTGCAGGTTAAGCAACTGAAAATATAGAGCTTGCAACAACTACATGATGACCTCTTCACAAAAATCCAGGGTACAGTGCAAAGCCACTTACCCTTCTCAGATTCATTTTGGTTAGATACTGCATCTTTCCAAGGTTGAATTTCCGTGGAAGTTGTGACAAGATCTGTATTTAAAATCTCATGGCTAATACTGGATGAGAGTCTTGAAGAACGCCTCCTGATCTGGTCTCTCTCAGTATTATCTGAAGAGTTCTTAAATTTTTCCTGAGCTGGAACAGTTGTATTAATGGTACCATGCAGTTACACGAGTACAAACAGAGGACAAGCAAGCTTTCAAGTTCTTCCCTCCCTTCAACAGCTTGAAAGTGTGTTTTTTAAGGACTAGGGCTAACAGCAAAAGCTAAAAAGCCTGGGTAATTAGGCCTCTGTAAAAGCTACAATGGTAAGTTATAAATAAGCATAAAAATACAGCAAAAACTCTCAACTTTTTTCTTCTAGTAACAGATTTGAAGTACAAATACAGATCAGTTTCTTACTGGTTTCTTATTGAGAAAAAAAATTCCACAGAGTAAAATGTACACAAAAGCATACTGCAGAGCAGTGGGGGTGTGTTTGTCACACTATACTGGAGCTGGTCTAAACAAGCTGTTCCACAGATGTAAGTAATACCAGGAGTTAGACGAGACAATTCAGACACACAACCAACCATGACTGGGCTAGATAACCTACACACACTGAAGTTTAAGACTCTGTGGTATTAAGGAAAGAGCTTTCTTCAGATCTTCTTCTCCTTGGTCATGACACTACTACAGAGAATATAATTTTCTTTCCTCATCAACACATTCAAGTTCCTCAGCCTCCACACAGAGCACACAAAGATAAAGCAGAAGCTATCTGACTGCAGTGGCTGAGTATTTACGGAGTATTAGAGTGCCCTTGCTAAGCAAAGCAGTAAATCCTCCATCTAGTAACTGAACAGTTTCTACAACTTTTAAGGCTTTTATAGCCTTCTATGTATTGGAGGCAATATAACCACTGCCATCCCTGCATCTGTGAATTTTTGCATTAAGGCTCACAACTTATGCCTCCTTTATCCAAAACCAACTTCCAAGATTTAGGAGGGAATTCCAGCATGATGATGCCACATATGAATGGCAAATCTGAGAAAAACCAGTGCTGTATTTTAGTCAATGCATCTATCACAATTCAAGATTATTCCACAGCCATTTTACCCCTCCCCCCCGCCTTAAGCTTGAAGAACTTTTATATTTATACACGCGCACACACAGTGTGAGATCTGAATACCAAAAAACTCACACAAGTTTTTTTCAATCCTGGGACGCTTCAATGGAACATCACATCCTTTAGGTATTTTCCGACGTCTTAACTCTAAAGTTATGGGCTGCAGTGTCTGAGAACTTGGCTCTACAGATTTAGATGAAGAAAAATTGACTGAATACAAAGCTGTGAAACAACCCAAATTCCCAAGCCTCAAAAGCTGAAATACTGGATTTGCATAAATACAGCTTCATCTGCTTTCTAAAATTTACAGATTAGGATTTAATCCAACTACAGGTATGCTTTATATTACACGATGGTTACTTGCCTAAATCTAATCTCTGACCAAACCACCAAGGCTCCGAACTTCAATATGTTCTTGGCTGTCCTGAACAAAGATGAGCTTAAAATTTTTTAAGAGTTCATAGAGATTTAGGCTGTGAAAGAGCAAGATGCTTGTCATTCCTTTAGGTAAGTTTAAGAGTGTTCTGGTACATGCCTAAACATTTAATCTTGGCTACATACCCGTGGGAGGTGTTACTGGTGGTCGGCCACGCTTTCGCTTAGTTTCTTTCGCATTTTCCTGTGGACTCTTTACATTGTCATTCTCAGGCTTCTTCTCAATTTGTGTATCTACTGAATATTCCATATCATTCTCTGATATATTCTCTTTATCTTCTTTTCCATTCTTAGATATATTCTTTTCTGAGATCTTGCCTTTTTCTGAGATGACTATAAATTTTCCCTCTTTATCGGGTTGTTTAACTCGTTTCTCAGTCTTTAATGTCTTTTCATCTTCGTCTTTCTTTGCATTACCTGTTGCTTTCCTCTGCTCTTTAAATTTCTCCCAGTTTTCAGGAGATGACGGAATTTCATTACCTCTTTCCTTAGGCTTAGCATCACCCACAATATTCTAGAATAAAGAGAATGACATGAAAATCAAATATTGTAGTCTAAAAGCCACCCCCTCCCCTTTGTATTTAGCAGACCTGCATCCTTGTCCAATTTTTCAAGTGATAAAAGTACATGCTCTATTGTAACCCACAGATTAAAACTTAGAGGCACCCGAACTGGTGAAGGACCTGTGCAATGTCAACAGGACAGGGCAAGAAATCCATTCTTCACCACGCAATGGCAGAAGAGATTTGCTGTTCCTTTGTTCCCAGATGCAGGCTGGGTCCCTCCTAGCTTGTGCAGTACTACATAAAACCTACTTGGGACACTGCAGGAAGAGCAGGAGTCAGGAGCACAGAAAATGGCAAACAGCTCAATCACTTGGATGTGCAAACTCCTTTCCTCTCACAGAAGAGTCTCATTCAAAACAGACATGCAGTTTGCTTGTACTAAACACTGCTGCTGAAACTGCTAGGCAGAGTCATGTAAAGCAATTGCAATCAGCACAGTCATCAAGAAGCATGTGATGTTAAGAATTTAAACATTCAAATTTAAAAACAAAACTTAAAACTTTTTCTGTAATTTGTGTTCAGCATGAGAGGACATGAAAATCCTTAACAGTCCCTAATCAGCATGCTACCGAGGCAACATTCAACTGCCAGCCCATTTCCCCATAGTTCTTATTAGATAACACCAGGCCAGGAAGAACACCCTGTATGAACAGCTCACTGCTATTCCACCACCTTCCCCTTTTGTGATCAGGCTTTATATTACACCACTGAGAAGGGGTGGGGAGGATGATATATGCTGATTATGGTTTTGTCCCCTTTCAATGATCCTGCTACAGGCTGTCCCAGATGAACAGGAACCTTCTAGCTTTGCACATGGATTAATACTTGGTCATGTGTCAAGACTGCCTTTAGTTCAACTAACTTCTCACTTCCTGTTGCCTAACTGAAACATTAAGGAGCAACCATGCTCCTTCCCAGACACAATTCTACAGGGCACAAGAAGCTTCAACTCTGACCCAGGATCAGGACAGGAAAGGCTAAATACCTCAACACCTTTTTGGGGAAAGAAAGTGGAACAGGTGATTTGAGCTACATGAAATTCTGAGAATCCACTTACAACTCACTATCTCCTTGTACTGCACTACATCTTGCCTATTCCCACCCCAATGTTCCTGTCTATACGTGGCTTACATGAACTGATACCTTTTAAGGTATTTTCAGACCGTAGCCTTCAGAAATAATACTGATGCACTAAAATGGTGAACATGCAATCTGCTCCACCCTCTATGATATTGTTTCAACCATACTTCGTAGCCATGTTATTAAAAAAAAGTCACTGTTTAAAAGTGTGAAATCAAATTACATGCATATTTCATGAAAACAGCAAGGCAAATGGGAAGGAAGTCTTTCACATGTCTGAGCACCCCTTTTACCAGACATCCTATAAGTTTGTATTCTGCAAATACCTTATGGGAGAAGCTCCAGTGGCAACTTGAACATTAGAAAGAAAAAAAACCCCAAACAAC
This sequence comes from Corvus cornix cornix, assembly GCF_000738735.6. NCBI lineage: Eukaryota > Metazoa > Chordata > Aves > Passeriformes > Corvidae > Corvus > Corvus cornix. Next base: position 349,035 of record NC_046349.1, on the reverse strand, counting down.
AACTCAAAAAACAACCCTCAGGCAACTATGTTTCAACAGTTGTGATGCTCACAAAACCATGTGATTTGAATCAAGTATGTGCTACTGGAACACTCATAAGCCATCTTAGTCAAAATATTCTCAAGAAACTGAATCATGAATATAGTATGTCTGAATCACCTCTTGGTGCTCCTGAATTCTTAAAAGCTGTGTGCCCTTGCAAAGGCGCATCCACACTGTTGCAGGTTATTAGCATTTTACCATCATTGTTCACCATAGCCAGTTACACCCTCTACACAGGGACAGAGTAACACTGCAATTAAAGAAATTATGACCTGCTTATTTTGCTCCCTTCAGGAGCTGTGTGGGTTTGGAGCCTTTTCTTTTTCCCCACACAAGTAGTAAGACATGAGCCATGTGTGCCTTCATGACTCCAGTCTCTCCTCCTGAAGAACAGGAACAAGACGCCTCCCCTCCCCTTCCAACATGCTGCTACACTACTGCTGTGCCTGAATCCCCCACCATCTCTGAATCTTGGGCTCTTCAGTGGCTCAAGTATTTTTTTTTTTTAATTTTACTTACGGTTGTGTAAATAGAGCTCATTAGGAAATTCACACTTTATGCTTTTTTTTATGCTAAAGGACAGAAAAAAGTGTTCTAGCATAACTTAGGAGATTCTCTTGGGCTAAGAAAAATCTTCTTGGACAAAGGATAAAAGGAGAAAACAAAAAAAAAAAACAAACACCAAAACCACCAAACCAAAAACCCCTTTTATCTCCTTTCAAAACCTTTCCAAAGCTATGCAGAAACAAGAAATTTCCTAAAAGGGAAACAAAATATTTTTATTTTCTTATGCAGAGTATTTCTTCAGATTGTTCAACTTCATTTATTTAATGCTAAATACCATAAAAATTTCTCATGGAAATGAAGAATCTGCAGTAGTCACAATAATACTTGTATTATTCAACCTTCCACCACACACAATGATAACCACTTAAAAGCTATTAAGGGCATTTTATGGCAAATCTGAAATAGTGTTCCCTTCCAGCTTGGCCAATACAGAAATCTGGAGGATTGGTATACCTCTTCACAAAAGTGAGAAATTTAAATTGTACCACTGACATTCATTACTGGAATGTGTGTTTAAGACTTGTGCTGGGAGGGACAGATTCAATTTCTTTGCTCAAAGTTTCAGAAAACTAAAAGCAGAGGGCATGGCAAAAAACCCCATAGGTTACAATTACCACACAAGAATGTGTGGCAAGAGATAAAACTTAAAACCCTGCCTGTAATGAAAATTATTCTGAAGCAGGTACTTAAGAAGTTTTAACCAAGTTACTCAAGACCAGAACTTGGTCAGCATTTCCTATGTGCCTGCACATGAAAATCGAAGTACAGAGCAGCACTTCTTCCTTCTCACCATCAGCAGGACAATTTTATTTTTTTTAATGCAGTGGTTCACTACTACTTTCTATCACGAGCTTGAACCCACTGCATTGAACAGGTGAAGGGTTGGTAGAACAGCCAAACCACAGAAGGAAAACAAGGAAGAGCTAAAAAGTTGATCTTCTCAAATCTGTGAGAAGATTAATAGCCATGTTCCTTAAAAGTCTCATGAATATTAAGTAATTACTTTGGGAAAGAATAGTTTCTGTTCACTCCCTAGTTTTCACTCCTTTATTTTTAAGACATATATTTAAACTAATCTCAGGTAAAACAATCACAGCATGTTTCAAAACCTTACCACTAGCTTTAGTATGTACATTTTGAATTTTCCATCAATTTTTAGGAATCTGCTTTCCTTGTATACCTATGATTTCTTTAGTTCAAGAGGTGCATTTAGAGAACCTGAGAGCTTTGCAATCATACCACAAAGATTCACACAACCTTTCCATTTTAAGGGACTTCATTTCAGACATACTGTATTTTAGCAATAAAGGTTTTTCATTAATTTCATGTCTTATAATTCACCAAATCTAGCCACCTGAACTGTTCACTTCAGAATACACTAGCTGCACAAACACCATGCTTACCTGATCTTTGGAAAAAGCTTTGACATGAATGTTTTTGACTGTCTGAATTACACCATCATAAAATTTCACAGTGTATGTACCTAAAATATGAAAAAAACAGTAAGAGTTCAAAGATCAGAAGTTATTTAACACAGCATCAGCTAACAGCTCCAATACCCCAGATGCAACATTAGCTCTAAATGAAAGCTGCCTTATCTGTGTTGTTAGAACCCTCCACAGAGTTCCTATCACAGGCCTGGGAGACACAGAAAAAGATACCCAAAATAGTTCTGGTCAGAAAAAAGGTGCATGTCTAATCTTAGAGTTGCTCCTCAAATGCACCTTACTCACAAAACCCCAAAATATTTTTGATTAAATATTCCAACATATAATTACACAGCCTTTTTCTCCTTGATCTTACAACACAGGCAATCTAAAGCAAGCCCAGCACTAGAACAAATCCTTCACACTTCCCTGATTTTTAAGGGGGTTTTGCAGCTCTGACAATAGGTTTTATTGCAGTCAAATGCAATAACAACAAATTTAAGAAACAACTTTTCCCACATATATACTTAAAGCAATTACTGACTGGATATCCCAGCAGGAAGACTTTATCTCATAAACAGGATAAGAGGTTAAAAAGTTGATGATAGACTAAAACACGTAATTGAAAATGCAATTTTTCACAGCTGATTTCCATGCTATAGTATCTCTCCACCTAAGCAACCAGGTTCCAGCACAATTAAAAAAGCATGACTACCAAGCATGACAAAACCAGGAGTCCTTACCATCTTTGTTAACAGAAGTAACTTTGGCTGGATAGAAGCGACAGTCAGACCAGCATGCCAATACCTGATCATTGATATGAAATCCCTACAAAACAGTAGTTAAAAGTGTCTTCATCTGAGAATTACTGAAACATACAACTTTATCAAAACATTTCAATTGCTAGCTTTCCAATGTTTAAAAGAAATCATAAAATTTACACAGCAGGTAACACAGCAACGGTGAAACATTGTAAAGGTCATCATTCATACAACTGCACATTAAACTGTTACACACACAAATGTCCTCTAATTTCTACTTACTGCACAGCCTTCTTCCTCATGTAATCCTTCTTTTCTTAACTGTATTTTCTCTAAGGGACGCAAATAAGGACTGTCCCAACAAAACCATTCATCGTATCTATGGTTCCAGCGTTTGAAATGGATAAGTACTTTCCCCTCCTCATAATCAATTTCTTCAATGTGTGCTGGATACCTGGTCAAAGGTAGATTAAAACATTTTAATTAAGAATAAGGTAAACTGTCTCAGACACTTGATACAAATAAACCTTGGTTTAGCTCCTCCAATCTTATTAATTTGACGTACCACTTGTATAAGCAATAAAGATACTACACAATGACGGAGCAAAGAACATAAGAAATCCCAAAACTGAACAGCAAATGCAAACATTGGCTGCAGCAAAAGGAGACAACTAAGGAGTTCTTAGTCTGGGGTGGAAAAAGAAATTTAACTACAGATCCAGAAGTCAGAAGGACCTTCCCTACATCTAGAAATGTCACATTTTACAAAATCAATAGCTTCAATTCACTCTTACCAAGAGTAACACCTGGGGGTCAATACACTCACTTCTCTGAGATATCCACCACCAGGCATCATGAATCATCTACCCAATGTAACACCAAAAACCCAGAAGGCACATTAAATGTAATTTAAGTTTTAGATTCTCAAAGCAAAATTTCATCTGCAAAATCCTGGGATTTTTAAATATAAATTTCTTAGTATATTAGAAGTAGAGGAGTCTCAGATGAGATTCAAATGTTTCTGATCAGGAAGACCTTGTAGACTATTTCTTTAAATTGCATTGGTAATTTATAACTCAGAAACACAGCTATTTCACTACCCCAACTGAAGATAACATTCCAAGTACAATGCTTTCTCCTCCACAACAGTAACATCAGGAGAAAATTTCCATTTGTCAGTGTTTTCAGTATTTTGGAAGAAAGGCAAGACCTCAGTGAATTCTTGAACGAAGGCCTGAAGACAAAACTCAAATCCACAAGTATTCTTTATCTGGTAAACCACACTTGAAAGACAGAAAAAGTGGTAGAAAGAGGTGGCATCTCAAAAGGATCAAACCTGATGCTAACAACAGAGCCCAGACACGTAAGAATTAAGACTCAAATGCAACCCAGGCTACCATTCTACAATCCTACACAAAGGGAAAGCAAACCTACCTACAACTGAAATCCTCCAGCTGTAAGACATGTCCAGTCATGACTTCACAAAGAGCTTCAAACAGGCCTTGCTGGAGACTTACACTGCAACCACAGACTAAGGGTCTACTTAACACTCACTGTCACACATCTCAAGCTACGCCATTAGTTCATCCCAATGTATTATGAAAATGCATGCAGCAAAGGCTGTGGAGGAGAGGAACTCAAATGGAAGATACTTATGGCAGAGACATCTCTAACTGGTTACCAGCTCCTTGGAAAAAAAAAAAAGAAACTTCCTTCTTGTGATAGTCAAGATACTTTATATTAGGTAACTCAAGTACTGTCCTCCACAAGTTCATGAGGGGGCAACAGTCACAGTCACAACCTAGTTCTACTAAACACAGATTATTTTTTGATATCACTAAGTACAGGTAATGACAAAAATCAGCATCCCATTCCCTACAGTCTGAGTGCAGCAGAAACAGGTAAGAAATCCCAGATCCTCTCAACAAGAGAGCAGCCAGAAGGGTGCTCTTGCCATTGGGACTGCAGTACACCTAGGACTTGTCTAGATTTTCAAAGATGAAGAGGGAAGCTGATAAAAAGGACAGAGTGCTGACTCAGTATCAAGCTAATAATCCTGTCCAAGCAGATAACCACCTCTGGGAAACACAGTCTACTTTTCTACCACTGAGATGAGACAAGCCCAAGTTACAAGAGTCAAGTAACTCAATGATGCAAGACTTCTCCCTGCTTCATATCCAGCAAAAGGTGGAACTTTCTCCACCAGAACTGTCATCCCAGAATCACACATCAGTGCCATCTGCACCTATCCCACTTCACTGACAGGAGTCAAGATCATCAAGAAAAACATATCTGACAATGAGACCAAATTTCAGTCTACCTGACTAAGTGTGGTTGAGCTAGAGCTCCCTGCCAGTTCTTGGAGAATGTGCTTTTCTGAAAAGCCTCAGCATCTTCTCTTTTTGAAGCAATGAACATCAGTAAACACACACTCAGTGCTCTTGACTGGAGCACTATAAACCTATGAGCAGCTGTGCTAGATCTACCCATGATCTCTGACAACCCCTTCTCCTCAACACCACCTTCCTTTCAGAGGAGAGCACTGGCAGCTCCAAAACAAAGCAGAAAGGTTCAAAGGTTCTCAGCAGCCCTGAGCAGCACACACTGACAGATCAAGCTTCCTTCCTCTCACATCTGTAGCCTTTTGTAGAACTGGGCAAGCACACCACATCAGGAGGCACAAGTGCTCACAGATCTACACAGAAGAGTAATAGAGTATTATCCATACACATCCTCCAAAAAGCCTGTGAACATACCAAGGGGTAAAGGTAACTTAAAAGAAATTCAGACTTGTTTATCAAAAAAGCATACTATGAGAGAATACACAAAGTGAAAGGCCAATAGCTGAAGCCTGGCTAAGGCCCCAGAGTACAACTAAGATATGTCCAGGGTGGCCCAACACATCCTCCCCCAAACCACAAACGAAGTATTCAGCTGACTCAATGGGTATTCAAGGCAGCTAACTGATCCTGGGTAAGAAAACACCAAATGGTACCGATTTAAATATTTATCTAAAACACTTCTAAATCAGAGACAACTTCTTGCAACAGACAGGGAGCGCAAAACAAGTAGTCTTCCAGTTTAATTTGAAAGGAATGATGAGCTCATACCTTTCAAGGACTTATGACCTGGCTACACTGTAAGGGAAAACCTTTAAGATGCCCAAACTGCTGGCATTAATTTTCTAAGAACCTAAGTGACAATCAAAACTCCAAGAGTGTAATTCTGAATAGACTATGGTTAGCAATGACTGGCAACTTCAGACTACAGTGGTCAAAGCACAGCAAACAGGATGAAAATGGGTTTATGGTAGACAAATGTAGAACTATCCTCTTCTGGGAAGAGGTAAATATGTGGGAATTCTCTGGACTAGTCTGTCTCCCTTCTCCTTTCCTACATACCAAAACAGAATTGCTATAAACCCCCACTCCCTTGGAACTAGGAAGGGACAAGCTTAGCGCAGTCAAAGCAATGCAGAGAGGAAAGGAAGCATCCACGAGAACCAGCACCATGAAGGACAACAGCTGTAGTGGTTCATCTTTTCAGTACTTAGACCAATTCCTGACAGCATGAACAACTGAACTCCCGGGACTGACAATCTGAATTGTAACATGGTAGCATCATACTCTCAATACTACTCAAGAGCTCTAACCAGAATTGGAAGTCCCTTCACATCCATTTTACTCAGACAACAGACAGAAAAGCTTGGAGGTGTCATTACAACAAGGTAACAAAAGGTAACATCATTTGCCTATTGCAGGCATCCAGTGCAGTCATCCTCTTCTCAGTAAAAGAGGATGCAGCTAGCCAACACTCAATCAGTTTTAATGATCCAATGCAAAAGGTTTCAGGAAGTCAGTTCAGCTGGGACAGTGTGCCCAAGTCCATGGCTACAGCAACCTGTCTGGGATCCCTCCATTCAGGGCTGCCCTACTGTAGCAGTCCCTGTCCTTCCCCCTCTGAACTCCAGCACTAAGAGACCTTTCAGCATGCAGAGATGCTCTCTCCCTACAGTGACCCGAGGTCAACAGACACAAATCTTTCATGACAGTTTTGATGCATCAACCCAAGCCCTAAGAACATAAGCCAAGCACTAAAGTACTCACTGTACTCCCTGGAGTTCAAATATAGCATATGACAGACAACTGCACCAGGAAGTGCAGTGCACTTCTGATATGCTATGATTCCAAATACAACAAAGCAACCTCTGGTACGAGCTCTAAAGATGCAAAATTCACTTCGCACGTTGGCAAGGAGCAGGCTCCACATTGACTACATACAAAGTTTTTTCTTCACTAGGGTGACAACACATCCAAACACCCCGGAAGTTCTTAACCAGCAATTTGGGGCACAAGCCATTGCCATGAAAGAGAGGTATATGGCACCTTGACATGAAATTTTTCCAAAGTATCACTGCCAATGGAGTGGCAATAGCGGCCTATGAATTGACTGATGTATTTGGTACGGAGAACAGAAATCAAAGCCAGCACTTTAACCAAACAGGAGACTTGTGACTATGTTTTAGTGACAACACAGCAACAAAAGTACACACAAGAAAAGCTTGGACCTCCAAAGGTCTAGCACTGGTAAAAGCAAGTGTCAGCAAACAGAAAATCCTGTGCCCCCACAGGAGTGCACTGAAACCACACCATGGAGCAGTCCTGGTCGCACGGGGGCAGATGAAAGCAGCAGAGAAAAAAACCACAGTCTGCCGTCCTCTACAAATCCACTGTCAGTGAGTTTTGTCAGCACTGATAGTCCCCAGCTCTTAAAAATTTTCATTCAGAAACCGTGAAAATGGAAATGCACACAATCCAGGGTTCAAAGCTCAGCAAGTAAACAAAAGATTTCAGAACTGGAAAGTTCATAACCTAGCTGTGAGATCGGAGTTGCAAAGCACTGTGTGCAGGAGTCATTTAAGATCAAGTGTTTCCAAAAATCAAAGAACGTGGAACAAATAGCATATCCAAAATTCAAATTTAAGCCAGGGGATATGCAGAAAGTAGAGCAGGTTGTTGAAGTCCTCCCCCACATAATTTTCCCATGCAAGAGCTATGTACTCAGACACTGTTGTTGAGCAAACATGCCAGAAGGATAACCGTCATGGACACGAGTTATTAGCCTTACTCAAACACCAGCTACACCAAACTGCATCTTTAAAAAGCCTACACTACAGACAGGCTAAGAAATGTTATTTTTGTAAGCCTGACTAATTTTTTGCTGTACTAACAAAACTCAAGAATACCAAAGATGCAGGCAGGTGCTTACCTACACAACTCTTGGTTACACAGGTAAGCCAAATTAAAGTGTAAACAGGATTTCATGTTCATACTTTACATTCTTTATGGAAAGAGCTATGTTTTCTCGTTTTCACAATTCCAATGCCCTTGTACCTGGAGAGTACATGCCCTGCATGCAACTGAGATGTTTTGGAATAAATCCCCTGTGTCTAAGACAGTGCTCCATCCTTCTGAGATGTCCATATGGTTTTCAGTACTGACTTTGCACACTTCACCTGTTGGCTGGTTCCAGAGCTTTAAGTACAATCATATCTAACCCACACAAACTTCTTAATAAAAATCAACTATAGCTGATTTCTGGAAAGAGACGTTATCTACAGGAGCTAACAAAACCAAATTAATTCCTGTATTGAAGAAGTCTTTGGCAATTTTCATTTTATCTCTCATTCACTGGTAATTATTAAATGCTAAGTTTTGAGCTGACTATCTGAAACAGACAGAGTTAGAAAGTTCAAAGTTAGCCCAAGTATTTTTAGGCTCTTTTCCCTCCTCCTACTGCAGCGGTTAATGAAGGAAAGTGTTCTTCCTCACCCCTGAGGGCTCCAAGACGGGCACCAGACCAGACTTGTTAGCATGGAATATGTTTCCCCACACAGTTCTTTAATTCTAAAGCTGACCACCTCATATGAACACAGGCCTAACAGATTCCATCAGATTTTAAAGCCTATGAATTCACAACAGCACTGGGAAAGGAAGCAGCAAGGATATTCTGTACTGCAAAGAATTTATTCTTCTGTAATATCTGCTCTGCAATATTAAGTATAGCACAGAACTTAAAGGGTGAATTCAGGAGAATGAGAGCCTGAAGTCAAACTAGATTTAGGAGCAGTCCTATTCCCAGGCACAACACCAGTACACTTCTCACGGGCCAGCACAACATATCAGCATCTATCGCCCATTTCCATCACTGGTATATAAACTTTTATAAATTAACTACTTTCCTACAAACCAATGACTACGACTCTAAATATAGTACCAATACAAAATGCTTAAGATATTAAAGACTTAAAATTAATATAATATGAATGGTTTTAAAAATATACCAGTTTTTTAATCTGTCACGGGCTTCCAACTGGGCTCCCACCTCAAAGTTGATCCCTCTTCTATTCGGAGGATGTTTTGTCATTTTGTAATATCAACACTGCTGATTTTATTCCCCTGAAAAATGCAATTAAATATCAATCACTAATCAAGACATACACAACATAAGCTTATGCACTATATACCCAGAAGCCAGATGTTAAGGGACTGCTGTAATTTTGGTTTGCAGAAAAGGGGCAATTATCTTTTAAACAAGGGTTCTCAAGTGACAGTGTACAGAATCATTCCAAAAGCGTGTTCAAAATGGCAGCTACTGGACCATGAAAGAGTGAAGCTCAGTCTCTGTCCATTGGTCCAAGTTCCAGGTCAATTAAGAACCATGCAACCCAATGTTTATTCACAACTGAGACAGAAGTTTCATAATATTTTCTCCCCCCTCCCGGTTTTGATGAAAACAAGGAATCCAGTAAACAGGAAGTGAGCAAAACAAACACAATAACAATCTTTCAACAGCTACCACATTCGTGAAACACTCTAGAACACTATGTCACCTCATCATTACAAGCGCAATAAAGTTCAAAGACATTAGAAAGATGTAGTTTTTTTAAACCAATTTTAGAAGACTCTCTATACTGTTTGCATATTTGCATTGCTTTTGTCCAACTTCTCCACCATTTTAACCAGAAAATAAAAATAGTCTTCATTAAGATTTGTTTTCAATATATAATATAAAAGTTTAAGAAATCTTGCTGAAGTAGTTTCTCTCAAAGTACACAGTGAAAAAGCCTGGTCAACAGCTATTTTTCCTGATTTTTTTGTCAGTTGTTTCCCACAACTTGTAAGATACAAATTATGATCCATTCCTGTAGTGTTCAAGCTCACAAGATCCAAAAACACAAGTAAGTTTTATTCAGTATCATTGTCCTTATAGTAAGGCTGTATCTTGAAGATTCAATTACAGATGGACAAAATTGATTCGAGTTAAAATAAAAATCCTTCTACAAGAACAAGGACACATGCACAGAAGTAAGCACCAGCCTTTTGGTTCACATAAGGCATAAACAGCAATGGTATCAACTGAGCTGCATCTACAAAAGGATTAACGTTGTGAAGAACTACTCTAAATTCAAGTGTAGTTCCAAAATCAAAGATCTTTAGGCAAGTCATAAAGCTTCTACAACAAGGAAAAGCTATTCCTTCACCACACTTCTTAAGCCAGGCCATTTGCCAAGGGCTGGGCACAGAGGCAGCCCAACCACCTCCATTCAACCACCACACTGCAAAGAAACTTCCCTACCAAAAGCTCACCTGCTGCCTTCCCCTAAAGCAGTGCTTTTAGACTGATCCTCACCTCTGTTAAAGCAGCCTGCAAGGGTTATGGGGGAAAAAATACTGTTGCCTGTAACTTTGATTCACACCAAAAGATAAAGTATTCTAGCCACCCAGGAACTGAAAAAAATTAATTTCCTAGAGTAGTATCTGATAACAGACTGAGTTCACACAGCATGGATCTGAATTAGCCCACTCTACTAATGGTTGGGGCAGGACTCTGTAACTTTTAATTTGGAAAGGAAATTAAGAAAAACTTAAGATGGTTGGGATTTTACAGTTTATGTTGCATCACGTTGTAGAAATTTTAAAAAAAAGGCCGCAAGTACAAAGCTACATTTTATTTTTAAGAGGTTTATCCACCCACACCTCAAATATCCACTATTTTCTTTGCAGATTTACATCACTAAAATACTTTCTCATACTAGCAATGGAATTTCATGCCTCCAAATGTGGAGCAGACACACATTTTGCTTTATCACTTGTAGAAGAAATGACATCTGTAAGGTGATTCTTTCCCTAGTACGCTTATTTTTCCTTTTCACTAAGGAGGGAATGCAAAGCCAACAACACAGCCCCAGAGTGTCGGTACATTACTGCAGCTTCCCGCAGTGGTTCTCCTCAGAAAGAGCTGCCATCTGGATGCAAGGGATTCATCTCAGCTCACCTACATGGGGCTGGAGAGGAACATCTACATCTCCTGACTTCAGTAACAGGACCGCACGCAATAGGGCTTCTAGAAACAGGTCAGTTTTGGTGAGGAAGGTCTTACTATAGTTTCAGTCAAACATTTTAGGGAATATGAGTATCACAACTAAAAGAAAATCTGAAGAAAACAGCCAAAGCCATTTAATCAGTTACAGAGGCAGCAGATTCCATGAAAATCTGAACACAGCTAGTCAGCTAACACCAACATTAGTCAAAGCACACACATACTACACTTCACTAGCTTGGCCAAGCTCATCAGAAGGCAGCAGGTCACAAAGTTGAAAGAGAGGAAAAAATGTTACAAGCAAAAATCTCGTATCATTGGCCCCTCCTCTCAAATCTTCCTTTCTCTCCCCTCCCAAGTTACCAAACTTGGGCTGCTTTGGGTTCTCTCTCACAGCCTGCCCCTGGCTTGCACTATGACCCAGCAGTCCTGTTTCCTCAGACTGTGAAAGCAGGCTGGCTTTTCCATTTGCAGCCAATTTCAGGAACAGCTACCTCAAGCAGATGCATACTGGGCAGAACATTACATGAGATAAATTACTCAGTAGAGGGTCTCAACCATTTTACCCTGAAACACCCAGCCTTAGAGCAAGACTGAAACTGTGAGACACAACCTTTACTGAGAACCATGACATAGCTCTGCACAAACTAGGCCAAGAGGCAGTGCCAAAATAGGCTTCACCAGTATGACCGTGTCCATACAGAGAACTTCATTTCTCAGAAAGCAAGCACTGAACACAGGGGCTTGCCTACTGCAAGATTTTATGTTTCAGCCTCTGTCCTCTCCTGCAAAGATTGCTTAAAAACCTTGAACTACATTAAAACAGTTTGTTAACAAAACAACCCTAGATTGATCAGTCAGTCATAGCTACAACTTGGAAATAAGAACACCTTGCCAGAACATCTCTTCTAAAATTTTCTTCAGCAGAAAATCAATTTGTACTAACTTTGTTCCGAAATCGAGACACAGACAGGATTTCCACTCTGGTAACTCTGAGAATACATTTATCCCATGTATTCAAGACCATGATTAAAACAAGGAGACTAGGCCTACCCCAAGAGCTGTATGGCTTTTCTCCAAAACCTCTTACTTCTCTATGAAGATCAGATCTGTTTCAAGAACAAATACTTCAGGATTTAGACAAGTCACTGCTTCCAAAAGAAAATGTTTCTAAATCTTTATTATTGAAAGAAAACGTGTTATTTAAAAGGGAGAGTCTTTTCCATCAGTCATCATAAGGTAATTTAACTTTTAAAGACTATTCAACTATTCAGACACAGATATCAGTGAGGAAAGTACACTTATCTCAGGGTAATGCAGAAGAAAATACATTAATACTGATCCCTTCAGGGATCATGATTTTTGACTTCTAAAACAAGCTTTCTGCTCTGCTAACAGTGCAGATCCTGTACACCTTCACCCGTAGCTGTTCTTACTCTCCAGTTTAAGCTCTGTTAGTGCTGAGCCCCAAACCTGGCGTAACACCAAGTTCCAACAGAAGTGGGCTCCTCTTGAAACTGAAAATCTGTTTCATATTATCAGACAGAGGAAACCCAGTCATGGCAAACTTTCACTAATAACAGCCTCTACCATTTCCTCTGTGGAAACTGCAAAATCACTGCAGCCTTTTCCAAACCACACCCACCCTGACAAAAACTATTTTCCAAACCCTGACAGAGTGATTAAAACCATTCCTTTACAAAGCGTCACACCAAAACCCCTTCCTTGAAATCAGCCCCACTTTCAAACTTCATACTGTCTCAGTGCTGCTTCATAAGTAAATCAGAAGAAATGCAATTCACTGCCACAATTCAACCTATTTCCTTCATTCTTTTGTGCATCCATGCCAAACCCAGGTACTTCCCTCCCTCTGCCACAAGGATACAATAAAGAAAAAAAAAGAGAAACACCATGGAAAAAACCCCATAGTTCTCTGAACCGGTAAAGGAGCACAGTCAACTTTGTCAGTTTGCATAAACGTAATACTACTTTGCACTTAAAATTTGTGGTTTATTCTGGATGGGAAGCTTGCTGTCCCAATTCCTCAGAGGCACTCAGTACCTTTGTGGTGATTCAGGAGGACTACAGGGTAGGACAGGTAATAAAAAGCAATGGGAAAACAAGGAAGTAAAAGCAACTAGCCAGAGATTGTCTTGTGTTCCCTGGAGATGCACCACAGATGTTACTGACCTGGGGTACTGCAGGCAGCACTGCCACTCCTACAAAAGCAACATAAGCTTGTTTTGTTTCCTTCTAGGACAAAGCACATTTACAGTTGATTCCACAAAGCCTAAAGCTAAGACTGACTCTGCCATCCTCTCCAGCACCACTGTTCCAAATCTGCTGGCACATCTACATATAAAACTGCCAAGGACTAAGTCCATTCACATTTTGCACATCAGTTTGGTTTTTTTTACTCTGCAACAGTTAGTTTTGACCTTTTACTTTTATCATCTGCACCCATGTCACCAGCCTCACATCTCCATCAGTGGTAAAACAATGAAAGCCTCACCCAGTTCACCCCCTACAATTTGCACGCCCCCATCGGGAATGGTCAGTCCAGAGAAGTCCATGGTCCCCACCGCAATCGGAACACCTTGCAAGTGGATGACCACAGCCATGCTGTGCTGAAACCACACACCTGCAGATGAGAAAAGGTATGATATCAGACTGCAAAGCAGTATTTACAGACACCATTTATACTATACAATCCTAATGGCATCTTATGAAGACTAAGTGGAAGTCTCACAAGCACCACTTAAAAATTGTATTGGCACTGACATGGGAAGCTGATTAAAACTGACTTTTATTGCCTGCAGACAAAACACCCTCTGCCTAGCAAGTTTTGACCACAGCAGCAGTGCTACCATGAAGTATGCCTTACTGTGTTTTACCCTACACATAAAAACAGATATAAAACCCCTATACCTGCTAAACATGTTAACCCAAGAACAGCTCCTGTTCATTCAAGGATTTCTGCTCCTGCCTCATGTTGTTTTTGTGTACCATTTCACAGGTAGATGACTGGTTTTGGATATGTCTGTAAGTTTCAGATGATGTCCTTCACACCAGTATTTCAAACCACAATGCTATGATCTTCATGCAAGTTTTTGGGTTTGAGATCTTTTTTTTTAGTAATAGGAGCAGGAACATGAAAGATTTAAACTGGACAGAAAGACCTTCTGACACTGCAATAAATTTCAAGGAATACTACATCACCCCCCTTCTTCTCTCTGAAAGACACATTTCAAACAAGACACCGGACTATACACGCAGTTCTTACTTGCATGATGTTGCATCCTCAACTAGATATTCACCAGCACTTACTTGCTCTAAAAGCTTCCCAGATTCAATTAACAACTACACGGGCGAACTCTGAGCCACACAACACAGAAACTGGATCCTGAACGGATACTTAACATCTCTGTAACAACAGCACCGAACAGCTAATTCCTCACCACTGACATTCCCTAAAACTGTAAGACTGAGTACTTGATTTCAGTCTCCTACTTTTCCTCTAGTTTATACAAGTAGATTAAGAGAACTGACACCAGTAAACATCTACATTTGCTCTTCTCCTCAGGCAGAACCAAGACTTTCCCAAAATACTCAGTGACAGAATTGAAAATGTGTTACATGAGTGAGCCTCCTCTGAACAAGATCCTCACTTGCTCCCTGAGATTACAGGGCCTGGAGAACGTCATTTTCAACCTCTCAGCAACATCTCATGTAACTGTGCTGTCAGTTTAAACTGGTGCTAAGACTGGGATAGACCAACATGGAAGCAGAAATTATAAATATAAGCAATTCGACAGAACAAAAAAATATTTTTCTATAATGAAATCTCTTTGAATTACCAAGTGCAATTAAAGAAATAAATACTTATTACTGAAAATAATTCTTTTCAGTCATTTGATCATGTCCCATTTAGCTGTTCTGGCTTCCCCTCTCTTTTCCTGTAACACACTAAAGATAAAAAATAAGCACCTAAACACTGAACAAAGAAAATGAATTTGGAAAAAGGTTTAAGTCACATAAAATAAATCAGGTTTTTCCTAAAAAAAGCAACATTAACGAAAACCTACTTTAATGAGACTGCGTATTTCAGTTGAAGGAAAAATGGCAGTCTTCAAGAATATAAGAATTTAATGCAGATAAGTCTTGCAAAGGTGCTGTGCATAGTATTTAAGAAAAACCTGAATTTTAAAGCAAAATTTCAAAAGCTTAAAGAAAAGCTACAATTAACAAAAACAAGGATCCATGCTTATACTCACCAAGGAACTTGTTTATGTTGCTGTAAACATTCCAAACAGTGTTGTGTATCTACAGGAAAGGAAAAATAAAAATCATGTGAATTCTGAGACTAAAACTACTTCAGAGCTCAAAAAAAATATCCTCTCTACAGTCAACAGTATCCCAATGATAGAGTAACACCTCTAGAACAAAAATTTAATCTGAAAATATTTCAGTACAGGTCAGCAGGCTGCTGTGATCCAAATTACAGAGACACTTAAGAGACCCTTACAATACGCACATACTCCCTCTGCATATCCACATCAGATTTCTCCATCATGTATTTATCTGTTGTCAATTAAAAGTCACTAGTAACTTTATCATTATTCCTACTTTGGTGCAACAGGTACTGCAGTATTAAATAACTATGCATTAACTAAGCAGTCCTCTCCTGTCAATGAAGACATCCTCAACTGGATGATCTACATTCACAAGGCAGAAGGAGCTGTGTTCTGCTCATACAAAAATGAACTAAAAGAGTTTCTCCAAAATGGTTTCTTCATCCACACATCCAGTTCCTGTCAATACACGCAGGCTTCCTCACACTGCAGGAGTGGCAAAGATAGCCATCTGAATTGTTTTCAGAAGCCCAATTTAGGCTGCAGATTGAGAACTCCAATGACATTTTCATGGTTTCTACCTGAACTGCGTAGAACCTGTTGTGGTTTAGGAATGATATTCTTCCATCAAGTGCTCCCACTGAAAGGGGAACTGGAGGCACAGAAGGTAAAGATCATTGGTTGATAGAACAATTTACTGAAAACAGCAATGAGGGAAGAAAATGAACTGTAATAGCAATGGTATTAAGAACAGAAGTGTACAGAAGAGGCAAGCAGTTCACACGTGAATGCTCACTGCAGAGGCTGACGCAACCCAACCACAGCCATGCCACCTGACCTGGAAAGGACCCCTTCCCCCATTCCCAGAAAATGATGTGAGGTAGCGCAGAATTTCAGTACAGGTCAGCAGGCTGCTGTAATCCAAACTAGAGAGACACTTAAGGAGACCCTTACAGACACTCCCTCTGCAAATCCACATCAAATTCTAGCCACACCCTCTTCTGGTTACTACAAAAATTAACCTTGTCCTGGCTGGAACCAGGACATTATCCATCCCTTATTCTATACGACGTACATCATGCCCAAATCCTAACCCCTTTCCCACTATACACACACATATATATATATATATATATATAGACATGGATATCTACACAAGCACAGGTATCATTTCCGTTGTCAATGGCTGTCCCTCCAAGATGTCTGTTGAGTTCATTTAGCCCAAGACTGTAGGTTCCGTCCATCCTGTACGTCTTCTAGGGCAGGAGGGCTGGTTGCAAACTGCATCAGGATTTTATGACTGGTATATCTGGAGCAGTCTATACACCTTGTCCATGGTAGTTATGGCACACAGTGGCACTGTCATTCAGCAACCCGTATTATACAATTCAACATTACAGACTCTTCTCACCCCACAATCAAATCCCTTTGAGGTACACATCATGTTTGCCTGTCCCTCTGCATTACCCAAGCGCACCCAGGTCCTTGAGCAAAAACAATCCCACAGATGGGCTTGTCTTTGTCTGAGGTAGGACTAACAAAATTGTCGTCCCTAATGTATTCCTCATATTCCAGCCCTCATGGGGACTTTATCCCTTTCTACAGAATGTGGAAGATTTGATTGGGAAGAGCCAGCTTGATTGGTGGAGCCTCAAGTGTTAACTAACCAGGTGGCTTTTGCTACATGTAGATTTCAATGTTTGAAGGCTCCCCACCCATTGCTGTCAATATGGTTGTTAACAGACCATCATGCTATTCAGTTTTTCCAGAGGCTGGTCTATAAAGGAATATGATACACCCACTCAATCCTGTACTCTGTGGCCCAGATGTCTACGATTCAGTTGTCCAACTCAATTCTTTCTGGAGTGCCATGTTGCCACAGGACTTGCTTTTCAAGGCCCAGATGGTGTTCTGGGCAGTGCCGTGAGGCATGGGGTAGGTCTCCAACCATCCAGTGGTACCTTCCACCACTGTCAACAGGTAATACTTGCCTTGGCGGGTCTGCAAGAATGTGATGTAATCAATACGGCAGGCCTCCTCATATTTGTATTTTGACCATCACCCCCCACACCACAGGGGCTTTACCCACCTGGCCCTGCTTGACTGCAGTACACGTTTCAGTCATGGATAACCGTGGACACCATCTCCCAGGTTAAGTCCACTCCGTGGTCATGAGCCCATCTGTAATGTTGCCTCTCTTTCCAGATGACGAGGCGTCATGAGCTGCCCACTGAGCTAGAAATAATCCACCTGAGGCAATTTAACCTTGGCAGCCTGATCCACCAGAGCTGCCAATGCTCTTCAGTAGCCCAACTCTTGGGTACGTGTACATCTACATGACACACTTTTACAGTCAATTTCTCTACCCAGGCAGCCATGTCTTGCCACACTTCAGCAGCCCAGATGGGTTTCCCTCTGCACTGCCAACTGGTCTTTTTCCATTGGTCCAGCCACCCCCACAGAGCATTTGCTACCACCCATGAGTCAGTGAAGAGGTAGAACATTGGCCATTTCTCTCATTCAGCAGCATTTGAAGGCAGCTGGATAGCTTACAGCTCTGCAACCTGACCACCTTGTCCTTCAATAGCTTCTGCAACTCACTGTGTTCTGCAACTCACATGGCAGCTTTCCATCTTCAATTTGTCCCTATAGTAGGACAGGAATCAGCAGAGAAGAGAGAGCATCGCTTTTCTATTTCTGGTAGCTGATTATATCGTGGGGCCTCCCTAGCATGGCGACACCTTTTCCTCCTCCTCTTCTGATGGTACTGATATTTTTGCCTTCGTGCCACTTTGTGATGATTTCCAAGATCCCTGGGCGATTAGGGTTTCCTACTGAGCTCACTGTGCAGTCAGAGCGATCCACTTACTCCATGCAGCATCAGTGGCATGATGTGTGGAAGGGAATTTCCCTTGGACATCCAGTCCGACTGGCAGTCAGGGTGCCAGAAAGTGCTGTGCTTCAGTCAATCACTTCTGAGGCAGCTCCAACCCCTCCATAAGCTGCCAAGATCTCTTCTTCAACAAGGGTGTAACAGGCCTCAGATCCTCTTTATCACCAAATCTAGAACCCAAGGGGCTGTCTTCAAGTCTCCACGGGTACTTTTTGTCAGAGACTCCAGGAAGGACCATGCTTCCTAGTTGCAATGTAGAGCACATTTTTCACATCTTACCCTGTCCTGACTGGCCCATTGACAGACAATACCTTTGTTTAATTTGTCCAAAACTTCTTGTTGTTGTTCAGGACAACTGTTGTTCTCATATGACAGAGAGGGCTTACAATCTTGACTATCTTGCAGAATATGCATCCTCCAAAAACCCACAGTACCTAAGAAAGCCTGTGTTTCCTTTTTGCTGACTGGACACACTATTTTGATGACCACATCCACTGGACTCTCACAACACCCATCTTTGGCATCTTATTCCTAGGAACTGAATTTTCTGGGCAAGTCCCTGATCTTGGCAAAAACAGCCTTCAGCAGGATTTGGATTATTTTTTCCCCTCTCTCAAAAACCTCCTCTGATGTGTTGCTCCCATACAATGATGTCATCAATGTACTGCAAGTGTTCTGGAGCCTCACCCTTTTCCAGTGCAGCCTGCAGCACTCCATCGCAGACGGTGGGACTGTGCTTCCACCTCTGGAGCAGTCAGTTCCAGGTGTACTGGAAGCCCCTCCAGGTAAACACAAACAGTGGCCTGCACTCTGCTGCTAAAGGAATGGAGAAAAACACACTGGCAATGTCAGTGGTGGCATCACTTTGCTGACCTGGACTTCAGTTCATACTGAAGTTCCAGCACGTCTGGCACAGCAGCACTCAGCGATGGTGTGACTTCATTCAGGCCAAAATACTTCAGTCAGTCTCCACTCTCCACTGCACTCATGCACTGGCCATATAGGACTATGGAACATTTCCTCTCCAACCTGCTTGAGTCTTTCAAGTCTGTCCACAGTCTCGGACAGTTCACAGCCAAGGCACAGGTCAGTCAGGAGGAAAAAAGATGATCTCATATTGTCAGAGTCAGGTAGTCACCTGGAGCACTTCTTGTCCTCCTTATTTCATTGACATCAATGTCAACGCGCTGGTGTACAACAATGGGGTGCTCTGTACAAACTTCGGCCACATGGATTGTTGTGAAAAACTGGAGCAAACAATTACTGGCTCAAATCAACTACAGGGGAGAGGGCAGGGCAAGTTCTGTGGAACGTGGGAGGTGCACTGCTCCATTCCATACCCTTCCCCCAGGAAC
Source organism: Corvus cornix cornix (assembly GCF_000738735.6). Classification (NCBI taxonomy): domain Eukaryota; kingdom Metazoa; phylum Chordata; class Aves; order Passeriformes; family Corvidae; genus Corvus; species Corvus cornix. The sequence continues at coordinate 329,256 of NC_046349.1, read as the reverse complement.
CTCTAGTCCAGCCCAGAATGACTGTCAGGCACTGGCACACCGCAAGCAATGCCCCACACCCCATGCTTGCAGCTTCAATCTAGCCCCGGAATGGCTGGATGACCAGAAGCCCCACCTGGGGGGCATAGCCACAGGAGGCCAGAGCAGATAAAACCCACTGCTCTGAGATGCATGTGGTCACACCCCTATAGTTCTTGGATTTTATGATAGCTGAGATTGCACTGGGATTGAAGATAGGAGCTGCATCTTGGTCTTCTCTCTTTTTCACTCCTAACTTCCTCTTCTTGGAATATGGGTAATTTAAGGTTGGATGGGTAAAGTTTGCTAAATGAAGTGCTTTATTCTGATTGACCGTTTTGTTTTAAATTTTGCCATATTCCTGCTCTGCTAAAGTTTGCCAGTTAAGTTTGGTTTTTTAACCTCCTGAGAATGCTGCCACATTTCTCCGGTGTGCTCACCTCAGGGAAAAGTAGTACCCCTTTCAAATCAACTTGTCAAGCAAGCACTGGGGCTCAACATTTATGTACACAGGACCTCATCTGGATTTATAGGGGGATTGCTCGTTATTTGAATCCCTACAGATTACCCCCAGCACAGCTAATTGACTCAGGCTGTGGATACCTTTCTCTACGATGTTCCACCTGCTTGGGCACCTATTAGATCATCTTTGAGAGTAACTTTCCCTCACGCTTGACAGGAGTTGCCTCCAGAAGCTAAAAGTTTGTCCTCTTCCTGATCCCCTGGTCAATGCCTGCATCCCAGGACAGGGATCCCCGTTGCTTGGCTACATTACCACCCAGTGCCTCACCATCAGCTGCAATATCCCAGCTCTGAGGTTGCTCTGGGTGTTCCAGCAGCACAGTATACACTCACAGCAGGATGCTAAACCTAAGATTTTTTTATCACCAAGCATCAACATGAATTTTAGCTATCAGATAAAAACTATTATGACTGAAAATAGAAGGAGCAAGTCAGAAAGCACAAAAATTATCTGGTTACAGTACCTGCAGCAGTAACTGGACTTGGGACTTCTGACTCCTAGAAGAAACCTACCTGTAAAAACACCCATTAAAAAAAATGCTAAGAAACATTTTTCACAGATAATTTGCAGCACCTGCAACATCGACCACTAAAAATCCCACAGGTCATTGTTTCCACCCAGTCACTATACAGTGTTCTGACACCTAGACGTGGCATTCCGTATTATTATTTTATTGCTTCCTGCCTTGACAGAGCCAAATCTACCCTACTTGTTGATAAAGAGGATATCTTCAAGACAGCCAAATAAAGGAAAATCTTCCAAATTATACTGCCATTAGAACTGATGAAAAATTATGTCTTTATTTAAGATAATTCATTAAGCAGACACATCATCTGTGCATACCCCACCCTGTAAGAAGGATGTGACTCCCATTTTTTTTTTTAAAGAAAAGAAAGGGGTGCACTTCAAGGCTGCTTGCAGACTTGTCTCACAGCTTAGAGATGAAAGGACAGCAGGAAAAACAAACACAAAAACGTAAGTGCCTATTTCTGCAAGCCTGGTAACAGCAACAGATGACAGCTGCAGCGTAGGCAAATGACTGATACAAATACACGGGATCACGTAGCAAAAAAAGCCATTAGCAAACTACAGTATAGGGAAGACTCAATTCCAGCCTGGTGTACTCTCAACCCCTGCTATGCCAACACATGCTTTTAAAACTAACTAAAATCCTAATTCAAACCCTACCAATAGCACTGTCTTTGCATCACTGATGCACAGGTCTAGGCTAAGGATGCTCAGCTCTACATCTGGAGCACAGAGGCACTGAAGATAGTTTCCTGACTCAATGACACTGTGGAACAAAAGGATGTTCTCCACTTCCTTGGGAAATAAGTGCTGATTTTAAGCAGTAGAAAAGTAAGTCAATTTTGAAACCAGTATTTTAACATCAGCAACAAGATCAGGAAAGCTCTTTGGTGCCAACTTCATATTAAAAGCAAACAAACAAACCAACCTGCACAATAAGCAATAGTGCTTCCTCTCTTTCCATTAATACAGGCTACAAAGCTGAAGACACAGATGGACACAGTTTTCCTTTTTAATCAATTTCCTTTTAAACAATCTTAAGAACTCCATTTCAGGTAGGTTTATGAAAAAGTAAGGCAGACTGTCGCTGGCTACACTTAAGTAAGGCTGGTTGAAAGTTCTCAAGCCCAGTAAAAACACACAGAGGCATGTCAACAAACTAACATGCCTCAGAAAGGAGTGTTTATATTCCAATATGCATTATTATCTGCTGCCAGTCAGCATGGACACAGTATACACCCATGCACGCATGATCATTTAAGCCTGGTGCTTGCAGTCACAAAAATACTGAAACGCCAGTAGTTCCAAAAGGTCCTTAGCAATCTACAGGCCATGTAGCTATTGGTATTTGGACAGCAAGGACAAACCAAGTGTTCCAAGCCACCATTTCTCACCTGAAGAAAGTATCTTCCTGCAGGAAGTACAAGGACTCAAACCTGTAGGCAAGCAAGAGCAGAAGTATGAAGATAATGAATTAATTGAAGCAAAAAAGAAAAGAATAGACTTACTCAGAAGTACAATGAACTCATAAGCACTTCACAAGACTTCTCAATATGATGCACCAGTCCAAAGGATATGCAACTGTTCTTTTTTCTTAAGATTTAAAAAAACATCCTGTATCCATGCAACTAGACAACCATCAAGAGCACAGTTTAAATACTGACAACAACCACTTGTAGAGCTGAGCAATAAATCCTTCCCCTGTCCCATGTACATTCTTTAGCTCAGTTCACAGTGCAAGTGCTCACATGTGTACAGGACAGTGTCACGCAGGTAGGACAGCCAGTGTCTGTCAGTCTGACAAATTACAGCTACAGACTATACCTATCTTCTACAGATGCAGTTATAAACAAAATACACAGTTATAAACAAAATCTGCAGTTACAAAGAATTTATTTCTATTATTTCTATCCCTACCATTAAATTAGGGGTTGCACTCTCCTTTCCTGGCCAAGAGGGAGAATTTAAGTCAATATCATTGCCTAGGTAATGCAGGAAATACAAGAGCAAAAGAAAGTGCTACAGAGAGCTTAGCCAATTAAAGCTAAGAATTAATTACATGCTTCTTACATTTCAGTCAAGGCAGTACCGTTATGAGCAATTACTGCCCTAGCCTCATTCCCAACTTGACCTTAAAATTACAGGGGAACAGATTTTACCCTCAGCCTGCTCAAGTAAAATTTTATTTCCATTGAGGAGACATCCACAAAGTTATCAGCAAGAGCGTAAACTACTGAACTCTTCCACAAGCTTAGGTCAAATAACACGCATTCATCTAAGCCACCTTTATTTATTACTATGAAGCTATTAGAAGTCACACAAAAATTAAAAGAGAGAATTATATTATGACTGATCTTTGCTTAAGTCTTCTCTTTTTTTTTTTTTTTTTTTGGGAACTGGTTCTGCGAAAGGATCCTTACTCATTACAGAAAATTAAATGAAGCCAGGCCAAAAGCACTTGTTACAGAGATGCTCAATTACAAGCTGCTCTACAGATACTTACAAAAGGTTAATTCAAGTCATCAACATTGCTTTAACGATTTGTTTAATTCTCCTACTGCATACAACACCAAAATTCTGTAGTCAAGTGACATTTTATTCAACTTGGACTCATCAACTTTCAGATATCCTTCCTGATTTGTTTTCAAGCATTTGGGCTAGAAACAATAGCCTGGGATCACAGAAACATCTCTGGTACTCAGATTTTCAGTAAGTAAAGGAGACAAAACTGTTTCCCGAAACTGTACCTATTTCAATTAAGCAAGCCCTGGAGTGGCTACAGATGACCAACTGGTACAAATATCCACTTTGCTGCAATAAGCCGTATCTGAACACAGACCTGTCACGAAGAACACCACTGTGCCTCCAAACCGTACGCATTACACTGGTACATGAGGCAGCTTTGGGGTTAATGCAAAGGTCCACCATAATCTCTGTTCTTTTAAAACGGTTTACAGGGACAGAATGCAGGGCGATAAAGAAATGCTCCAGAATTAATGGGACAGAAAAGTAACGGAAGCCTCCCCCTGCCGTGCTAAACATCTGGCAGGGCAAGTACCTGCTCCGCGCGGGTTCCGCACTCCCCGGGACCGGCTGAGGTGCAGCCACCTCGCCGAGCACCCCCGGGACCAAACCCGCCGGGGCTCCGCAACTCACGTTCCCGCAGCATCCCGCCCGCCCGGCGCCGCTCCGGACCCATCAAATCCCCGGCTCGGGCCCCGGTGCCGCCGCAAGGTCACTCGGCCGCCCCCGCCGGACGGGCCCGCGGCGCCTGCGCTCGGCCCGCACAGACTCACCTGCCCGCGCAGCTCCGCGGGTCGCCGCGCGCGGGCGGCGAGAGGGAGCCAGGGACGGGGGAGCGGCCGGGGCCGGCCCGAGCCGCGGGCCTCAGCGAGGCGGGAGCGGCCCCGCTCGGCGCCCCGGGCCGCAGGCGGGAGGCGCCGCCCGGCCCGGCCCGGCCCGGCCCTTTGTGCGCGGGGACGCGCCCGCCCGGCCTCCCTCCCTCCCCGCGTCTCCCCGCCGCGCCGCGAGCCCGCAGCGCGGGCCTGGGCAAGCGACACGGCCTGCCCAGGCGCCGCCGCGCTCTTACCGAGGGATCTGTACGGGAAAAAGGGTTAGAACGGAGCCGCCCCGCCCGGGCCCGCGGCGCGCCGAGCCCCACGCACCGACCGCAGCCGCACAAAATGGCCGCCGCGATGCGGCGCCGCCGGGGGGGCGGGGGCCGCGGGAGCCCCGCCCACTCCGGCCGGAGGGCGCGCGCAGGGGACGGGGCTGAGGCGGGGGCGAGGGGGCGGCCCTGGCGAGGGACCCCCGGGGAGCGGCCCCGCCGGGCCGGGCTGTGCTGCCGGGGCGGGGGGAGCGGGCCGTGGTCTCGGAGCGGGGGAGCTCCGCCCACAGCACGGCCACAGTGCCCTGCGGGGAGCGTGAGCGCGGGGGTGGCACAGGGCTGAAATACAGGGGAGAGTTGGCGGCCTGACTGACCCCTTGAGCCCCCCGTGAGGCGGATGCCGGGATGCGGGGCGCTCGTCGCGCACCCACCCCTGGCTGTCGCAGCCACCGCCGGCTGGGCTCGGTGCCTTCTACTGGTGTCCCACGTGCCCGGGATCGGGTGAGCCTGAGCAGTGCCCATCCGAGGGGATCGTCACTGTCCCTGAGCCCTGTTCACCCTCTGGTACAGCCAAAGGGACTGCGGGCTCTGCTGTGGATAACAGAGCTGGTCAGGGGCAAATTCATTTTATTTTCTCTTTTTTTGGTAGTTTTATGCTAGATTAAAGCCCAAACTAGATTGCCACAGAAGAGCAAAAATCTATGCACGCTGGAATTCTTAATGTCAAATATTACAGTGTGTGTGACTGTGGGTGGATAAATTCTCCCTGGTTCAGGTAGGTTTCCTGGGATAATCCTTGAATTTCTGCTCAGAGGCCACAGACCAGCAGAGGATTGCTGCCTGTCAGGTTTCGTGATTGAAAGAGTAACTGCTGTGGCCAAGGCGTCCACAAACATAGTGCCAGGGCTGCAGGTGCTGTTGGGCTTTGGAGGAAGACACAACATGGCTCAAGTGCTTTTCCCTTCTGTCTTCCTTCTCCTCCAGCTGCAAGAACTGCTGTTGCTGCAGAAATCTGGCTGGTTCTTTGACATCAGCCTCAGCCCACTGCCACAAGCATCGCAAGACCCAGAGAGCACAAAGGATGGTTTAAAGCAGACTGTCCCTGTCACTGTACAGCAGTATGTGCTAGTGCTTTTCTGACAGAGCCTGTGAACTGTGTGCTGGGAATCTGTGGTAGCAGAGTGGCCTGCTAATAATACTGCAACAGGGGGAAAAAAAAAAAGTTGAAAATACAGTTTTGAGTTTGGATTTATATTTTAACCTTGAAATCTCACAAGGGGTCTTAATATCACAGGTTTCTAGAAGAGAAAAAAAAAATTGCTGAAAGAATTAAAATAGAAAGCAGCTGGAAAATAACTCTAAAGTTTTGAGAGAAATAGAAATTTATTTTATTTTACCAAAATATCAGCATAATGTTTGTGTAATGGGTTTTTTGACAGCACTATATTTCATTCTGGAGTTTCATCACTTGAAAAAAACTACAGGCTCTTAGCACACCTGCCGTGAGAACCACTTCCTTCTCCTCCGAAACGGGTGTTCCTAGAGCCCACTGGAATCCTTTGCTTTGCTGTTCCCACTGAGAGCACATGGCTTTTGGCAGTTCAGGGTTGTGTCTGTGCCAGTTTGTGGTATTTCTCCTTGTTTGCTGTACAGGGGTCCAGCTTCTCTATCTGATGTAAGTGTCCATGGTTAAAATGATCAGGAATGCTCAGATATTTGCCATACTTGCCTGTTCTGGCTGGCCACAGAGCGGCAGCCCTTCCCAGGGAACAGGAACGGTGCTCCGCCACAGATACCTGGCTGGTCTCTGCTTGTTCTGATGCGGGTCACAGACAGACCCTGCTTGGATCAGCTGGATCAGTTCAGGCCCAGTGTTTCCCCACACATCAAAGAAAGTAGTAAATTTGGACAAACTAAGCTTTGCAGCCCAGGAAGGAGCCCACACTGGTGAGAACGGAGGCAGGCAGCACTGCTTTCCTCTTATCCTCTCTGCTCATCAGACCCTGCCAAGATTTTGGGCAGAGACCTCCTTCCTCTTGACCTTGCTGAGCTGCTCCAGTTCTGTGCTGTGAACTTCAGTGGATTTCCCTGCAGGGATGTCACCATGCTGGGAATATCACAGTCCATGCCAGTTGAATGTGGTGCAGGGCTCACAGCCCTTGCGGCTGGGCAGGACATGTGGCACAGGGAAGCTGGGGCGCAGCCGATGCTGCTCCTCCGCCTGGCGAGCTGGAGAAGAGCTGCAGCTGGAGCGTGTGCCAGAAACTGCGTTGTGAGGAGAGGACACCATCCCTGGGCTGTGCCCCTCGCTGTTTCCCAAGAGACCCGTGGTAATCACTGCACCTCCAACAGATTGCTCTGCCTGTCTCTTGCCTTTGTGCAAGGAGCGAGGCTGGCAGGACTCTGCAGTGCAAAACTGCCCCAAGGAACCAGACGGGCTGGAGGAATGGGCACCGGAGACCTCACCAAATGCAGCCAAGAAGGGGTAGGAAGTGACAGCAGATGGGGAACAGCAGAAACCAGGGCAGGGGAGACTGAGAAGGTGGCAGAAAGGTGCCTGGGCTGAAGGGGAGCCTGAGAAAAGGGAAGGAGAGGGCTTTCCCTCAGCCTGTGTTTCTCTACTCGATTCACTTGTTTCTCAAGACGTGAATCAGGAATTAGATATTGCCAGGGATGGGCCAAATATCCAGTTTGCTGCAATTTCCCCAGTTGTGGCTGCTTGGCCATGACAGGGAAGAAGGTCTAAAAAGGGAAAGGGGGAAAAGCAGAGCCCAAACTGGGCATCTTTGGTGTGGCAATTCCTTCCATTCCTTCCTGCTGTCAAGGGCACTTTGCCTCACAGAATGACAGGACAGGGGAGGGGGTAAGGGGCCTGTGAACAGGAGCTCTTGCAGCCGGGTCACATGGAGGGGGTGGCCCACAGGGCTGTCCAAAGGGGCCTCAGAGTCACCCCTCCCCCCGGGTTGTGTTGGGCAGTTTCTGTGTGACGCAGTGCCAGCGCAGTGATGTGACAATGCAGTGATGTGACATCACCGTGATGTAACAATGCCCCATGGCTATATTTAGCCAGGAGACCAGCTGTTGTGTCTCTGTTGGAGCAAGAGTCAACGTGGGATCACAACACCATGAGAGGTCTTGGAAGGAGCTGTGGAGCTCCATCTCACTGCTGGTGTCCTGCCAAAAGGCAGAGGCACTGCTGAGTGCACTGGGAATTAGGGGGGAGGAGAGCAGTGGGCCGACAGAGAGGGCTCTGCTGGGTAGCCTGGGACACAGGGTGATGCTCTAGGGCCTCAGGACTGCTGTGCAGGAGGCTTATTGAGCAACACCTGGGTGTCTGTGTCTTTCCATCTCAGCCCTGGAAGACCACACCCAGGAGAAAGAGATACCAGGAAAATGGACCCTGAACTGCTGAACCTCCCACTCACAGTCAAGATCCCTGTGGCACCTGGATCCAAGCCTGTCTTCTTCAGGGGAAAGCTGGGTGAAAAGGTAGAGGGAGTAGAAGGGTAGAATATCTCTCCTCTTTCAAAGAGTCTCATCATGCAGAGATGTTCTTGTGGCCACCTGCTCTATAGAAGGAGCTGCAGCCCTTCAATTGGACAGGGTGGGCAAGGAAAGCTCCAGGCTACCAGAATTCAGAGGAAAAAGCACTTGTCCATCTTGGCACTGGTTTCTGGCACTGTGCATGTGTGAGGCTGGGCCCCTGCCTGCAGCAGGCAGCTGTGTGTGTCTGGGTGCTAGGGCAACGAAGCTCATCCCACAGTGTCAAGACAGGCCCTGGGGCACCTTTGAGGGAGATTCCAATCTTCTCCTGCTTGCCTTCTTGGCACCCTAGGAATAGCTTGGGCTTCTCTGCTTGGGGAATACATGCACTGTTGCTGTCCAGCTTGCACTGCACCTTCCCAAGGTAGAGTCTTTCTGTAGGCAAAGGCAGCCAACACAGCCCTTGGGCCTGCCTAACCCAAAGAGACTGGTCTCATCCATTCTACACTGGCTGCATTTGAGCCTTTGAAGGTTCATTTGTGGATGGGTCTGCAGTTCTTCCTGGTGGCCTAAGATACCTATTTGCTGGTGGGGTTTGTCTTCTCTCCCTAACCCATCACAGCCCAGCCTGGCCCCTGTAGTCTGTCTGTGCAGGTCTCTGTGCCTACAGAAGGATGGAGAAGGCCTTCACCTTTTCACAAGTACCATGTGGTACCTCTTTGCTGCTCTCTCCTGCCTATTTCATACTCTGGAAACTCTCTCTTACAGCTCCCCCCGCCATATCCTTATTTCAATCTGGATGATCCCTACTTGCACCAATTCAGCCTGAAATACAACTGCCTGCATGACCCCAGCCTTCGGGACTACCACAAGCGCAAGGACATCCTGCGGATGCTGAAGAAACAGGGCGTTGTCACCTGTGACAACAAGGTAGGTTTGGATATCAGGCTGATCAAGAACAGCCCTCTTCAAGCGGGGCTCACACAGCCCTTGCTGCAGCTGCCTGCTGCTGCCAGAGGGCAGGGCCATGTGCTGGTGTCCCTGAGAGCAGAAGCAGCACCAACATCCCCCTGGCAAGTCCCAGTCTTGCCCTTCTCAGGCTGTCCCATGCTCCCTTCGTGAGGAGGAGGCAGCCAGGGCGAGGCCTGGAGCCAGGGCAAGGAGCCCCACTCAGCCCTGGCTGGGGGGACATCAGGGGCCCTGACACCGGGGCAGCGGGGAGGGCTTGGGGGCAGCTCCCCTCCCACTGGGGCCGGGCTGTTTTGGGGATGGCCATCTGCATGGCTTGACAGTGCTTGGGGGATTCTGCCCTCATCCCTCCACAGGTGGTTTGCACTGTTGAAGGACTTCACCGAGTACAGGCAGTACCTGACCAGGCTCAAGCTGGAGGCAGAAAGATCTTGGGGCAGCAAGAGGTAGGCAGAGTGGGGTGTTCAGGGGCATGGGATGGCGGTGCCCAGGGCTGGGGCGTTCCTTGAGGGGACGTGGTCAGTGCAGAAGAGAGGAGGGCTGTGCTGCTGGGCCGGGCGCAGTGGTGGGGAAAGACTCAGCGGCTGGGAGCTGAGCAGCGCAGGGCGCTGGGCTGGGCACGGGCAGCACGGCCACGTGCAGCACGTGCAGGGATGAGGGAAGCCCTTCTCTCCTGCCCTCGTGGCCTGGCTGAAGCAGGTTGTCCAGACAACATGAGCCACAGCTTGGTATCACCTTTCAGGAAGGGCTTCTGTCACCCCTGGCCAAATTAAAGGATGGCCCCAAACTGCCAGGAACCACCACCTGCTGGGGGAAGCGGCGGCTGCAGCCTCAAAAATCTTCTAGCCTACCCCCACCCAAGAGCAGAAAATCAGGGGGATACAGAAAAAGGAGAGCAGCTCTGGATGAGGGCCAAATTTACTCCAGAGGTAAGTTGGGCCAGGAGGATGCCAAACTGCCCAGTAGGGTCAAAACTGCTGCTGACTCCCAGAGGAAGCCAGATGGCATTGTCAATGGCTTGTTGAATGCTGTGTTTGAGCAACCAACTGCAGCAGAAGCCAAGAAGCTTGAAGAGCTGGCTGACATTGTGGTGCAGAGAGTGTTGGACAGGCTGAAGTTTTCTGGGAATCAGCATGTCAGCTTTTTACAGAGGGAAATCAGAGGAAGACTTTCAAGCAGCAGCATGAGAGTAGAACTTTTGGATGCTTCTCTAGATCACAGCTGGAAAATGGAAGTGATGGCAAAAGAGCTTGTAGCAACAGTGTTGGAGATCTTGAGGGACCGTCTGGCATCCAGCACGCCCAAAGCTTCTGAGCCAGGGGTGGCAGCCGGGTGGAAAGAGCTGCCTATTGCTGGAAGCACCACCCAAGCGGACAAATCCAAGGACACTGAAACAGCCACTGCAGAGAGAACGCTTTCACAGACTTCCCTTGACACACTCACCAGAGAAGTTTTTGAGAGTGTTCATTGCACCTTGGAAGCCTTTGTAACTCCTCAGTTTGAGCAAGACACTAGCTTTGAGTACGCTGAAATCCTGGAGCTTCCTGGGGGAAATGTCTCCAACAGACAACTGCGGCCATCCCAGACACTTCCAAGGCAGGCCACGGAAGCAGGACAAGGACTCCCCAGAGCATATGAACAGCAGAGCCTGAAAGCAATGTTGCCTGCCACTGCAGAAGGGGCTGGGTATGCCAAAACCATGGAGCCTGAGGATTGTGCAACAGTGAAGAAGAACATGGAAAGAAAAATGAACCTAGAGTCAACAGCCTTAGCCAGCACTTTGGATGTAAGGACTATGGCAAATCAGATTGCTGACTCAGTGTTAGAGCGGGTCTGTCAACCTGGGCCTGCACCAGCCCCCAAAGAGAATTTTCAAGGGTCTGTCGCAAACCCATCCACATGCCAAGGCAGAATGGAGAGCTGTGCTGCTGAGGACACTCTCCCTTCTGTGGACCCATAGTCTTCCCAATAGCCCATCCCTCCAGCCCAGGCCAGAGCACGGCACAGAGCAGAGCACCCAAAGCTCATCTGAGGTAAGCGAGGTGTGTGACTGGAGAGCTGAAGAGCCCCCAGACAGCAAACACAGACCACATCGTTGTGCTGGCAATAAAGAGTTTATTTCCAAGGCCTTGTTCGTGCTTTCTTCAAACCAGACCATACTGTCTCTGGGCATTTTCCCTACTGTAACCTGTTCTATCTTCCCTTCCTTAGCCTCTGTCATGCTGAGGCCAAATTTTATAGGGAATTTGAGATAGGGAGGCAAGGAGTAGCTAGCATTCTTGTCTTGTTCAGCAAGCTTTGTTGTTGGGTGAGTGGAAGGATGGGTTTGGACCTTCTCTGCTTTCTCTGGGAAGGAGTTCAGGTGTCACCTGTAAAACCTTTATTTATGCTCAGCATGAGCAGAGTTGTGCACTCCACAGGACTCACCGTCAGGGAACAGCAGGAGCTGTGACAGGACAGGTCAGCGCGAACCGAGCTGGCAAGGCACTGCCCTGTTGTCTTAGGTTACACTGTAAGATGTAACCAAAAGTATGTATTGTATTATCATCTTCGTAAGCTGTTAAAGCAGGTGGGGCAGTGTTCCTTATCTCTTCTATGATACATCCGTGATAACTCCCTCCGGAGAGAAACCTTCTGTTACTGGGCCATCCAGCCTCACCACATGACTCATAGAATTACATCATCCCACTGTGAGATGCTCCGCCCAGGGGGAGGAACTGAGCATTCCTACCTGGATATAATCTGGGGTTTGGAACACCACAGCCAGCCCTCACCTACTGGATTCCCAGAGGACAGGAGTTACATAACCACCACTGGACCTTCAGAGGAACACCAGGCCCTTCTACAGGATCACTGCTTTGACAGAACCACATCTATCACTTTAACTGCAGCCACCATTTAATCGGACTGCTACCACCACCCTGACCAACAGGGTGTCAGGTTGTATCCTGACTGGCAGTTTAAGCCAGTGTTTTCTGCATTTATTTTAATTTTCCTATTAAATTGTAGTTCTAACTTGGAATCTCCCACTGGTTTGTTTTCAAACTAGTACACCTATCCAGCACAGGACAGGCCAGTGGTAAATGGGAGCAAAGCAGGGACAGTGACAGTGACCAGATGAGCACTGGAAAATCATACAGTGATGAGGCAGGTCAGGAGAGGAAGTCAGTGTGTGGGCAGGGGCCAGGATCCCCATCATCACAGAAATGGCTGACCCAGCTCAGGCAGAGGCCCAAGGGCAAAGGTCTGTGATTAGGCAACATTCCTGAGAAAGAGGGAGGAAGTTCCCAGTGAGGTGTCCCTCAGCTCCTTCCCCTCAAGGGTCTGGCTATAGTGGTGCTATTGGGGAGCTGGCCCCAAGCTCAGCAGCTCCGCTTTCGACACTGCCCGTGCTGGCAGCCCCACGTTCCAGAAGAGACAATCACACTCGTGGCAGGGCAAAGCACCCAAGGAGCAGCCCCAGCGAGCAGTCACCAAAGCCTCCGTGCCTGGCTGGAGCAATTCCCTGACTGAGACCCTCCACTCCTCCCTGCCTGGCCACCCTGGGGCCTGCATGGCAGTGGGAAGGAGAGGGCTCTGTGCCCACAGGGTTTAGTCTTCTCCTGCCCCTAGACCTCAGCCAGAGCCCTCAGCTGCCTCAACGCAGTGCCCATGGAGGCTCTGCAGTCTGTGCAGCTGCTGCAGTGCATCCTGCTCTGGGGCAGGAGGGTTACAGATTCATCTGGACACGGTCCCTACCCTCCACACCAACATGCAGCAGGCCAGGGGTGAGTTTTGTGTCCAGCTCTCCCCACTGTGCTTCACCCCATTTGTACCTGTTCTTGTCAGAGTGCTGCTGGATGTCCTGCAGGTCTAGCTGGCCTCCAGGCTGCTCCCAAGGTGCACACAAGGATGGGAGCTGCGTGACTCACCAGGTCAGTGTGCCATCATCACAGCAGGATTCCACATCTGGGTACTTTCTACTTTGGGGCAGTTTCTCACCCCTTCTTTTTTGACCAGAGCATCCCACACCAGAGGCTGGGAAATGACTACCGATCTCCAGGGAAGGGTGTCCACCCTTAGCCTGTGCTCTTGGCCAGAACGGGCACAGCCCCATCCAGGGAGTGGCAGGGAGGGACACACAAACAAGCAGGCCCTTCTACATCACTGCACCCACACATCCCTGCTGATTTAGCTGGGAGAAGGGGGAAGGCTGTAGATTCTTTTCCTCCTCCTTCTTTATGGGGCTGTCCACTTGCAAATGAGGCTCTACAAGCCTTTCTGTGGTCCCTGGGGTTATAGGGTCTGGCTGACATGCTCTGGTAACAGGGAGGTAGCACCCACCAGGGGACAGCCTAGCCCAGTATTTGGGGACTGTATGCAGTTGCAGTATCCTTGTTTTCCCCAGCAGGCACCAAGGCCAGGTTGTTTCAGGGAAGCTGAACATCACAGCTGAGGCAGTGGCTCACTGAAAAGGGAGGGCCCCACTCCCTCCTCCATTCCACACCCTCTACATCCCTCACCACCCACCTGATCTCCTGCCTTGCTTGTGATCTGAAAAAAAGACCAGACAAGGCACAGATGGGATGGAGGAAATGTGTCTGCAAGTGGAGATGAGCTGACATAACCCACTAGTTCTCCTTTGGGAGAAGCTGCAGCTTTTAAGAGCAGCCTTGAGTTTCTGAACACCTTCATGGCTTTGGGCCTTGATTTCTGCCAGCATCCCACCCTGACAGCTGAAGTCACACAGTCCTCCAGTCCTCAGACACAAGCTCCCTTTATGGTACCAGTAAACACTAAGCACTTCAGACAAAATGGATAGTTTAAATGGTATGACAAGAGGAAGCTCTATGCTGAGGCTGGGGCAGGAGATGGAGGTTCAAATCTTTGTGGCCTGTACAGAGTCCTCAGCTGGTGTTCCCTGCTTTGGAAGGAGCAGTCGAGCTAATGAGTGACTCCATGTGTCCCAAAAGCTTTCCTGCATGGCTACCTGTAAGCACTCAACTCTGCCAGGGTCTCTATGTGGTCAGAGTGCCCATGCTCTTTCCTGTTCCCTTGTCATGGGATGATGAATGCCTGAGCTGGTTTCCCCAGCCCACTGCACCCACACCCAGTTCTCTCCATCATTTACCATGGCTGACAAATGGTGTAGGACAACAGGAGCTCTAAAAGCAGCAACCTCAGCAGCTAATTCAGCTTTTCCCATCTTATTGTTGGTGGGTGTCCCGCAGACATGGGTGTGCCAGAGCCAGAGCCCTGCTCCGCACAGCCCCAGCTCGGTGCTGTCTCCATGAGCCAGTTCTGCTGAATCTGCCAGCGCTGTGCTGCACCCACATCAAACCAATGCTGGGGCAGCATCAGGACAGGGAGCCTCCCATCTCTGCCTCCTGCCAGTGCTGCAGGGCTCCCAAGGCAGGCATGCCCCTTCCTCTGGTCTCTGCCTTCCCACAGGGCTGATATAGTGCAAAGCTCCATGTAAGGATTTAGACTAAAAACCTACATGAGAATTATGCTAAGAACTGGCCTCCTGCTACCCAGGAGTTTTGAGGAGGTGTCAGAACCTCTGGGCATCTCTGGTTTGAGAGAGAAATGGAGTATCTCTGGTGGACAAGGGCAGGGAGACCCTTCACATTTGCAAGGGGAGGAAAGACAGCAGGAAACCTCTCTACCTGGAGGGGTGGCCTTGTGGTTGCCCTGTCCTGTAAAACATGAGGCAGGTGCCAAAGCTAAGCCCTTCCTCCATCTCAAGTTGAACCTACAGACAGGTCCAAAATCCCCCTGTGATCCCCAACATCTGCCCAACCTCTTCAGGAGATGAGATGCCACATGGACAGCAGACCTGAGGGCATGTGTCTATCAGCAGCTATCAGAACTGCTTTCACCATTTCCGTTTGCAGACATAGCAAAAAACTCTCGCAAGGCTCTGTGAAAAGGAGACTCAAACCAGCAAGAAATCCAACAGCACCACCAAGAGAACCCAGCACTGCAGGAGTGCTGGCCCCATTGGGACACATCACTCTCCCACAACCAGCAGCAGGCCATGGACAAGCTGCTGGTGCCTCCTCTCAAGGAGTTGTGTCCCAGCCGCCCTCCGGCACAGGGTCCGACTGCACTGCTCAGGGAAGCCCAGAACAAACCGCAAGCTTGTTCCAAACCCAGCTGCTGCTCTGGGCATCACTTTTTTAAGTGATCCAGGTATCAGGCCATGGTGACTGCAGGAATGAGCCTTGAGTCTTGGAGCCTGAGCTGAAGCATTTGGTTTGTGGGCTTTTCTGATTTGGCAAAAATCGGCTCATTTCACAGCAAAGCTTTGTCGAGCACTCAGAAATTGGGCTGCAGATGTCCCTCCAGGAAAGGGCTGTGTGAGGTTACAATGTTCCTGGTCTTCCTTTTGCTCTCACTTGTCCTACAGGCACCTACAATCCTTCTGCCAGCCAGACTGGTGGGAAGATCCAGTGATATGGCCAGATATGTGATCCTAAACTGCTGGTGTTGACAGAGCAGCCATCACTGGCTTTGTCTGAAGTGCACCAGCTTTTTCTAGTCTGATGGGACAGTGACACCTCCAGAGCACCTGCAGCACAAGCCAGAGCCTGGGCAGGAACTCGTTTCTATGTGGCTGAAGTGGCACAGTGAGCACCTGCCCCGCAGCTCCACCACACTGTATAACCAGCACCAGTCTCGAGCACCAACGGACTGCTCCCAGCAATTCCTTGGCCTACCAGTGGAGGAAAGATGAGAGAATGCTCCAGTTTGAGCATAAAAATGTCCCCATCAGGTCAGCCGAACAACCCAATTAATCACATCTCCATCAGCAGAGACTGCGCAGGGGACCATGCAGAGGATGCCTGCGTGGCCAGCTCCTGCAGTCCACCTGCAGCACTCCCAACTTCTGGTGGAGGGACACAAGCAGAACATCCTTCTCTTACCCTCCAACTGCCCATAAACTTTTCTCATACCTTTATGACGCTGAAAGGCTCCAGAATATACATGTAAAGCAGTATTGTCTTTTTATCTGTTTCAACCCATTCTCTTCCAAGATTCACTGAGTGTCCTCTGGTAGCTGCCTGAGAATTAGGAACAATAGAACCAGCCCAGAGCATAGTTTCCTTACTTCATGCTGATTCTCAAATCTTACTCAAGAGCACTGACATTCAGCCTGACATGTGCAGCCCCAGGCAGATGTAATCGTGCTTCAGAAATTCACAAAAAAGACAATTCACAAAAGAGACAACCATGGAGATTGTATTTATTACTATTAGAACAGAGGAAAGGCTACTTTACTGATTGGTATTTACAAATCTGTTGGCAAAGACAATAATATCCAGTGTCCTTTATTAGCGTGTCTGACAGCCCTGGCCAGAAGCATTTACTTGGATTAGCAGCAAATACCTATGGTTTGATTGACTGCCACAGCCAAGTGTGAGGAGTAACACGGATCACCTCCACGGTGACTGCAGGTGAAGCCTGGCACAGGCACAGGCACAGGCACCTGCAGCCCGAAGAGGAGGGCAGGTGCCACATGGCTGCTCCAGCCCTTGGCAGGGAACAGGACACCCCAAGCCTGTTCAGCAATTCAAATCTCAGGACAGCATGGCAGAGCTGGTAACCTCTGCTCACCTCTACACTTCTGGGGCAGTAGCTCCACATCTGAAGAACATGTTGTTTAGCACTGCAGAAGGCCAGAGCAAGCTGAGTGGCATCGAAGCATGGGGATGGGTGTGTATGTGAAACAGATGCTGGCACATTTCAGGGGCATGTTTGACAGAGGTAATCTTGACAAGGGAGCAAGATTTCCTGGCCCACAGGACCACGGAATCACCTGGTACAAGGAACCTTTATTCAGCTGGGCACAAACTGAATTCCTGCTCTGGAGTTCCTCCAAACATATCTGAACATAGGCTCTGGGAACCCTGTCACACAGAGCCCCAAGCAAGCCAACAGGCTTGGGGCACTCTTTGCACATGGCACCTCATGCCCACACTGGTACCGATTATGGCATCGGCTCTAAACCTCATTGCTGGCAGGGCTCAGCTCCCCACTGCAGTCTGGAGAGGATGATCCCAGGTCCCCAGTGGAAAGGGAGAGGGATGCAGAAACACAAATGCAACCTTGGATGCTACTGACAGATTTAGCAGTGCATCAGTAATCTCAAAAGACATCTTTTTGCAGCAGACTTGCCTCCAGCAAGGAAAACACCTCAAAGGAAGAACATAGATACCACAGCTGAGTACAGGCAGTACCAGCATTTCTCAAGCACACAGCACTGCTGCTGCTCTGCCTGGAAGGGCATATCTGAGCACAGGAGCACTTCTGACTGGTGGGGGCTTTCTTTAGACCTGGGCTGAACCAGAAGGGTTGGGCCAAACTGGTATTTAGTTCCTGGCAGAGTGGGCTGGGAAGGATGTGGTACCAGGAAGGTGAGTGCCGGAGCTGTGAAGGCTGCTCTGAGCATGGGCTCAGGTGCTACTCAGAAAAGCTGGTGTCAGCTCATGCTGTCCATAGCAAAAAGGAGTTGCAAGGCCACTGGGGCCACTGCTCCAGAAGATATGGCCCTCATTAAGAGGATGCCAAAATGGTTGTTTACCTGTTTGTTGTCAGGTGTGTGGCCTTCCTGTTGTGTCCAGCACCATGGTGTGGGTGGGTACTCAGCACAGGGCTGGTCCCACATGCTGCTGCACAGCTCTCCAGTTCTTGAACCTCTGCACCTTCACAGCCCTCTACCAACAGCATCGTGAGATGTCAGAACAACCCTCACACCTCCAGCCAACACTCTGCAGAGGTGAACCAGGCTGTCCCCATAGCAGTAGGATTATTCCTGATGAGACAGCATCTTCCCTAGGACCAGCTCATGCCACAGCACAGGAGTGATGTTCTCCTACCTGAAGCCAACTCTGCCTCCAGAAGGAAAATGGAGAGTCTCACTGCTCCATGTAGCAGTTCCTCACAACATGTCACAGCCCTTTCACTGAGCAACCAATCTTGTGGCTCCCAGGAAGAGGACTGCCCCTCACACACTGGAAGACCAGGAACTGCTGAACCTGACCTGGCATGCCCAAGGATTTCCTGGTGCTGACAGAACCGAGCCTTCCAGAAATGTCCAGTCCTTGCGGTCATGTTGGGAGCTGCTCAAGGGCTCACCCAGGCCATGACAACAGCAAGGACAGTGGAAGAAACCTATGTGGAGGGGAGAAGACTTAAGTATCTAGCAACTCCCCAGAGCAGCATTTTGCACCCTGGGGCCAGTGGCTCAAACCAGCCCTTTGATGAAGCTCGTGTCCAAGTGCACTATAAGCATGCGGAGAAAAGACATTTCTTTGCGCGTATTCTCAAAGATAACGCGAGGGTCGTCGGACTGGCAGCGCAGGCAGTTGGGGGCCATCACCATGGCCAGGTTATTCACATCCATCTTTGTTCTGCCCACATTTGATGGCTGAGCAAAGATCTGCAGATAGCAAGAACACATTCAGATGGAGCAGTGGAAAAGGGCAAGAAAGTCCAAACACATGGCCCAAGAAAAGGTGCAAGGAGAGCAGAGATAAGGCCTGCCTTAAGGACAGTGCCCCGAGAGCCACACATCCACAGGGAAGGGCACTGTGCTCTCAGACAACTGACAGAGCAGCAGCCTTGGCAGACAGGAACCAATCCCAGGCTCTACAAGATCAGGAACAGGGTTTATTGCTCCCATAAGGGACAAGGCCAGCAGACCCCCCTCCATCCATCCCACCTTAAATACAGGTAAGAGGTCTTAAAACCGCGCCAATGGCCCCACCACAGCTGTCCCACTAACCATGCCTCACGTGCTCCTGGCCCAGTGCAGGGCTATGGGGCTGCCTACCTGCAGAAAGTGTATGAGGTAACACAGCACCAGTCTGTTGAGCTCTGGCAAAAGCTGGACCACAGCCACAGCAGCGTCGGGGTTCTCATAGTTGCTGATACACTCTTTGTAGAACTGCTGGGGGATCACAGGCTCCTCCAGCTCCCGATACCAGAGCTTGAGGAGAGAGGCTGGGCAGAAAGCAGGTGCATGAGAACAGCTGTGGTGACTTCCCCACCCCTTTCAGGGGCAAACTTGGCAGTGAGACAGATGGCAAAGAAGGGATTCTGTGTTTGTGCTGCTTCACCTTCATGCAGTCTTGGCTCTGAAACGCTCAGGCAGCCAGTTAGTGGGAAATGCTGGCTGCTACCTACCTGCTCCTCCAGGAAGCAGCTCTGGGGCTGCCTAAAGAAGAGGACAATGAGACCTGAAGGACTCCCACCACTCTGCCCAGCTTGCACAACCTGACTGCATCAGAGCCAGAGGTTCCTCCCCACTCCCAGTGTTTTCTCTATGGAGAGTGTTTGGAAAGGCAGTGAAAAGACACAGAACAACTTCCCAGTCAGTGCAGCCAGCCTGTGTACACATTCCCAAGCAGCAGCACACCCTCTGAGCTGCTCCTGCATCTGCCCCTCCATGCTGCACCACGGCTGAGGCTGCAGCAACACACCTGCCATATTCCTGTACCTGGTATGTTGGGGTCACTGAGACTGCTTGGGATTCTCCACTGATCCACCTGCAATTTCAATGCATTGACTTCATCTATGTCACCAGGTATCCTGCAGAAGCACAGAAAAGGTCCTTTTGAGAGTGAGCGAGGCAATATGCTTGGTGAGGCAGCTGACCAGCAAAGCATGGCTCCAAAGCTGCTTCTGGGGCCTCAGGGAGAAAGAGCAGGGAGAAGGCCTCAGGCACCAGTGGCAGCTACAGCTCCTCAGAGAGAAGGGGGTGCCTATTTCTGTACACAGTCTTAAGGTTCCCACCAGCTCAGATACCATTGTCCTCAAGAGTGATTATCTTCTATAACCAGGCTTCTTTGCAGTGTGTTCAGACCAAAGATGAGCAGCATCTCTGGCTAAATATATATATATATATATACACACATATCTATCTATCTATCAAAAAATATACCATTACAAAGCAAAAATGAGCCTTTTAATGGCTATTTTAAATCAAGTTTAGCTACTGAAAAACTAATTCAAACCTTAAATGCAAAACAAAACCACACACACAAAAAAAACCCAACAAAGTCAAACCCAAAGCAGAATCCCCTGTGTTCACCACACAGATTTTGTGTCTCTCTTGACTCCTCGTGTCTTGGGCAACACCAAGGCTGATGTGCTGCATTAGATGAGGTGTTCTGCCAGGATCCCAGGGCTCCTCCCTCCCCTACCCTGGCCAACCACCATTGCCAAATCTGATGAAAGCTCACTGCCTTGCCTGGGGATGAGCTGTCCATGTAGTTGTCACACCTACACCAGTGCCCTCTGTGCTAACACACGCAAACTGGCTACTTCAAGAGGTGATTCCTGAACCTGGGGAATGTCAGATTTTGTCCAATCCACAGCAAAGTGCTATTCTCAGGGAAGAGGAAGCACATGGAGGTCAATCTTGACTCCTTGGCTTTGAGTACTGACGTGTGGGTGGCTCAAAAGTAGCACAGCACTCCAAAAGCTCACCTGAAAATCCCCTCGGTCTGTTCCCCTCCCAGGGCCAGGACCTGCTGCGATAGCTGTGTCTGCACCCAGGGCAGCTTGTTCCCTGGGTACATGTCCTGCTGCCGCAGCATGATTTCCTCCAGAGAGCTGCCAAAGAGCGATGGTGTGACGATGGCATTCCTGGCATGCGTTATCTCTTCTACTGTTGGTTTGCGGAGGCCCTGAGGACAGAGAAAAGCTTAGTGCAGCCATGGCACAGCCAGCCCACATAGAAAGAGTGACCTGGGGATGGGGACAGTGAGTGACCAGGACAGAGAAGGCTGACCGCACATGTGGTCACCTCATCAGCCTCCTGGCAGCATGGCTCTTGTTCTGCTGCCTAAAATCTCAGGGGTGGTTCTACTCATCACGCTCAAGAGGAGCAGAGGAGACCACTTTGGAGAGTTTGGGCTGCTTTTGCAGAGATTGTGTTGCTGTGTTTTGCACAGCGAGGGGACTGCTCCGGCTGTAGCTCCACCTGCTGCAGGAGGCAGGATGGAGCAGAGCCCAGCCCAGCCCCGGCCCTGGTGAGGTCAGCAGAGGGCACCTATACCCCAGCCCAGCACCAGGCGAATGCTCAGGCACGGGACAGGTGAAAAACAGTCCTTTAGAGATGGGAATTCCAGGTATTTCCAACTCCAGGGAAAGCTTTCCTTTCAGAGGTGCTAAAACCTGAAGAGTGGGCATTGGTACCTGTTGCTTCTGACAAACACCAACACTTGAAAGGGGCTTTGAATGTCTTGTGGCAGCAATTTGGAAAAGCACCAAGCTGTTACAGGAGTGACAGGCTGCCCAGCATGGTGGCCTTCAGCAGTAATCCTGCAGCCAAGTGGGGAACACAGGGGGAAGCTCCCACCAAGCCCTCTGAGGGGCAGTGGCCAGGGCTGTGGTTGTGTGCAATGTGTGTTTGGAGGTTTACTGTCTTGCCCCTGCCGGGATGCCAGGAGCCTTCACCCCTCCCAAGGTATTTCAGCTAATTTGTTCGCTGTATGCAAAGTTCAGGAGGCAGGGAAGCCCCAGAGGAATTCACAAAAAACCCCCAATGATCAGATCTGGCTCAGGGACCTAGAACTGACAGGCTGAGCTTTCATGGCCACATGCAGAACCGTGCAGAGGGAAGGCAGGAAGATTTTCGGATAATGCGGAGCACAGACTCCCCTCTGCAGCAGCCATCTCTGCTGTGTGACTGTTTGAACTGGGAATGAACAACTCTGCAGTAAATCAGCTGCAAGACCCAGCCCATACAAGATCTCAGTAGCAAAGGGAGACTCTTCCCTCACCTGAAGGAACAAAATAATGGGCATCCCCCTGCACAGACAGCTCATTTTACCCTGGAGACAGGTAAATGTTGGGTTTGTCTTTGTCCCTGAGGCCAGGAAGCACCCAGCCATGCAGCTGCCAGCACAGCAGGCACTGCTGTCTGCCAGGAGGATGATGGGACCTGGACAGCAGCCCTCTCCCACACATTCACGGGGAGATGTACTCTGAGCAAGCCTCCCCTGCTTACTCTATCTCCATTTCCTGTCACTGAATCAGTGGTGAGCTCCAGAGTCCCCAGACAACTGCTCAGGAACCCGGGAAGCAGAGTGCCCCAGGCAGCCCCCAGGCCCTGCAGCCAGGGCAGCTGCTCACCTTTTTGCCTCCAGTGACGGCTACTTTCTGGAGTTTCCGGTAGCAGTACTTGGCATAGGTGCTAATGGGCAGACCTGGTGGGAAAGAGGAAATGAGCGGTCAGCCCACAGCACCATGCACCCCCTCACTGAAGCCCTTCAGAGAGCTCCAGCACAGTAGCTCGTTCTGGCACAAGCAGCTCCCTCAATGCACAGCCCACTGCAGCTGCCAAAATTTGCATTGAGCACCCTAAAGCCTCCCAGTCCCATGGCAGGCAGTGTCAGTGCAAGCCAGTGCTTGGGCTTGGAAAGATTCATCCATCTCCTAAGTGAAGGCTCATAGCCCTGCACCTCCCAGCCCCACTCCTGCAGATCTCCACCTCTCGCACCTGCAGTGTACCTGCCCCATCCTGACTCCACCCATTCAGCATTCACAGCCTGGGCACACACACACGCGCCTGGGTCAGCACAGCCAGGGTTAGGTGCCTCATGGACACAGGGCCAGGTAATTACATACTGCCAGAACACAGCCACAGAGCACACAGTCAGCCTCCTGTCAGGGAAGGTTTCAGAGTGTTTTAAACCAATTGTTTATTATTCAAGAGCTTTGGTTCCTTTGCTAGTGAGAGAGGAGCAGCGGAGAAAGGTGTGTGGGGACAGAGAAGCAGCACCAGCACCAACAGTGACCTCAGGTCACAAGAAGAGGTGTGGGGAGGTGATGGGATCTTATCTTCCCAAAGATGTGCAGAAGGCTGACTTATGTTCCTGCCTGAAGCCTTCTCCAACCCAAGTTTGTACCCTGCAGCTCACGCATGCTCTGTGAGACAAGGAAAATGGGACACACCAAAGCTTGGGAACTGCACCTCAAAAGCTGCTGCCCTCCACAAGACTAGCTGGTCTGCTTGTGCTTGGTTCAGTGAACTCTGAAGGCAAGTGCAGCCATGATTCACAGAGCTAATCCCCCTGTGACACCAAGAGAAATGTTTGCAATGACAGAGCACTGATTGCTGGGACAGTTCTTCCAAAACCATTGGCCTTTTGTTCTTGTTCAAGTAAAACACAAACTGCTCACTGAAAGCAGTGAATAGATCTGCCCTATTTGATTCCCTGCCAGGCCCAAAGCTTGCAGCACAGTTCAAATACTAGTGGCTGTGAAAGTCTACATTCTGGTCAGATGCAGTGCATTTCACATCAGCCTTTCACACACTTTATGGCTTAGATACACTGGTTGGGAGCTTGGAGGTCTTCAAATCCTCTCGGTGTAGAAGGAGCACAAAGTCTTCCCAACAATTCTCAGAGGTGGGAAATGTGTTGTCCTCTCAGTCAGCAGATAAGCCACAGTCCTAGGCTCCTCTCGATGAAACAAGAACCCCCTCCTCCATCACTGTCTCACAGCTGGAGCAGAGCCTCTCCACACAGCTGGAGCCACGCCAGAGGAGGTACAACAGCATTCCCATCTCCCACAGGCAAAACCAGTTTTAGGAATTTCTCTCTAGGGAATATCTAAAGCAAAATATTCACTGTAAGCAAGAATCCTGCTAATCCTAGGCATGACTTACACTGGGAATGTCTAAGGATTAGAGGAAACAAACCCAATGAGCTGCCCTGTGATGCTTCACTATGCCAGGTTACAGCTTCTGCTGTCCAATGTGAGACACACCCTGAAGTGAGGTGTCACCCTTCTCAGAGAGGAAGGGAAAGAAGCTGGACTGTGTCTCTGCATCCCAGCAATTATGCAGGAGGCAGCACATTCAAAACTAGTAATAGGAAATATTTTTTCACACTGTAATTAGGCCATGAAACCCATAATCACCCCAAAAGCTTAACAATGTTTGCAAAGGAACTGGTGTCTTGCAGATTCTGCACGGCTGATGCGTGGGCAGCAGTCAGACAACATTTGCTTGAAGCCTGTTTTGTACTTTCCCAGGAAGCTCCCTGGTCCTGGGAAAAGCCTAAAACCGACATCCAGCACTTTCTGCAGTGAGGCCTCCTGCTGCCATGACAACCATGCTGCAGCCTCTGACCCAATGGGGCCTGCTGGGGTCACACGTGAAGCTGACCAAATTTGAAGCAACTAAAAAATAAACTCGCTGCATGCACAAGAGGATGAAGGAGTTACTGCCCACGGCCAAAAAAAGAGGCAGGAGACCTGAGAAACAGGGTGAGCAGCACTCACCCTGGTGGGCACAGACCAATGGCTCCCATGCAGCCTCCTTGCTCCAGAGTAGAAGCCATCTGCCCCAACACAAGTGCTCCTGGTTCCAGGGCATGTGCAGAATGGGCTGGGCAACATGGAGAGAGAGACATGGAGAGGCCGGGAGAAACACACTGAGCTGCAGGAAGGAACATGAGGGAGAGGAGCAGAATTTAGCTTTAGCCTCAGCTTTTTCCAAACCAGCAACCTGTCCCAACCATCTGCTGCTTTTAGAACGCTCAGCTAGAGACTGACTCCTAGCACTGAGCTCATCACGCACGCTGACGTCTCCCAACATGTGGGCCAGGTACTCTCTCCACAGCCCAGCTCCTGACTCTTGGTGCAGGGCCAGGTAGTTTCATCTGCACCACCTGGAAAGGGCTAATCCTGAAGGCAATTCCACTTCTGTGAGCACATGAAGAATCTGAGAAATCCAAGATGATCTCTTACTCCCTTCGGTACCACGGTAGCCTCAGGAGCTCAGGAACAGACGACTACTAACAGCCCACACAGTGAAAAATAGTTTTCAAAGGAAAATATTTCTCCAGCCTATATGCCAGCCTATATGCCAGCCTAGGAACACATGTGGACAGCATCTTAAAGAACCTCTCCTTTCAGGAAAAGTTAAAATCCAGACAGGACACATGCAGGAACATACCTTCTGGAACAGACTTGAACGCTTTCCTGCCAAAAAATGTCTTAAAAATGCAGCAAACAGTGTGGATTCAGGACCTGGCCATGGGATATGTATTTTAGCTGAGAACAGCTAGAGAAACTGTTGTCTGGATATTTCTCCGATTTACCACAGCCTCTTGGATCTCAGCCTGGCACAGCCAGAGCAGGCTCTCAGACCAGGATCCCATCTCACTGCACTCTATAGCACAGGGATGGGTGCTCCTGAGCAGCTCAGCTGGGCTTGGCACCAGCAGTGCTGCTCTCCTGGCTTAGATCTGCCCAAGCACCCCCCCATTTTACAGCACTGCTTTAGCTCCTCTTTCTTACACCACCAGTGCTTCCTTCTACATCCCAACAATGCTTCTCGATCACCATTCCCTATATGGGAAATGCCATGCTCATCAGCCAGACAAGCCAGCAGCCTGCACCTGTCACCAAGATAAAAAACAGATACAGGATGTCTGAAAAATGAGTATCCCCCTTCAAGAAAGTCCCAGCTAACAGCAGGTGGGCAATACCCTAAGGCAGGTGTACCTGGACCATTAAGCCTCAACAGATACACTTCCCTTCTTTGAATTTGTCCCATTTCTTCCTAAACCTCTTTATGCTCTGAACCCGCATCCCACCCTGCTTTGCTGACCCTTTGGGATTTCATTCTGTGCTTCAGGACAGAGCATTCCCAAGCCTGCTGCCCAACATCAAAACCAGGCAGCTTTCAGTTCTGCTGCTCTGGCACACGGTGAGAAATTTTCTTCTTGCTTTCCCCAGGTAACCTTAAGTTTCTTTTGTCCCGTTGACATTCTCCCCTCTTCCCTCCTCCAGGTCCAGCTCGCATGCCACCTTCCCTGCCACACTCATCAGCCTTGGGGGGACCCTGGGCAGGACATACAGAGTGGGCACTGCACAACTACAGCCAAGTGCCACTTTGCTCTCTGTCCCTTTCCTAGAAGCTCCTGATCCTTCTTTTGGTTTCTGACCACTTCCCAGCAACATGTATGTGTTTCTGGAAATTCATATATGAACTGAAAATGTCTTTCCCTCCTCAAAACAGCTCAATTGGGGCCTCCCCCTGCACTTGCAGTCAGGGACCTCTCCCCCATGTAAAAAACTTTGCTTTTGGTGACACAATATTCTCTGCTGCTTGATCAGTCTGTTTGTCACCCTTGCCAGATCCCTCTGCACCTTTCATTTTTATAGTCCTGAATAATTTTGTATCAACACTGAGCTGTCAGCTCATGATTTGTCTCCTTGTATAAACCCAAAGACCAGCTTACATTCCTGTGGGATCACCAGACAATCCTCCTGAAAACACAGCATTTATTCCTACCCATTATTCTTCTGCCTTTCAACACGTTATGGATGCATGAAAAGACCTTGCACCACATTCGTATTTCATTTACTCCCAGAGAATTAAGCTAGAAGATGAAGATTGCAGAGGTTAAGTATGGGAAACTTCAGAATTCTTTCTTTGGGTGTATGTCAGATGGTAAATGTTTACTCACCTATCAGCTTCTGGACTGAAGGGAGTATGTGTGCATGGATGGGGAATCATTGCTTCAACTCAACTTTTCACTGAAAGACCTACATAGATGCCTACTTATTTTCTATCCAGTTCTGACTGAAGTCAGTACATTTGATTTCCTTACGGATTTCTCTGCTAAACTGCTGCTACAGCATCCATAAGCATCCTTATATTTCAGAGCCACTAAGAAACTTCTCACAACAGCCTTGCAGCTTCAGGGAGCTGCATCCTACCCACCCCTCACACGTCTGGCAAGCAGGGCTGGTCAAACAGAAGTAGGTGTTCCAGGGAAAAACCTGACCTTTCCAGCCAGCAGCAGATAGAACCTGGCAGGTTCCTGCAAGATTTCCCCTTACTTCAGGTGCAATTCTGAGGTCAGTCTCCAGGAAAAGTCCTCAGAGTTATCAGTCACTGCAAAAAAGCTGTTTTGAGCAAGCTGCCAGCCCTGCTGCCTCCTCCACTGAACCCCTGCAGAACAACTCAAAGCCTGGTCCCTGCCAGAGCAGCCTCCTGGGCCAGAAGGCAGACAGGCTCCAGCAAAGGACAAGAGGAAACAGCCTCAAGCTGTGCCAGGGGATATTTAGACTGGATACAAGAGAAAATTCCTTCTTTGCAAGACATTGGAACACAGGCTGCCCAGGGCAGCGGTGGAAGCTCCATCCCTGGAAGTATTAAAAAAACGTATGGATATGGCACTTGGGGACATGGTTTAGTGGTGGCATTAGCAGTGTTGTGGGAACAGTGGGTCTTGATTACTTGAGAGGACTTTTCCAACCTTAATGATTCTGCAATTCTATGAAAGGGAACAGTGTGTGTGACCTGTCAGCAGAGCCCCAGCTGAAGCCACACAGGCACAGCTGACTTTCAAGTGCTTCGTTATGGAAACTTTATAAAAAAGTTACCCTGGCATGCCTTTTTCATAACATTTCCTATATATATTAAAAAAAATGTATCAGAGGCAACACAGAAAATCCTGAGTTAGAAGGGACCTGAGTTAGAAGGAGTCCAACTGCTGATGTTTGGTTTTGGTTTCTTAAATTTCAAATTCAATGTTTGTTTTTAGGTAAAAACACATCTGTATTCCTAAGCACACCTCCAGCACCCACAATTTAGACATGCAATTGCGCAGAACAGCCTGCTCAGCCCACAGGCAGCATGCCCTGCACAGAAAAATCTCCATGGAGTTGTCCCATAAAGATGTCTAAGTCCCTCTGAGCACAAGCAAAATGAATTTTCAAAGGCCCAGAATGGCCTGAACTCTCCTGGGCCTTAACAGGAAAGAAACAACACATATCCCTACCAGAAATATAATCCTTCTGTGCGACTCCAGGTCTCTCTGCTCTTAATCCCACCAGAGACAGAAACAATGAGCACTGTTAGTGCAGCAGCTTCAACCCAGGGCTGTCCTCAGCCCCTGCCCTGACTTGCAGCTGCCTCGTGACACAGGGTGACACAGCAATGACACAGGGAAGCCACCACAGGGAGCAGCTGCCTGCTGGTGTCAGGGAGGGCTCAGGAATGCAGGAAGCTGGACTCCAGCTCTCATAGATTAAAAACACTGAAACCACTCGATATAAACTGCTGCCTGAGAGGAATTCACAGGGTTAACTCAAGTTTCCTGAAAGCAATATAAAAAATATTGAATGGACTTTGTCTAGCAAGACTTTAGCCAGATAAAGTGCTCTCCTGCAGCCAGCAGTTAAACTGAGTCCAGAAGAATGCATGAGCTCTTGTTCACTCCGCACAGATGCCAGGGCAAGCCCTGGGCTGCAGTGCTCAGAAAGTGTAGGCAAGGGAAGCCAGTTCTGGAGAGAAAAAAAGGTAGTGTCCTTTGCCAGGTACCAGCACCCTCCCTGAAGAGCCTCAGGTTAGGCAGATTTACAAAATCCATTAATACAACTGAGACGAGTTCTTGTCAACACACTGGTTCATATGGCTTCTAGCACCAGAATATGCCCTAGGAAACTCCGTGGCATGCACAGATCAGTTGAATTACAGCCCCAGGTCTACATCCAAATTAAAATCCCTCACACAACTCACACAACTGTGACTGAAAGGGCCCCCACCTGTCCAAAATGCGGCCCAGCTGCCACCCACACTGCTGATCCATGCTGTGGTCTAACCTTGCACACCAGCCCCCCCCCAGATAAATTTTCCCAAATCCATGTCTTTGTTCTTAAAGAAATGGTCTGATTTTCAGCAAAGCTCAGCATTGCTGCCTGTCTGCAGTCAGTGCAGACCTCTCTTGGCTCCCTGTCCCTCTCCTTACCTTCATCCTCTGTGTTTTGTTTCCTCTTTTTCCTGGATTTTGTGATCTTCTTGTTTTTCAGATCCACAAGCTCCTTGATGCGCTGGGCAACTGAAAATTCAGAAGAGGGTCTGGATTAATAATGGGGTATACTAAAATACCAAAGCCCAGAACTGCCCTTAGATGTGGCAGCCAGATTGACTCCAGCACAAGAAGCTCTGCCTGGGGAAAGGTCCTGCCTAACCCACAGCCAGCTCCCAATGAATCTGAATGGGGGGCCCAAAACATCACTCAGCTTCTCCAAATGGCCAAACAGTTGAAAAGTTCATACCTAAATAAACTTGCTGCCTAAATACCAGCAAAAGAACCATCTTCTCAATAGCTCAGAGTACTCCTCCTTGCTGCCTGCATTTTGGGCCAAGCACAGCTGGAGGGAATGGTTTTGGACAGAAGTGACAAGGGTTTAGGATCTTCATAAAACCCAAACCAGTGCTGCACACGTGGCAGCTCAGGGAAGGAAACCCACATTAAGGCTACAATCACAAAACCAGAAGGCAAATATCGCCAGTGTAGTACTCGCCCCTTGGTCCGACCTCTGCTGCCACACTCACGAGCAGTGGCAGGGGGTGCTGAGGCAGAACTTGTGTAGCCACCCTGGAGACTTGGGGGGCTTCAAACACAGCTTGAAGTCCCCAGAGATCAAGTGGAAAATAGGTGCTCTGGTTTCTGGCCTGAGATTGGACAAGACACAGTGAGTGTGGCTGAAATTGTGACAAATCAGCCAATAAATACCAGTTAATACTCTCCAGGCTGGCACTTGGCTTTTTTTTCTTTTTTTTCCCCTCCTCCACAGGATGCTATAGCAATTTAAAATTGGGGTAATAACAGAATATAATCTGGGTTGGTCCCCAGACTTCTGAAAGACAGATAAATTGCATCTCTTCACACTAAAAGCCTGCATTCTTCAGGATCCCTGAACAGCCAAGGTCTGCTTTCAGTGTTTGCAATGGCTCCCCTAAAAGTTAAATATTAACAATCCTTTTTTTTTTTTGCCTGCTTCATGGAACTTAGAAGTAAATTAAGTCATCAGAGAACCCAGAAGAGCTCTGCCTTTGGTGGGTTGATATCAGCCCATTTCAGTGCTGATGGGTGAGGCGAGCACAGTCTGCGGCTCGCGTTTCTTTGCCAGACACAAGCTGGTGGCAGCTTCCTCCCACCAAGGAAAGGTGAACACAGCCAACACACTGTGCTCTCCCTGACAGAGCCCACAGCACTAGCTGGGGACTACCTGTACTTTTAAAACCCAGACAACCCTGACTACGTGGCACAACCCACCAAGATGCTGTTGCGTACAGAGGGGGTGCATGAGACACTTACTGTTTTCATCACTGTCAAGGTGGCGATAAATGTAACCTTCCAGGTAAGACTGAAATTTCGGTGATGGGGAGAAAAAGGCCAGACTGATGGCCATCAGTTCCCAGCCCCATGCCAGGCTTCGGTAGCACATGTTATCTGTTGTCTGCCGGATCAGCTGTATGTAGAGCTCATCCCGTAACCCTTGCATGCTCCAGCACTTGGTGACCGTGACCAATGCCACGTGATTGCGGTCCATGCGAGTCTGACGATCTCCCATGTAGCTCTGCACCAGTTTGAACATCTCACACGCCTCTTTTTTGATGGTGCGGTTGCTGGTGATGAGCATTGGCTTTTTGATGGAGCCGCCATTCCAGGACAGCATGTTGGAGATGGAGATCCTTCGGCGGAAGATGCCCTGCGTGTGCATGTTCAGGTTTTTGGAAGCCCAGTCTGCCATGCTGCTCTGGGAGATGGGCTTCCGTAGAGTGCTGTAAGGGAAATGGCATCCCACACAGCCACCACGCTGGCTGCTGCCCTCCTGCTTGGGCTCCAACTCTATGGTCTCGGGCTGCAAAGGAGAACAGACATGTTAAAAGCAGCTTAGGTGACTCCTTATCCAGCTAGGAAAATTATCCACAGTGAGAGCGGAAGCTACCAGCAACTGCACAGTGGTGAGTCTGTGCAAACATGACTTGGTGTAGAATTGGTGGATTACTCTTGCAGTTGTGCAAGAGCCTGGCTGGCACAGCCACACTAATGCTGTTCCTAATGGAAGTGCTGGGACATGGAGCAACAGGGCTGAGTGTCCCAGCTGTCACAGAGTTCACAGGGACAGCCCAGGCAGGAGCTGAGCTGATTTTCAGAGCAGCAGCACAACTCTGTGGCACCAAGCACACACTGAGGAACCAAGTGTCTCTGCACTCCTCACCCCTCAGCTCCTATGGAGCTCCAGGAGCACAGGAGGAAGGGGGGACACTGATCTACAGTTAACCCCAAAATACACATTAGTTCGTAGAAGTTTAGAGCAAGTCAGTGTTTCCTTGTTAGTATAGAGGAACTCCTGAATTCTTGACAGAGGCTTCTGCAGTCTAAGCTTTCCCTATCTCACATCCCACATGTCCCTGCATGTGGATGATGGGATTAGCACACATCACATTCCACCTCTTATTGCCAGTCTGGGGCACAATAATTTCTCCTGGTTTTTTTACTTTGTTCTTTTTATCCCTTGAGTTACTCCTCTACCTTCTCACCCTCTCTGAATTCACTCAACACACTGAATAAAAATCCCTGCCTGCAGTTCTCTGCCATCTGCACATCCTCGGTCTCCTTCAAACCACCTTCTCCGCCTGGAGCTGGTTTTCGTCCTATAACCCCATCTGCTCCTTCCACATGTTCCTTCTGAGGAGTCACCTCCTCATACTCTCTCAAGGTTCATGAGGCTTCAGATTCTCTCCTCTGCTCTCTCTGAGGTTTCTCTCTCACATCTCTTTCACACAACTCCCTGGCTGTTATATTTGTATTGACAGTACACAGCCACTTCTGCTTAGCCTGTCCCAGAACTTCTGCCCACCCTCCTCCAATGATGAGTTTCCTTGTCTCCCGATTTTCCTCTCTATCATGCAAGCCCAGCACAGGACATCATTGCTCACTCAAGCCCCTTGATGCCATTTTTAGGTGAGGCAGCAATTTTGCTGCCATATTTTCTGCAACTTCCTCCCCTCCTTACTTGGACTCTGAGTATTTCTGTGAATACTTTTTTTAGACTCTTTTTGCCTTTACCACAACATCCATCTCCTTACATCTTCCGCTTCTCCATATTACCACATATGAATTATTTTTCTTCACTTTCAAGGCCATTCACAGCCTATTCCCAACCCACCATCTCTTGTGCATAATCAAGACATCAAGTTTCAGCTCCCCCTGTCAATGCAACAAGGTGTAACACAGCCAGCAGACTGGAGAGCAGTTTCCTACCAAGTCCAAAGAGGCTGTGAAATGAAATTGCTGAACTAACATGGAAGTAACTGAAGTAACATATAAGTCATGTAAACTTGATGTGTCTCTGTGCCTGAAAAATGGGAAATGTGGGAACATGATACCAGTTTTCCAAACAGTTTCAGATGAAAGCAAGGCACTTATTGATCCAAAACGGCAATAAAGAGAACACATACAGACAAATCTGACAGAGTGGAGAGGTGTCAGCCTGGCTTTCAAAGAAAAGTTACACCTCATAGGTCTGCTGGAGCAATCTGGAATAGTCAAGGAGGGTTACCCATAAAGACATGAGTGACAGTAACATGCTCAGGCAAGCACATTTACCCAAATAACAGAGCAGAGCTACCCACATTGCTGAGGGCTTGCTGGACATGAGCCCCACCCCACAATTCTCTCTCCTCTCAAACCACTGGCCTGAAATAGGGTTTCCACCTACAAAGCTGTGAAGCTTTGTGACCTGTCTGCTATTCTGCAGGAACAGACGTGTTTTGCCTGGAGCACACCCCTGGAACTAAATCCCCCCAGGAGCAGGCTCTGCATGAGTCCAGCAAAGTCTAGCAAAAAAAAAAATTAACATGGCACGGATGGGGAGGTACCTGTGAGGAGTGGCGTGTAGCACCCGATGAAGCCAAGCTTGTCTGGCTGGTCACGTTCTTTTCTAAAGAATCTATTTTCTCAAAAGTTCTCTTCTGCCTCATTGTGTCCTGTGGAGCAGCCACACTGCTGGGAAAGCCTTCCCTAATCTCCAGGTCCTGTCTGTACAGAGACCTGTTGCTGGCTGAGACATCATCCCTGGAGCTCCGGCTGATGCATTTTTTCAAGGGGTCAGACTGAAACCTGACCTTGCTGCTGTCTGCTGGGACACTGCTCTCCAGGCTCTCAGCATCCAGGCTGGCTTTGCTTCCCCTGCAAGCTGCTGACCTGCCCACCACAGCACGCATCTCAGCGATCACTTTATCATTCAGAGCTGTGAGCTCACTGCTGCTGCCCACAGAGCCCGGTCTTGCTTGACCTGTTCCTTGCCTCCTTCCTTTCCTTTTTCTCAAGCTTGGAGAGGGGCCAGTTGAATAACCAGAATCCTGATGGCTTATACCGGTTGGGTACTCCTGAGTCTGCAGGCTGTTTTGCCGACTGTGGTGGAGTTCCATGTTCTTGAGGACATTGGCTTCCAAGATCCTCCAAGACTGCTTGAAGCTGTCCTTTGAAGCAAGCTGACCAGGCAGTTTAGTGGAGGCATCAGTTGTTGCAGCAGAAGAGTGGGAGAGTTTGGCAGATTGGTCAACATTGACCATATGTTTTATGTATTCTCTGCCAGCTGGGCTGTATTCAGTGGAAGAGGGATTTCTTGCATGCTTCTTTGCAGCTTGTTGTTGTTGCATACTGGGATGCTGCAATAATTTGGTTGGTTGCAGCTGCTTTTTTAAGCTATTGCTTGGTGATCTCGGTGGAGACATCCCACTCACACCAATGCTTTCAGTGTCCATATCTACTGGTGGCTCGTCATAAATTGGTGACTCTAAAGATGGCTCATCGTATATAGGCGCAGGAGAGGCATACGTGGGGGATGCAGGTTGGGGGGTTCCTGTCCGGCTCCTTGGAGGTGTTTGAGAAGTAGGACCATTCATCAGCACCAGGCAAAACCCACCACTCTCTGTCTTTTTGATCTGCATAGACTGCTTCGTTTCTCCAGCAGGCATTTGCTTTGTGGCTCCAGGGCTCTGGGACGTGGATTGAGGCTGAGCACATATAGCTGGCTTGGGAAGAGATTTTGGGCTGCTGGACTTTGGAGCATCCTGCAGCTGAAGTGAACTGTTTGAAAAGCTCTGTATCTGCCTCAAACTGTTCACTTTGACCAACATGGCTGCTTTTGTGCCTGGCAGAGGCTGCCAGTGGGTAGGAGTCTCCCTAAAAGAAGAAAGATATAAGTACACACAATTATTGAAGAATTATCTTTACTGAAGTACCTTCTGTGTCTACCCAAATACCAAATTGTTAGTCTCAAAGTGCCTGAAGATTCCCCAACCAGTTATATCAGCAAGTTATTTTTTCCTGGAGATCCCCCTTGCTGAAACAGAAAAACACTGTTGTTACACACATAATAAATTTCTAAGTCACAAAGAGCAGAACAACGAGATGAAACAAGTTCATGATACTATATAATAATATAATAATCTGTCTGGTATCAGCAGTACTGATATAGGACACAACCTGTGCTTCTCAAGGCTCAGCAGATAGCATGGCACCCAGAACAACCAGCTGAACACCAGCAAGTTATTCTGGAACAGTCAAGCATTAAATTGGAAAATAATCCCAAGTACCTGCCTTCAGATTATCCAACTATGATGACAGTCCTTCCAGATCATGCTATTTTTTAAATTAAAGTTTCCAGATGTGCATTTCTCTTTTGGAAAAACCTATGAGGTCTATGGGAGGTATATGGCAGTGGCTGTCCTCTGCTCACAGCTTACATTGCAACACAACCTGCCAAGCCCCCACCCAATTTTGTCCAGATGCTCTCAGATCTGGTTCCCTTGGCCACACCGACTGGCTCTGCTCAGCTCTCATGGCTGTGAAACCCTCCTCTGCTGGGAATATCCTCTGACCCGTGGTGGTACTCAGGATCCACCACAACCCAACGTGCCTGCTGCAACACACCAGTTCCCAGGGTACATTCCACAGTGTAACAACAACAACAACAACAACCTGCTGTCAGGCTGTGGCCACAGCCAGCCTGTGTTTGTGAGCTCTGAGGAAAGGGGAATGGAAAGGATATTAAACCAGCTGAGCTTCCAGGTTTTCTAAGGCATCACAGTCCCCAGGAAGGTTCACTTGAATCTGACCCTATATTGTGCCCTACCTCCATGTATCTGCTACCAGCCATCACTGGGTAAGACCTGAGGGCATACTGTATGTGTCGCATCTGAGACAGGAGATGTTCCCCTAACACCTTCAAGAGCTATTTTGCTCTGTTTGCACCTTGACCTTGCTCCCCACTCTACACTGCTGACCTGTCCCCTATGGCCTCTGTGCTGGCAGACACACCCACCTCTGCTGCATGTCCAGAGCTGCCTCCCACCAATGTTTGGCCCTCTTATCCATTTCTGCCAAACCCCAAGATATCTGGACACCCCAGCCCTCTTGCTCTCTGCTCCTGCTCTCCAGAGCCCTTTCACCTGGCCAGGTCCCAGCCTCCTCCTTCAGCACGGTTTCCCTGGGGTGTTCTGCCTGTCCTTCCCCCATGGTTATCCTGCCAGTACATCTGCACACCCCCTGCTCTCCCCACACTGCAGCCCAACAGGACTCACCTGCCCCACATCACCATGTGCATTCTATTACACCTGCTCCACTCTGGTCACCCTGCCCACATCCTCTGTCCCCACACCTAATGTCTCAGATCTTTTCCCAGCCACTGCCCTCCTAAGGAGGTGGCACGCTCCTTCCCCATCCACTGCTTACTGTATTTTTGGCAAAACATGCTCTCTGTTGGCAATGCGTCACTGTGAATCCCACCTCAACACAACAGCACTGGGAGTGGCATGGGCGAGGCTGGCACTGCCCTGCCATGGGTGCAGTGCCTGACCCCTGGCCAGGGTCCAAAGGCCTCACCACACTCTGATCACACTTGCCTTTGAAGGGCTGGCTCCCTTCCCGCAACAGAGTCCATGTAGCTCTCTTGTGCAACTACCCAGGTGTGACCAGAGAAGGTTGAGAAAGGACTGCCATCCTCTGCTTTGTACCCTGGGGTCCCCTCTTGCTCTGGGACCTCCTAAGTATCTCCTACTGAGGCACAGAGGACTTTATTTTAAGGGAGCTCATGACACTACTTCAGGATGGTGATGCCACTGCCATGAGGAAGACCTGTGTCCCAGCCTCCACCTTCCTTCTGTTCACAGCATTGCAGCCTAGTGCTGACCCGAGCCCTATGCCAAGAGCAGCTTGGGAAACACTGACGAATTTGGGATAGGCCTCTCTACATCTGCCCAAACCACCATCAAGCACAACCCCTGCTCTCCCACTCCTGTTAGCCCTCAGTGGCTTGTCCTCCACATGCTTCTTCCTAAGGCAGGGGTTGGGCACCAACAGTGCCAGGTGAGGACGCACACAGGGAACCACCAGCAATAACAGCAGGCTGAGGATGGCATTCATGAGGACACCCAGCTCCACAGGTATCCCTCCCTGGGGGACACAGGGCCTGCTCTTTGCATCCTGATGCCCCTTGCAACAGTGCATCTCTCCTGTGCATGGCCAAGCCCCAGTCTCAATCCCAAGCTCTGCTGAAAACCTGGCTCTTCCTCGAAGAGTACCTGGAATAACAGGAAAAACCAGAACAGCAACAATTGGTAGACTTTTAAATGAGGATTTCTGACACCCCCATGGCTGTCCCAATGGCTCGTTTCATGGCACAGAAGAGACTGGCAAAGAGCAAGCAGGCCAGAGCCATGCACAGGCTCCCAACTCAGCAGGCAGGCCACAAGTGTGTGACTGGGACATATTTTAGCTCAACCCTGCAGCCAGAGCATCATTGCATCTGGATCTGTAGGGTTGCAGGGTAGCAAAGCGATAGCCCTGAGCTGCAGATGTGTCCCCCTGCCTTACAAGACCTCCTACTACGGCAGGGCTAGAAAATAACCCTGTGCTCTGTGGAAAGGTGCTGGATCCCCACATCCCACAATCCACCTCCTGAAGTTTCTCCTCTCCCTGACTCACAGCATTGCAGGCCCAGCCAGCTTGGCACAGCTGAACCATCCACTTGGCCAAAGCCTGGCAGACCTGCCTCAGCCAGGCACAGCATGGCCAGACTTGTGCCCCCCATGCAGGCTCATCATGTGCTGGTACTGTCTGGCATCAGGAAATCAAACCCCCAGGGATTCGGAGCGGCAGGAAGCTCTGCCACCTCCTCCCTCAGTTCTGAGCCACAGGGAAGAGCCCCTCCCTGTCCACACAGCAGGCACTGGCACCACCTCCTGCCCCATCTGTCCCAATTCACACCCACACAGCAGCACTGGGCAGTGCTCCAGTTGGTCCCTGCTCAGGTGTGGGCCTGGGCACCTGCAGAGCACCACCAACTTGCCCACCAGAGATGGGTTCCTGCTCCAGCATGGCATTATAACTTTAGGGCCCTGTGGGACCTCAACTGGCAACAACCTCTGCCCCTGCATCTGTGAGAAAGAGTACAGCCCAGATTTTAGTCCTCAGATAAGTGATGAGGGATTTGATCTGAAAAAGAAAAGAGGATACTGTGCTCATGGCCTCCTGCAGAGGCAAGCTGCCTACCTGTGAGCCCCTGTCAGCTGGAGGGCAAAAGGCATTCCAAAGCACAACAGCTGCTCACTGCCCAGAGTCCCTCCACCAGGGTGCAAGGAAGCCATCCCTCACCTTGGGCCTGCCCAGGACAGGAAGATGTGCTGGGCCTTTAGCACAGACTTGGCCACATGGGTGGGACAAGATGGAGAGCGGCAGGAGCTCTGCACTGGCACAGGGCTCTCTCTGCCCCTGCCCTGAGCCCAGCTGGCAGGACAGCAGGACAGCAAGACAAGCTGGACAGACAGCCACAGCAAGGCAACGAACAAAGAGCAAGCCTCCCCACTGCAGGATTTTGGCACTTGCAGTCTGTGCCCCAACATGTTCCCTCCTTCAGGCCTAGGTCAAAGCACACACTGGGACCCAGCCTGCCCCAGACCGCTGCGAACCCCTGGAGCCGGCAGAGCCCAGCACCAAGGGCACCCACTGACACGGCTTCTTTTTGAGGAAAAGCACAAACACGTGGGATTGCCACAGCTGTGGACACTGGTAAGAGGCCAAGCACCTAGGTGCCCTGCAGGGGCCAGAGGAAACCAGGAAGCTGTGCCACTCCCATGTCACTGAGGGCCACCATGCTCCCCTACCCAGGAACGTGATGGAGAAAGGAAACTTCTAAATGCATGCTGTACCCCACCTCGCCTCTCAGTTTCATCGTGGACACATCATGACACCTCCAGCCTCCCTGGCTGCAAGAGATGAGAGCAAAGAAGCACCATCACAGAAAAGACAAGGCTCTCTTGAAAAGACCATTTCCACAGCCATGAACGATCCCTTGGGGCCACGTCTGGATACAGCTTCCTGCAACTCCATCCCCAGGCTGCTGGAAAGACCAAGCAGAGGATAACAGGGACTTCCCAGTATGGAGAAAGATTCAGTCTTGTCCTTCTGAATGGTGAAAGCCATGACAAAAAGCAAAGCCAATGGTAGAGAAGTGTCCCAATGCAGCCTCTCAGCCAAGCTCTTCAGCCACCAGCAGCAGAGACCCTGATGAATCCCCTGGGACTGTTCCTGTGAGGAATGCTTTCAAGTAGTTTCAATATAAAGGCCTCAACTTGGCACTGGTTTTCCCAGCCTGCACCCAGCTCCAGCAGGCTCAGCATATCCAGCAGCTCTTCTCAGGCTCCAGATCTCCACTGTTTGTTTTTCTCCCTCCCAGAAGCCTGGAGAAAAGGCCCTGCACCTTAGCTCTGCCTTTTCTAGTAGTTGTTTTCCTGGTGCTGTGACAGAGGTGAGTGAAGAGGGATGTTTGTATTCCAGCAGCACTGCTGCTCTGCCCCCAATTCCACACTGGAGGCAGGGATACAACCTGCCCAAACCAAAAATTCTGCAGACATGTGCAAAGAACATTGTGTTTGCATATCCTACCCCAAGGCCAACTGCACAAGAAGGAAACAAACCTGTATTAGGGATTCTGATGGTCTTTCTTGCTTGATTATGAAAACTTCATAGTGGCATTACTTACATTGTGCCTTGAGAGACATGAGCCCATGACAAGACAAACCAGACTTGGAAGAGGCAGAGGTATTCTTACAGCCACCTTCTCATCACACATTCCCTCTCACTCCTCTTCCAGCACATATTCCTGGCACTGTAAGACCAAGCCCCTGCTCCTTCCCAGTCAAGGATGCTGAGCCATGGGAAAGGTGGGTGAGGAGGGGATAGGCAGCACAACCTGCTGCCCACACAGAAAGGACCCCCACCTTCCTCTTCTGGGGGACAGGATGTTCCTAGGGAAGGTGGCTTGTGGAGGATTTTAAGAAATCCTGTTATTGCAAAGAGAACCTCAGAAACAGCACTCTGAAACTCCCAGTGCCGACCCTGGGAGAAACAGAGGAAGAGGAGGAAAGGGGCTGGGGACAGCAGAGCCTCCTCACAGTCCTGACTCCTCACAGTCCTCACAGTCCTGCAGTGTGCTGAAATGCTGCAGACCAGTGCACAGGCTCCACTTCCAGCAAGACTGCCTTCTTTAGGCCTTGGCCCTCTGCCAAGCCGTTTCTCACCCATTACCTTGGAGTTCCAGCAAACCTCAGCACGGCTGCAGTGGCTCAGAGGACACTTCCAAAATGCTGCATTCAGCCCGAGGCTGGTCTCACAGTCCCCAAGGGAACATGTCCGTCTTCTGCAGAGCTTTTCAGTGTGTGAAAGGATAATTTGGCCATCACTTACCCTGAAGAGAGTTCATCTTGCTTCCTAATAGGATTGCAAGAGCTCAGGAAGGGTCTGGAGCTGTGAGGCAAGCGCTGCTTGCTGTCCTTCTCCAGCAAGGGAGAAGCAGAGTGAGCACTGGGCCGGGCAGCCCCAGGAAGCACAGCTGAAAAACAACACGGGAACAAGAGCATGGGCAGAGGAGCTTCCCCAGGAGGCTCCAGAGATGGTCAATGGCAACAGTGTCTCACCCTGCTGCAAGAAGCTGCCATTTCCCTCGGGGGTTGACCCTCCTGCACTGCCGGGGGAGGCCAAAGGCCGATGTCTAGAGAAGGCTGCTCCAAGCCACTGCGAGAGCTGGAAGAGCAGCAGCAAGCTGTGGGGCAGTGAGGGAGGGGTACCATGGGCATGGAGACAGAGGGGACAGGCAGCAAGCTTTGGGGAGCTTCTCTGTTCTTCTCGAGGCTGCTGAGGGTTTGGCAGCACTAAGATGTGGCAGGGGACACAGTGGCAGTGCTGATAGAAGGCACAAGAGAGGAAAGGTGGTAAAAACCAGTTTACTAAAAGAATAAAAACCTCGACCATGAAGTGAAACTAAAAAAAGGATGAAATCCCTTCCCCCAGATCTTTGTGGCATGGGCTTGCAGGAGGCCCCTCTGCTGGACTCTCCATCTATCACAGGATGACAAACATGAAGGAAAGAAAAACACTATTTTTTGTGCCGGCATTAAGAGACAAAAGCAAAACCGTCTTGGGTGCAGGTAGCTATAAAGATGTCAAATGCTACCAGCAGCACTCAATGTGTTCACCCTCTGTTTACGCAGCTGTATCTCTCCCGAGCAGAGGAGGACATGCTTGAGGTTGTCTTTAGAGAACAACACAGACAACAGAGCTGAAAAGTTCAGTGTGCTTATGCTGTTAGCATACCAGACACCCCAGCAATGGCATTAGATCCCACTTGAGAGCATTTGCTTCCAGCTCAGCTCTGTGCTCCCCATGTTATGAGATAGCAAAAGGCAAGAAATCTTTCCTTGGGTGTCACACTCAGGTAGGGAAATCAAATTCTGCACCATAACCAGATACACAACCCTTGCTTACACAGCAGAAGACACATGACAGACATGCAAGGAAACAGTGCCCAGTCTCCTGCTTCCAAGAAAGCACATTTCCCAGACAAATACTGTCAGCTTACTGGTATGAGCCTTGTAATCTGCCAGAGCCTTACATATCCAAGCAGCCTGTTAGCTCCCAAGCAAGCTGCCACTCATGCCTTTCTCAGCAGTTGCCCTTCAATTCATTGCAGGCTCAAGGTGCCCCAAGATTGCTGCAGAAACCTGAGCTAGGCATGGAACAAGGGAGGACTCCTTCCCATTTCCCTTCCTTGCAGGAGAATCAGCAGTGATGGCGATGCTGCCCTGGCTGGCAAGGAAAGATATAGCAAACCCCTGCCCATGTTGCATCACCCCCCTTCCCTCTATAGGAGGGGACCTGTGTGGGTTCTTCCCTACCAAGAGGGCTGGAGAACTGAGGGATGGGTCATAACTGGCATCGCTTTTTCCTTGCGGCACAGCAACTCCCCATACGAAGGTAGAGGAGGCCATGTTCCCTCCTGAGAAACTGAGTCAGTGTCCTGGTTGCAGAAAGGGCCAGAGCTTAGTGCTGCTGTTACTCTATACCATGCACATCATGGCTGGGGCTGTGGTTTCAGCAGGGAAGGCCAGGCACCCCACCCGAAGTGTGCCATTTTGCCTCTCTCTCCAGCGGAGGGACTCGACCCCTGCGGGACTTGGTCCCTTTGCTCCCCTGCTGGTTCCCCTCGGTTCCCCTCCCATTTTCTCGGTACACAACTACAGGATTCAGTGTTGAAAGGAACAGCGGTGAAAACGCAAACTGATCGCAGTGCTGAACCACCAGCGCTGGCAGGGAGGCCACTGGCAGGGAACCATCCAGCAGTGGGAGTGACCCCAGCTCCACTGAGCCTGTCAAGCCAAGCAGAAAGGAGGCCTGCCAGCCCAGCCAAACCCAGCCGAAAGCAGCGCAGCTGAACAGTGGGACAAAAAAGCAGCAGTGACCTGCGGGGTTGACCTCTAGCACAGCGGAGTGGTAGAAATGGTGGCACAGGCACCTGTGTGGAACTGAGCCCACTGACAGCTGCACGTGACCCTACTCGGACGATCCAGCTTTCTGGGGGTTTGTTGTCACTAGTTTTTGCAGTTTCTGGGTGGGGGTGGTAAACATTAGTCACAGAAGTTCTCCCACCATCATGCCTTTGTTCCCAGTGGCCACATGGGCAGCACACGAATGGGTGCCACACTGCCTCTGTCTGGGGAAGTCATGCAGATGTAGCTGACAAGGGGCATCTGCCATCTCAGTATTGTTCCCAGTGGTGAACAACTTTCTGTGGGCAAAACACCTCCACTTTTTGTATACTATTGCTATTAACGTTGCTGTTGTTATTGTGCCTGTCTTATTCCACTGCTTTGTGCTTTCAGTAAATTGTTATTGCAACCCTTAGCCTCTGCTTTTGTCTCCCTTACCAGAAACAGCGAGGGAAAGGGGAGTGGCTTATTTGGAGTTTAATTCCAGCTGGTGTTAAAACCAGCACAGTCAGGAATACTTT
The DNA here is from genome assembly GCF_000738735.6 of Corvus cornix cornix. Lineage (NCBI taxonomy): Eukaryota > Metazoa > Chordata > Aves > Passeriformes > Corvidae > Corvus > Corvus cornix. The sequence continues at coordinate 286,969 of NC_046349.1, read as the reverse complement.
GGACTCTGTGAGGCTCAGGATATCTTACACCCTATCAGGGCTCTTACACTCACTCCTCTGGAAACATGAAATGCAGTTTTGGTGGTGCCCATCCTGGCTGCCTCAGAGTGCCAAGCTGTAGATGGACAAGGAAGGGAAGTCACCTGTCTCATGGCAAATCCCATGAGCCTGTGGCTCAACTGTGGTCACAGGGGTGACCTGAGGGAACTGGGAGCTACTCAGGTACAGCTTAAGACATTGCTTACTGGATTTCTCCTGGCAGGGCAGGGATCATTCTCTGGATGGGTATGAAGCTAAGAGGGGCTGCTTCTGGGGCAGGAGGCACGGGGAGCATCATAAGCACCAGTAAAGTGTTGGGCTCTTTCTGTTGCACTTCATGTGCATCACTGGTGTCTCGCAGTCATTAAGATCTGCATTGAATACAGGAGTGCCTTGTAGGGAGCAGCAGACACTGATAAGCAGACATGTGATAAGCCTCACTTCAGGGTGCATATACTTTCCAGAAGTGCCTATGGAAACCTATGTGGTTCTCATTAACTTGGGATTTTTTTTCTATCCTTGCCTGCACCAGGCACACAGAGAGGCAGCCTTGATCCAAAAACCAAGATGCTAGCACTTGCTGCTGCACTGCCCAGAACCAGGACAAGGCATCCCAGCACAGATGGCAGGAGAGTCAGGCTCCCCCAAGCACTGCTCTAGCCCTCAGGTCAGTTCTCAGTATAACCCAACTTTGCTTGCTGCATGGCCCCCCCAGCTGCCAGTACCACATCCTCCAGGGCAGGATGATGCCCAGACAGGGCAGGAGGGAGGCAGAGCAGCCCCAGACACTATCCCAGGCCAACCCAAGAGGGGCCAACCCAACAGAGACTGGGGAAGGGATGCTTTTGTGCAGCTGAAGTCATGGTTTCAATACACTAAAAAATCCCCAATTGCTGTCAGACTAGTTTGAGTGTAAAAAAAATCTCTTAGTCAAACAAAATAGCATCCTGTTATTGGTCTTTTATTTCAGGCTTGATGTAACCAAATAACTGTGCCCAGGAGCTCTGTCCCTGCAGCCCCACCTCCTGCCCTGGCTGAAGTTGCAAGAACCTATCAGCAGCCAAGCAAGTGGGAAAGGAAGGAGCCAGACCAGATGGGCTCACCCACACCCCACAGCAGCCTGACCCCTTGCACAGGAGCTATGCCATCCCAACAAACCCTGCTGTAAATTTTTGAGAGAGTTCTCATCACTGCACAACACTCCTGCCTGTCCCCTCTCCTTCTGTTTAGCACCCAGAGTGATGATTACCTTCTGATGTGTATTTTTATGATGTCTCGCACAAAGATGGCCTCGTCCAAGCTGGGGACCTTCAGGCAGTGGTGAAAGCAGACAGCTGTACCCCGAGAAGAGGAGGGCACATGGCAGTGACTGGGGGCCTGGCAGTACTTTGCCCCAGCGTTGCACCGTCTTGGGGCAGCATAGCATCCCCCTGGGGAAGCACAGTTCCCAACCTGCCTGACAGGGCCTGCCTGGCAGCTGAAGTCACCCATTAGATATAAACAGAGAAGGCTGAAGCTCTCCCCCTACCTGGCAGGATCTTTCCTCTTCTCCACCGCACCATCCCACTTGCCCTTCTCCATCTCCTGCAGGAGGGCCATTTGGACAGGGGTGCTTCTGCCACCGCTGCCAGTGCTGCCTCGGTGCTGCCAGCCACAGCAGTCAGGCTGGGAGCTGCCCTTCATGGCCTGGAGCTGTGCCAAGGGCACAATGTCACAGCCCTGGGGCCGGTGCCACACCGTCTGCCGTGTGATGGCATTGTAGTAGTAGAAGCGGTTGTTGTTCTGGTCGAAGAGCTCCCACCACTGCTTCTGGTCTGACTGGCGCACCTTCAGGTTGGGAGGGGGCTCCCAGCTGCACTCCCCAGTGGTCAGGTTCACATACATCCGCTCCTGGGAGCGGGGCTCGATGATCTCCACCCAGTCCGAGCTGCAGGGACACAAGAGCCACATTAATCTGGGCCAGAGGCCCAAAGCAAACAGGTTCTCTGAGAGTCCTACAGCGCTGCCGCTGGGCTAGGCAGCCTGCTTGCAGATCAAAGCACTGCTTGGGGATATTCAGCAATCTAATGATCTTAGGAGATGCCAGGGCAAGGCTTTGTGATGGGGCTGAGACAAAAGAGCCCCTGTCACCCCCCACTCGCCAGCCCAGGACAAACGAACAGGGCTGGCGAGCACTTTCTGCTGATGCTGGGATGACTCACATCAAGGGCTGGCCCAGTCGAAGGAGCGCCAGTGCCTGGGAGATGTGCAGGGGACATCGCTTTCAAGACCAGGGAGGATCTGCAGAGCAGGATCTGCTCCTTTTGACAGCTGCACGTTCCACCTGGGGAGACCAAAGGCCTGGCTCCCAACAATGCAGGCAGCCTGCTCCATGCAAGTGCCTGCCCACAGCCCCCACATGCTGTGGGACTGGAAGGGACTTCTGGGTCCCATGGACTCTGCTCAGAGCCCATGCTTACCTGTGGAAAAGGTACATGTGAGGAATGACTGGTGGATGAGACCATCTCCATTGCAGGCTCTTCCCCCTCCTCCTTGGCTGATGGGACAGAGCTTTCAAGGGTGTAAGGTGACCCAACGGACAGGCCCTGCTGCTGATCCACAACCCTTTTGCAGCCCTAAAGAACCCCTTGAGCCCCCAGAATTCTTTACCAGCACCCATGCTAGCCCAGTCAGTGAGAGCAAGGCAGGCAGTGCTGTAAGCCTGGTTTTCAGGCAGATCAGCACAGTGGTTTTGATGCAGAGGTGTTGGGCTGCATAGCTGTCATACATGGCACATCGACCTTATCACTGACATACCAACCCTAAAGAGCTGGCCTGAGGGGCTCAGCAAAGCCAATGCCTCCTCAGTGTAGTAGCCCAAACCATTTTGGATAGCCCAGGTAAATGGAAGAATGGAGTGCAAACCCCAACAAGGTTTCCCTCCACAAAGGAGAGATGCTGCCACTAAAGCAATCCTGAACCCGGTGACATGCTCAGCATGCTGAAAAACAACATGTGCCCCTCAGCTCCTGCTCTCACCCCTCAAGGCCTGGCCTCCACCCTGTGTTGGTGGAGGCTGCAGGAAGGAGGCCCTAGTTAACCCAAGTTAATTTTGTTATTAATAAAAGCCATATGAAGAGGACAGGTCCTAGGTCCCCCTTGAAACCTGCTCCTGCCCAGGGGCTCACTCTGACAACCTCCAGCTGCTCTGCAGCGAGGGCACGACAGAAGAAGCTATTCCCACAGCAGAAGCAGGAGAAGGGAGATCCCACTTCATCCCTCTCACACCCTCTGCTGCCAGCCTGCAGGTCCTCAGAAGGGTCAGGAGTGATGGTAGCAGCACTGCAGTACCCGAAACGGCAGCCCGGGCTCCTGTGCCCAGCCCTGCTGGCATGGTTATGGGAGAGGAGGCAGTTCCTGGCAGGGCAGCCCAGTCTTCGGCTCTGCCCTGGCTTTCTGAGGAAGGTCAGCATGTCTCCTATCACCAGGCACGTCTAGGTGAGGGTTTAGTTGCACATTGCACCTCCCTGCTAGGAAAAATGTGGGTTTGATTGACAGCAATCAATTCTGAGCAGTCTGGCATGCACCCATAAAAAGCAGGCTGTTCCTCAATGCTCTGAGGATTCAAAATTGATAGGTACAAAGTCAATTCAACACAAAATAAACGTGAACTGTCTCTGAAAAGGTGCAATTCCCCTGCCACAATATCTACTACGCAACGCTGACCTCCATGCATTCTCATGTAGGGCTGACAGTCAGGCTACCACAGACAGGCTGGTTTGGAAAGCTGATCTGGGTGGAGGCCTTCTTTTGTGTCATAGGTCAGTTTTCAGGCAGATGTGCTCACCCACCCCACAGTACCACCATCACAACTGTTCGTACTGACCAACAAGGAGCTGGGAACAGAGCACACCACCTTTCCCCATGGCACAAGTTCCTGCTGGTTTCCCATCACCAGAGCATGGCAAGGCACTGCCAAGAGTGTGCTTGCAAATGGATCCCACTTAGAAGACCCTGTGTTTGGAAAACATCTGGTTTGTTGTTTGCTGGTTTTGGGTCAAAACAACATCAGTTCGTCTATTTGATTTAAGGTGCAACGTAACAGCCACACCAGCACCCCATGCCATGGCTCAGGCTGGGAACTGCAGAACCAGCTCTGTTCTTCCCTTGCAGCTGCAATGTCAAACCACAAGCAAGCACAAAAAAAGAAATCACTGAGATCATCAAGAGCATCAGCAGCTGCAGAGGAATCACCCATAAACAAGGTATAAAAGGGAAAACCAAGAGCAGCAGCAGAGCCCAGCAGTGCTGGGAACAGAGCAAGTTGAGCATGTCTATGGAGAGAGCAACTACAAAGTGCAGGTAGAACAAGGAACTGGCATGGAGGGTCCAAGGGACAGCTCAGAGGGAACACAAGGGGAGCAGTGTCCAAGACCACCAAAACTCTTCACAAGGACAGGCACACAATAGGAAAAGGGCAGAGAGGACTGAGAAGGGCACTTAGACCCAGGTGGCTCACTGGCAGCTTCGGGGAGTGGGGAGAGGCTGCCATTGGTGCAGGAATGTGGAGGAGCTTCACCCAAAGGTGGGGGACATGGGCTGCCACTTTTGGGAGGGGACAAGAGGAGGAGAGCAGGTTGGAAGGGCTGGAAGAGGAAAGCAGCACAAAAACACACATGGAGATGAGCCTGGGAAGAAGACCAGAGACAGCTCTGGAGGATTTGTCTGGCAAGGAAGAAAAAATACAAAACATCTTGCAAGACCCTAAGTGATCAAGAGTCAGTTAGCCATCAGCATTCTTAATGTTCAAGAGCATACTGTGTTTGATCTGTTTTGCCAGCAAATGGGTTAGCAAAGCTTTGGAACACCAATGGCTGTATCCACGCTGCTGCTCGTCAGCAGAAAGGAGATGTCAGCTATTTTCTGTTAAGTGCAAGCTATTGAAAATAACAAATTCTTCTCACAGCACTTGGCCATAACCGAGTGTGTGTTGCTAACTTCTGTTTTCCATTTTAACAAGCTTATATTTATCTTTTCTTGCAAAGACACTTAGTGGATGACTTAGGTGGGTGACCTCTTTGCTCCCCTTAAAATTGAGGGGCTGAGGATGACTGAGGTGGAATTTAACCAGGGAAAAAAATCTGCACAAAACACATTGAAATACTAAAGAGTTTGGTGCAATCACACTCATGCAAAGAAAGAAGAGGAAAAACAAGGAGCACATTCCTGGAGCAGTGCCAGCCCCAGGCTGCCACACAAACCTCGAACATAACATCAGGAACTCTGGAAAGACGTGATAAGCCCAGGATTGCAGAGAGATAAGGCCGTAAATTGGAATTAAAAAAAATATTAATTCATATTCCACTTCACAAGGTTAAAGAAGTTTCCTGGGAATGGTTTAAATAATGCTTTTCCCTGTCCTTTCAGCTCCAAGCACTGAGGAATGCAGCAACCACAGAGTGTGTGCCCACTCCCACTAGCACTGCAGCGCCTGCTCCCACCAGCAGGATCACAGCAGTGGTTTCAGTTTGTCTCAGTTCCTGGGACTCAGCGTCCCCATAACAGGACTTCCCTGCAGGCCCCATTTGCAGTCCCAGACCAAACCCCTCCACAGCCCGAGCACAGGACAGGCAGCCTGCTGGCATCAGAATGGCTCCAGGAAACTAACACAGTCACCAGAGCCTGCAAGATGAAGGGATTTCAAAAAAATCCCCACTTGCTTCCAATAACGACCCACATTCCCAATGTGCATCCTCCTGTATTGTCAAAGATTCCAGGAGCTTCCTGTGTGTCCTGAGTAATACTTCCAGTAATAATTCCAGATCTCATAGCTGGGAAACAGGACACAGCTCCAGCTGCTCACTCCAGCAAGCAAAGCCTCCGACTGTGAAGGCTTGCGCCTCAAGCATACTGATGTTTTGGAGGAGCGGCAAGGCCATGGCAGGGGTCAGTCCCCAAGTAGCAGGGTGCTGTGAATGGGATGGTGCACCAGGCACGCTAAAAGCAGGAGAAAGCATAAGGCTTTTTGTGCACAATCACATCTCATGTAGGCAAACAGATTTGGTCCCATCCAAAGGCTTTGCCTCACAGATGGGCAGCTGTTTTTTTAATGAAGTGTTGTAATAGACAGTACAGGTAAGAGCTAAGCTGCTGCGCTCTGTCCTGCAGTCTCAAGGACACAGGGGATGGACATGCACAAACTTTGCTCCTTCAAAACCAGCTTGAGTTCCTCCTGGCTGCCACTCCTGCTTGGTAAAGCCTCAGAATAAAAAATGATAGCAGTAATTTTTTTTAAAATGGTATTTTACCCTGAAAGGGCATCTGCAAGCATCTCCTGATTAGATCTTCTCACAAAGACTGTAAATGCTTAGTAGGTCTAGGAAGGAATAAAATATTATAACTACAGAGAATTGAGCAGGACCAGAAAAGGAAAAGGACCAGGTGCAGGAGAAGAGTCACTTGCACGAAGAGCTGAGGAACTCCAAGAAGTCAAACAGCCACTCCCTCACAGGACAGCTGGTTTTCCTGCCACCATCACCCAACTGACATAGCCCAGGCAGCCAAGCACAGTTCCGGGACACCACAAGTTCTTTTCAAGGCTCTCCAAAGGTAAGAATAGTAGAGATGTTTCCTTAGCCGGAGCTGTCAGCTCAAGATTGGCTTGATGTGAACTCCAGCCCCACTCATTACCTGTGGAAGCCGCTCAGCACCAGCTTGAGGAGGCAAACCCCCACCAAGGGGAAGAGAGCACCAAGAATAGCCATGGGAATCACCTGCCCCAGGGAGCTTCACACCAGGCTGCCAGCAAACCCCTCTGCGTGGCTACAAAGAGACCTCTTATGACTTGGTCTCCCATTTCATTTCCATGCTCTGTAATTTTTGGACTTCTGTGCTCCAAGCCAAGATCCTACCTCCTTCCCTCACTTTCCTTCCTTGGGATGAGCCCTGCAGAGAGCTGGGGCAGTACCAAGCCCTTCTTGGCCAAACATGGCTCCATATCAAGTGAGATTTTTCAAGACTAATGCCCTCAAAGGAGGCCTGCAGCACACTCAATGCCAGCTCCAAGACAAAGATGCCAGTTGTTGCCATCATCAGTGATCATCCAGCTGAGGATGTGCCAATGCTAAAACTAAGTGCCTTTGTTAACAGGTCCTCCTTGAGGAGGGGAAATGGAGTTTGGCCATCACACACACAGAGTGAAGTACAATTCCCAGAGACCGACCACGGTGTGACACCAGCCAAAGGCAGAGAAGTGTGTGCAGGGCTACTTGCTGCAGCAAACAACTGAGGTGATGGGGATGGGCATCTGAAATTATCTGCCCTACAGAGACGAGTTCAAATCCTCTTTCATTTGCTGTTAACAGAGCATAGGACAAAGGACCCAGGAAAAGGAGTAGAAGCAGTCATACGGAGAATGAAGCCATAGTCACCATCCTGAGTCCTCTAAAAGGAGGCCCCAGAAGCAGACTGTGGCAAACCAGTTCAGGAATGGGGAGTGGGTACCATCCCAGAGGCATCATTGCTGCTGACATTGCTGCTCCTCTGTGGGTCCAGGCTCCTGGCTGATTGAAGAACAGCCCGGGCTGTGTTCAACAACTCAAACATCACCACAGATTTTTTTTTAAGACAATCATGCTTGCCCCTTCACCTTCTGCACAACAGGCAAAGCCACCTCAGAAAAATTCACTTAGTGCAGACACTGAGAAACCAAGTGCAACCTCCAGGTGGCTCCGACTCACTCAGATTTGTACATCAAAGCCAGGACAAGGCTGCAGAACTCATCTCTATCCTGGAGCTGTAGAGAGCCTCCAGAAGGTCTTTAGCATTGGCTCCTTATGGTAATCCTACAGCAGCTGAGTCAGACAATTCAGGATTTATTCACTGCCTTCTCTCAGCTGAGCCCAGAAAAGCTGCAATTTACATCTTAGGACAAAAAAAGTAACCAAAACAAACATCTCCCTCCTACACACATACACATATCCATCCATCCATCCATCCATCCATCCATCCACACACACACACACACACATATATATATAATGAACTTATTTTGAATACACGTCTCCTTCTAACAAAAATTATAGAGGAACTAAAATAAATATAATGTCAGCCTGTTCATAAAACTCTCTTGCTCCTGAAAATAAGCACTATGCAAACAAACCAACCTCTGCTTTGCCAGAGACAGACCACACTGTGAAAATCCAGAACAAATGCTGATTGCTCAAAGCCTGAGCACATAACACTTAGCTCCAGCAAGAGCGGAACAGAGACAGGCCTCTGAAAGCAGAGCCCAGCCTGGCAACACATTGCACAGAGAAGAGAGAATAACACCATAGTTTGAGTGGGTTAGGGGTACAAGAGAGCCTGGAAAAGGTCTTATCACAAAAAGTATCTCATTACTTTGGTGTTTTTAATTAAAAAAAACCCAAAAAACAATGAAACAAACACAACCAAAGCCCCAAGCCTTCTGCTAGGTAGTATTTTCAAAGACGAAGCTGTCAGATAGGAAACTTGGTGGCTTTCTGGTTGCTTGGACTCTGTCAGCTCTTGTCTCTTTCCTGGCTTTCCCAAACTTTCCCTCAGCCCAGGTGCCAGCATTGCTGGCTCCATCTTGCTGCTGTTAGCCTCTCTATTCACCCCAAATCCAGAGCAGAACAGACAACAAAGGGGTAGCTCATTCCACGGGAGCGGGTTGGGGCAACACCAAAACTAACAAATTCCTCCAAGATCCTGTCTCAGAGAGAAAGAAGTAAGAAACAAGGACTTTCAGGACACAGGTGGGATGTCCTGAGATCTCTACAAACGGAGGGGCATAAGGTAGGACAGACACCATGACAAGACATGCCACAATGATAATCAGCTTAAAATAAAGTCCAGAACAGTCTCAAACGCATAAGGCCCCATAGCCCAAGACCAGTACTTGAATCTTGGGTGGGATGGATGCACAGGCATCCTAGAGCCCTGCATGTCAGCAAGGAGAAGGGAGGGCAGCACATACACTCCCACAGCAACCTTCATGTTTCTCCACCATCCACTCTGCACTAAGTGCTGCCTACCAAGTTTGGACTGATTCAGGTCCTGAAATCACTCCATGGAGCCATACAGAGAGCACCTCAAGGGGAGGGGAAGACAGAAGGGCTTGAACTGCTGCTCATCCCCCCCCCATCCTTCATCCCCCCTTCACAGGATGGGGGATTCTGCAACAGAGGGAAGAGCAAGGGACAGAAAACACCCCTGCTTTCACAGCTTTGAGACAAAACACAAAGCACCTGCTGGATGGGTACTCTGAGTAGGAGGAGTTCATGTACTGGAGACAGGCACCAGGGGACTGCTCAAACCAACCCTAAAGGAAATTGCACCTGAGGGCAGGAGGAGCAGTAAAATCCACTCCCATTAAAAAAATCTTGGTGATGCAGACTGGGCACAGCTCTTCACCAAAGAGCTACAGTAAGTACAGGCTCCTGCTGCAGCTCCTCTGTCGGAGACACAGAGGGCTACCTGCTGCTCCCTCAGAGGCCAAGGGCCTCTCACTTCTCTCTGTCCCCAAATTGTCATTGAGGGCGAGCACCTTGAACTGTGTTATGGCTATAGAGACCAGCTGAGGACACTGTAGCCTCAGCAGAAGGCAAAAGAGATGTCAAAAAGCATTCCACATCAAGAAGTTTACAGGTGCTTCCCTCCACTCTTTGCAATGATCCACAGGCTGGCCAGGGACACAGATCTGGTGGGTGACCTCTCCTGCCTATCCGTCCCAGCCAGCCCAGGAGTTTTGCTGAGGAACAAAATCATTTGTGGAGCTTGAGTCCCAGGCCAGAGCAGAGAAGTGAGCCAGCTTCCTCAGGCTACGGGACCTGCCTTGACACCCTGTCCAGCCCCCAAGCTGCTGTCATGGCATACCCTGGGTCTCTCCTGCCACCATGGCTGGGGTTTTCATTTTGCAGGTCAGAGCACAAGCTCAAAACCCCAGTACTTAAACAGTCGCCCCAAAGCTCTGGTTTGCCCCAGACACAGTGGCACCTCCTAAGCTCAATGAACGCTTCAGCAGAGTTATTTTTCCTTTTATGGGCTGAGCATTTAAGAACAAGTTGCAGAAGAAAAAAAAAACCTGGCAGTTTTCATCCCCTCTCCTTCCAAAATGTGCTGCATGCATCCACAGCTGCATCCAAACCCCAGCTGCTGGAGGGCAGGCAGCTGTGGGGGGAAGCTCGGTGCCAGCCGGACAGTCCCTGCCCAGGGGACACGAGCTGCCCTGGCAGGGAGCTGAGGCCTGGCACAGCTCGGTGCTGGCCTCCTACATGCACAGCCTCAGGCTGCATCAATCCCAGGACATGTGGTCAGGTCAGTCACTGGAATGGGACCAGGACTGGGACTGATACTACCACCACTGCACCTGATGGGTGACTGCTCAACATGCTCATAACTAGACTTTGTCCCCAGTATATAGGATTTACATGGGAAAACTTCAATTTTATCAATATCCTAGAGAGGAAATATTTCACAGTTGCTTAGGTGAAGGCATTCCAGGACAACCTGCCAGTTCAGCAACAAATGATGGCTGTGGCTGTGGCTGCCTACATTCCACCCCTGGTGCTCTCCCACAGCAGCATGTTGGGCTCAGCCCCAGGGAAGCAGCCTGATGCCCTCCCATCACCCCCATGGTGATGCTCCTAGCTTCAGGGAGGATTTGTGCAGGCACACTGCAAGCATGGCTCAATGGTCATCACCACAGTCATCCCACCTGTACAGGGTCCCACCCAAGGGGGCAGCAGGACTCATTCAAGGTCATTGCCAGATGCACCAGCCACATCCTTCCAGGAGTGTAAATCTCTGCAGGCAGGTAACCCAAGTTATAGATCTACTTTCTCCATGTCTTCTTGGAACACACCAAGCTAAGACAAATGATGCCAGTTGGAGCAGACCTGAGCTTCATCCACTTCTGAGTGTGTGTGCAGGCACCAAGTCATACAGGATCTGCCCACAATGGCACTCAAAGCAGCTAAGAGCCTCCCAGCATGAATGAAACTCTAAAATCAGGCCTGGGCTGCTCATGTTTTTATAAGGGGGATGCATACAAACAAAAGGAAAGGATGGAGATGGAACCCATGCATGAGTCTCTCACCTTCTCAATGGGCCCCAGCACCTGTTAGCACTACCTGCTGATTCAAACCCTGGTCAGTGACCAGAAAGCTGGACAGACCTATAAGACACCCACACCTCTTGGCAGCTGCTGAACAGAAGCAAACTGGACCTAAGCAGGGTGACATTTCCCAGCGCTGACAATGCTGCACCCTGGGTGAAGAGCATTGTGCTGTTAAGCTGAAGGAGTTATACCTGCCAAAATGACATAGGGCAAGAACCCAGAGCCCTGGAGAAGAGGCATACATCAAATGATCTCCCTGGGCCAAAGCAAGTAATGTCACACCAGTGATATCCCTGCTATTTCAAGGACACGGCAGCACCCACTGCCCTGTCATTCTATAATTACTGACAAAAGTCTTGATTTATCTAGCTTGCTGCCCAGCTGCTTCAGGACTGAGATTTATTCTTCCCTGCCTCCTATGTCACCACTACCGATTTCAGGGATTCCCCCCAGCATTGCCATGAAGCCCTTGCAGCCAGGGGCCCAGCAGCTGCTGCCTCCGACAGTTGATGCCAAGGAAAGCAGTCTGGGAACAGGAGGCTCCACAATCCGAAGCTGTTCTAGGAAAGGTGCACCACCACATAAACCCAACAATTGCTCCAGTACCCTGGGAGCAACCCACAACCTGCACACTGTGGGAGGAACGGGACTCTGCAGTGAGTGATCGTCTTCATTTCTGTACACGGACCGTCCTGGGCTCAGTGACATGATGCCAGGCATCGCACAGACGTAAATACACTGCAGTGCAGCAGAGCTTCCCCATACAGGAGGGCAAAAGAACAATCATTCCTGTACCATCATCACTGAAGGGAAGAGAGAGCCCACAGCAGCCAGAACAGAACAAAGTAAATAGCCAAGTCCCAAGGCTCATTTGCATCATGCACAGAGATATTTGTTTGCTGCAGAAGAGAACACTGAGCAATGACAAGAAAACATTTACAGAGATTTCTGAACAGTGTCAGAGGGTGAAGACAGGGAAGACAGGAACAGAAAAGAAACTTCCAGAACCAGCAAAGGGAAACCCATCGAGCCAGGACCTCAGGACTGAATGGCCACCATAGTGAGAGCATGCAGGGTTGGGGACTCGAAGGACCTCTCAGGAGACCCACCTCTGATCTAAAATAACTCCACCAAACCATCAAAAAAACATGACAACTTTAGCTTTCCTAAAGGCAGCACATGAGCCCACAGTGGTCACGAACAGGAGCAGACTGAGACTGTAATTACAGGGTGGAGAACCTGCACAGCCAGGCCATGCACAACCGGACAGTGTCACCCCAGGTGCCAGCTGAGGACGCCCTGCAAGCAGCCAGATCACAGAGCGTAATGCTTTCAAGCACCACTCAACAAAGCTACATATTTGAGGCAGCTACCTTCCTGGAAGTGTGACATTAGCAAAATAATGGCCCTCTGTCTCTGTTCATTTAAAGGGCTGCCAGTCATTTATGAACTGAAAAACAGGGTCCCTTGAAAACTCATGCACAACACAGCCACGGACAGCAAAAGACCAGGTTATTTCTCAGATAGCAGAGTCCACAAAACACTGTGGGCTAAAAGCACAAAACAAATATAACAGTGTTTCATCACAACTTTTTTCGGCTGATTCGTTCTTCAGCAAATCTCTCCAGCTGCAGCTGTCTCTGCCAACTCTGTTGAAAAAACCATGAAGGAACAAATGCAGTGAAGCTCTTGAAAGTATTAGCTGTCCAAGCTTGCTATGTGTGACTCAAGTTAACCACTACAATGCCAAGCTGGCAGAGGAATTTGGTTGCAAGTCAAAGGCAAGGAATAGGAGCAAGCTGGCAGCGAGTCAAAGGAATAACCGTCTGCAAACAAACAACTCTCTCCTGTGCTGCAAGCTGCCATCAGGAAGCTCATCCCAACAGGACTCTGTGCAGAGGAGCCACTTCAGTGTCATCATTTTCTCCAGCCCAAAGCACACCAATTTCCTCTGGCAAAGAAAGAGAGGCGGTAAGTAAATAGCTGAAAACCTCAGGCACAAAGTTCATAAACTCTTTATAAAACAATAAGTAAGAAAAAATAGTATCTCATGGAAAAGAGGTCCTTCAATTTGTTTTGCCCACAGGAATTGCTGAACAACAAGCACATTAGACACAACAGAGTCAGGATATTGCAAAGCCAATGCACTGGACCCACAGCATTGGTCCCTCCTGCATGCCTGCCCACAGGGAAGCACATGGGTCCCTGCCCTATGCACAGCTCCAGCCCTGGAAAGCTCACCTATCCCTGAGCAAATTCTCAGCTAATCTGGAATGAAAACCACAGCCCATGTTTGACTACTTTATATTGGTTTTTATTCTGATGTAATAAACCATGAAAAAAAGCTTCCTCCAAAAGGAAAGGCATGCTTAATTGTTGCCCCAAACTGACATTCTTTTCCTGATCGTCTCTACAACATTACAGTGTGAGTAGGCGTCACATCCCGGGAGCTGTATTTCAACTTCTGCTTTGTCTGCTACATACTTGCATCTGCAGGACCAGCAGTGACTACAGTAACACCTCAAACTCCAAGTAAACAAAAGTACTAGTTATGTATAGTTCCAGTGCTTTGTCATTAACAAGCTCTGGCTTGATTTAATTAGAAACAAAGACAGAGGTGCTTGACCTTGCCTCAAAATGCAGTCATAGCTTTTTTAAAACTGAACATCTCTTCAATCTTGCAGATGTTAGACTTCACAAAACAAAGTGCAATTAGTTAAAGCCCCAAATTTGCCTTTGCTCTCACCATGCCACCGAAACAAAGGTGGGATTAACCAGGGTAGACCTCATTGCAGTCTTCAACACACTCACGAGAGGAAGCGGAGGGACGGGTACCAATCTCTTCTCTCTTGTGACCAGTGACAGGACTTGAGGAAACAGCATGAAGCTGAGTTGGAGGAGGTTTAGGTTGGACACCAAGAAAAAGTTTTTCACCCAAAGGGTCGCTGAGCACTGGAACAGGCTCCCCAGGGTACCAGTCACAGCACCAAGCCTGTCAGCTCAAGAAGCATTTGGACAACACTCTTAGGCACAGGGTGGGATAACTGGGGTGTCTTGTGCAGACCCAGAAGGTAGACTCAGAGATCCTGATAGGTCCCATCCAACTCAGCATATTCTATGATTCCTGAGCGTCCACAAGAAGGCAGTTTGTGGTGAATAGCTGTGTCACTGAAGGCTCTCAAAAAGGGTCTCAGTTGTTTCTTGGAGATGCTCAGGAAAAAACAGTTGGGCTGCAGAAGGAGGTAGTCCCTCATGGCATATGTTGCCCTCCCAGGAAGACTCAGCCCTTGGCAGCACCTCTGGAGGTACTACAGACCATCCCAGGAAATGAGGAGAGCAACGATAAAAGAAGGATGTAGTCACTCACTGTGGACATCACAATTAACTCCTTGCTTTGGACCAGCCTTTTGCAGGGCATATGCTCATTTCTTCAGCCTCTCCAAGGAGGTTGGTAGGATAAAGAATTCCCTGTTTTCACTTTCTCTCCATTAAGGACAGTAGGTTATCAATCCAGTAAGTCAGGGAGATCAGGGAAAGCACAATATCAAAGACAGTGACATCTGAAGCTGCAAGTTTCAAGACTGCCAAAAAAACTTTCAAGTTGGTGAGGAAGGGGAGGGAAGGTTTTACAGTTAATAGCTGTATTAACTATTAGCTGTATTACAGCTCCTCCCTGAATGAGAGGAGACTGGCCTGGCAAAATAACTCCTTCCTCTGGAAGGATGAAACTGGACAACTGCAGCTGTGACTTGTGTACACCCAGAACCAGAGCTGGGGACAGACTCGTGACCCCAGTTCACAGGCACCCATTGCAGCCTTTCACAGATGCTCAGGCTCAAGTGGAAACACCACCTTAAGCAAAAGCCCAGGTTTCACCTTTACCACAGCTCTTTAAAAGGTGTCAAAAGACCTGGTGATGGTATTTTTGACACAGTTCCACACAGTTTGACACAGTTCCAACTCAAAGGAGCTAATGCAGCTGGGAAAAGTGGATATGCACTTGGGGGGTTTTAAACTCAGCTAAATTCAACTAGTGCCAAGAACAGTTGAACTGCAATTTTAAATACCCAGGGTTTATCTTGTTTAAATAACCAGGAGGTAAGTAAAGAAATCATGCAGACCAGAGCCTGGCCCAGATCACGTTTAATTTGCGCCAGGTTCTCCCCTTGACCAAGTCAGACTGAAGCAAACACTTAAGCTACTTTGCATAGCTGGAGGAGTAAATATGTGTCATCTGTTTGCCCTGGTTTAAAAGAAGGGGGAGAAAGGGGCAAAAAAAAGAGAAAAGGAATTAAAAAGAAAATTGAGACTTATAAATGGCACAAAAGAGACATCTCAGCTCAGGAGGTGGCTGCAGAGCTGGCAGCACTAGACAGGATCTCCAGAACAAAAAAAATCCAGGAAATCCGCAGTGTCACTTCTCCCCACATTGATTTAAAATGAGCTTATTCCTTGCACTTGGTACATGAGGAAGAAGGAGCTTCCTGGCTATGATGGGGGGAAACACAGTTATTAATAGCATCACAATGAGCAAGTATCAGAAGTTATGTTGCAGCTCTGGAAGATCTTGGCTGGTTCATGAAAATATGTGTTGCCATGGCAGTAATTGCTATACATGGTAACAGTGAACAGTGGGGCGAGAACAATACACTTTTTGATTTGGTGCCCAAAACAAGTTCCTTTTGTTTTCTCCCACCAAAACCGCACACATTTATTAGCTTGTGTTCAATCCAAAACTGAGCTTTTCACTTTCAGCAGTGGCAAGGAAGATAGCAAAAAAGAGACAAATCCAGGAAGACATCAAAGCAGGCACCACTCTCTGTCCTTCTGCAGTGGCATGGCTGATGGATTGGGGCAGAAACCTGGACCACATTCAACTTTGCTTTTTATTCAATATCCACCTAGACAGTCTTCATCTGCCAAATACTATGTACCCAGTACATAGTATTTGCCACTGATAAAAAAAAAAAGAGCAAAAAATTGTAGAGGCACTTAAAGCAAGGCCTCTTCAAAGATGGGGTGACCCGACATTCAATATCCAACCTGGCAGCAGACCACAATGATGTTGGGAACTGTTCTGTCCTTTGCTTCCCTCTTTGCTGTTTCCAGCCTCCACTTCCCTTCCTGCAGCACTGCTGAGCACCAAGCACAGGGTGCTGACACTTTCCAGGACCACCTGTTACCCTCAATTCATTCCTGAATTTCAGTGCTCAGGATTTCTTCCCTCATTTGCTCTTCCCCAGCCACCACTTTCATCCCCATTTCTAGATCAGGTACAAACACTGTGAGCAGCAGAGATCCCACCCCAGCTCCCCGAGGACTTCCCTCCTCTGTAAAGTCTGACCATCTACTCCTCATCTTTGCAGCCTAATAATCATTTATTCACCCATGCATCCCATGATGGACTTTTCCTTGATACCCTGTGCCAAAACCTTTCAGTGAGGTCCACTAGACCACTCCACTTGATCACCCCTGCCATGTACTCAGAAACACCTTCCAAGTACCAGTGGAGTCACATAGCTCAGTTTTGGTCCACAAAAGCCATATTGGCTCTTCCCCAACACATCACACCTATTTATGTTCCCACTTAATGCTGATTTCTGGAAACTTTGAAAAGCATAAGACATGCACCTTTGGAAAAACCAAGTGCCCCCTCCATTCTGCCTACAGGAGAGACACTCAAGGAGGTTTGTTAAGCAAAACACGTAAGCCTGGTCATGCCCTTTCTCCATCTTGTCCCTCATTCCTCAAGAATCCACACACGTATTACAGATGCTAAAGGCACATGGCTGGCTGTTCTTCCTAGTAACTATCTCAGACTGGCTGTCCATAAATTTACCCAAACGTTTTTTAACATGATGATGCCTTTTGCATCCACAACCCCCAAGAACACCGAAATCAGAAGTTAATCACAGATTGTGTAAAATAAATGGCCTTCCTCCTATCTGCTATAAACCAATCTCCTTTAGGTTTCACCAAGTGCCCAAAATTCTAGGGCCACACAAGATGTGGTAGAAAAAATTCAACTTAATCTAAAAAGGGGAAACACTGTCCCCATCTTTTAAAAGCGTAGAAAGGAGGACCCTGGGAACTACCGGCCTGTCAGCCTCACCCCTGTGCCTGGGAAGACCATGGGACAGACCCTCCTGGAAGCTCTGCTAAGGACATGGAGGTGATTCAGGACAGCCAGCATGGCTTCATCAAGGGCAAGTCCTCCCTGACCAAGCCAGTGGCCTTGTACAATGGCACAGCTCCGTACACAAGGGGGGGGACACAGATGTCCTTTATCTGGACTTCTGTAAAGCCTTTGAAACAGACCCCCACAACATCCTTCTCTCTAAATCAGAGAGAGATGGATTGGATGAGTGGACTGTTAGATGGTGTATTGGTTTGGCACAGGCTGGCATTAGGTAGCAGGGGGGCCACAAAGATGGCTCCTGTAAGGAAGCTGCTGGAAGCTTCCCACCATGTCCAGCAGAGCCAATGGCTGGTGGCTCTGAAGATGGACATGCTGCTGGCCAAGGCTGGGCCAATTAGGGATGATGTAACACCTCTGTGATAACAGATTTCAGAAGAAATCAAAACAAAGTGGGGCATGCACAGTTTTAATTGCAGCTAGAGAAGAGGAGGAAGTGAGCACATGTGAGAGAAACAACAGGGAGACACCAAGGGCAGGGAAGAAGGAGGGGGAGGAGGTGCTCCAGGCACCGCGGCCGAGATTCCTCTGCAGGCCATGGTGAAGACCACGGTGAAGCAGCCGTGCCCCTGCAGCCCCTGGGGATCCACGGGGGGTGCAGAGATCCACCCGCAGCCCCTGGGGGAGGTGCCCGTGCCAGAACGGGTGGATGCCTGGAGGAGGCTGTGATCCAGTGGGAGTCCCGGTGGAGAGAGAGGGCCCTGCTTCCAGGCTGGAGCAGCCTGGCCTTGGAGGACTGCAGCCCGTGGAAAGAGAGACCCACAGTGCAGCAGTTTTGGGAGGACTGTGTGCCCATGGGAGGGACTGACAGTGCAGCAGTTTTGGGAGGACTGCTGCTCGTGAGAGTGGACCCACGCCAGGGAAGGTCACGGAGAACTGTCTCCCGTGGGAGGGAGCCCCCGGCCGCACAGGGGAAGGACTCCTCTCCTGGACCAGCAGAAGGAAATCTCAGTGATGGACTGACAGAACCCCCATGCCCTGTCTCCCTGCACTGTTAGTGGGAAGGAGGGAGGGGCTGGGGGGTGGAAGGTGTTCTGAGGGCTTATTTTACTTCTCATTATCCTCCTCTGACTCTGTTAGTAATAAATTCACTTCGCAACTTAAGTTGAACCTGTTTCACCCTTGAAGTGTTTTATTCTCCTGGTCCTTATCTTGCTCATGAAGCCTTGGGTAATTTTTTTTTTCCTTTTCCCTCCTCTGCCCAGCTGCGGCAGAGAAGGGTGAGCGAGCAGCTCTTGTGGGTGCCTGGTGTTGGGCCAGTGCCAAACCACGATAGATGGATAAGAAAGTGGTTGGACAGTCACATCCAGAGGGTAGTGCTCGATGGCTCAGAGTCCCAATGGACATCAGTGACAAGTGGGGTCCCTCTGGGGTCCATATTGGGACCAGTGTTATTTAATATCTTCATTAATACATGACGAGAACAAGTGTACCCTCAGCAGGTTTGCAGATGACACACCTGAAGGACAGGGCCATCCACAGGGACCTGGACAAGCTTGAGAAGTGGCCCACGGCAACCTCAGGAGGTTTAACAAGGCCAGATGCTGGTGTGGCACCTGGGTTGGGTATCAGTCCCAGTATCGATCCCCACTGGCGCAGGAACAGATCGAGAGCAGCCCTGCTGAAAAGGATTTTGGGGGTGCTGGTGGATGAGAGGCTGCACACACCCGGCCGTGTGCGCTGGCACCCAGAAACCAACCATGTCCTGGCTGCATCAAAAGAAGTGTGGACAGCAGGTCAAGGGAGGGGATTCTGCCCCTCTACTCCCCTCAGGTGAGGCCCCACCTGCAGTGCTGCATCCAGCTCTGGAGTCCTCAGCACCAGACAGACATGGACCTGTTGGAGCCAGTCCAGAGGAGGCCACCAAGTTGATCAGGGGGATGGAGCACCTCTCTTATGAGGAAAGGCTGAGAGAATCGGGTTTGTTCAGCCTGGAAAAGAGGAGGCTTAGGGGTGACATAACTGCAGCCTTCCAGCTCCTAAAGGGGGCTTACAAGAAAAATGGAGAGGGACTTTTTACAAGAGCATGTAGTGACAGGACAAAGAGGAATCGATTCAAACTGAGACTAGGTTTCAATTGGATATTAGGAGGAAATTCTTTGCTCTGAGAGTGGTGAGGCACTGGAATGGGTTTGACCAGAGTAGTTGTGGCTGCCCCTTCCTTGGAAGCGTTCAGAGCCAGACTGGATGGAACTCTGAGCAACCTGGCCTAGTGAAAGGTCTCCCTGCCCATGACAGGGGGTTGAAACTAGATGATCTTTAATGTCCTTTCCAATCCAAACCATTCTATGATTCTATTACCTCCATGACTTTGCATACCTTGATCATAGGCTCTGCAAGACTTTTCTAAACCAAGGAGTCACAAATTTTTTGTGCTCTCTCCTCATAAGGCAGCTGCTGTGTCCCTTAGTAGTTTTAATCATCTTCACTGAAGTCTCTCTAACACCAGTGTCCTTCTCACAATGCAGAAATCAGAACAGCATGCAGCCTCCAAGACATGAACAAAGTGTTGGAGAGGGTCAAAATTATGTCCTCTGCTTTGTTATTAACTCCCTTGCTGATGGTGTCCAAAACTGATTGGTTTCTTTGGCTAATATCACAGACAGAACTGATGATTTCAGAGAACTGTCAATGACTCCAAGCTTCTTCTCAAGCTATAACCACTAGGTCCAGACTGAGTATCAAACAGGCCCAGGACAGGTAATTTTTCCCAGTTCACCACATTTTCCTACACTGACACTTATCTGTCACATATTGGTCCACTTGCTTGGTTCTGTGAGGTCCTTACAGATTTCCTCACCTTCAGTGAGCTATTCAATCCACTCTGCAAACCTGGGAATGTCACTGCACCCCTCTGTACCTGAGGTTACCCATAAGATGCAAAACACTCCCAGCACCAGTTTCTCCGGCCTTGCTGCTGCCTCTTTCCCAGGCTGAAAAATGACCAGCAAGCCCTACCCTTTGCAGTCTGTGCTTTCACCAGCTCTCAGTCCTTAACAAGACCCTTCCTCCATGCCCACGGTGACTCTCTCCTAAAAGTCTTTGGCAGAGAAATTTGCCAAAGACTGTCTGAAAACAGAGATTCATGAAGCCTAGTGGTCCTGCTCCCAGCATGCTCATCGACCTCCAGCAGATCTGTGGGGCAGAGGCAGGGCTTGCCTTTACAACAGCCCTGCTAACACTGCTCCAAGCTTGGCCATGCCTTCAGCAAACTTGTTCTTCATTGCAGAGACTTAGGCGCAGGGGTCAGACCCAACAGTCCATGGAACCCTGAATACTCTCCACAGCCCTTCCCTAGCAGCACACCCGAACAAATACTGAGCCACTTCCCCAATTTCCTCAAGACTCTCCACTTTTAAAAATGCCATTGCATTTGCCACCACCAATTAATGTGATACCAAGGGCACTTTAGCAGCAGGATACACACGAAACTATCTCAGCAATTTCAGATTTAAGATCCTTTGGCACTCTTGAGTACATGCTATCTGTTCCTTAGTTTCTTATCAGTTCCTCTATTTGCTCTAAAGCTATTTCTACTGATGTTCGATACAAGACAACGTCTCAGACAGCTCTTCTGTAGCAAGCTTGTAGTTTGCAAAGCTCCTCCACACGAGTCAAGATGGCCAAAAAATGGTTTAGATTTTTTTGTGATAGCTTTATGTTCTGTGCCTCTCACACTTTGATCTCTTCTCCTGCCAGTTTCTGAAAGGCTTCTGATGCATTTGAAAGTTAATCATATTTGGCAAATTCACTCTTCAAAAGTCTTAATCTGGCCTGCCTTATTTTAATTTTACATGTAATCTGCTGAAATAGATAGGGTTTTGGTCTTCCTGCTTGGATACAGCTTCCCCTTTTTGGTAAACCTCCTTCTCATACCACTATCCTTCTTTCCTCTGCACATTTCCCTTTTTTTTGCATCTTTCTTTAAAAGGCCAAACAAAAAAAGTCTGATCTATTCTTGTTGGAGCTATCCAATCTTTCTGAGCTGGTAATGTCATCACTAAATGATTTCCATGCCACCTCTGTTCCCATCAGCTCCTCTTTAGCCAAGGAACAATCTTAGGGCTCTTACAAGACAGCAGACAGCCCCTTTTTAGCAGACTTGGGAATAAACACCAGCTCTGTGGCCAGTCAGACAGGTCTCATTAATTTTATTTTTATGCTGCCAGTCATAAGGATCCCATTATAACCCCAGGCTTAGCATTATCATAACTATTCAGCACATATGTACTGAGTTTTCACAGGTAACTGCATGTTCACAGTTTCTAGATGCACAAAACTAGATGTTTTTCCAGCTGGAAACATGCTACACAACCAAAGCACCTCCTGAGGCAGCCACCAGGTGAGAGGTAGAGGAGTCAAGGCTCCTCCTTCCTGGGAGGAGTACAGGATGATATCAAAGGGCAGCCAAGATTCCAGGAGAGCAGCGCCCTGCAACAGCATTTCCCTTCCCAGGAGCTGCCACAGCTTAGGCCTTCTCCCTTGTTAATCTTCAGCACTACTGAGCACAGAGCTCTAGCCAAGGTTGAGGCCAGCAGGACCTTGGCAGGAGACATGCAAGAGACAAGAGGCTGGGCCCAATAGCTAGCAAACTGCAAAACAGGTTTAGTCAGCAACAGGTTTTAATCTAAAAAATAAAAACATCATGGATCAATTCTTGCCGAAGCACAGTAAAAATGAGGATTGCACCTCCCAGCTATTCATTCCTTTTCTCATCTTCTCTCACAGCTTAGCCGGTGTAAAGTTGAAAGATGAAGCCAACACTGTCCTGCCTCTTGAGCAGCACAGAGAGCTCTGCTATGACAGAGCTGCACCCAAGAAGGGGCTGGCTGAATGCCGCCTTCAGCAGCACCCAGTTTTCAGAGTCAGCCACACAGATACTGCTTTCTGTTCATGGGCCCACAGACCGCCTGTCCTAATGACAGGCTGCACTTCCCAGAGGACCAACAGAGCAGTCCAAGCTCTACAGCACAGACACACCTCACCGTTAAAGCTCTTAATGCCTTTCCCAGGCAAACAGCCGCACCATTCAGGAGGGTTTACAGCTGTACACCTATACGCAAAGCAGTACAAGGTCCTACCATAAGAAACAAACCCAAAATGGTAATTTCTGGAGAATACTGTTAATTCATGTAAAGTCCCTCAAATCTCTGCAGTCCATGAAACTGCTTTACACCAGGCCCAGCTGGAATTCAAAAGACAAGAAAGCTGCACTGCTGGCAGTTCTATGACAAATTTGTCTGTTCTCTGACCACCCACATGCTCTTGCTTGAAGAAATGGCTGCTGTTGTGAACAGCAGAGGCTTGAGCAATGCAATAGGAATTAACTGCATGCCCTCCTCTGCTTGTGCCAAGGGCTCACCACGTGCCGTTCCTGGAGGCCCAACTCTACTTTGGAGTTGGTGCCACGTGCCCTGGCAAGACCAGGGTAATAGAGCTGTCTGGGCCAGCTGCAGTGGCTATTTTATTTCACATCCAGAGTACAAGATGTACGTTGTATCAGGAGACACTCTAAAATAGGAAACTGTGCTCTTCCCCAAAGAGACTCCACTACAGGTCAAAATCAACACCTTTCGAGCTCAGCTCACTACCCGAGCCATCCAGGCCAGGCAGGGGTGGGCACAACAACTACTGGAAGATGTTCATTTTTACATGTAGTGCTGAACTCTGGGTTGTTTCACTAAACCATTTGGTGATCACCATGCTGTTCACTCTTTCCCATCTGAAGTCTTTGCTTCCTGCTCCAGGGAGAGCGGGGTGGACAAAGCAGCCCAAGGTGGAACTTCCCTGTAGCCAGCACAACTTCACCGAACAACAGGTTACCAAGAAGCTTCTCCCCCATGCACAGACAGCTCCCACAGCTCAAAAGCAGCTAAATTGCGAAAATAGTGAGTGATTTCATCCCTCCAAGACCAAATAAAGTTTAAGCACGCAAATGCTCAGCTGTTAGAGCACTGAATGGCTGATGGGGAGCTGCCATTGCACATCGAGAGGCCACCTTCCTGGGGAATAGTTATGGGGAGCCAGAGAGGCTGAAATCACTGACATGGCCCTGACTGCCAGACTCATACAGCCTTCCCTGTTTCAAGAACAAGATCAACCCAAAGAAGTGCCCCCACTAAAGGAAGCTCTGTCCACAGTATCTCTCTGCCAGCCTCCCTCTTGTAGTGACATTTGGAATTCAAGGCCAAAGTCACTTCAACAGCATCACATTCAAAGCTGGCTCAACAGACCATGGGAGAGGGAACAGGATGATAACATCATGGCACACTAAAATCAGAGTGGATGATTCAATGATGTACTGCAAATTCAATAATTGTCTATGACCCCCTCCCACTCTTTCCCCATCCCCAGCACTCTTCATATGAGGACAGCAGAGCTCCTCAAATCCCTCACAGAGATAATTCAGCCTGCTAACTAAAAGCAGATGGTTTTCTCTTGCTTTAGTGAACTCAACCACTCTGGTGACAGGACTCAGAGCCAGAAAAAAAAAAAAAAGAAAAAGGTGGCAGTGAACAGCTTCACCTCCAGATCATCACTGTTTTTCTTATTTTTTATGCTTATTGCCATCCCAAAACAGACTTCTAATTTGGAAGTCTCCAGAACCTTAAACCTGTGTCTTAGACTAATTTCAAATAACAGCTTTAGTGAATTTAGGCTGGGTTGTCATACTACCACCAGGCATTTCCTCAGCAGCTTCTAAATCCTCTGTACAGAAAGGAGCATATTTGCTTTTCACCCTTATCTTCAGTGAATTTAAAATTAATTTAATGAAAATTAGAGTAGCTTATTTCAGGGGCAAGCTCTCTGAGGTGTTTCCAAGCCAAAACTGCAACTCTTTGGCCATTTGTACTCTAACTCAGGACTGCAGATGAAAACCCAAGGGCAGCACCAACCCAAGCACAAAGTTGTCCTCTAAGCCCCAATGCTACTTGCTTCCCACTCATTTTGCTGGGTTGATTAAATACAACTCAGCCATATCCCAGCCAGACTATTCACTGTATTACAAGGGTATAAACTGCTAAGATAATATACCTCCACATTACGATGTGGTAAGCATCTGCCCTCAGGCCTGCATTAAATGCTCCTCATGCCAGTTGCACTCCAGGCTCTGCACCTCAGCTCACAGCCATTTCACCATCTCTCTTTGCTTCACTTCATGTTGATTGGTGATGATCAAGAATTCATAAAAACACTTGGAGTTTCTCCTCTCACCCTAGCTTAGAGCAATGCTTGGAAGATCTAATAAAAAAATCCCAAACATAACTATTGGCTCTAGGGAGCCAAGAAGAGCTAAACAATGTGGTTGACACACAGCTGGATAGCTGCAGCTATCAAAGAACCATCAAAGAACTACAATGTACATAAGGAAGAAATGGATGCAGGACCAGAAGAGGACCAAATACAACATTTACCATTTTATAACAAAGTGACCATGTCGAAACTAACAGCTGAACCTTGGGTTACTGTTTAAACACCTAGAAGGAAGACTCAGTGCCTGGATCACAGTGTGACCACCTACAGTTCACTCCATGTCTGGAAACAACCCGGCACTATTTCCCACATGGCACCAACAGCATACAGGGGACAAGCCCAGAGCAGATAAGACTTTGTGGTGGAGTACAACTGCACCAGCAGATTGGCAGGGGGGTGAAAAGTAGGTGCTGGAGCAGTTGAGCTGGCCAGGACCAGTGGGCAGGTTGGGGTTCCAACAATGTGAGTCAGCCACACCAGCCAGTGCAGAGGAACCTTTCCAGGCAAGGCTACACAGCACAGCTCACCCACTGCATTCCCTGGGCCTGTATTTAATTATTCAGCTATAAAGTCTCCTGTAACTTTTTCTCTGACTTTCCTTTGTGCCTGAAAATATTTTACACCAATTCATCCTCCTAACCTGAGCCCTGGCTGCTTGTACACAACACATCACACTGCCTCAGAGTCAGAAAAACCCAAGACAGCTGAACTCTGTGTGGTTAAAAGGGGATTTGCTGAGCTCAGTCTCAGCTCATCAGGCAGCATTGTGCAGGGATTTTCTTGGTATCACTAGTGATGGAGACGGTAAGCCTCTTTGTTTATTTTTTCCCAGATGAATGACACAAGCAAAAGCAAACAGAAAAAAACAGACCTACAGAACACAGAGGCTATCCCTGCTACAGAGCACCTGGCCCTGGCCCACAAGTCCATGATGACACAAAATCCCACTATGTTGAGTCTTTGCTGCCTCTGTAACAGGTTTCCAGGCAAAAACCAGCAACCTTGTTTGCCCAAGTTGGAAACAGCCCCATCTGTCAAAGCAAAGTGCTTTATGGCAGTGTCCCACAGCTGCGAAGTTACACACACAGGTGAACCCAGCACAGGTTTGTGCTTGGGGGACCCTTCCTGCTTGGCTTGTTTGGTTTTGGTAGATCATAAACCCTGCAGCTAAGAAAAAGGCTGGTTTAGAGATGCCCAGGACTGCTCTGCTTCAAGTTGAGACAGGAAGACACAGCAAGTCTGGGGAGTACAGGGTGCTCCCTGTTCATCTTCACTTCATCCCATGTTGGAGCACTTGCCACTGAGGAAGTGCAGCAAGAGCTTGGCTCAGGGAGCTGAGCGCAAGCAGAATACAAGAGGGGTAGGAAAATACACCCTCCTTGTAGAACCAGATTTCTATTTGCCTCTGATGGTTGATGAAGATGTCAGCAAACAATTTTATTAAGACCTCTTTATTTCAGAAGTTCCAGTGTTCTGTAGCATGGAGCCCTTGCTGGAATTTCATACAAGACCTAAAGTACAAAGAGACAAACGAGCCTGAAAAAAAAATAAACTCAGCATCTCCAGCACTTTTGTGTTTCAGTGTGGTTTTTTTTCAGGAGAAATTTTCTAAAGCTGATATTGTCCAACTCAAGCCCCTTCTTTTTGCCTGAAGCATGTAACACGGGGAGGCCATGTCTCCTTGAGCTGCTACACAAGCCATGCCAACATTCCCCTTGGAATCACAGAGTCCTTTCCCTCTCCCATGCTTCGCTGCAAGCAAACAATCTGGACTTCCAGCATCCTCATTTTAAGTTTTCCAAATATCTCTTGGCTGTGTGTGCTGCATAACCAAAAAAATGGCAGCTGACAACACACAAATAAAAAAGCTTGGGAGAGTAGCTGGAAGATAGTTGACACCAGCTACACTGAAATTTACTGGGCTACACTCAACTGGAAATATAAATCACTTAATCCTTAGAGCAGTAACCTCAAACCCTTGGAACAGTAACTAGGATGAGAGAATATATACCAAATAATGGTATTTCCGTTATCCCATGAGACAAAGACTAAGTGCAAAAGAATCTTCTCTTGACCTACAGTGTCTCTTCCAGATGTATGAGCCAGATGGACCTCACAGCTGCTGCTCTAGTTAATACTCTCCTGCCACTCCAAGAACTGACTGCTTTAAGAAACTGTCCAAAGCAGAGGATTACTCTTCCTCATGAAAAGCATAAAACCCATCCAACAGACAGCTTGCTTCAATGGATACTCACGACTGAGCTACTAAAAAGGACAAGAAATTGTTTGCTCATTAAAGCTGTCTTTCCTACAAGGGAACAGCCTTCCTTGGCAAAGGCAGGAATTAACATCAAATATGTAAGTAATGACAGCAGAACTCAGAAACCTTCTATGAATCCAGCTAAAACCAAATCCCAGTGCCTGATCCAGAATTTATTTTTATGACAAATAAGAGGCACTTCATGAACTATTTGAATCTGCCTGGGGGACTTTTTATAGAAACACAAGCGTAACATGTCACAACAAGGCACAAATAATTGCACTCCACCTAGGAAGGACTGATGGAGCCTAAATGGAACATTTCAAATTCTGACCTATCTATTTGCTGAAAGCTTGCAAGCATCTCTTCCTAATTGCATCATCCACTGAGAAAGCCATTTGGGGACTACAACAGGAATAGAAACACTGGAAAAGGAGACTTCAGGTAGGAGGAAACACTCCTTCTTTGCTTTGAATTTCTGATTAGTTTCCATCAGAAGACTCTGATGTCTCTGAAGGCGTTTCCCAAAGACCAGGCTTTATCTGCATAGTCAAACACTGGAAGGCTTGACTGCCCCTTAGGAGCTAGCTCTGGGCCATGCTGGGCCTCCTGATGGAAGCAGCTTAGAAAGGTTTTGGCACTGATGGTAGACAGGACAACTACCTTGTCCTCCACAGCCCCTCTTCCACTTCTGCCAGAAGAGCTACTGGAGGAAAACAAACTCCTGGGTTCACTTAAAGCCAGTCATCCCTAAACCATTTCATCCCAAGGAAACTGCCCTGGTAAGCTCACCAGCTCAGCAGCATGTTTAGAGAAGTGGGGATGACAGGAGCGTATGGCAGAGGTCAGGCTTGCTGATAACCTCTCCCTAAGTGCACTTATTCCTACTGATTTTACAGAGCTAACAGAGACCTTTGCTATCCCAGTTCATTTACTGCCAAGTGAACTACCACAATGCCCATCCAGGAAAAGGCTCATTCAGCAGACCAGAGTGGGATAACCTGCTGGGGGGGGGTATGGGCTTGTCATGCAGTCACAGCAAGCCACAGAGAGGATGTTTATTCATGGCCTTATTTAAGCCAACTAAGAAGAGGGTAAACTAGAACAAGACACATGGGCCCACTTCAGAGGATGTGGAGAGCTCTGCCCTGCACAACAGTGAGAGGCTTGGATGCCCTGCCAAAACCAGAAGACCCCTCTGCTACAAAGCCACGGCTGAGTTCAGACACATAGAGCCCATCAGCAGCTCCAGGGCAGGCTGACGAAGTGTCAAAGTTTTCACTCATTCCTAAACTAAAGTTTCTAAAAAACATGGAAACTGGTATTCATGCAAACACAAATTAAAGCCTGAATTAATCTGAATTAACTAAAACCATCAAGCTATACTAAAATAACTCAAGATTCAATAATAAAATTAAGAGTTCTCATTGTAATCACAAAAAAACTGATGAATCCCTTACATTTTGTATTAAGTTAAAACAGCCAGCCAGAACAGCAGGTTTCCTGCTGAACAAGCACACTCAGTACCATTCCCAGTCCTTCCACCCAGCTAACACAACTTCAGCAACCCCAGTATTTCTGGGTAGGCTGGAAGATCTCCTTCTGCACCCATCCGGAGGCTGTTTAATTCAAACAGCCAAAACCATGCTGCTAAAACAGTAGGTCCAAACTGAAAAGCTTTCTTCTCCATAAATAAAATGGCAACCAAGTAGTACTGTTACTAAAGCATTTACCTGTCAGGAAATACAGATATGACACATATTACTTCAAAAAAAGGGTTAATTAATATGCATATTTATTAAATGGCAGTGCCTGCAAAAAAAAACCCCTACCCTCATGGGACAAAAAGTCAGAATCCTACCACTGTTTATGCTTTGTTACCTTTAATTACAGAAGTAATTTCATTAAAGCTGATTCTGTGTATCTTACAGTTCTCTCAACAGTCCCTCAACTATGCTAATAATTCTTCCTCCATGGCTCTAAGAGGAAAAAAAAACCCCTTGTTTCCTGGTCTATAAAACTTTACCTGGTTGCCAGCAGGCAGTTACCCCAATCCTGTGAAGGCAGCCCCAAAAGAATGGCAAAATGGATTCAAAAAATGCCTCAAAGCTCAGACACCAATACAATGAAATCCACAAGATTTTCTTATCCAGTAGGCAGCTCACTACAGGAATCCCAGGCTCTCCTTTCATCTTTGCACCACAGCCCATTACATTTTTCTAGAAATCAAGTAAATCGGTTGAATGGGAGGCATTTGCCTTCTGTGTCCCTAAAGCAGGGCAGTGCTCGGTGAGCCCTGTTCTGCATGGCATATTACACGTGCATGTCTCTCATGAGGACTTCTGCCACAAATCCAGTCAGGGTCAGGCTGAAAGCAGCCTTTTGCATCACAAGGATGACCATAAAATTCTCTGTTACAAAATGCACCAGACCCATGGACTGAGATCTCACTGTAGCTTACGTTCTCCTAGCTAAGGCCAAGACATCTGTTTCAGCTAGGCAAACCTGTTGTGAATGCAGACAGCATGAGAACTATCTGACCAAAATCCTGGCTTCTAAATCTGCATTCCTGTAATCTGCTGTGATCTCAGCATCATGCCAGATAGCCTCCATCCAACTGATAGGAAGAGTTGTCTCACCAAACCAAACTCAAAAGTACTAAAGAAACAGTCAGCAGGGGATACACAGGAAAAACACAGTGAAATCCAGCACAAGAAGCTCTATACTCCTCTGCACCAGCTAGTGGAATGATAGCCTCAAATCTACAGGATTTTGCCAGGTTTTACAGTTTACCCCAAAATTAGGAACCTACAACTTCAATCTCTGAGCACTGACTTGGCTGTCACAAGCAGGGAGGCAGAAGCAACTGCTGTGAGTTGCTGCTGCTGACAAAATGAGAGAATGCTGCTGTGCTCATCATTTTGCTCTGACTGAATTCTGGTATTCTAGGGCCACCCTCAACAGGATTCACTATCCCTTCCCAAGATGCTCCTTACAGGATAACTCAAACCATGGTCTGCTGCAGGAAACGCAGAAGGAAAAGGAAATAAAACAACTTCAAATGCAAGAGAAATAAAAAATTATTCCAAACACCTTGCATTATCAATGAGGCACTGAGAAAAACACCAGCGCAGCTCTCACCCAGACCGACAACGTGAGAAGCCAGCTGAAATCTGGTACCCCTGGGGAGAGTCACGCTGCAGGAATGTTAAATCGGCCAAGTTTTTAATCTAGGATGAAAAACACACTGGCAGACCAGCGCAACAGAAACTGGCATCGGCAACAGGGAGGACGGTGCCTCTGCCAGGCTCTGCACTTTCCTCCTGGTAGAACCAAACTTAATTCAAACCTCTTCTGGCCGGCGATCCCAGGCGCGGAGAGACCTGGAGGAATTCTCCTTCAATGGGGTTATTCATTGGAGCCGTAAAATCCGCCTGCGTTTGTCGGAAGCCGGATGCAGCCTGGGAAACTGGCCTGGCTACCTGGCCCTCCATTTTCACTGCCAACAGGTGATCCTGGCTCCCTACCCTCTTCCAGGAAAGGACAGAACCCACTCCTGGTCACAGTGCAACAGCCACGCCCGATAGTATTTGCACTATCATTTTGTAAAAGCGTTTATTTTTTTAAGCGAGAGAGGGCAAGCTACGGGGGCACCCAGCCCAGTGCCGGCGAACCCGGGCTGGAACGGGCACAAAACCATGGTGCGTTCCCGACGAGCCGCCCGTCTTCGGAGGTGCGAGGGCACCCGACGGAGTCTGGCCACAGCCTCCGGTGAGGCGCAGAGGCCAGGCAGGAGGGAGGACTCCGAGTCAGGGCCAGGCCGGCTCCGCTCAGCCGAGCTCACGGCCGCCCGCCTCGCTCGGAGGCCGCAAACAGCACAGTCCCGGCCCCAGGCAGCGGCCCCGGCGGGAGTTGGAACGGTGCGAGAGGGAGCTCCCCGCCCGGACAGCCCGGTGCGGCGGGAGGCGGACCGGGACCACCGTCCCGCACGAGTCTGGCCGCCCGGCACGGCACGGCACGGCTCGGCACGGCACGGCTCGGCCCGGCCCGGCTGCCTTTCACCTGCCGCCTCGGCTTGCCCAGCCCTGCGCCGCCCCATCCACCCGAGCCGGGGGTGGCTCCCGGCCCCGGCCCCGGCCCCAGTCCAGGCGCAGGCCCACAGCCCCGGAGAGCGGCAATGCTCTCTCCCCTCTCCCGCCGCTCAACAGGTGCGCGACAATCCCACTCACCTCTCCGCCATGGCCGCTCTGCCCGCAAGCGGGGCAGGATGTGAAACCCGATCTCGGCCCCGCCCGGGGGCGGTGCGGCCCGGCCCGGGACCCCCGGCCGCTCCCCGGGTCCCTCTGCCGGGGGCTGCTGTGCCGGGACGGGGCGGGGCGGGGCGGGACGGGGCGGGGCGGGGCGGGGGGAGTGGGCCGGGCCGGGCCGGGCCGGGCGAGGCCGGCAGGAGTGGCGGAGCTGCGGGTCGAGGGCAGCCCCTGGCGGCGGCCGCTGTCGCTCCAGAACCCGACCGAGTCTGCCGAGCCCTGGCGTCGCGGAGCCCCGGCATGGTCCGAGGGGTGGAAACAAGGAGAGTGGAAGCGGAGCCGGGACATCAGTTTTGGAGCCGCTGAAGGCTTATTTAAGCTACAGGTCAATGGCAACAGTCAACGGTCGTGACCCGTTTTGTGAGGAAAACCGTAGTCCGGCAGGTCACATCCTGCCCTCGCCTTGGGGACCCTTTGGGAGCGCTGTTGTTGCGGGGCCCAGGTGCGGCCTGTGCTCGCCGCTGGATCGCAGCTGCCCCGGTGAACTGTGTTCCCCTGATGCTGCCTCCCGCTGCCCTGGGCATGTGGGGCTTTACTAGTTCTGCTCTGCCCTCTGGCACTCCCGATATCCTCCAAGAGCGTGGATGGAAAGCGGCAGGGGGGACTTGAACCAGCCTGGAGCACTGAGAGAGGAAAGTTTCTTTGCCAATGCTGGATGCTGAGCTGTCCCTGCTTTCAGGTGGGAGAGTACAGATTTTTGGGTCAGCCTGAGCTGTAAGGCTGCCATGCTCTGGGTTTGCCCAGATGTGTTCTCTTTTTTGCTCTAGCAATTTTATCTGGGCAGGTTTTGTGTACTTTCTGTTTCTTCTCTATCCTGAGCACATAGTAGACTGGTCAAAGCTGTGCAGGAACATCAGGTGTGTCTCCAGGTCATGCACAGATCCACCAGTGGTGTACAAACAGCATAGGTTCAGAGACCTCAGGAGCAAGTAGAGCCCTGTTCCTTGGCCAGCATGAGCAGTCTGAGTAAACAAGCCATGCACTAAAGGTCGGCCCTGCTAGATCAGCTTCCGTCAGCCACTGGTTTAGAGTATGTCATTTGGTGTGGTGGCACAGAAGAGCTCCTGCTATCTCAGTAACTGTTGCTATGTGGCACTGCTCCCAAGGAATTTTGTACGGGGTTCTGTTATTCCAGAATCGGAACAATCCCATGTGGAGGCAAATCCTGGGGGTTGAGCTGCTTGGATTCGTCAGACCCTACAACTGGGGGTGCGAGACTTGACAGATATTTGGTGGATTTTGCCACTAACAGAGTGGTTTGTGGCCCATGTCACACCAGGCAGCAAATGTCTGCTACAGTAAGAAATGAGTCCATTCAGTTTATTAATGATCCCAGGCAAGCCAATGGTCAGGGTCCCACCCAAAACAGCACTGCATTCACTTGCAAATGGCATTTTGGCACTATTGAGAACTTGAGGGTAACTTAATCTGAAGACATTCCCATGAAAGTCCCACTGTATTTTTAAATAGCAAATAGAGAGACAGTGAGATCACAGCCACCACTCTTGTGGGCTGGTCACACAGCTGCACTGTGCTTACAGGGTGGGGAGGAGAGTGTGTCCCTGCAGCCGGAGGCCAGTGGCAAGTGGGGCCCCCACAGGGGCGGCTGCAAAGCTGCTGGAGATGCCTGAGGTGCTGTAGGAAAGCAGGCAGGAGAAGTTAAGTTCTGTGGGACTGCAAAGATCAGGGACTGAGGCACAGGCTAGCAGGGAAGGAAAGGAGGAGTTAAACCAGGTCTGCATTGAAAACAAAAATTTGCTGGTGTAGCTCTACCATGATTAAATTGGCATCTCTCCTTGTGAAGGTGTAGATATTGCTTTCCTTTGCCAATACAGACTACACCTGTCCTCAGGGAAACAGCGATATTGGGGAAATGCTTATTGCAGCCTGATAGTCTCTGCTCAAGGGCTCCTGTAGATACAGACTTACTGTATAAGGACTTTAACAGCTTGATCATCATTTCTGTGCTAGCAAGAGCCTTTGGACAGGCTGAAAATACATGCTGGGGACATGGGAGGTTTCAGAAACTCAGCTTTAGAGCCCCCTAAATTGAGTGACCTCACACAGTAAGTGGTAAGTTGGCTGCAGGAGGGACCAGACAAGTATTCATTGTTTTTGCAACATTCTCATTTTACTTTGCATATTTCACGGTTTGATGATAATGTGTAGGCTGTTTTCCACCTACACCTCTGGCAGCCTTGCTGAAGAACCTAAACATGATCGCTTGGCTGCTGCAGCTGAAACTCTTGGGATGTTATTCTGCACTAAGAGATCCTCTCTCTCTTCAGGCCAAAACGGGCAAAGTGGAGGCTCTCAAGGACACAAAGGACACATTGACATGACATCTCAGGTCAGTGTGACTCATGAGCTGGCAGCTCCCTGCTTACCTGCACAGTGTCACACAGCAGGAGGGCATCAAAATGCAGAGCAAGGAAACCACCTTGAAGGCAGAACTTCCCCACTAGAGGAGGGTCACACACCTGCTGACATCAAGGACACTCTTGGGAGCAGAGATCCCCACTGCTGGAAGAGGAAAGCTGGGTGATATGGGGTTCAATTACCAGGCACAACACACAGCTCTGAGGCTGTGACTTGCACACAGGTGCCAATAACACAGAAGTGACTCACAGAGGGGGAGAGTAATGCCAGAAGGGAAAAACTAAGCAGCTACAGGAAAAGCTTCTTTTGTGGGAACTTTTTCAGAGACTTTCACAGCTCAGGCAGTCAGGGGCTGAGGAAAACTTCTGCTAATGGTACCTGGTGCGATAACACAAGGAGGTTCTCCTCCAGAGATACAGGTGGGCCACTCTGTGACACATACTTGGGAGATCAAGCCCACCAGTCACGAGGCCTGTTATCAACACACCAAAAGTGGCAGCAGGAGGTGAATGTGAAGTGACTTGAGAGCATGGCAAAGACATTGCAGTGTCTCCGAAAACAGAGGGCGCTGGTTCTTTTGCTAATGTAAAAAGAAACAGCCTTCATGATTTGTAAGGCTGTGAACACCAGACCACTGTAAGATGAGGCAAGAGATGTATGATCAGTGTTTCCAGGCCAAATCATCTCGTTGCTGCCTGCTCTTGGCTGAAGGATATTTCCTATAACTGTCACTGCAGAACTGCAAAATGAGCCAGCTCCCTGAGATGCTGCTCAAATTGTTCCTCAGATACTGCTCCCAAGTGGAATAACTGTATTTGGAAATATTCACCCTTTCATAAAGCTGCTCATCTGGTGTTCATACTTGGACACACACTCCACGTCAAGAAATGGCAGGTGGAGGTCCTGGCATGAGAGGTCTTCCTCATGTGGGGGTGTGGAAGAACCAGTGATGCTAAAGCTATGGAAAGCTTAGCATTGCAGTGCTGCTGTCCTGCTTGTATGTGCCAGGCTAAGAGTTGAGGCAAAGCCCAGGCTGTGAGCGCAGCCAGCACATTGCCCTTGAGGTTTGGGCCAGCAGGCACTGCCCTTGCTCTGCCTTTGTTAACAAACTGGGTTGCACGGCTTGGAACCAGTGCAGTCCAGCACCAGACCCACAGTAACTGTCTCCATGTACAGTAAGGAGGGGAGTAACAGCTCGAGACAGGTATGACAACCCTTTGTTGAGAGACTGGTGATACTGGGAGTAGATGCCTAAAATGGTTGGCAAGTTTTGTGTGACTGGGCTTACAGCCAGCACTGCCCCAGTGCAGCTACAGCCTTGGATCCCCCTTCCAGGGCACCAGCAATGGTGGGAGGATGAGTTGGGAGATGCTTTGCTGTGGGTTCCCTGTGCTACTCCTGAGCTGCATTTGAGGTCCTCAGCCTTGACCTCACCTCAGCTATACGCCACAGAAGCTTGTGCCAGGCCCACTCACTGGGTCAGCAGTCACTTGACCCTGGCTGACCATGGTTACTGACACCAAACCCTCTGCTCCTCTTGCATGGTGAGTATGGCACTGTTGTGCTGTCACCTTATCTCCAGCTCACCTGTTATCCTCTCCTGCCTCCAGCACCCCAAGCCCCCATGGCTGGAAGGGGGGGGCAGGAGCAGGAGCAGCTCTGTGTGCTCTTGTGATGAGAGAGCCAATAATACCAGAAAATGTTCTGTGAATGCCCTGTGTTAAATAGGTGTCTTGGTTTGAAAGACAGGTGTCTGCCAAGAAAGGCAGGAGCCTCCCTTGAAATGGAAAATGTAACCCCCTTCCCTCCGAATTATTATAATTTTGAAATTAAGGGGCTTTCAGGCAAAGATATGAGGAACAGGAATAACAGTTCTTTACTATTGTATATCTATGTGTATAACCAGTCAAACAACAATAACTATGGCAGTAGCAGCAAACAATCACAAACCCAGTCCCAGCCTTCTCGGCTGTCAGGCCCTTTCCCCTCGGGTGCAGTTCCGCTCGCAGCCGGCAGGGGCGCTGGCGGCTCCCGGCGAGCAGGGCAGGTGCGATGGTTCCCCCGCGGCTGCAGGGGGTGCTCCGGAGCGAGCTCGGGGAGCACGCGGCACTGGCGGCCTGGGATCCCGGGAAGGAATGGGACAAAGGCTTCACAAACCCCCTGGGCAGCCGATCCCGGTGTCCGGCCAGACCCTTGGGAACAGCAGGCTGGAACAGCAGGGACGAGCACAAATCCCGGGTGGCAGACGAGACGTATCGAACTCCGGAGCTGCAGCGGGAACCCCGGGAGGTCTCGGCAGGCAGGGCATGTGAGGCTACAGAATAGTGAAGGCTCAAAGCAACTGCAAAGGAACGGCGGGGGCAGGGCAGCCACAGCCCAGCTGCCAGCAGGGCAGGGAAAGGCAGGCTTGGGATCCCAGGGTTTTCCCTGAGAAACCCGAGCAGATGGTGAAAAAGTCCCTCTTTTAGTAAGGTGGGGTGGTAGGGTCCCAGTGCAACAGCCACTCCAGCGAGCAAGCTCCACTCATGGTAGAAGGAAGGCAGCCGAAAGCGGAAGCCTGCAGCGCTGATGAATTCCGTCCACAACGATGGCCGCCCTCCTCTCCCTCCAAACGCCGACAGAAACCAGCCAGCCAGGGGCTGTACCCAACCCTTTTTCCCAGTTCAAATCTTGTGGTATCCCCTGCCCTACACGAGAAAACCCCAGGTGAAAGAGAGTAGCCAGCTGGACCCCTCCCTCTGTAGCCAGGTCTTTTGTTTTTCTTAAGCGGTCAGTAATTTGTCCCCCTGGCAACATGTATGGGGAAAATTCCTTTAGGAGAAAAAGAAAACAGAAGGAGAACTCCTAAAACCCCAACAATAGGTCAAACTACTGCCCAGATACTCCTACGAGTGTTTACATGTGGGCTCACCATGGGGAGCTCTTTGCCGCAATAAAGTGCTGGGCTGACTGAGGGGCACAGTTCACTCAGATGGGTGATGGGATCTCTGTCCTTGCAGATTTTCAAGGTTTGGCTACACAAAGCCATAGTTTACCTGATCTAGTATTGGTGATGGTCTCATTTCAAGCAAGAGTTTGGGCTAATGCCCACCAAAGGTCCTCCCAACCAGCACGTCTGTAACTCCATACCAGGGAGCTAGAGGTTTGAGCTGGGCAGACATATGTAGTGAATTCTCCAGTAATCCAGCACAGACATCTTGTATCCAGTGTCTCAAAGACCTTACTGAATGGAACCAGGCTGATCTGGGTGCAGGCATTGCTGGCTGAAGTTCTTTGGATTGTGTGCTGTGACAGTTCTCTCTATCAAATGGTCTTAGCAAGTGTGAGGAAAAGAAAAAAACATCCCTGTTCTTCATTAATCCTGTCCGTTTTGTGAAGTCGACTGATGATATTGAACAGCCCAGGACAGTCCTCTGGAAAAAGATAGTTGGAGATATTTGACCTTTTGTAAAAATACATGTTTTTAAGCACCAATCAGGAGGTTGTTGTGGGGCTTTTTTTTATAGCAGGCATGATGTAAATTTGTATAACTAGCCAGGTGTTCTGAAATGGGGCTTTTAAAAAATCATCCTGTCCTAATTTTTTCTGCCTTACCATCTTCAGCTCCTTTGCAGAGTAAGCAGCAGTGCTATTGCGTTACTGCTTGGCAATGGCAGCAGCTGGCTGTAACCCAACCATGCAGCATGGGACACGGAAACACAGATGGAGCAGCAAATGCTCTTTGTTTCCTCTCCTGCTTTTTAAAACAGACTGTGAGTACATACTCAGGAGAGGTTTTTGCCATCTTCCTTGCTACTGTGGCTCCCTGGCTGCTGACAAAGCCATGGCATTATATAGCAGGGGTAACATCTCCCTGCAGCAAAGGAGAGCTCTGTCCTTTGAGAGGAGTGCAGCCAAGATGGGAAGGGCATTAGATACAATGTCAACATGCCCTTGAAGGGGAAAGAAGGGTGTAGTGGGTGAAATGGCTGAACTGAGCTGAGGGCTGCCCATGCAACAAGTCCTGCTTCTCTTGTTGCTCTGAGTCCTGATTCTGTGTTCATCTGAGCTTGGGTGAACCCCATCAGCTCATTAAACTGGCACAGAACAAAACTGAGTCTTGTTTTGACTGTCAAGAACTTCTATTGGCCTGATGGATGATCTGGCAAGCACTCGGATGAGAATGAGGAGCGGAGCCACACATCAGGGTGGGCCAGGAGAAGAACAGGGAAGGAAGGTGGAGATGGGATGTCCCTTGTGAACCAGATCGACTCCGCTGTCCAGGGTAGTCCTTGTCCAAAAGCTAGACAAGACATAGGAAGGGAGGTCCATGCTGCCAGGTAACTTTCTATGAGGCTGCTGGCAGTGAAGGTCAGGAAAATCTCCCCAGCAGAGGTTTGCCTCTACTTCAAAATTCCTGCAGGATGAAAGCTCCCCAAAATAAAGTACCTATGTCCCTGACACCGAATGAGTTACATGTTCCCAAAGGACTTCTGTATCACAGCCTCCCACACTTCTGTTTCTGGTAAGCTCTGCTGCTCTCAAATCTGTGTCTGCTAAGGATTTACTGGTCAAGCTGGGCAATGGTGCTCTCTGCTCTGCAGGAGATGTTATACTCTGGAAAATATGAAACTGTCTCACCACCAGCAGCCTTGAGCTGGGGGACACCTGCCCAGAGCAGAGGACGATTGCTGAGAGGCCTGTGGCCAGGGCTTATGACACAAGACTCAGCTAGTACTGCCAGTGCACCCAAACAGTAGCATGAGCAGTGGAGACAGAGCTGTGCCACCTCCCTGTACCTCCCTGCTCCCTCTCCCACTGGGCTGCACATGCTCTTGGCCCATCTGGCCTTGCTGTGGCTGATGTTTGTGCTGCACAATGTAATACTGTAGGTACTTGGCCAGAAGTGAGTTTATTGTTTAGCCACAGACAGAATCTGTAATTCCTCAAGTTAATCCTACAGTCTGACTTTTTTTCTCACAAACCTTGACAAATTAATTGAATCCACATTTCTGTGAATAACCTGGAAGGAAGGTTCCACAGTCAGGTCTCAAGACAAAGAAAGATGAGGATTTGTGAGATCACTTTCACCATTTCTGACCAGTGCAGAGACATTTCTGGGGGCATTTCTTTCTGGCCTTGTTGTCTCTTGGGATGATCATTCAGACATCTGTCTGAGATCCCACCAGGGTGTATTGCCTAAGTTTTCTCAGCTTCATCCCATGACTCCTGTTCTTCTTATGTAACACAAAAAAAAATTTGTTTCATTTTGTTGTTTACAGGTCCTCAACTGAAATTTCTGCATGTTGTTATTTCTCATTGTATCCTTTCAATAAAATAATACAGATTTCATTTTTTAAAATTCAATCCCTTTTACCCTCAGGTATTGTTTTGAGCTCTGCCTGCACACCACCTCCTTACTAATACATGCTGAAAACAGAAATCCTATAATGAGCACTAGAAGTGGGTTATAACTCTTTATCTGTTATCCTTTCTCAGTCAAGGGTTCAAGGACCAGCCAGATTCCTGCTGAACTCAGCAGCAAGTTCTTTGCTCTACCACAAAACTGCAGCAGGAAGTGAAGTTTCCAAACCTGTGGTTGCCAGCATTGCAATGCTGAATGTCCCCCTGTGCTGCACTAACTGTGTCAGGCAAGTTGGGTTCCTCTCAGCATCCAGGTATTCAGCTTTAGGCAAACCCCTTTGAAAGCTGTTCTTTGCTAGTTTTTTTAGCATCTTGGAGATCTACTAGGCAGATCAACTCAACAAACAGGTTCTTGTATTTTAATTTGAGTGCTGTGCACTCAGGCTGGGTGCTGACAGCTGGAACTTGTGCATCTCTGTCCATGTACCTCTGAGGCTGCTCATTGTGAACAGCTGCTGTTAGAGGAGAGAGAAAACACTTGGGATTACACCTGAGCAGTGTCTCAGGGGACCACCCCATGCAACCCACAGGTAGTCCCCCAGAACAGCACATCTGCAGGAGGCCATGGTCAGCCCCACCATGGTGGGGCTGTCTCATGGGCCGCCCAGACTGTTGAGCAGCTCACGGGGATGAGGCAGGTTTGAGATCAACCTGGAGTCAGTCTACAGGCTGGAGTCAGCATGAGGCCAGTGATGGTGACCAGGGACAGATTCAGCCCATGACAGGTCCTGTGCAGGGCTGGGCTACAAGCCCTAGGTGGGGCTGGCCTAAGGGCTTGTTAGTGCTCTTGGGGCCCAGAGAACAGCTTCACAGGCAGGTAAGATAACAGCATGAGCATGGCCAGTTTAAACGAGGCCAAAGTTCTGCCTCCCCCAGGTCCTGATCTCCAGAAGTGGTTGACAAAGGAAAACCTTCACACTTTCCTCACATGCAATTCCTAGGCAAGCAGAAGTGGAGGGGTGTAGATGCTGGCTCTGCTGCTCATATTGACATCTCACCAGGCCTTCTGGAAGGAGAAACAGCATCCTCCAGTACTCAAACTAGAAAAGAAGCTGAGGACAGGCAGGTTGATACATGGAAGAAGCTCAAATCTCTCCACCAGCGGTGTCAAGTCCTTGGGGAGCAAATTGCCCCCTCATGTCAGAGATGGACTAAGATCATCATGTGCCAAAAAAGCTGGGTCCTCTGGCTGTCAGCCAGTCCCTGCCCATGTCTTTAGCAACCTCATGCAGGCCAGTGGGCTGTAGTTGGGATCCATGCGAGGAAACAGAATCTGCTCAAATCTACCTTGTGTAGTCAGATTCAATAGCTTGTAACCTATTCAGGATTTTCTCTGCTGGCATATGGACATGGTCTACATCACCTTCACATTTTGAAGGGTATTTTATCTTTAATTTAATATTTTAATAGCCTTTTTAATGGTGCTTTGTAGCTGTGAAAAACGAGGTTCACTCTCCTGTGAGAATTTAAAGGGTTTAATATAAAGACAATAAGAGACACATAAAAGAAAGCAAAGGGATAACGGCCGGGTGCCTTGGCACTCTGCCAAGAACACATCTGATGCTAGAGGCAAGTCCTTTTTATACCATTTTTACTGTCTGTTCTCTATTCATATTCAAACTTTTCCAGGAACTGTTCTGCATGGCCACTGCTTGGTTCCGCCTTTTTAGAGCATGCGTAGTCTTCTGCCTTGTGGTTTTATTTCTTTTGGTTCTTGGGGTTGGGCCCGCTAGGTAAGAGTCGATGGTAGGGTGGATCTCTTAATTCTCCAGACAGTCAGGGCTGATTGCAGCTTTGGGCCTCTTTGCCCCCCGGGCAGAGCGGTGGTAGCGGCTCTCGGACCCTCCTGGCCGCCCGTTCTCCGGGCAGAGCAGCCTTTGGGCCCTTTTGTTCCCTGGACAAAGTGTTGATTAGCAGCTCCTTGGGCCTCATCCTCTGTTCGCTTGGAGGTTCTCTTACTTGCTCACACTTGCTCACACTTGCTAACATTTCTTGCTAAAACAAGAGAAAACTACATCCACACAGCAAAAAAGCATTTCTAACATTATATAATATCTACCTTAATACTTTGCAAGAAGCCAATACTATAATATATGTTTATAACAGTAGCCATAGCTTTTTCTTTGTGGTGATACAACTGTTCTGAGTAATTTTAGAATCTCCATGGTTCTTACAATCATGTTATCCTTTCAGTTTATTCATTTTTTAATCAACTCTTGAGGGAGGAATTTCTTTGTTGGTGTTACTCTTCTGATGTCACCAGATTGAACATAATACTCACTGCTATGCATGACTGTTCTAATGGCCCCTCACAGAACTCAGCATTAAACCCAATTGCTTCTTTTATGTTCTCCAGCCAGCTGCTCCAAAAATCAAGCCTTTGTGGTATCTAAATGTAGCAACCGCATGATATGCTGATGTGACATTTACTCACTCGGTGTGGGGGTAATTGGAGACTTTTCATAATGATTTTCTGCCTTGGTAGCCAATCTGACCTCCTAAATACGTCACTGTCACCACCACTGGTTTTACAGTCTGTTCACTACAATAGCCCTGATTCTCTCGTTTGCCTATTTAGGTGTGAGTTTTCCACATATAGGGGTTCAGTGTTACATCTTGGAAGATTAAAATGGTTCAGGCACACTGATACCGAAGTTTCTTCAATATCCAGCATCACTCCTCCACATGCTCAATAGTCAGTTCTTCCTGCACATCCGCAGCCAGCTACTGCAGTGTTCCACCTGTTACCTGTCTTGTACCCGTGTCTGATAAGGTTGTTCTCAGTCAAAACTGGGTAGTGTAGCTTTTCTGCCTGCTTTTGTGGTTGCTCAAATTTGTTTAGGAGCACATTGGTGGCTGTTACCAAGTTTCTGTGCCTTTTTAGGCCGGAGTTCATTTGTTCATCTTCCCATTAGTAATTTCCTACTTTTTCAGTTTTGTCAACCTCCAACCTCATCTTTTAACTAAGTGAGGGAGCGGCCCTGCACCCCTCACCCCCCCTCCCTGCTCCTGACCAACGGTGCGGGCAGAGGTCAGCGAGCAGTGAATAGTGGTCAGCGGGCAGTGGGAGGCAAACGGTGGTCAGCAGGCAGGGACAACGAGCGGTGGGCAGCGCGGGCGCAGGCAGGCGGCGCAGATAAGACGCAGGGCGGGCAGGAGACGGTGCAGGAACGCAGCGATGCAGGAAGCGGCTGTTGCAAGCAGGCACCCTTACCAAGCAATCCCACATGGTCTAGCGGTTAGGATTCCTGGTTTTCACCCAGGCGGCCCGGGTTCGACTCCCGGTGTGGGAAAGCGCGAGCTTTTTCTTCCGTTCGCCCTCTTGCCTTTCGGTTGTAAATTCTGCGCGACCCCTTCTACCGCTCACGGCGCGGGTGACACGAGCAACTCCCGCCCTCACCCCCGGCGCCTTACGCGAACGCACTCCCAGGTTTAGAGGGAGGAACGAACACCAGCGATAGTCGGCATTATCCCCTAGCGCAGCAGAGCCCGTCCCTCCTCCGGATCAAGCCATCCCACAAACAAGAAAACTTTTTTTTTGGAATGTGTTACTGAGAGCTTCCCCTCAGCTCCAGAGGTGAATCCAGCCAAGTGCGTAGTGACCACACCAACAGCCCTGCGGAGCTGAACGCCGACAGCCGACGGGCCAGGGCAGTGCTGTGATACGCTGGGTCTGGCAACAAGACTGGACACGCAGCTTGTGCCGCTCTTTGCTACTCCCGACCCCTCATTAGCCACCTTAGCCCTGTCCGTGAGTACTGGAAGCGTGGGGCTGCATCCTTTCTCGTACACTGCCTGGGCACCAGCCAAGGGGAAGGGGTGTGTTCGTGGAGAAGACAAAAAACCCCCATGTCTGTGTACTGCTTCCAGAGCCTGGCTCCACAGGCAAATGATAGGAGAGAAAGGCCTTAGGTAAATCCACCAACATGAGCCTATGCACATACTTCAGTCACAATCACAAGATGAGGGAGCAAGGAACATGGAGCTGGTTAGACCAGACCTGATGGCTGCCTGGAAGCCGAGGCGTAAGGGACAGACAGTGCATGGGAATAAATAGAATAAGCCTTGTTTTGTCTGTGAGAAGACTAGTAATTTTGTTTACAACCAACCTGTACAGAAACGATTAGGTTGGAAAAAACCCTATTACAGTCATGCTTTGTTTTTAATTTTAAACAGATCATTTTTCCTAAATGTTCCAAACTCTACTAGTTGACCACTTCAGCTTAGAAAGACTTGGACACTCTGGGCAAGGGCCCCAGGACCATTTACTGCTATTAACATTTCAGAAACTTTGTTAGAAATGACATTAAATGAGACAGTAGCCTGGGACTTCCAGAAAAGTTATCATTTCAGGAGGAAAAGTTTGTTTAGAATTAATCTTTACATTGTTTCAAATTTGTAGAACAAAAAAATAAACAACCTAAAATTCCCCAGCAACAATTTACTGCATGCTGATACCAGCAGGAAACCCACTTTATGTTATCTGTACTACCTTGAAAAATTCCAAATTTACAAAGTATTATTAAATTTAAATACAAACGAACCATTCTGTGAGCTCTGAGGGAAACGAAGCACTGTTAATGAAACAAGACGGACTTGTTTAAACAAAAACACTAGTTCCCTTCTGAGTTAAACATTCAGCTTCAAGACTTCAGCAATCTGCAGTGGCTTGGGCCAAAAGCCGCACCAGAAGGGCAGGCCATTGACAGATTTACTTGGGATTGAAGTGGCTAAAAAATCTGCAAGACACTGCTGGCCTGTTAAGGGAGGTGTTGTTTCTGGCAGAAGGGTACTGCTGAACACCTTCGGACATTGCTAATCTGAATGAATCAAGCCCTCGGCCAAAAGGAGGAAGATCAGACCACAGACCCTATTAAATCATCACGTCAGCACAATCTCTGGTGAAGGAACACAGTAATTTCGCCCTCCTGCCCTAATCCACTTTAGTTTGCTGGAAAGCAAGAACCTACGACAAGGCCTCGGCATGGTGCTCAGAATATCCTGAAGAACCCTTCCGAAGGCAGGAAAAGAACGGGCGCTCAGAACGCACCGCAAACCCACAAGCTGGGCCCCAGGCCCCGGGCGCAGCCGCAGCCCCGCCCACAGCGGCCCCAGGCTCGGCCCGCCCGCCGGGCGCCAGGCGGGCGTGCAAGCTCTCGCGAGAGCTCAGAAGCGCGTGACAAAGCCACCTGTCTACCCAAGTCTCGCGAGCATTTCCGCCACTGCTTCCGGTTGCGATATCTCGCGAGAGGTGGCGAGCCCGGGGGTGCAGGGCCTTGTTTGACCGTGCATCTCGCGAGAGCCCCTGCGCGGTACGCTGGGCGCCCCCGTGCCGTGCGCGGAGCGGCGAGCGGCCGGGCGCCATTTCGGGAGCAGCCGCGGAGCCATAGACGGGGCCAGACCGGCACCGGGACGGACTCACGACCGCGCTGTCCCTAGCCGCCCGCTCCCCGCGGCTGCCTGAGCGCCGCTG
Organism: Corvus cornix cornix; assembly: GCF_000738735.6. Classification (NCBI taxonomy): domain Eukaryota; kingdom Metazoa; phylum Chordata; class Aves; order Passeriformes; family Corvidae; genus Corvus; species Corvus cornix. The sequence goes on along the minus strand of NC_046349.1, from coordinate 242,539 downwards.
TCCATTTAAGGTTCAGACGCCTGGAGAGGGTGCTTGAGCCCTCGGGCCCATCCCCCACCGCCAGCGCAGTGACGCCGGAGCCGCCGTTGCTGGACCAAGGGGCCCTAGCGAGGATCGCACTGCTCGTGGCGCAGGTAATTGCTCGTGGGGCCGGGGCCCCCCCTCCGGGCAAGCGGCGGCCTGGTCCGCGGGCTGCTGCGGCCTGGGTGTCTGCGCCCCTCCCGCCGCCATGGCCGCCTCGGCCCTTCCCGCGGGGCCGCTCTGCCCGTCACCGGGACCAGAGCTCCCGGCGGCCCCCGCCCCGCCGCCCGGCCGTGTGCGGTTCGGTTGTTCGTGGCCACGTCGCGGACAGACCCAGCTACCCCCGGCATGGCGCTGCCCCGCCCCGGCTCCCCCCTACAGCCCCCCCCTTCCCGCGATGGCGCTGTGCGGAGGGACCGGGCGGGAGCGGCTGCGGGGCTGTTCGCCATGGGAGACGGGGCGGGGAGGGGCGGAGGTGGGGCGGGCGGGGAGTGAAGGCCTTTGGAAGGAGCGAGGTAGGAGGGCAGCCACAGCAGGGTAGGCAGCACTGGGCATCACTGTGTCTGGGAAACCGAATTCGCTCCGCGTGATCGTCTCAGGAGAGTGCGGGAATTCTGACTTAGGAGTTGCGTGCAGACGTATGGGTCCTGCTGAGAGGCGATCTGCCCTCCCGAGGCGTCGGAGTCCTCCCTAAAGTTTCCTGATGCTTTTCCAGGACACTACATGTAAAACGTGTAGAATTGTCATTCATTGGATTTCTAAAACAAATAATTTTGAGAACGGAACCCTTTTAAATTCCTTTTATGTAATACAGTACAGCACAAAGAGAGAGTGTTTCTCTTCAAAATAGTGACTAGCTCAGTTGCAGTAAATTTCCTGTCCCTTTACGTTTTCTGTAGATCCACAAAGTTTCGGGTGTAGTTCATTCCTTGTTTGTTTTGATGGTTTGGGAGGGTTTTTTGTTTGCTTGTTAGGGTGGTTTTGTTATTTTTTTTCCCTCTACAAACAAGTTAGTCGCTTTTTTGAGCAAGCTGAAAGGCTTTCAGGAAAATTATTTTGAGCATCAGTGTTTAATGAAAGATATTTGAAAATCTGTCAGGATTTTCTAGTCATTTGAAATTATTGCGAACTTTCATTTGTGATTTTAAAAAAAATACTTTCAACTCCATATGTAGCATTATTATATGCATTACATATATGCATTGCAGGGCTGATAGCAGGATTCTGTTACATAGACAGAACGTACTCTGATAACATGCTATTGTCCCAGTGGAAGTGTTTTGTAAAGAGTACAAAGGGTACAGATTGCTGGGGTGAGGCCAAAGGTCCACGCAGTTCAGGAGATTGTCAGTGATGGTGGCCAGCAGTAAATGCCAAAGAAAGAATGGGAACAGCACAGTCACACATTGACAGTTCTCTCTATGTGCACTTAGTTGTGGTTCACGGTCACGAGGCATGTCTTTGTTTAATGAAAAGCTTTTTCTGTAAACTTTTATGGGTTTGGGGGGGTTTTTTTTGAACACTGCATGTGCTTATTTTTCTTTGTCGGGATCCATAGTGCTCTTCCACAGTGAATTCAATGGCTAAATGCTTTGTGAATAAGGACCATTGTTTTGAACCCACTGGATGATAGTTCATTCACTTACTATTTGGGTGAATGCAGTAATAGTCCTTCCCTCTGCACTTTTCCATGCCATTCAAGGTTTGATGGTCCCTATTGTGGCCACCCCTCTTCAGGATGAATAATTTCTCACCAAATGTAGCTGGATATGTTGGTTAAATTACACATCTGAAACTAATTTTGAGTGGGAGTTGTCACCGGTGGGAATTTTTTTGTAGAATTCTGGGTTTGGCTTTTTCATGGCCCTTAGTCATACTGATGTACTATTTATACTACATACTGGTAGAACAGCAGTGAATTAAATCACTTGCATGTATGTAGATGGCTTGAAAAGCTGAATATAAATACTGTAGTAAGAAGTAAAATTGAGCCATTGCACTTAAATGAAGGATGCTCATATCTGTAAGTGATAGCACTATAGCCCAGCAGGTAGTAATTTGAAAATGAGGTTAGTGTGCCTCAGTTAAGTAATTGAGTGTGAACTTCCCGTGTTGTGATCCTGCTTGAGGATTGTGTTTTATTCTAGAACGTATTCCTGGGCCAGGGTCAGCTGTGCTGCAGCTCTGGTAAAGCATTCTCAATTACGACATTGTAAGTGGCCTGTTTAAAGAATCTTGATATATTGGAGCAATTTCATTATTCTGCCCAAGTCTCGGGACAGCACAGTTCCTGCAGTAGTGCCTGTAGACAAGGTGCAAGAACTAACCTGTATGATTAAAAATCCATTTTATTGTGCACATGCAGGGAAATCTTCACTGTTGGGCTGTCAGACTTGTATCTAGAGGACTGGCTATTCTTGAGCTTAAGAAAGAAAAAGAAGAGAAACTTTCCCTAAGAGATTTGAGGAAGTTAATGTCCAAGTTTAATTCCAGGAGTCTTGAGAGTTGCTTAATTGCATATGCATAGGGAGAGGAAATCAAGTGTCAAAGTGATTCAGAGTATAGTAAACATAAAATTATATTAAAGGGTTGAAATTGGAAAATAAGAGGAGCAACTAAACCCAAAATGTTCGTGGTGCCAAATGTTACCTGGTGTGGTGGGTCTTTTTTGTCCGAGAAGTTCCAGACTGGATGGACTTTATGTATGCTTTAGTAGCTCTTAGTACTGGAATCATAACTATTTTCCTGTGGCCCCTGTTATGCAGGAGGCTGCATTTCTCAAAGTACCACAGTGTCCACATCCTGAGGTTGATAAATGATGATGGCAAAGGCTAGGAGCTGTGAACAGGTTTGCCTGATGGTGCATTGTCCTTTGGTGAAGCTCTAGCACTTCTCAAGATGGCCACCAGAGCTGTGTTTGTGTGTCATAAATACACTGTGCTCTTTGTTTTGAAAGAAATTGGTGGAATACCTCTGGGGTTTCCTCTGGCTAATGGTGTTCAATCACATTTTGTTGTTTGCAGCCGTAATTACTTTGCACACATTCATTATCAGCTCACTGGGCAAAGCTTCATTCCAGTTTTTGTGGGAAATATCTACCGAAGCCCTGCATCGTGACTTTGAGCCAATGCAGTGATGACCTCTTAAGTAAAAGCTGTTGCAATATAAAGCACGAGGGTGTTTTCCAACTCAGGTGGAATTTACTTCTTCTTTCAGGTGTCCTGAAAAAATGGCTGATGATATTGATATTGAAGCAATGCTTGAAGCTCCTTACAAGAAGGTGAGAAAAAATATGCCAGTGAGGTCCTGTTTACCTTAATTTAGCATTATTCATGAAACTACTGCTGAACTGTAAACTAACATCCCTGGAGCCCTCATGATTTATCTTACTGGACATGCATTACATGTAACTGTCAAGTTAATATATACTGTTAATGTAATTATATTGTGCAGTAGTTTCACTTCAGCGTGATGAATAAATGCCCATCTATCTCTCTTTGTAGACTTGCCTAACGATATCTCACCTCTACTCCCATGAATTCACCTTTGATTCCAGTGTGAACTGTCAATCATAAGGTAGTAATTGAGTGACGTATCGCTGTACCGTGGTCCCCTAGGTTAAAAAAAACCAACACCAAACACCATCAAAACAAAACAAAAGAAATCTACCCAAAAACCAACTAAACAAAACCAAAACAAAACCAAAACAAACCCCAGAAACCAAAATCCTAAAACCTTTCCTCTAAAATTGCCAAGTCTAGTTTGGTATAGCAACAAGGTGAATGCAGTGGTTTGGGAAAACAGCAGGGTTCCAAGAATAACCTTTTCACCAGTCCCATGGCAAGTAAATATTTGAACAATCTGCTCAGTGCGAGAAGAGTGGGACTTGCTTTTAATGCAGAAGGCTGCTGGCGGTTAATCTTTCAACAGGGCAGATGAAAATCAATTGCTGAGTGAACGAATTTACAGAAATTCTTGGATCCCTGAATAGAATGTTCTTAGCGAGTAAAAGACAGTATCACAGTCTGTGGTGTCATTCTAAAATAAGCTCTTGTATTCTTCTGTCCTAGTTGTTTAATTAGGAAATGTTGATTTTTGTGTGAAATTATTATCAATTAGCTTAGTGATGTCTTTCACTTAAACCAGCAGCAAATGAATACTGTCTTTTTTTGTTTTCCACCAGATGGTGGTGAAGTGTTAACAGACTGCATGCTTTAGCACTGATTTTGAAAGAAATGTATATAAGTTTAAGTTGCCTAGGAATTGTACTTTTGATGTAACCAATGTGATTAAACTGTAAAGCCAGTATATAGATTACATAGCAGCTATTGTTAGTCTATTTTGCAGTGTTTATTACAACTATGTCATGAATTTTGGATGAGCATTCGTAAGTTTTAAGTGGTATATTTAGTTTATGTAATACTTAGCAGTTACGTTTACATCTTGAAGAGAAAGTTGTGAACTGTTGTGTTAAAATTCTTGTGTCCTGGCTTAACATGGATATTTTCCATGTAAACAGGTATGGAAATAGGGAATGTTTAGGCTGGACTGGTGGATTATTGATGGCTTTCTTGGGAGTCGACGTTACTAAAGCAGTGTGAATCCCTGTTTGCTTCAGGGCGAGATGTGTGACAGAGGTGACATCAAGCTCTTACAACCCTTCAACGAAAATGAGTGAAGATCTCGGGAATGGCATCGGTCACAGGAATTCCATAGTGGCTGGCTGCTAGTGTAGCCACGGGGCTTAGGCAGAGATAGCCTTGGTACTAATCAGAGGGGCTCGCAAACACCTCAAACTTCCTCTTAAATTTTATAGAAATAACATTTAGCCACTTGAGTGCTGAATTCTACAGGATAACTTGCTCTCTAAACCATGTAAGGAAGTATCTACAATTTAATACACACTTTTAAATGATGTAAGTCTTGTATTTTGTAATTGTATGACTTAAATTTAAGCAGCAAAGTGGTTAAACATGCCTATCTAAATTTTCTAAAGCTTTCCACATTAAGCTGTAAACAAGTAATTTAGTATTAAAATTTTTGTTTTTTATTTTCTTATTCCTATTCCCATTACCCTTTGACCACTTGAAATATTTCCGCTTCGTCCTCACGATGTTCTTCTATCAACCCTGCTTAGGATGAGAACAAATTGAGCAGTGCCAATGGCCACGAAGAACGCAGCAAGAAGTAAGTATTTTCTCAATTCTCTACATTTGGGGAGAGGCTGCTGATTTTCGTGGACTTGGGAATCCATGTCAATAGTGTTTAAAGAAATAAATTGAAAAAACTCTGTGTTTGCAGTTGCAGCAATTTGGAAATTTTCTTTTGCTTACAAATGTGGTTAATACCCTTTGCAACTGATGTCATCAAAATTGTGGAAACATTTGCTTAGCATCAGATAAATATACAGACTTGTTACGTTCAGCATATTTAATTTTTTTGCTGTCTTAAGTAATGGCCTGAGCATCTGTTTAATATGTGTCTTATGTATACATGCAGATATATTTTAGAAACTAGGAGAAACTGTAAGCTTTGGTGGTCTCAGACTGAGATGGAGGAAGAAATTTGTGAATAACCCAAATGCAGTAATGGAACAGTTGCTCACTGTTTTTCAAATATGAGGTATAATTGACATACAGGTTTTAGAAGTTTCAATTTTCTAAGTAAATGGGTAAAGTTACAAAAATCTGCAGTTTGCCCCAAATCTATAACAGCCATAGACTTAAAAAAGCAAGTGGCTTATGAGTGGGAGTAGCAAGTAGGAAGCAAAACTCTTAAGCAGCATGTTACAGACTGTTGGCAGGGAGTATTAAGAGGAAACAACCTTCCTTTCCCCCAGACTTGCCTCTTCCTTTCTATTTTTGTTGTGTTTTGTTTTACTTTGCTATATATAATTTATTCTTAGAATTGTGAAGCTGTGTTTAAAGTATGTTTAAACGCCACATGAAGTACTGCAACTGCTATGTACTAGATCTAACACTGGAAGTGTGAGTTTTTAGTCCTTTTACTCTTCTGAAAGCATTCTCTAGCAATTAAAAGTTTTAAAATAGAAATGCGCTGTTGCAAACTTGACATGGCTCATGATAGAAGATTGCTGACATGCTTAGCCACCCATTTAACGAAAAAAAGTATAAATACCAACAGGTAGAAACTTTTCCTATCAATGTCTGTGACATCAGAGGAAATGTGGAATGTGGGGTAAATAACACTGAGCTATGTGTGTAACTGAAGTTGCACTTTTCTTTTTCAGGAGAAAAAAGAGCAAGAGCCGAAGTCGAAGCCATGATAGAAAGAGGAGCAGAAGTAAGGAACGCAAACGGAGCCGAGATCGGGAACGGAAAAAGAGCAGAAGCCGGGAAAGGAAACGGAGCAGAAGCAAAGAACGTAGACGCAGCCGGTCTAGGAGTAGAGATCGCAGATTCAGAGGCCGCTATAGAAGTCCCTAGTAGGTTATTTGTTTAGAGTTGCATGTGTGCTGCTTCAGTGTTACAATGTGGAAGGTTAAAGTTTCGCTCTGCTTTCTAAATTGGCCAATAATTATCTTAGAAAAGAAGGTGAGAAGTTAAGCTTGAATAATGTCAATAAATATGGAGTGAAAAAGAGGAGGACAGTAATATTCCTCTTCTAGTTTTCATTCTTAGCCAAACATAGAGATGGAAAAGCAAATGAAAGAATGTGTACAGCTGACTGGAAAGCAAAGTTTATCACAAAATCAGTAGCAAAGTTTATCACAAAATCAGTGTAAGAACCAAATTGTCTCTGTGTCCTAACTATCTTAAGTATATGAACTTGATGGTTTAACAGTCAAAAAATTAATAGTAGTCTGTTACTTTGGTTACAGGCTCATAAACCCCTTTTTTTTCGTATTACTGAAGATTTTTACTGTCTTGCTGTTCTTAAACATTAAATTCTCTAAATGAATATTCACACAAACACATTCCATGTTTATGCATCCAAACTGGAAGCATCTTGTCTTAGCAATGCCTATGTGTTGCGTATTTGCCCTGCTTTTTCTCGACTTGTTTAGAGGCTGACAAGAATTCTTTTGTTCCTCTCAGATATTTAGTTTGATAGAACTTCAGCAATAGGTAGTTCCAGGCATTTGTAAATAAATTCTCGAAAGATGTTTTTTCATCAGTTATCATTTCTGATGGTTTGTACTGTGGCTCTCCCCTTTGCTTCCCATTGCTTCCTTCTGCAGAAGCACAGTGAGAACTGGGCTGTATGCTTGACTGTCATTGATTACCTGAGACTGCTCTTTGTCTCTGCTGTTGTCCAGGTCTCCTCTCAACCGTTGCCAAATCTTGGAATGCAAGATCATGTAAAAAGAAGGCATTTGAAAAGGTGTATTTTTTTATTCATGACATGTAATGTCACCATGATGGAGAACTCTCTCAAGATGTTGGAGCAGACAGTGTTTGCCTTCTGATAAATTGTAGGCATAAAATTCATGTGCAGTTTTATGCACATGAATGTTTTTCTTGGGGCTTTTTGTACTCTTGGACTACAGACAAAACTTCCTGAGGTCTCAGGGTCTCACTGTGCTAAGTCACCTGGATGTTGTAATTTTCGTAACGAAAACTTATTGCAGTTCCTGGGTCCTCTGAGGTGCAGTGGCGTCCTTTGCATCATCAGCCCTGTGTATGTGGGGATCATATTATGTATTAGCCCTGCTTTTCCTTTGTCTTGAATATCAGAGCCTCTGTACAATGCTCTGGGCTTCAGCTATGAAGATTTCAGCAGTGCAGAGTTGGCTTGTTTTCCTACAACTCTTGCACCTGTAAGATTACAGTAGCTAGTTGGGTTGCGCCAGTGCTGCTGTTGTGGATCAAGATACAGATGACCATGATCAAAAACTTCAGCCTTCTGTATATGGAGCCTGCTGGTCTCCTCACCTCCAGTGCAGTGTTGTGTGAAGAGGATGTCCTTTGTCTCATCTTGTAATTGGGACTTGCTGCATTCTCCCAGCTATGTTGGAGGATTTTGTTCTTTGTTTTTCTAGTTGTCACTGGGTGAGGTAGTTTTTGACCTGGAAAAATTTGGGAGTTCCAGTATTCTGGTCTTCCAAAATGATTTCCTTAAGCAGAGGTTGAAAGTATTGATGTTACTACAATAACCCATGCCTGTTTTAATGCACTGAGATATGTTATGCCAAAAAGGTAAATGGTTACAAGGAGTCTTTTTTGCTATTCTGACACTCTTCCATAGCTGTTCTGGGTGATTTCTCTGGTGTTGAGGCACAGTGAACAAGAAGCAGAGATAATCTAGTATGCTCTGAGGATACATAGTTGTGCTTATTCATTTGATAGTTTGTTCTCTGCTTCAGTTGCCAAATTGTTGCTTTCATTTAACCAAGAAGAATTCTAGTGTGTTTAGATGGGTTAGTGGAAGACTGGTATAGGGCAAGCACCTGTATCCCAGAAGCTTTGGTGTTCACTGTCGGCAGTCAGCAAGCAGTTGCTGTTATTCAGTTGTAGATGATGGATGGTCCTGTTAAAGTGATAAACATGCTAATGTGATTCCAAAACTCTTGTTTTGGCTCAAAAGGTGTGAAAGAGAAGGACCTCAGAAGATGCGGTTGTGGAGAGCTCTTCATTTCCTGTTCAGGCTCTTTAAATGCAGAGACCCACCTTTTAAATCTGTATAACAGGTGCTGAAGGGAGACAAAAGCTTTGGCGATTGAGCCTTCCCCATCACCAGCCACCTTTGGATCTACCAAAACTGGGCTTTCATTTGAAGAAGTCTTCTCTGTATCAGTGCCATAAGCTCAGTGTTTCAAAAGTGACTGCCAGAGTACTCTTGCTGGCTGGAGAATTTATTTCTGGAATTTCTCCTTGTGGGGCTGTTCTGGTAGTTCTGGGTTGGAGTTACTGCTGGCAGGGTTGTAGCTGACTGCAGCATCTAGATCAAAATGCTTTATGCCTTCTATTTTATCTTATTTTTTACTCTTCCTCCTCTTTGTGGTCTTTCTCATTAGCTTTATAAAGGCTCTTTTTCAAGCTGATATCTGCAAACTGAGATGGTTTTGCTGGTGGGAGCAGTTAGGAGGAGTCTCAGCAACAGTGAGAGAAGTAGTGTAGGTGATTCTGAAGGAAAAGAAGAGGGTGCTACAGAGAACCTGAAAACTTCAAGTTTGTCAGTTTAGGCTTGAGGTTGTGGTAAAATGTTTTACTACTTTAAAATTAGGTGACTGGCTTGCATTGCTTAGTGTTCACAGGGGTATTTTTTCTAATGTTATTTTCATGTATGTTGTCCCTTAAGTGCTACATAGCTGTATCATTAGGTTTCTTAGGAGAAAGAACTTGACTGAGTAGTCTTGCTTAGACATCTGTCAGGCAAATCCCGGCCCATACAGTAGAAGTCACTTAGACCATCCTATTTCTATTCTGAAACCAAGAATTTAGACAAAGCTGTTAGGAAAACAGGTTTATTACATGACGACTCAAAGTTCATTGTGATTCTCCTGGACTTTGTTAGCCAAAGTTTGCCTTGTCTGGCATTGTTTTGTCAAAGTCTTGAATATGAATGAGCAGGTAAAAGCTGATAATTTGCTGGCTGTCTTCTGACCTGACCATTTTTGGGCCATGTGGCATCACATAGGTTTTGTGAAAGTGTGTGCTTTGGCTGCACACAGGACTTTGGCTTACAAGGAAGGTGACTCCTAGACATAGAGATTAATGGCTTGTGACTTGGTGCTTCTGTACAGGTTAGCAGGAACTGGGCAACAATTGTAGAGACAGTAGAAGCAAAGAAGAAACTTAAAATCCACAGCTTTACAAGCAAGTCTCACTAGAAAAACACAGGGAAAATACTGTTGAAAAGGGATTTTGAGAAGGTAACTTGGACTCTCACCTTGCCCCAGGCAGCTTTCTGCTTGGTCTGTTCCAGTGGTCTGGGATTTCTTAATGTTGCTCTCATGGAGTTTGTAAATGAGATGGTACTAGTCAAGAGTGAAAATGGAGACTTTTGGAGTTGTGGTGGGTTGTGGGTTTTCCCTGCCCCTTTTTCCTCTTCCTCCCCCCCCAGCCCCCTGCTTGTGCCTGTATTTGAAAACTGTTACTTCTCAGTTGTTTGTGTTTTGGTTTTGTTTTTCATTAGGTTTAGACAAATACAAGATTTCTTTTATTATTTCCTTGAAAACTCATGGTCTTAAGTACTTACTATTGTGTAGTTGGTCTGCATGTTAGTATTCTGGAGTCACTGTAATTGGTTTGTTTGGCTGCATTTGAATTGAAATGAAGAGCACCATGTTTTACATCAGATGTGAAGGTGCAAGGTAATCCCGTGTCTGATAAGAAGCTAGCCTCTGGAACTAGTACCAGTATTTCCAGATGCAGCTTTTGGTGGCTGTGCCATAGGTATTGAAGACTCTGAATAGACACTCCCAGCAATAATTTGTCTGGACTTGAGCAGAAAATTGAATAATTTATTCTAGGCAAAAAAAAGTCTGGTTTTGATCAATAGTGATCTCATCTCAACATGTGCCTGTGTTTTATGTCTTATTTTCTCTTAATAAGTAGTTATCTTCTCTTAATAAGTAGTTTCTAAATGGTCTTTTTTCTTTATTTTTTTTTCCAGTGTTGTACAGGGCCATATTTCCCTTGCTTTAACCTGGCCAGCACGGTTTTGGATCTTGGCCCACTACTTCCACCTGTGTCATGACACGTTTAAAAAACGGGCATCTTCCTACTTGTGGTGGATGCTGAGTTTAACTATAAGCATTACTGCTCCATTGAGGAGCAAGAAGACGTTTTTCAGACAAATTGCCTGGCCAAATGGATTTAGTGAAAGACTACTTAATGTCTTCAGCCTGCCATGTCTTTCAGGGTGTTTCCCATCAATTTGTAGCCACAGCAGAAAGAATCAATTGTGTACAGATGGAAAGCCAAAGCCCAGTGCACAGCATTCAGTCTGTGCAGCAGTGCCTCTGCGCTTGGTGGAGATACAGGAAGAATGTTAACAGGTGTTGTTCTTTGCCTTTTGAACAACTCTCTACCAGGAGATCAAATTCAGGAAGAACGCGATAGGACGAATCTGACTGCTCGTGTCACAGTCTGTTCCTGTGTGCCCCATTAACTAGCGAGAGGACTGTCCTTAACATGGAAGCAAAGGGCAGATTACAGTTTGTTCAAACAGACTCTGTGACGCCTGGAGAATTAAATTAGATTCAGTCAAGAGACTGGATTCCTTTTGTGATTACATGTCTGTATACAGCTAACTGCTGGGTTCACTGCTTCTGTGGTTTGGCGGCCATTAGGAACTTTAAGGAAGCTTCATTTATATATTTGTAGCGCTTTAGTGGTGAGAGCTGAGACAACGTTAGTGAATGTATCCCTTGCAGGTGTCTGCAGGGATCCACTGTGGTTTCCTCTTGCACCTTAAATTTCATGGAACTTTCGACTTTAAAATGTTACACTTGAGCAAGTAATCCTGCCAGCACCACTTGGCATACAGCTCTGAGGCCGAGTTCCAGGCCATGAGCGTTATCCTTTGCAGTCATTGCTATGTAGAACTTGCATGTGGACAAAAAACCAGGTGAAAATGGTTACAACAGTAACTGTAGCTCAGAATAGTTTTTATGTACAAATGTGCTATGACTGACTGGCTCATGAACAGTCCTGCATATTCTGGGATTTTGTGATGTAGGTGAAAGTGAGAGGGGATCGTATTCTGTGCCTTATGGTCTGGCATGTATTGATAACCTCTTGATAATCTTACGCATGCTGTGGGTGATGCTAATGGAAATGCTGACTAGTTCAGATGCAAGGGTGGGTGAGCGCTTGCAGTGTAATGTGAGTACAGACAGGAAGTCTTGAATTCAGGTACTCAGGTGTCTTGTCTTTTCTTCTGCCATAGTTCTGGTCCAAAATTCAACAGTGCCATCAGAGGGAAGATCGGTCTGCCTCACAGCATCAAATTAAGGTTTTTGACTTTTCTTTGTTTTTCATTACATCATTAATAGGTTTTATTTAGAATCAGGGGTGGTATATTTGAAGGTTTTCTTGTAATCTTGTTGATCTTTCTTTTTAGCAGACGTCGCTCCAGAAGCAAAAGTCCTTTCAGAAAAGACAAAAGCCCTGTTAGGTATGACTCTTTATGTGTGTTTGGGTTTGTTTGTTTTTGTCCAGTTGGAGTTGGAAAAGTGATGGTGAAATAATGCATGACTACTTGCTCTTGAGCTTATACTCATAAGTGGTGCTGGAATTCATTCAGGAAGCCAGTGAGAGAAGAACATTGATAATACGTTGCTTTCTCCCCATGTCATAAAAGGTTGTAAATAATGTCAGTTTGCAAAACAAGTCTTGCTTTGTTTGTTTCTTGGGTTTCTGTATTCTCAATCTTCTTTTCATTGATTGTGATTTAAATTAGTTTTCTGCTAAATTGTACTTAATAATCTAGAGTATGGAATGGAAAAGTACAAATGCTTCTTTTTACTGTTCAGTATTTATTTGTGTTATTTGTAGAGAGGCTATATGCCTCTGGAATCCAGGATCTGCTTATCCATTCTTAGGCTTCTCATTTAAGGGAATAGGATTTAGATAGCTGCTAATGAGATTATTCTCTTACATTAATGCAGTTAAATTTAACCAGTCTCATTTTGTTTTTCAATGACTGGCAAACTCTTACTGAGATAATTCAGTTTAAAATTTTATTGTGGATTCTCGGTGATTAATATCGATGTAATTATATTAACAAAAATACATACTACGTGGCTGGAAACTCATTCCAGGATCCACCATGCTACTTCTTGTGTAACTTGTACTTGAGTACAAGTCACATTTGTTTAGATTGAAAGCTTTGATATGTTCAAAGTGGTGCATCTAATTTCAGCTAACAGTTTAGTATTGAAATAAAATTATTCTAGTTCTTAATGTGTCAAGGATCAAAGTAATTATTCACTATTCATAGTTTTTTATGGGTTAACAAGCTGAAACTATGAAATGGGGACTGGGAGTTTATTTACGTGGATGTCAGTATTACGCGGTGGCTGTAGTGACTCTAAAGTGACTGGGTAAATGCAAGATGTGAGTTGGCATAGCCTAGCTCACACTACTTGTCTGAGAATTTGAACAGCTGATCTGTGCTAGTTCACCCCGTTTGCCTTTGTGTTCTTGTCCTTTTTTGATGAAAAGGACATGCAAGCTCCAGAATGGTACGTGGTACCAGTTCTGGACAGTAGCAAAATGGTACCTCTGTTTAGTTTGGGCTTCTGTACATAAAACAGAATTTTTCAGTCATATTTGATGCTCACAGTTGAAATAGGATATTCAGTCATGTTATAAAAGTAAACAACTTACCATGTTAATATTTGGTATTCCCTTCAGTTCTTAACTATGCATTTTTAATACAGCAGGCATGTTTTTTCCCATCAGACTGTGAAGTACTGATCATTTAGTGTTTCGTGTGCGGTCCAAATATGAATTAACTTAATTCAGCTTATTTTTTTAACTGAACTTTACTCTTTCCAGAGAACCTATTGATAATCTTACCCCTGAAGAGAGGGATGCTCGAACAGTGTTCTGCATGCAGTTGGCTGCGAGAATTCGACCAAGAGACCTGGAAGAATTTTTCTCTACAGTAGGGAAGGTAGGTGATAGGGAAGTTAAAATGATTCTGAATACTGCTTCAAGCTGTCCTAGTACAACTTGAGTACAAGATTGGTATTTTTTCAGAATTGTAAGCGTGTGGCTTTCTGGAGCTTTGTATATCTGTGCAAAGGCGGATTAATGATGAATTAAGTACTAAAAGCTTTGAACATGAAAATGTAGTTTCTTAGTAGCTCATTGTTCATGTGATTTGAGGCAAAAGATGTTGATGCAATTCTGACTCAAACAACTTTATTTTTCATATTTTCTTTTTTCAGATAGGTTTTTCAGTTACAGCGTAATTTGAATATTCATGTAACTTCTAAGCTGGAAAAACTTCATTTGTTCTATCAGCTGTAAGGTTCTGGTGTAAAGCATTAGAGTGCTTCAAGTTCTGTCACTTACTATATTTGACTTCAAACGGCAGCTTTAATGCTAGCTTGCCTCTGGGATATGTTTGTTAAAAAAAGATGTATGCTGCTGTAGATTTTTCAGCATAATTAAAGCCATTGGCTTGTCAAATAATTCTCAGTATTAATACCTATCTGAGAAATAGGCTGCATCAGGCTTTTTCCTTTATCTCTAAAAGTATTTCCATCTCTATTCTTGCCTTTCAGGTTCGTGATGTGCGAATGATTTCAGACAGAAATTCCAGACGTTCAAAGGGAATTGCTTATGTTGAATTTGTTGATGTTAGTTCAGTGCCCCTGGCAATAGGACTGACTGGACAGAGAGTCCTGGGTGTACCTATCATAGTACAGGCATCACAGGTAAGGAATTGTAAACCTCATTTTTGTTCATGCAGAGTTACACCTCTTGTATCTTGATGAGAAACTTAAAGTTTGAAAATTTGGTTACCACTGAATGTTTGGAAAACCTTAACAAGGATGATTATTTAAGCTAGTTATAAATGGACTTCTGTTTCCTGGAGATAACAGGCAAATTAAAGTGATTCAAAGTTATATAAAGGCATTAGGAAAATACAGATCTTAAGCAAGTAGTAGTAATTTTAAGTGTTACAGAATTGAAAGCTATATTGTGTATGCTTTCCACATTAATTTACTGGGTAGAAGCCAGAATTCTGCATGAAGTTGTTCAGTTTAAAGGCTTCTGGAATCTCTTGTCTCTGTACTTCGTCATGGGTCTTGGGTTTTGTAGCTCTTAAGTTCAAGTCTGATGAATAGACTGCAGATCATGCAACAGCTTCTGTTTGTTTGGTGAATCTTCCAGTTTTGATTTGATAGATACAGACTTCTTGTGTTAGGGGTTTTTATTAATTTCTTATAGAAGGTGAATTATTATTTTCTCCTTAGGCAGAGAAAAACAGAGCAGCAGCAATGGCAAATAATCTGCAGAAGGGCAGTGCTGGTCCTATGAGGCTCTATGTGGGATCATTACATTTCAACATAACTGAAGATATGCTTCGAGGAATCTTCGAGCCATTTGGCAGGGTAAACTTTAATTTGGCATGTTGTGTTAGAGTAGTTTATTTGAAAAACGTAGCTTAGTTGTAGAGCACTGTCAGCTTCCAGAAATAATTCAGCTTCGTACTCACAAAACCCTTGTTGCTTTCTTGCACTGCTGTGCCCATGCATCCACAGGCCTTAGGTATGTGGGTAGTGTTGGAGAGCAGATGAGAACTTGGATTTGTGATGGTGTCCAGTGAATATGAATGGTTTCTTACAAAGCTCAGAATTCAATGAATACCTGAAATTAAGGAACAGGGGGGGGAAAAAAACCCAAACCAAATAAATTCCCTATGTTGTATCCCACTCCGGCAGCTTGTAGTATCTTTCCCTCCCAGGATTGTGAATGGGAGCCCCATTTCACAGGTTAAAGCACAAAATACAGAGCTGAGGTCTCTGAGTGTAGTACTGTCTGTCATCTGTTTCTGAGGACTTTTTGCTGCAGCTTTTGCTGATGTTAAGACCATGAACTAGCAGTGTGTCCTGTACAGCTCTGACTTGGGCCCATTCTCGCTCCTGAGCATTGGGCTGCAGGATGCAGCACGGCTGTAAGTTTATATAGAGAGAATTATGGAAGTGAGCGGATAAAATCTGAAGTTTCCAGTGGAGATATAATACATGTTAGCCCTACTGTGCTATGGTACTGGGGTATATCATTTAGATAGGGGAAAAGTTAGATACTCAATATGCTTCTTAATAGGGAAAAAGAAGTCTGTTAATGTTTGAGGTTTTTGCATACTTTATTTAGATATGAACTCTGCCTCAAACACGTAGCAATGCTTTTCACATGCTGTATTCAGAATCAGTATCCCTTTAAATCTCTTGTGCAAAACCTTGGAAAATTGCTACAATTGATTAAATTTTAATCCACATGTGTGGCTGTTATTCTTGTGGTTTGGGGTGGTTTTTTTTTTTTTCCTCAAGGTCTGGCAGTAGGATTAAGGTAGTTTAGGAGGCTTACATGGAGAGCTGTGAAGATCTTTCCTTCTTATTCCATATGGTCCAGTTCTTCCCAGTGCTACTTTATGGCTAATGGGTAACTCAGCAATGTGTTTTAAATTCAGTATCTGTAAACTTCTAGGAGCTCCCATATACCAATAGTTATTAAAATATACAGCTGTTTCTTAAAGACCCTGGTCAGTCATGCAAACTGCTTTTCTTAGCTTGTAAAACAGGGTTTCTCAGCTTTACAAGAGGTGCTATGATCAGTGTGTTTGATAGGATCTGATCAAGTCTGCGTGCTCATTATCTGCTAGACTTCTGCATCAGGACCAACCCTCTGCCTGTAGCTGAGCTCAAAACCCTTATGTTTACCTGCTTCTGTCTTACTGTCCAAGTACCTATTTAGCTGTTTGTATACTAATTTTGAAATGAGGAAGGAATGAGAAACTGATTTAAAAAAATAAAAGTAGTAGTTTCATATTCATGTATGTGTATTTGACAGGGCTGTTTTCATGTTGTGTTTTGGTATCTCGGGGCTTGTTCCAAAATATCTGATAATAAGTAGCTTTATTCTTACCTTTAGATTGAAAGTATTCAGCTCATGATGGACAGTGAAACTGGACGCTCAAAAGGATATGGATTCATCACGGTATAACTATAATTGCCAGCTTTCTTAGACAATTTCTGAGTGTAACCTTCCCATGTAGGAGAGTATCTCTATAAACCTTCTGTGTATATCTGTGTGGCTGTATAGTAGCAATGGAAACATAATACACAAAGCATAACCTATATTTGTTGCATATACATAGTAGCTACTAAATTGCAACTTTATATCTCTGTAGGTCTCATTTTAGAAGTGTCATGTTGCAGGATGCAGCACTGGCCTTTTTCTTTGTTTCTGACAGTTGTCTGGGTGTTGTGAATGAACAATGAATGTGTTTAGATAGGAATAGTTTCCTTTGTAATCAGTGCCTGCAAAAGCAAATGCTACCTTCTGCAGGCAAAGACACTAGTGAAGACTGGTGTTTTTTATAGCTGAAAATAATTGAATTTGAGCTTTTTAGGGGAAATAAAATTTTAGAGGCTGAAACTTTCAGTTGAAAACATCTTTCCTCTTTACCCTCAGGTACACAATTTTGTGAACTTGAGTTTCTTGACTGACCTGGCAATTTGTCATGGGGAAAAAAGTCTCAGCTGGGACCTCTGGCACGTGGACACAAATGAAACCAAACTTACTATATAGTTCATACTTGACGGTTTTAACACTGATAAAATGCTTGTATGTTTATTTTGATGTTTCGCAGCATAAAGCAGAACATCTGTTTAGGAATAACCAGTAAATACCATGGCAGTTACAAGGTTTCAAAGGAAGTGAGTGTCACTCTTGAAAGAGAACTGCAGCCATGGGTTTTGTTGATTGCAGTTTCTAGATGCTGTAACTTCAGCAATATATTTAAATATGTAGTACCTAACTATGAGAAAGCAAATACCAAAATATGCGTGTGTTTGGTTTAAATGAAAACTACAGAGCACATTTATGTTAGCTCGTTGCTATTACCTTAAAGAGTTTCTCCTATTTGTGTAATTGTGGATATTACATACAGTAGAAGTGTTGCTGAATCCTGTAGGCGGTATTACTGAATTTGTGTTTTTTCAATCTACAGTTCTCAGACTCTGAGTGTGCCAAAAAGGCCCTGGAACAACTCAATGGATTTGAGCTGGCTGGGAGGCCAATGAAAGTTGGACATGTAACTGAGCGTACTGATGCTTCCAGTGCTAGCTCATTTTTGGACAGTGATGAGTTGGAACGGACTGGAATTGACTTGGGAACAACTGGTCGCCTTCAGCTGATGGCAAGACTTGCAGAAGGTACGTGTAATGTTGAATAACAAGTGTGTGAACATACAGAAGTTTGCAGAATTTGAATTAAAACACTCCACAGAACTGTTAGGATAAATGTATGAAACTTCTAAATGCATGGTATTTTTTGTCTTCTAACAGTGAAGATTTCTGATACTTCTGTTACTGCATCCCTAACTGAGTGAAAGGTTTGCTCCAAGGTCTCTGTGTTCTGTTCCAGGTACTGGTTTGCAGATTCCTCCAGCTGCACAGCAGGCTCTACAGATGAGTGGATCTTTGGCCTTTGGAGCTGTGACAGGTAAGAAATGATGACCTATATATATATATATGTTTTAAAATTACTTTATAAATTTGAGACAAGAGGTACTTAACTATGGTTTTCGATCTTTTAAAATAATAACACAGGTGTTGCAGCATGTTTTACAAACTGTAAAACACTGCAAATCCATAAGCAAATTACTAGTACCAGTATATCACAATTTGGATGGGTGTGATTCACTTTGCATATTTTCCCAAATCTGCTGGTTTTCATCCCAAACCTTTATCTCTTTACTATTCTCTGTGCTAGTGGGGATTTGTATGTTCTACTGCAGTATAAGTGTTGACTTTTAAAAGTGACAGGCTCAGAACTGGAAGGGGATTGACCCATTTAGAAAAACCAGAGCTGTACAAGGGGCAGGAAGGTTATTAGGACTTTATGGGGGACACATCACAAAGATGGCAGCAGTGTTTTTACAGCATGTGTCCTGGTGAGGAAAGACACTTGACATTTTATGTCAGGGAATATGTGTGTTGCTTGGATTTGGCTGTAATTGGATGTGTGTTCTGCAGGTGGGTATGCTGGAATAAGGCTGAGGGATGTGATTGCTGCTGCTTAGTTCATAGCTGGCCAGCAAAACAAACTATTCATGGGGTCTTCAGAACTAGGAGCAGTGAATAACCTCCCTGAAGGTTACTTTTTTTTTTTTGCTACTTTTGATTAATACTAAGAACAAAGGATATGAAACTGTTATAGCAGTAGAAAAGATCTGAATGTCACAAATAACCCGATGCTGGAACATGTGGGAAGTGTAAGGAAAGTAGCAAAGAAATGGTGGCATTGCTGTTTGCCTTCCAGCAGAGCTTGTGATGGAAATGATTCAGACTTAATAAGATAGGTCTGAATCATATTACTGAAGGTCAGGTGCAGTCTTAAGAAGAGCATACATGTGAAGCTGTAGACAGTTGCTAAAAGAATATAATAGAGTTGTTCTAGACATGTACCCTTGAAAGGAAAAGGAACTGGCTAGTGACAGAAAAATGTCAGTTGTCTGAGAAGGATGAAAAAGGTACAGTGGTGAGAAAAAAGTGTGTCTAGTCCAGAAAAAGAAGGAAAGGTAGCCACCACTGAAATTAGATCAACATTAATGCAGTTTATAAAGTGGTGTGGCAGTTTTGTGTAGAAACACATGTAGGCAATTAGAAATGAGAGTAGTGTTTTAAAATAACACCAGTCCTTCTCATCCCTGCCATTTATAACAAACAAGGTCAAAAAAATCCAAGCTCACTGAATCAAGAACATGGCCAAAAACATCTGACACAGCGGAATGGTTCAGGTGGCATGGAATCAGCATGAGAAAACATGGCTGTGGAGAAATAAATGATGAGGCTGAATACTGGTGTTTGAAGAAGATGCATGTTTAGCAACTGTAGAAATAAAGGCGGTAGGGGTAACGTTTATTCCACTTGTATTGTACAAAAGGAATAATGCAGACATGTGCAACTTAAGTAACTTCAGAAAAACATAAAAATTTTTGCTGCCGTAGAGTCATGAGCTATCCCCAAAGTGAGATTTGGTTATGGATTAAAGATCTCTTTACTCTTGTTAGAGAAAATTACTACCAGGAATTATGTCATTGTGGGAGACTTTAACTTCCCCGATACAGATTGGAGAAGAATTGCTAGTAATAATGGTGGGGCCCAGATATTCCTGGATGTGATATCCGACAAATTTCTTCATCAAACACTCACTGACTCATGAAGAGGGGATGCTATTTTAAACTCAATTTGGTAAGTAATGAAGATGTTATGGATGAGAATAGAAATGACCATTGACTTGAGGGGTCATGAGTTGCACACATTTAAATGGAAGGATACACAAACAGGTCTAACTGATGGTTGAAGAAACAAGGCAATTAAGTCATCTGGTCTGAGCAACTTGGGTGTTTGAACAGGCAGGATGTGAAAAGTTTCTTGTGTTTCACATTGCTAATGCTGTGTTGGGTCTGTATTCTACAGAAAGAAGAAAAAGTCCTGTTAGTGTGGGCTCCACACTAAACCTGGGTGATTAGTTACCTCAGAAGAAATAAGGAATGACCACACAGCCTGTGAAGAATAGGGAAAAGGGACAGATAATAAAATAGTGTTTTTAGTTCAGAAAACAGATAAAAAGATAATTGATAATTGTCTGTCAACAGTCAGATTGAGTTAGACATTATAAAAGTCATGAAAGCAATAGATGAAGGTTTATCAACTCTTAAAGAAAAAAAAAAAAGGCAGTGGGACTCAGGTGGATGAAAAACTACTCCCAAGAAGTTTCTGTGTATTTAATTGCCTCAGTTTGTAGTGGGGCACTGGTCATAAAGTTTGGAATTTGAGGAAGGTACGCTACGAATATGTAGTTCAAAAAACCAGAGGATTATTCCTGAGGTAGAAATGAATCTAAAAGAGGCTAATGTAAACAGTTCAGAGGAGTAAAACTGATATGAAATGAGTGAGGGAATACATGTTGTGAAACATGAGGTCTCATCTTTGGTATTGTTAATAAACATGTTAAGTCCATGATACGGTATATAGCTGAAACATGTAACTCTAAATTACGTGCACTTGAAGGAACTGTCTGGCCAGATTCTGGACCTGTTACTGACTAGACTTTGCTCCTTCAGAAGTTATTCTAAAGAAGGGTAAACTAGGGAATATTATGAAAGTATGGCATACTGACAGAAACTGCATTTAAAGACCAAGAGTCTTTGATAAAACTGCCTTTTCTAGGCAGAGGAGGAGCAGTAGTAGAACTCTCTTCCTGCTGATCCTTGGACTCCTGTCATTTGGAAGTTACTAAACTGGAGAAGTGGGTAATAAAGGAAGTACAAGGTGTGTCAAGAAGCTGGCTCAGAGAAAGAAGGATTTTTTTTTACAGGCAAAAGCTAGGAAAGTTGGAGGCTGTTGTTAAAGTCACAGTTCAGGTGTTGGGCTGGTCTTGTGTAATATTTACATGAATGAAAATGGTCAGCGGTAGGAATGAGGTGAATAAATGCGTAGGTGCTGTCGATAAGAGATAAGAGATTCTTGGGGTGTTGTAAATTGTTCACCTCTTCAAGGTTGAATCAAATTCCAATCACATAGTCTGGGAGCTTAGCAGTGGAAGAATGGCCAAGGAGGAGAAAAATACCTAAGTACTTCAGTTTATCGGTGCCAGAATATGACCTGGCAGCATGATGCATTGTTAAAATATCAGCCGTGTTCCTAGAGGCAGGCACGCCTGAGTATCTGAGGTGTAGTGTATACATCCACAAACACTTCTGATAATCCATGTTCAAGAGCGGGTCAATCAAAATAGGGAAGGTAAAGAATTAGTTTTATGGGAGACCTGAGAATTTGTCCATTATTCCTATGGAGAAAATTCTAGCAGGAAAAAAAATTGAAGCTGAACAGTTTTAGCTGTTCTCTGTCTGAGCACAAGAAATTTAAAATAATCGGCCTGTAGAACGTTCTTCTAATGCTTTGTGGGACAAAACATTCCTTACTTGTGGAAGGAGCTATCTGTTTATGAAAAAAATTGTGATGGTGTTCTGCAAAAGAGGAAGGATAGGTATTATCATCCTGGACCTCGATTTGGTCTCTGTTATCTTCTAAGTAATGACTCGGGACACTGGGCAATACTTGGCAGGCTTTGGCCTATTTAAAGCCATCTGGATTTAAAAATAAACTTAATGTTTTAAGACACAAAATGTTTTGATAGATATGTCTGTATTTCTGCTTTCTCTCTACGCTAACCATGCACTCCTATCATGCTACACTTGCTGCTCTTAGAGGTGATATTTAAGAACATACTGAAAAATTGACCTGAATTAGACAGATGTATTAATTTTAGTTTCCGCATACTATTCAAAACTGCATGTAGGGAAACATGAGTTGACAGTAAAGAGTGACAATGAATTTCTTAATTTGGAGTGATTTTAGAAGTGAGAGGAAAGGACCATTCTTCAGTCATGAGCAACAAGAGAATCCGGTTAGTTGGTAAAAGATCTGGTGAGCAGGGGGTTATGTTACAAAGGTGGTAGATAATTAACCTATGAAACTGTTGCACAGGATAATGGTAGCTGACTTTGCTGTGTTTAGAACAGATCTTACTTGACCCTGAACAGAATTTGTGTTGGTGATACAAGCAAGTTTACCATGTTTGGTGCAGGAATTCTGGAGCATTTGTCTCTAGAGCCCCAGGCTGACCTACATAGACAAGTTCAGCTGGACATGATGGATTGGAATTGCAGAGGAAAAAGTGTCTGTCCTCATCTAAATTGAGAGAGTTCGGAGATTTGCGGGGTTTTTTAAAATACCTTTGTTTTCAAAAGGGTCTGAGTATTAATTAACTAGGTAATTAGTTACAGATTTGGCCAAAACCATGCAGTTTCTGCAGAGAATACAGGCTAAGGCAGCCTTTGCTATGGTGATATTTCTCATTCTATGGAGGTGAGGACTTCCTGTCTTCAGATCTGGATGGAAAAGTGAAACATAGCCAGCTCTTTTTACAACTCAGCCTTCAGAGCTTGCTCCTTCCAGCTCTTGCTTTTCAGTATGGTTCCTGATATGTATTCGTTTTTGCAAGGCACTTGGAAAGGCACTTGAGGAAAATCTAGAGAAAAAAACCATTTACTCCTGTTGGTTCTTCAGTGTTGTGGAGGAAATCTTATTAGAAAGGGAAAAAGTGTGTTGATACCTGGTGCATTCAGGTATTTCCAGGTAAGCTTGGAAGCTTACTTGGTGCTCATCACTTTGTTACTCTCTAAATGAGTGGATTAAGGTGATGGTTTGCTTCAGTCTTCTCACACCTTGGTCTGTTAAATGGAACCATTATTGAAGGGGCTTATGCTTTCAGTTCTTGGATTCTGAAGTTTTCTGTTAGTTCAAAGATGTCAAGTATTGAAGTCATGTACTTGGAATAGCTAGAAAGTCTGCATTTGTTTGCTCTTACCACTTAGAATTGGGATAAGTGTATGTTGTTAAACAAGTAAATAATGATGTTGTTAAACAAGTAAATGTTTTCTAGGCAAATTACATGTTCTGAACACTTGAAAACGTTTTGAATTTGAAAAATACCAAAGTTATTTGTATCATTATGCCATCTGTATGAAAGGATAGCAGATGAAGTATTGCCTTATTCTACTTGAAATGAAATTTGATAACTGCTTTAAGAATGTTAGGTTTGGATAGCTGTGTGCTTAACTGCTTTCTGGTAGTAAAGACGTCAAACCTGTAAAGCGTGTCAAAATTGCTGTCATTATTTTCTCATGGAATAAAACATGTCTTGTAAAGAGTTCAATCACAGCAAAAGCAAGCTGGGAGTGATACACTGAATTAAAGGACATGGTCATGTCTGTCCTTTTTAGGGATTGTTTCTCTTTGAAATGCTTTGTGGTCATGGAATCTGTCAAGGACAGAATATTCCAGGAGACAAGCTGAAATTAGTGAAACTTCACAACTAGAGAGGAACAGTGAGACTGGGTTGAGATACTGGAATAAGCTCTTAACCACAGAAATACAAGCTGAACAACCTGGCTGGCAGGTGATGATATAGTGATGCTAGCAAGCATACTAATTAACTTCTCTGTATTTTTCTTTAGATTTACAAACGAGACTGTCTCAGCAGAATGAAGGTAAATGATCACTTGATATGACTTGTAATTAGTAGGTTTTATTACTGAAATGCTTCTGGTATAGGATTTGCCCGTACCTGAGAAATTGTATCCTGTTAGTTAAGTGTCTGTGGGGAGTCATGCTGTGATTGATTTTTTGACTGAAAATTCTTTGTAGCATTTTCTCCAGTGTTGGTAACATTCCCCAGCCATGTGTTAGTCCAAGAAAATGTGTGGGTTGATATCTGTGATTGGGTAGGAGTGTTTTCCCTCCCTTAGAGAGGGGTCATTTGAGAACCAGGATTTTGGATTTACTGTCTCTGAGTTGCTCATTATCTGACTGCACAACCCTTAATGTCTGAAGTATATGGGAAAGGGGGGCTCTTATTGCAGCTCCATTGACAGAAGCCTGAAGCCTATGGAAGAGCAGCCTGTGGGGCAGCATTTAATACAATGTACTGGGATGATGAGCAGCAGTAAATGACAAGTAATAATTTCATAGTTAGAGGGAAGGAGCAGTTTCAGTTGTCAAATGCTTACTACAATCTGCATTTTCAAGGGATTAAAGAGCAAGTATACTATTGAAGCATAATTCAACATGCTTAAAACAGGTTTTAAGAATTCCACAAGGTGTCTGTCCTTTGCTGTGCAGTCAGCTGAGGTAGTGCTGTCCTGAGCTGCTGCTGGGCTTCCATGAGGAGCAAAACATTAAAGGTGCTGCTGACATACAACTCAGGCAGACATTTTAGATGCAAATGAAGATGCCTGCATTTTAATGTTTAAATTGAAAATCTGCCAAAATCAATGTACACAATTATATTTTCACTTTTCAGCTTCAACTGTGATTCATAATGTGCTGGTTTTTGTATTGATTTATTTAAATGTATCTATCATCATTAGTGTCTGGTTTTGAGTTTTGCTTTCCTGCCTTCAATTTGTTTAGTCAGAGCTGTTTCTCTTATGCTGAATAAATTAGAGCCCTGCATAGCGGATTCTTAAATATGCTAATGGATTTTTTTCTCATTACAACAGTTCTGGCTGCAGCTGCTTCTGTACAACCACTTGCGACACAGTGCTTCCAGCTTTCCAACATGTTTAATCCTCAAACGTAAGTGATTTACCATTGTCTGGCATTTGTCAGTGACTTTAACATGTAAGAAAGAAATCAGAATGTTGCAGGGGTGGGTTTAATAGGTTTTGGGGGTGGATTTTGTCTGAGTGATATCTCTGTCCTGTTTTTCCTTTCCTTATATAGTGAAGAAGAAGCTGGCTGGGACACAGAAATTAAAGATGATGTGATTGAGGAATGTAACAAACATGGAGGAGTTATCCACATCTACGTTGACAAAAACTCAGCTCAGGTATGCCTGGTTTCGGGGGGGACACACTGAGCAGATGTTAGGAGTTCTGTTGCTCTCTTTTGTCTAGGGGGAGCGTTACAAATTCAGGACTTTTTCCTAAACTGAGCCAAAATTTCTTAGTTTGTGCAGAATGTAGGTGGTTCCTCCTATTGTGAATCATTGTGTGTAACTTGGATGTGGGTACGAGCAGCTTTCTGGTGCTGCTCTTGCAGGTTTACCCAGCTGAAGTTCCTGTAGGAGAGCAGTGACCAGTTCAGGCATTTGGCATTTCCCTTAAGCTCTGCCTTTCCCACAAGTCATGGACTTCAGTTTCCTCTTTCTAGAGCACAGGCTTCAGCAGAAAGGGCCCTTGTTCCAAGAAAATTACGGTGTGCAGGTAAATGTGTGCGTCATCCCATGCTTAGGAACAGTTGTGGTCACTCATGGCGTTAAAGCCTTGTAGTGGGCAGTCTGAGGGCCTGGAGTTACAACAGGGAAGAGGAAGACTGCTGCTGCTGACTGAATTTCAGATTCATACCTGGGTCTTAAACAGGTGAATATATTTTTCTTCTGACTTCAACATGTTTACATAATCCCCAGACTGGTTACCTCTTCTCTGTATTTCAGCTCTTAGAACATATAAACTCTGGAAGGTCTGTAAATAGATTAACCATCCTGAACCCTTTTTTTAAAGAATTCACAGCCCAAATAGAAGTTCAGTCTTCATATGGTTTCACAGTTAGATTAATTTCTACCTATCAGACCCTAAAAGTGTCCTCTTGTGTTCCATGCTGTGGTACAAGGCCGAAACGTATATTCTGGTTGGTGTGCTTAAGGTGGGATTGTTCTGCCCTGGTGATGCACTTGGCACTCACCAATCATGACTGTCTTGTGCAGGTGCCCCAATGTCACTGAAACCCTTTCTTGTGGGTTACAGAGAGGGTTAGATAGGAGCTGCAGTCTAGCTCATAAAACAAGATGCCACCTTCCCTGGCATCTTGTAGTCTTCAAGATCACAGCTGTGATCTTGTACTGTTGGACTGATGAGAGGCAGAAACCTTGCCCACAATGTGTTTGTTACTTAGAGAAAATGAAGTGTTCTTTGACAGAAAAAAACCCAAAACAACCAACAACCCAGAACACTTCCTCCAAAAAAATTCCCCAACAATCCAACACAAAAAAATCACCACACAACCGCCCAAAAAACCACCACCCCCAAAACCACACCAGCCCTCAAGATACCTCACATAGGTTCTGAGCACATGGAGCTGGAAAATTGTTTCACCTTAGCAAGTGGATTTAAAAGAAGAAACTACAAGCTACTATGTAATGAGTTAATGTTTCATAAAAAATGAAATCTGTTTTGTTATAGTAACACTGCAGTGACCCAGATATAAAATACATACTGATACAGTTTCCATTGTACCACTCTGTTTTCCAGGCTTAGATTCTGGGCGTGTTCAGAGCGCTGTCCCAGACAAGATTTTCATGCTGAGGGCTGTTGGGTTGGCTATGAGGGTGTGATTTGTTGTGGATGAAACAGTTCCAGTCCCAGCTGAGTGCATGGCTCATGTACCGCACCTATCTGCGTTGCTGAGTGTTCAGGAAAAGCACAGCTTTGCTGCACCTCATTTGGGCATTTAAACAGCTTGGGTCCCTTTGCAGGGGGAGGCTGAGAGCAGAGCTCTGTGTGTTTATTGATTGCTTAGTGCCTTAATCACCAGCCCCTAAGTTCAGGTTCACCCCACGAGAAGGGGATGAATTAGATTGCAGTGGGAAGAGTTAATACAGACTGACTAAAACTGCTAAGGGGAAGGCTGGAGTCTGTTTCTTAATATACTATTTTCCTGAAAAATCTGTATCAGCTAGACTTGGTCTGCTTGGGTATTACTGATGGTCTATTTTTAAGCAGGCAGCCAGAAAAATGACACACATTACTGCGTGCCTTGAAGTTGTTGGATGTGACTGTTGCAGTTCTCTGGATTAGGGAGGCACAGTGCTTGATGTGCAGATGGGAAACTCCAGGTGTCTCTGGTGAAGTTCGAAGATCAGTCTGTCATTCACCTTGGGAACCATCTCAGGCTCTTCCTGCCCTGCTGGGATGGGATTTTTCCCTTTGCCTCTGTTCTTTTTCAAGTAACGACAGACATGCTGATGTTCATGTAGAATTTTTATGGTATCAGTCTCCCTTGAAGTGCTGCTTGTCCTTCCTGTCTGGGGGAGTGGGGAGTGCTTGGTTTTTGTGGGATCCAGGCTGTGAGCTTGCATGTTGAGTGAAGCATATGTGGTTCAGGTTAGTGGCTTTTATAGACCTTGGCAGCTGGGCTGCCATGGGGGCAGCCAGACCCCTTGTGCTCTTCTCTTTCTCATGGTGTTAGTGATTGGGAGCCTTTAGATCCCTTCCCTAAAAGGCGCTCAGGAGCAGATCAGCCATCCATGGCTCAGTGATTGCAGGTCAAGCACATGTTTAGGCTGTCTTGCAAAATCATGTTTAGAAAAATTGAATACTGCAACAACTGCCACAATGGGGTAGTGCCTGCCAGTACCACTGTCCCCTTCTCTTGTGCTCATTCTGTGTTACTGATTGATGCCAGCGGATGCCTGATGGAGCGGGTGTGCCTCTGTCACAGCCAGGTCCAGGGTCCCAACTCCTCATAGGCTGCACTGTTGTGTCTTGCAGGGCAATGTGTATGTCAAATGTCCCTCCATCGCTGCTGCCATCGCGGCTGTCAATGCGTTGCATGGGAGGTGGTTCGCAGGTGAGTGTTCCCTGTACCCGCCTACATTTAGTCATCTGTTACAGAAATGACCAAATACTGATTTTTTACTTTTTCCTCTTGTGATTAGGTAAAATGATTACAGCAGCGTATGTACCTCTTCCAACATACCACAGCCTTTTCCCAGACTCCATGACTGCAACCCAACTACTGGTTCCTGTTCGACGATGAAGATTAATTTAGTCAGTTTTGTACATAGGTATTTTTTGGAGGAAGATTGAGTTATCTTTTATTTAGATAAAACTAAAGGAAAGGATTTAATGATTTAATGTCATTTTGTGTACACTTCCTGCTATCTTTAAAAATAAAATGAAGTAAGCAGAAATGCAGTGTGTTCATTCTCCCTAACTAGCATTTCCACTGTATACAAAGCTGTTGACTTCTTGTTCTGCCTTGTAATTCTTGTACATTGACAAAGGTGATCTGTAGGAACTGAGAAGTAGCTCATAGATAACAAGTACTCTGTAAAAGGCAGATGGGACATAATGACATTTTTAATGTTTCATGAGCCTTTCTTTTAATGCAGCAAAGACATTTTACATTTCACTAAATGTGAGTGATCTGCTCAAGGGTAATATCAGAGAGAAACTGGATGAAGGGACATATTTAGTGTTTTGTATAAATGGAAAATCCAAAAACCTGATGCTGACTGCAGACAGCTACTCAGCTTGCTTTGTGCTCAATAATTGGTAAGAATAGAAGGATTGAAGGGTTTTATTTCTTGATGGTAACTTTTGATTATTGTATCTGTAAAAGTTTCTTTGTAAATACTGTGAGGTGTGTCTAAGTTTCCAAACAAAACATCTCTGCATTTCCGGTTGAGTTTTCATGTGTGCAGTGGGGCAGAGCTGAAGGATTTCAGCCAAGTCTGAAAATGGGTAGGAAATACAGAAACATGTTTTGTTCTGGTTGCATATAATCTTTGCTCTTTTTAAGCTCTGTGAGCTCTGAAATATATTTTTGGGTTACTTCAGTGTGTTTGACAAGACAGCTTGATATTTCTATCAAAGACTTTCATATTGCAACAATCTTTGTAAGAACCACTCAAATAAAATTCTCTTAAAAAGGCCTTCATGAAGCTTTATTTCTCTGCTCTCCCAGTGTGATTTAAGCAGTGTGGGCTTAGGCCTGGAGGTGACAGATGCTGTGCAGTACCAGATGTCTGGGATCCCACTGTACAGTATCCAGGTATACCATGGGATATCATGTGCTCAGAGAGTACATGCAGGAGCTGTTCCCAGCCCCCCGTGCGTGGTTGCTGAGGACCTAGCCACAACTCTTATCTTCCTCAGGCAGCCAGCGATCCGTCCCTCCTGCCCACCTCCACTCCCCCCATTCTTCACAAGTCCTGGGGCTGGAGGAGTCAGTTACATTGGCTTTCAGTCTGGGTTCTAGAGGGAGCCTGCCCCTGTGCTTTGCCCTTTCAATCCCTGGCCTTTTTAACCACTAAGAAAAGCTGTTTGACCAAGGCAGAGAGTAGGGAGAACAGAACATTCCTCGGGGGTGGGCGAAGGTGGGGCAGGCAGCAATGCTGCTGGTGTTCCCATGGTGGTGTGGGGAGAGGACGTGCTCTGCAGCCCCTGGGGCTGTAGCTGTGCCTGAGCTGCAGTGAGGCAAGGGCCTGTCCTTAATCAAGGAACTGGGAGCAGGCAAAAGGCAAAGGTGGAGAGGGGCTGGGAATATACTACAGCAGGATCTTGGGAAGAGTAACACAGCTGAAGAAGTAAAGCTGCTCTCTAGGTGTGCTTGACCTGAGAACAGGCTTTGAGTGGTGAATGTGTTTCTGCCTTAAAAACGGGAAAAGGCACTTGTACCAGGTGCTGCTCATGTGTCTCCCTTAACTAAAGGAGGAGCAGAGAGAGGCCTTGTTTCAAAAAGCAAGTAATGGAAGAGTACACCACCAACAACCCTTTCCTAGGTCAGGTGTAGGCAGTGCTTCTGGGGCTGCTCAGTTGCAGGAGTGATTCTCCCTGCTCTCCTGGGGGAGTGCTGACCACCTTGTAGGCCTGCTAAAACAGAATGTAGGAAAAGGCTCTGTTTCTGGGAGTACAGCTCTTACGGGACCTGCCTGAATCCTGGGCCCCCTTACTCTGTTGGGGGCATCTGCCCCATGACACCTGGAACTCAGAAATGGGGCCACCTTCAAGCCACCTATTTTTGCAAGAGGAGAGAAACTTGATCATTAGTCTGAATTACCCACCATCTAACTTTCCTAGACTCAGGAATGCATGAGGACCCCAGAGCAGCTCCACATCCACATGGGAATGTGAGCTGCCCAAGTGCCAAAGGGAGAAACTTGTGTGGTGTACTTATATCTGTAAAACAGGACCTTTAATGTAGTAAAAATGATTATTAATTCTCATTGTTTTGGGAGTAAGAGATGGGAGGAAAGTAGAAATTTTGTAAAAAGCATGCTTACAATCAGCAGAGCACAGAGGGTAGGACTGTGCTGTTTCACGAAGAGCTCTCACTTCAGGTGTCTAAAGATTTTATTATCATACAGAGGAGGAATGGCTGGGTGGGGGCACTCTGGGATAAATCCCAAACTCCAGGTTAGCAGCGTATTCCCATACCAATGGCCATGAATGTCCCAAACGTCCCACCGCTTTGCATCATCGTTTTGCCAACTCCACCCATCAGCTCTCGTCCTCTCATGCCAATCCTGAGATAAAGAAAACCACAGGGATTATATAAAAGCTGAAACCTGACAGGTCACAGACATGCACCCGAAAACATCTGAGACAATCAGCTCATGGTTGCAAATTGTATACTTCTTCAGTCTAAATCTGGGCAATTGTACAGAGACTGGCTGCAGTGCCCTGCACTACTGCAGGGGCTCTTGGGTGGCCCTCACCAATGGCCCATGTGTGTTTTTACCTGCAGTGGAACCTTCCTGCCATACCCTTAGCAGGAATAGCTTTGCATCCTGGTCTCCCAAATACCCTTAATACGGGGGGAAAAAAAAGTGCTGTCCCAGTATTTCACTTGCCAGAGTACAAAAAGAGTTGTCTGAGCTGTTGTACTGCCATCCTCTCCAGCTGCATTGGCAGTGTTTTTTATACCACCAACTTAAAATTATCTTTCTATTTACTACTGACTCTGTTTTTAATACAGGACACCTGAAAGACCTAGAAACTTCAAAAGGTGTTTCTGTTCTCCAGTTTTCAGTTAACTGAGGTCAGACTGAAACAAAAAGAATTGTTCTGTCTCAAGAAACTCTTGTAGTATTTGGCTTTTAAGCACTGCAGTGACTTTAGGGTCTAAGGAATTTCATGCACTTCATTCTTAAAACATGAGATTTTTCCCTCAAAAGTGGTACAGCAGAAGTATGTGTCATTCAAGTATGACAGAACCACTCTCACTGGTTCTTCTAAATCCCCTAGATCTGCATCCTCTACCAGCATTGTGCTGCTTACAAATACCCTCTGGGAACTGAGAGGGAATGGAAAACTTCAAACTCCCGTTGGATTAGACTTTGTGCCTTTTCCTCCTTCACCTCACTATGAAATCGTTGCCCTTGTTTAATCACAGATAAAAACTATCAAACAGAAAGAGTTCTGCTAAGTATGAAAGAGCTGACTTCAGTGATTCTTTGTCATAGGTGATGTGCAAAGCCAGTCAGCAGTGCCAGAGCAAACACAGAGCAGCAAGCATGGCTTGTTTTCATGTCAGCATGCTGGCAAGCCCCAGGGGAAGGTGGAATAAATCCCCTCTCCGTTGCACAGTGGGACTGTGCCAATACCAGCCACGGCTCTGCAGTTCAGACTCGGGGGTAGTTTGGTAACTGCCTCTGTGCAGGGCATGGGACACGCAAAGGGACCACAACAGAGGCACTGAGAGCTTACAGAGCACCTCAGGAAGCTTTAGGGCCAGGAGAGGGCTGCACATGTATCTGCACAGGCAATTCATCCAGTTTCTCCTGGAGCTGATCCTCCACAGCCTCAGCTTCCCAATGAACCTCCGTTACAAGAGGTAAGAAAAGGTCTGTGAACCTGTGAACTCCCGGCATATGGGGGACCCAGAGGTGATGCCCTGCCAGCACCAGACTCACCTGCTGGAGCCCAGGGCTTACTGCAGTAGCTGGAGTCCCAGACAAAGTTCCACTCATGGGACTGGCACAGGACCAGAACAAATCCCTTCCCAACCCCACAGCACGGCCATTTCTCTCTGGCTATTGCCCTCTCACCACCTGTCTGTGGAAGCCAGTTCCTTGGCGTACCTGAGGCAGGAAAACGTGCCGAACAGCGCTCCTGCAGCCATGCCCACTGCAAAGCCCATCATGAAACCCATCTTTATTCTGTCAAAGCAGCTGGGCTGCGACTGCCCATACGGGCCCACGGTCACAGGCATCTAAAAAAGAAAGGACAATCGATTTACTACTTTATCTCACAGACTTACATAACCAAACTGCGCTGGCAGGCCGGCCCGTGCAGCTCAGAGCTTCTCGCGCCTACAGCGCTGGAGGTTGTGCTGGCTCCCAGGCTTGTTTCCTTGCTTGTCAGGTAGGAGGGACAAAGAGGGAACGACGGACTCGTTTTCCCCTCAACAAGCTCCTGAGAGCGCCGCTGTGGCTGCCGAAGCTGTTCCGGAGCCTCATATCCTGTGTGCTCTCCAGTCCCCAGTGAGCAGCGCACGCGGCACCTGACCGAGCCTCCGCTACCGGCCCGTCCTCCCCGGCTGCCGCCGGCCTCGGGGACAGAGGAACGGGCAGCGATCCCACCCTTACGGAGACCAAGGCCAGAACGGGGACTCAGCGAAGGGGCTCAGGCCCTGGCCGCCCCGGGAACGGCGGCCATCGCCTGCCACCCGGCGCAAGAGGTCTGGGGGGCGCTCCGGGGTCCTCAGCGCCGCGCTTCACCTCGCCAGCACCCGGTCCGTGCCCGGGCCCCCGCCCCGCCCGTACCTCGCTAAGGCCGCACCGCGCCTCCGCCTGTCCGGGCCTCGCTTCCGGCGCGCGCCGTGACGTACAGGAAGAGGCGGGCACGCCGCGCCCCGCCCGTCGCGCGCCATGCTGCTGTGGCGGCGCCTGGCGGCCCTGAGGGGCGAGCGAGTCCCGCGGCGGCTCCGGGTGGGGGACCAGGACCGGGACCGGGACCGGGACCGGGATTCGCGACCGGGATCGGGATCGGGACCGAGATCAGGTAAGGGCCGCGGTCGGGCAGAGCCCGTGCCAGGGCAGGGACAACGCCCCCGCTCCCGCCGGCCCCTGACAGCAAGCTTTCCCCCTCTTTCTCCCCTCAGGGCGAACCGGCGATGGCGGCGGCGCTCTTCGGGCCGCTTTACATGGATGTCCAGGCCACCACCCCGCTGGTAAGGGGCCGCGCCCGAGCATGGGAGGCGGAGCGGGGTCCCCAGACTCCCGGTTCTCTCGCCCGAGCGGTCGCGTGTGTCCCGAGCTTGTCGGGGGAACGGAGGCGGCGTTCGGCGCCGGCTGTAAGCGGCACAGGCTGTTCCTGTCACCACAGGGCAGTCCGGGCATCCCCCGGAAGGGCTGTAGCTACCCCCGGCAACCCCCTGGACGGCCAGCCCCAGCGCCGCAGGGCGGGAGCGAGGCAGAGCCGCGAAGGGGCTCGCACCGACCCCTGCGGGAGTGGGGACAGCTGCGAGAAGCAGGAAGTGAATTCAACCAAAATACTGATCTGGCATTTTTCTTAACATTTTAAGACCCTGTATCCTTTCTGCTCAGAAGAAAGGCCAGATTGGATAGGGCTTGGAGCGGCCTGATCTAGTGCAAAGTGTCCCTGTCCGTGGCAGGGGCGCGGACCAAGATAAGCTTTGAAGTCTCTTCCAACCCAAAGCAGTCTGTGATTCTGTTTTCTCAAATGATGCTGTTCTTCTTTGACCTTTGGTGCAGGTCAGAATTACATGCACAGAACATAATTGCCGAATACTTGTACGTAAGATGTAATAGCCTCAAGTTTCCAAGATCTGGTCTGAGCTAAAGCAAGACACTCTGACAGAAGTGCTGCTGGTCCTGTGGCAAGGAGCGTGTCCAGAGGGAACAGAGATGCTTTCCTTTCAGCTTTTCTAAGGTTGGGTGGTTTTTGTTCCACAGGATCCCAGAGTCCTGGACAGCATGCTCCCATACCTGACAGCCTACTATGGCAACCCGCACTCCAGGACCCACGCATACGGCTGGGAGAGTGAGGCTGCGATGGAGAAGGCGAGGCGGGTGAGTCTTCAGCTCTCCGCAGTTGTGTTGGTTTTCCTGCTGCTGAGGAAATTCAGGGTCAAAAGAACCTAAAAAAAAAAAAAACCCAAAGAAAAAACCCCCCCTGTTCTCTGTTGGCTGGATTTAGCAGCTTCCTCTTTGCTTAGTAGATTTATTGCTGTACTTTAGTAGATTTATTGCAAGAAAAAATAGAATTATAGAATATTTCAAGTTAAAAGGGACTCACAAGGATCATCAAGTCCAACTCTGGCCCTGCACAGGATACCCCAACAATCTCACCATGTGCCTGAGAGCATTGTCCAAACACTACTTGAACTATGGCAGGCTTAAGGCTGCAACCACTTCCTTGGGGAGCCTGTTCCAGTGCCTGACCAGCCTCCGGGTAAAAAAACTTTTTCCTGATATTCAGCCTACATTTCCCCTGACACAGCTCTCTCTGTTCCCTCAGCCCCTGTCAGTGGTCTCCAAGAGCAGAGAGCTTCCTCTCTGCTGCCCCTCATGAGGAAGCTGCAGCCCCCAGTGAGGTCTAACCCCCGTCTCCTCCTCTTCAGACTGAAAAAACCAAGTGCCTTCAGCTGTTTGTTTTACAGGCTAACCACTGGGGCCCTTCACCATTTCATGGCTCTCCTCTGGATAACTTCTAATTGTAGTTCTCTAATAACTTCATATCCTTATATAGATTTGCCCCAAACTGTCCCCAGGACTTGGGGTGAGGCCACCCCAGTGCAGAGCAGAGCAGGACAGTCACCCCCTCGCTCAGCTGGCAATGCTGGGCCTGATGTCCCCCAGGACAGGGCTGGCCCTTGGGGCTGCCAGGGCACTGCTGGCTCCTGTTCCACTTGCCCTCAGCCCAAACTCCCAGGTCCCTTTTCATGGTGCTGCTCTCCAGCCTCTTGTTCCCCAGTCTGTCTGGACATCCAGGGTTGTCCAGTCCAAGATGCAGAAGCCAGCACTTGCTCTAACAGTGAGATTAGAGCAACTGAAATGGTAGAAACCAATACTTTAGGCAAAAGTGCCTCAGTATTTTGGTTTCCTGGAGTCACAAGCATGTTGATGCAGTCATTGGACTAACTCCATATTTTATCATTCTTCTAATCTTAGGTATGGGTATAACTTTTTTTTTTAAGTAATACATAATGGGGTTTTGTCCACTTAAGCTTTTATCTCTTTTATAACAGGTTAATGCTTAATACCACTCTTAATGACTGTGAATTCTTTTTGTATTTTATATTAATGCAGATATAGAGACTATTTGTAGCATAACCCTGTTAAGTACCAGCTGTAATCCCTTTGAGGCTCAAGGGGGTATTCTTGAAAACATTTTGCATGTATTTTGCTGTAGTGAATTCATTGTATGTTTTCTTAACAAGTCAACTTTTTATTTCTTTTTAAACAGCAAGTTGCAGATTTAATAGGAGCTGATTCACGGGAAATTATATTCACCAGTGGTGCAACAGAATCTAATAATATGGCAATTAAGGTAAAAGGTTTATGCCGATTCTTATTTATTATATTAAAATTATGTGTTTAAGAACTGTATGCATCTCTCAACAATATAAATGTTAATATGTTGGAGTAGGTAGCAAATATTTTCATTCCTGGATTTACTTTTTGTGATACTCTGTTACATATGTGGAGGAAATTCATGGATGAATGTTTTGGTGCCCAGGACATGTTTTTGAGGGCAGTGTAAAATATTTGATGTTTATCTTGCATACACCAAATACAATCCTTCTGCTTCTGCAATTAAAATAGTGGACATGCAGATTAGAAACTTTTTTCTGATGAAGACTAGGTTGTGTATGTAGTATGTGGTTGTTCTTCTCTGCGTTTATGACTCCACTGTAAAAGCTTTCCAAAAAATGCTTTGGTTAATGGCATCTACAGCTTCTATCAATAAACATTTTGGCAGAGTTTTTGAGAAGTGAGATACTTTGAAAAGCAAGTGCTGATGTAGATATGTAGCATGGATTATGTGTCAGTGCCTTTTAGATTCATGACTTGGGTGAAACAGGAAAGATCCAAATGAATTATATCCAAGTAGTAATTTCTTATTCCAAATCGTTTTGTCTAATGCTTGCTTTCTTCAGTGGTCTAATGCTTGCTTTCTTCAGTGGCCAATTTCTTTTTCATGGACTGTGCCTGACAGGGTGTTGCAAGGTTCTATAAATCCAGAAAAAAGCATATCATTACTACGCAAACAGAGCACAAGTGCGTGTTGGATTCTTGTCGTTCCCTGGAAACAGAAGGTTTTCGCGTCACGTATCTGCCTGTTAAAAAAAATGGGCTCATAGATCTGAAGGTAAGTTGTTACTGACAGAAAGAAACTAAAAATAAAAGAGGTTTTTACTTCAGATTGATGCTCAAGACCTTGTGTCCTCTACATGAAAAAGAGGAAGGTATGATAAATATCACAAAGTAGAATGAGAGTCATAATTAAATCTGTCAGATCTGGAGAAGGATTTTCTGTTCTGTCTGTTGCCCTACACTTTTTCTCAACCAAAACTTCCACCTTCTATCCCACCATTCAGCTGCTGCTGTGCAGGTGGAGCTGTTGTGTACCCTATAGGGAGCCCAGTACTTGAGGCATTGTTTCAGTGATTACAGTACTTCCTATGTCTGTCCATGAGCCAGCCCTTCTGTGTGTACTGGCTGCAGCCCTGAGATGTAGAAATTGTATGTTTTTAGTTCATCGTTGACATACTGTAGCACGGGGCAGTGACAGTTTTATTCCTAGTCCCTCACCTGCCATGGAGAGCGGTGGTGTGTGTGATGGGTCCGAGGGATCAGCCTGTGGGCACAACAATGAGTTGTGTTTTCTGAGCATTTGCTGCAGAAGTGATGTGACCTTTGTATAAAGTGCCATTCCTTTAAAGCCAGCCTCACCTTGGCTAGAAGAGGCTTAAGCTGTTCTGTAGGTGGTTAATTCATTAAAGAAAATAGTTCAGAGAAATGTACAGGATATAGTGAAGCCTGTTGAGACTTGATTTAATCAAGTGGGGTGGCAGGTGCATCGAAGGGTTAGGACATGCACAAATGCAATTAATCCACTCCTCTTCCTACAGGCATTTAATGTTCACATGGGTTAGTGTTCTCCCCACGGCTGTTTGTCAGATCCCCAGGTGTTTGTTGCGAATGAGGGACTGTTGGTTGAGTTGCTGGCAAATTGAAGATGTGCACAGGAATCTTGCTTCTCTGTTAGTCACAATTTTTGTCCCTCTGAACCTTTCACCAGGAGCTGGAGGCTGCGTTCCAGGCAGATACAAGTTTGGTTTCTGTGATGACTGTAAATAATGAAATAGGAGTAAAGCAGCCAATTCATGACATTGGTAAGTACACTGTGGCTTCCAGATGCCATCTAAGGTTTCTTCTGCTTCATTTTAGTTAATGTTTTCATCCCCAAATGGTACTGATGCAAAAGATTAGGTGTAATATAGCTAAGGAAAAATTACTAACATAAATATTTTAAAATAAAAAATGTAATATAAATAAATAATACTGCGGTCCAAATAAAAACTGATTTCAAAAGGGAAATGAGAATGAAATTCAGTACCCTTATGGTGAGCATTGCAGCAATCATTGCTCTGGATGGATCAGCTGCAATTCATTGGACTGTATGATGGATGAAAAAATTGCACAGAATAACTGGCCAAAATTGAGCTTATATACTGTAACAATTTCTTGAGCACTTGTAGTGTTTAAGAGAAGAAATGTGCAGGATTTGGAGTGGGAGAGGATGGTGAACACCACACTTAGACAATCCTTCCCCCAGTATTGTCATATATAGTCATGAACAATTCCTTTGTAGGCCAAAAGGCCACTGAAGAGCTACGCTTCTGGAACAGGAGGCAGGGAGAGGGTGAGCCAGGCTCTGAGCTGGCAGGTGGAGTGACGGGGACCTCAGAGCAGATGAAGGGAGGCCCTGGAGAACCACGGTTGGTGGAGCAAGCAGGGTGAGCGGGTGCCTACATAGGCAGGTCCCTGGATCCCAGGTGATTTGTTGATAAAGTTTTCTGTGACAGTAACAAAACATATACACATACCGTTTCTGTCCTGGTTTTATCCCATCTGGCAACCAAGCACCTTGCAGCCACTCACTCACTCCCCCACCAGCACAATCAGGGAGACAACTGGAATGGTAAAAGCTAGGAAACTCATGGGTTGAGATAAAGACAGTTTAATATGGAAAGCAAAAACCATACACACAAGCAAAGAATTCTGTACTGCTTCCCATGCGCAGGCAGGTGTTCATCCATCTCCAGGAGAGCAGGGCCCCATCCCATGCAGTGGTGACTTGGGAAGACAAACACCATCACTCCAAACGTCTCCCCCTTCCACCTTCTTCCTCCCAGCTTTCTATAGTGAAAGCAGATGACATATGTCATATGGTTTGGAATATCCCTTTGGTAAGTTTGGGTCACCTGTCCTGGCTGTATCTCCTCCCAGCCTCCCATGCACCGCCAGCCCCCTCGCCAGCATGGCCGTACGAGGGGCAGAAGAGGCCTTGGCTCTGTGTAAGCCCTGCTCAGCAATAACAAAAACATCTCTCTATTATCACCTCTGTGTTCAGCACAAATCCAAATACAGCCCTATACTAGCCATTGTGAAGGAAGTTGGCTCTACCCCAGCCAAAACCAGCACACCTTCATATTCAAGGTATCCTTTCATAAGATGTTGGAGTTTTTAGACAATATTTTGGCTTTGTCTCTGTTCTGAAGTACATACTCTGGAGGATATTGTTTTCTTAGGCTGTGGCAGGCATCTTGTTGTGCACCTGATTTTCCTCTTGCTTAGCTGCTGCATTTATTTTTTTCTTCATTAAGCTCAAAGCAGCATTTTTCCCAAGGTTTTTCAAGGTTCCGTTTCTTCATTGACAAGCATTTGACCATCAGTGAGTTGCTTATAGGCCCGAGGACTCTTTTTTTTGTCCTGTGCTTATATTGTCAAGGCCCTTACTATGGTCCCATGTTTAAATGCCAGAGACAGCTGGTGCCAGCTCTAGTTCCCCCAGTATGTTCTCATAACACCTTTATAACAGGTCCAACAGGCCAGGCCCTGGAGCCTGAGGCCCTGTTACCATGTGGCCTGATACTACTGCCTGTGGCCTGACCTTGCTGGACCACAGGAGGACTACTTATCCTGTGAAGTATCATGTTGAACCTCTTGTGCAGAGGAGAGGTCTCGGATGCAGCTGTGCAGATTCTGTGGAAGATGCACTGTGATTTTTTGATAACAAAAATAAATAATATTTATGTTTACTGCCCATGAACAATACCTTACTTTGTTCCTTCGTATATTTTAGCCTGGTGACAGGCTCACCTGATTTCAGGTAGTAGTAATAAGTGTGTGTGTGAAAATTCTGAGAATGTTTTTGAAGTTGAGTGTTGGAAAACTTGGAAAATAGAGGAAATGGCATAAAAATACTTGGCAAATACAAACTTGAAAGGAAGGTTGGCTTGTACTGGACATTGAGAAGAAAAAGAATCAAGAAAAAGCAATTCTGTCCAACTGTGGAGTCATTGTTGTGTGGAAACTTTGATGTTCCATGCAACCACTTTTCTTAAACTTGTTAGGTGTGGATTTGGAAATAATATCACTTCTTAACAGTAGAAGACTTCTAAACTTCTCAACTGAAGAAATTCACTGTAGTTTTACCTACCTAAACCTGTGCCAAGGCATCAGCTATAGTAGCCTCTGCCCAGCTTTAGCCACTTCACTGTAAAAGAAACATCACAGCCCTCATTTCTACCTTTCCCACCTCAGCTACCTCAATAACCTACTGTTTTAGATTCACTGATGCTTTAGATCCGTTGTTGGAATCTTTGGGATCATAGTGAAAGATAATGTGGTTTTGGTTTGGTGTTTTTATTACAGGTGAGATCTGCCGTGCACATAAGGTGTTCTTCCACACGGATGCTGCACAAGCGATTGGTAAAATTCCTATGGACGTCAACAACATGAAAATTGACCTAATGAGCATCAGTGGCCATAAAATTTATGGGCCCAAAGGTACTCACTGAAGTGCTTTATAGGCAATAAATATATGTTTCCATACCTGCCTTAAGGTAACTACACAAGGTATGAAGTCAAACCCGTTTGTCCTAGTGTCAGTTACTTAAGCTGTAGAAAACTGTTCTGAGTGGTGTTGGACAGACTTCAGAGTAGCTCAGGCCCTGCTGCCAGCGTACAGCTGCAGTAAGTGGATCTTCAGTGCTAGATGGGTCGAGGTAGCTTCACTGAAGGAAGAAACAGTGTTGTATAAATGGTGGCAGCATTACAGCAGTGGGGTTTTCAGGAGTCATCTGCTTGATGTGAAGGAGAACTGATGCTGAAATGATTGAAATGAAATCACTTGGTTATAGGGCAAAGTTTAGACCAGAGTGTGACTTGCAACAAGGAGACCAAAAGGTTTGGTGATTTTTTGATTGTTTTCTGCTTCCAGTGGCTTCTTTCCCCTGACTCCATTTTTGCATTTTCTTTGCAGAATGGGGTTTAATATCCAGCTATGCATTTTCTGGTTGACTCACAAATACTAAAAGTCCAGCTATTATTATTGTCATAGTCTATTTAGTTTGTGACAGTGGGTGTTAGCCAGAAAGGCTAACAGGTTCGCTGTATGCTATGTGCTATTTGGAAACAAAAGGCAAAATTCTTATTTTTCAACATGTTTTTTTTTCTGCATAAGTTTTGCTGAGGGCTGAAGACATTATATCTGGACAAGGACTAAGTTTTCAACCAGTAACTTTGGACAGATGACAGACATAAATTTTCACAATTTGTTATGCCTGGAAGTTGCAACTGTTCTTCCTGTGGTGACAGTCACTCCTTAAGTGTACCAGGGCACTTGAAGACATAAAAATTTCTAGGTGAGGAGAGTGTTAAACTGACTGGCTATCAAAACTGGCTCATCTAATCCACCCACTGAAAATTGTTGGCACTGATAAGTCTTCCTAATGAGAAGAAAGGGAAAGGACTCCTGGGACTGGTGCTGGCCTAGTAATCCAGGGAAAGAATTTGGAAGTCAGTAAGAGAACATTAGTGAATGCACATAAAAACTTCCGTGCAAAGGGATGAACTTCAGCTGTGTACAGGAATTATGGGAAGGAAGGGAAGTGCTGAGTCCTTGGGTAATTGAAGCACAGTGGAAGAGGCTGAGCTCCCATGACTGAAGCTATGCAAGCCTGAACATGAACACTGGGAACAAACACCATTTCCTAGAAAATGATACTGAACTTGTTCACTTCATTAACTGGACACTCCAGTTAAGAGTCCACATGTGTGTTTGCTGTGGAAATAAGGAATGTTACCAAAGCTTGGAGTCCCTGTTCATAATTTCAGAACTCTGGGCATATGGGTAAAACATCTTTCTTTGTTTCCAAGGAGTTGGTGCTCTCTATGTTCGCCGCCGACCACGCGTCAGGCTAGAACCCCTGCAGAGTGGGGGCGGCCAGGAGAGAGGACTGCGGTCTGGAACTGTGCCCACCCCTC
Organism: Corvus cornix cornix; assembly: GCF_000738735.6. Classification (NCBI taxonomy): domain Eukaryota; kingdom Metazoa; phylum Chordata; class Aves; order Passeriformes; family Corvidae; genus Corvus; species Corvus cornix. Next base: position 200,993 of record NC_046349.1, on the reverse strand, counting down.
TAGCAGTGGGACTGGGGGCAGCGTGTGACGTGGCACAGCAAGAGATGGAGGTTTGTGCAACAAGATACTTGTCCTGGGTTCCAGAAAATAGTATAACAGCACCATTTAGGTCTTGCATTCCTTACATCTTTTTGCATCCATGTAACTAAATTAAATTTGATTCTCATTTTTAGCATCAATTGAATGTTTTGAGAACTTAAGGGATGTTTTTGGGTAATTGTAAGTTCTTTCTAAAGTTTCTTTTTTCTTGAAGTGGTCTGAATCATAGTTTTCTACAACAAGGCTACAATTGATAGTTTTAGTGAAATACGGCTTTATGTGCTTGTATTCACTTCTGCATTATGCATGTGTATTAACAGCATCTTTGAAATGAATGTTGTGTTTATGTAATGTATATTGAAAAAGTAAGACTTCCCAGTCCGTTATTATATGTATTGGACCTATTAAGTATAACTTCGAGTTTACTGCAACTTTGCAACTAAGAATTTCTTTTCTTTTTCCTAGCTTGGACAGTAAAGTTTACTTGCTAGGTCTGGTGTCTGAGCCTCTGTATGCTTCTACACTGGTTTGTGGGCACCAATGCTTTCCTTACAGCTGGAATGTAAAAATACTTACAGTGACAATGGGATGCATAGGCCAGACATCTGCACCCAAAGGATCAAGCTTCTTCCCAGGAGACAGGCAGAATTCCACCATCTGAGCTGGTGGTTATGGAAGTTGAGGCTAGAGAGTCTGCAGTCTGAATTCTGCACAAGCCTCTGATCTGGATTCTCCTCCTTGCCTGGCAGAGTTATGGCATTTTAAAACCAACTGGTGTTGGAGCTAGCCTGGTTTTCTTTTAACTTTTCCAAGTGTAAACAAGCATGAATTGCATGTGTGCATGTGGCTGGTTCTGTGTGCTGAAGCTGATCCCAGACCTTACTGCTTTCTTGGTATAAGTGACCTCATTTTTCAGTCTAGAACAAGACACTGCATGTGGGCAGTTCCCACTGTGCAGGTTACTTACTGTAAAAGCTGAGTTCATAGTAATTTGCAAGTCTGTGTCTTTCTGTTGTATGGTTAGAGAGCTCCAGGGAAATAAGAGGCACTTGCCATAATAGGTGCCCTTTCTTGGGTAAAATGCATCATCTTCTGCATTGACTAACTTGTCTTTAAACACAGAGAATTCAGTGCTTTTATGAAAGTCAGTTCAGCAGCTTGTGTATGTAGATCTTTCTGATCGGTTTGAAACATTTGTGAAGACTGAGCTAGCTTGGAGCTGAGTGATTATTCTCTTTTAAAACTAAGTGTCTAAAAAGTGTGTAAAGCAGGCAAAGTTTGACAGTTTAAGTTTCAGCTGTGTTCTTTCCCTTAATTCTGCTTGCAGCTGGTGACACAAAGCAGTTTGAGTGAGGTCAGACTGTACACTGTTTATTATTTGTGTCTTTTCTGGTTTCTCTGCTTAGTATGACCATAAGCGAATCTCACAACTGGCAGAACGACTGGTTACAAAAATAATGAGTGAAGTTCCTGATGTGGTGATGAATGGAGACCGAGAGCACCGCTATCCAGGTAACTCAAGCAAAATTCTGAGCCTGTTAGTACTGTCTGGCTCCTTGGTGTTAATGGTTGTGGCTGAATTATGCACTTGAGCACATGATGCAAGTCCTGCCTTGCAGGGGACAACTGAGATTTTAGTTGATGGTTTCTTTTTTCTATTTCATTTATTTGTATGTAGGATGCATCAATTTATCTTTTGCTTATGTGGAAGGGGAGAGTCTTCTGATGGCTCTGAAAGATGTGGCTCTGTCTTCAGGAAGGTAGGTGGAATGTATAGGAAGGATAGCAGTGTATTTTTGAGAGAAAATAGCTTCTGCTAATGAAGGTAAAAGCTAAGGAATAGTCTCCTCTGAATATTTGCATATTCAGTTAATGAGTCAGACTGGCATTGATTACATTCTAAGGTGGTGTTTAAGTGACACATTTCAACTGAAGGTCAAAGTTACTTATCCTGGAAGAAAAAAAAACAAACAAAACCACAAACAAAACCAAACACAAACCAAACAACAAAAAAATCCTAACAAAAAGACCTCCACAAAGCCACAAAAACTAGCCCAGAAATTCCTACCTACTGGCCTTGCAAACTGGTTATTTGAGTAGCCTCAACTTGTACTGGTGACACTTCAATTCTAAAGGCCACCAACATTTGAGCAGCTTCTGTCCTTTGGCAGGTTTTAACTGCAATTAGTGAGGCTAGGCATATATCTGAATTAAGTCAGCTCATAATTCCTGTGTTAAATGCAAAAGCAAGAAAGAAAATGACATGTGCTTTTATGGAGCTCTTCTGACTACAGGAGTGACAAGACAAACTTGATGTTTATGATGAAATGAATGGAGTGTAAGGAGGTTCCCCCCTCTTTCCCTCACCTTTGGGAACAAAGTGGTCAGCATAACCTAATTAGAAACTGGTTGGCACTATGAGCAGGAAGAACAAGTCTCCACATGACTGTCTCTGAAGCCAAACACTTCTGTAATGTGAAGATCTTTTCTGAGTGTCTGCTTTGTGCAGTGCGGAGCTGTTTACAGCTCTCCAGCTGGCACTGCGTGTTGCTACCTGTAAAAACTGAGTCACAGCATGTAACCAGTTCTGTATACTGCTGCAAGGTGGAAGCTCTCTCTACTGACAACTGCAATCATCTTGCTCTGGATCCCTCTGTGCACTGTTTTTCATTTATTTGTTCTGCTGCCAAACAGCAGCTTGTGAAGCCTTTTTTTTTTTTTCCCCTTTTATGTTCCTGGTATGTTACCTTCTCTGGATAGTTTTTGTCTTTGTCTTTTTTTAACTACCTCCTAATCTGCATTCCTGCTGCCTCTATGGGGCATTTTGTTTATTCTTGTGTATTATCTGTATTCTCTCTCCTTTCCTTATGCTCCTAATTTATTACTCTCATTTCTCGCTAATGCCTGCCCCTTGTATTCTTTTTTCTTCGGTAGCAGAAATATCACTTTACTTGCTTGTATTCACTTGTGGTTTCTAGGAGGCTGGGGAAGCTGATACAGGTTGTTGTAAAGAGGTAAGTGACCTGTTCTTTGTTGGAAGAGATTAAACAAAAGTCTGACATTTCCCTGCCTTCTCTTTCCCAGTGCTTGCACATCAGCCTCTCTGGAGCCTTCCTATGTTTTGCGGGCAATCGGAACAGATGAAGACTTGGCTCACTCATCTATAAGGTGTGTGGAGTGGTCTGCCCTAATGCTTTCAAATATTTTTCTTTCCTGATAAAAGTAAGTGGTAGATTTGTTCCACCCCCTCCATATGCATGTTATTCAGTTCCTTAATGATTTTCTTTTGGTTTAGGTTTGGTATTGGTCGTTTCACTACAGAAGAAGAAGTAGATTATACAGTGCAGAAGTGCATACAGCACGTGAAGAGGCTGAGAGAAATGAGGTGAGAACACGTGAGGTTGAACACAAAGACTTCTGAGGTGTTATAATCATGGGAAGAATTGGATTTATTTGGTTGAAAGTAATTTTTTGCTTCAAAAATCTGGTGGTGTTTCTCTATATCAGCAGTGTCCCCCAAGTGGGTAGGGGCCTGATTTTAACATTAGTGACAAATTTCTAAGGAAGCAAATCTGACACCAAACCTTTTCCCAGATCCTGCCTTTGTCAGAGGAAGAATATGAGTAGGGCAAGCACATAGGGCAGTACCTAGGAGGTTTTAAGCCAGAGATGGTATTACTGAGTTAATGTATTGATAACTTGTTTTATTCTGGTGAAACTGAAAGGCTAGTGACTCATCTGGACAGTGAAAATGCAAGGGTTCAGTCCCAGAGACACCAGTGCTTTATGCTGAAAGTGGGAACAGGAAATGAGGTGGAGCACCTGTCCTCTCACCTCTTGTATTTTGGATTGAGGACACAGGTGAGGGCTGATCACCTGAAGCTCACTGACCTCCAGAAGGGCGAGACAGGCAGATAGATATCTCCTAATTCCTTGTGTCATTGATAAAATTGTCTGTTTAATTATTGTTGATGATGTCCTGTGCATTTTAGCTAGGCCTCATTTTTCTTCTTTTCTTTACAGCCCGCTCTGGGAAATGGTGCAGGATGGAATTGACCTCAAAAGCATTAAATGGACTCAGCACTGAGAAAACATTGCTATCTGTGGACTAGATGTGGATTAAAATGCATTTTTCTGTACAGTCTTGAGCAAATTATGCAGCACTTCTGTTTTCTGATGCTTGCAGTTTGAACGGAGAACTACCCTTTCAGACCACAAAATCTAAGAAGCCAAAAATGAAACTAGTCTTTATCGTGGAGAAAGACAGGCTGATGCAACACCCATTGTGTTTCTATTGACACACAGAAATTTATGCTAAAACGTAATTTATTCAGAAATATATTTTCTAATGAGAAAATGAAATCAGCATGTTACTCTCAGGCCAGTGAATCCTGGCAAGAGGTTGCTTCTCAGTGTAACTCATCCCAAGTCACTGCTGTGTTTGCACCACAGACCTGTTGCACATTTGTTCTGTTTGAGGTGGGTATCCTGCAACATTAGCTGGGTTTTGCCTCTCAAATGCCTTGTACTGCAAGAAATTCTCAGATAGGAGGACACTTGGATCTCTAGAGGAAAGAGATGCCTCAGTGTGGCTATGTGCCTTCACAGATAAGTTGTACAATTTTTTTCTGAAGTTGAGTATTTTGGGCTCATTTTCCTTGGTTTTTTTGTGTGTGCATCTTTTGTGTGTGTGTGTGTGTGTGCATTAATCCAAAAGATTCTTCTGTGTTCCAGAGTTTATGATACAATCATGATGCACTTTGCTGTCCCCTCCATTGGGTTTTTTCCATGCAATTTTTTCTCAGTGAGGAAAGAAAACTTGAATGACTGGGGGAGGGGATATGCAGAATATGTCAGCTTTGGAGGCAGCGCCAGTTTTGTGGGAGCATGAGTAGTAGAGGTGGTGGGGAGAGCAGATACAGTGCAACGTCTTAAGGCAGTCTGGGTTTTGGGTTCTTTTTTTTTTTCTTGTCTTTTTTTTCTCCCCTTGTCATGGGATCTTTGCTGTTACTTGGTTTGTCTGTGGGCCCTTGGTTTCTGTCACTGCAGGGAGTCTGCCCAGCTCTGCCTGTGTATTTTGTCTGGAGATAAGAACACCTGGCACTGAAGTTTTCTTTGTTTCACAGACTGCGCTGTCTGACAAGAGATTCGCATGGGAATCCTTTCCCTGAACCTGCTGGGGGAAGTATCTGTTAAAAAGATTTTGATGAGATTAATTCGTATCAGTGTTTCTCCTTTCTTACCTTTGGTGATCTTTCGAGTAAGAAACCGAACCCTGTATGGCAAAGTGCCTTTTTTCAGTGCGTAAACAAAGAGTTCTCAAATTAGTTGTGTTGATTGGTGGATGCTGTGTTAGCTGCTGAATTTGATATACGCCATAGACAGTATGTACACCTTCAGTTTGGGATGGAATCTACCTCGAGGATCAACCATGTTGTGTAAAAGCCGAAGCTGAATCTCACAAGATGGATTGTTTTACAGAAGCTTGTGCATTTTTTATTATTAAGGACAGATGTAGTTGTTTGTAATGCAAAGCTAATCCTTGGTTGTTCTATTTGAAATGACTAGCTTTAGCAGTTTTAATATTGTAGTGCTGGCACCTTATATTTCATCACAACATGTTTAAAACTACCATATGCATAAATATGTTTTAGCGGTGTTGTATGTACTCTTTTTTCATCCTTGGGCCATATATATTTTCTGGATTAACATGCTTTCTCAGCATGTTTTAGAAATACATGTTCATGAATTGTTCTTTGTGTTTTGAGAATGATAAAAAATTACAGATAAGAATTAAACATGGCTACTGTCAGTCTTTTCAGATCCACCTTTCTGGGTGAACCATGCAGGACAATCAGTAAGTTGCTGAATTGCAGCTTTCATTAGGCAACAGAGAAGGATAAACTTTTCTGCAAACACTGTTAGAAGTTTGCTGTCACTGAGTTGACATTTGACTTTTGAAGAGTCATTCTTCTCAAACTCAATGCCTGATCTCAGCTAATTTTTTTTTTTTTAACTCAAATAGCTTAAAATGTGGTTATTTTGAAAAAAAGGGAGCCCCACATCTTGAAGATTCTGACCACCTCTTATGTGATAAGATTTAAAATAAAAATTCTACATGTAAAGGTTAGGGAAACTCATTCATATTAGTAACAAATATTTATTTGAAATGTTTATAGGACAAGATGAGGAAAAATGTATAGTGGAGATACTTTCCCCCATGACAGAAAGAAGTAATGCCAAGGATGAACACCTAGCTGTACCGCACTGAATGCAGTAAAGCCATTGAGGGAGGGGAGCTTCAGTCTATCCCACTCTTACCAGCTGGATGCCAACGTATGGTGGTGCATCATCAGGCTGCACCGTGATCTGAAAAATGCTCAAGGCTGATGCCTTCAAGTGGCTACCTGAAAACAGAGGCTAGACAAAAATAAGAGAATAAAAGTAGGTATTTATTTGAAGGGCCTTCAAAGGTACACCCTGGGCAGTCCAAAGGCTACACCCAAGACGGACACTGGGTCACGAGTTCTTCACACTTTTATAAGTTTGGTCCATTTGCATATCAGGGTTAATTCTCCAATTATAATTGCAGTTAATGATGTAATTACCCCAATTTGCCCCTACTCTTCTCAGGCTTTAGTTTACACATTTTGGGGCCTGGAACAATCAAGGTGTCCTTGGAGAGCAAACCTAGAGAGGGTTTGTTATGTCTGACCAGCATGAGAGGACAGCAGCTAACAGGCCACACAAAACTTCAGAGTTACACACTAGGCAGTACAGGATTTGAAAAATATAAAAGTTAAGACCTAAGGCATCAGGCCTTGGCCTTGATGAACAGCACTTGGGCTCAGCTCCTCTTGAGCTTATCAGAAACATTGCTCCAGGAACTGGTGCTGTCCAATGAGCTCCTGAATTTTTTTTTAACAGCCTTGAAAACTTTTCCTGACCGGCATAATATTCTTGTTCTCCCACTTTCAAAGAGTTTCCAACCCAAAGTGGGGCCAGGATGAAACATTGTTGTGACTAAAGCCCATCTTTTGTGGTCCTATAAACAGTGGCCCTGAGGGAGACCCTTGGGGCTCTCCTGGGCTGCAGCGACCTCCCTGTACTGGGGCCTCTCCAAGCCGGGAACTCTCCCGTTTGCTGCACTGGGAGAATCCCCGAAAGACGGGTCCTGGGATGATCCCGCACTCTTTGAAGCCACGCCCTTCACTCAGTGAATAATGCAAAAGGCATCTGAAGCGAGTATTTCAGTTAGAACCGTGCACGTGCCTGCAGGCCTGTGATCCTCCTAGCAACAGGGAGAGCTGCTGGGATGGCTCTTGTGACTGAAGAGTTGGATGCAGGCAGGGGAGAAGAGAGGCAGTGTTACTCTCTATGTCAATGGCTAGCAGGAGTGCATGGCGCTCCACCTGGGGATGAATGAGGAACTGCCTAAGAATTTAGGTGTCAGGATTAAATGGAGGGCAGGGACAGGTGTCATCACAGTGGGGGTCTGCTACAGGCCACCTGACCGGGAAGATGAGCCAATGAGGGCCATCACAGGCAAATAGGAACGGCCTCATGTTTACAAGCTCTAGTTTTCTTGGGGGAATTCAATCACCCTGACATCTGCTGGGGGGAAAACCCAGCAGGGCACAGGCAATCCCGGAGGTTCTTGGAATACACTGATGTCAACTTCTTTCTCCAAGTATAGAGGAGACAATGAGAAGAGGTGCTATGCCACCTTATTCTCACCAACAAGGACAAGCCAGTGGGGAATGTGAAGCTCAAGGGCAGCCTGGGCTGCACTGACCATGAAATGGTGGAGTTTTAGATCCTTGGGGCAATGACAAGGGTGAGAAGCAAGCTCACTGTGCTGGACTTCAGGAGAGCAGACTTCGGACTCATCAGGGATCTGCTTGATATAGTCCTATGGGATAATGCCCTGGAGGGAAGAGGAGCCCAAGAAAGCTGGTTGATATTCAAGGATCAGCTTTTCTGAACTCAGAAGCAATGCATCCCAACAAAGTCAGGCAGAAACACCAGGAGGCCTGTATGGAACTGACAGAGGAAGTGGCTAAGTGCAATTAATCAATTTGAGAAGTCGTGGCAGTCTGGTGAAGTTTTCATTGACTGGAAAATATCCCCGATTTTTAAAAAGGGAAATATGGAAGCCTTTGGGAACTACACCTGCCTCACTGACTGGCTGGAGATTCTCCCTCTGCTGTGAGATCAGTCATGGGCCAGTTTCCAGTCAAATTGTTTCTGCTAACATGTGTGCTCTGTGCTTTGAAATGGTGCAGTTTCCCAACTGAGTCTCAGGCCAGCTGAGTCCCAAAAAGCTGGCCTGAGACCTCTTCTCTACTACTGACAGCTTTGATGAAATTTCAGGCTGGTGCTTAAGGTCCTGCACTGGAAGGAAGGAAGAAAATGCCAGTTTTTAAAATGGGCAATATGAGTGGCTGAGAGAAATGATCCCTCTGACAGCTGATGCTCCTCTGATCTGTCCAAATCAGAGTCACAAAAAAAGGTAGGTCCAAGATGTAAGAGCAAAGCTCATACTAATGAACAATCAGATCGGGCTTGTGCTGAGTAGGCATAGTAAAACCAACAAAGTGTTTGATTCTAAGAGTAACTACACAGGACCATTAAATCACGTCGTATCTGACTGACAGGTTTTAAGCAGAGATTGGGATGAGGAATGAAGAGAGTATTTCTGGGAGGCTCTGTGAGGATTATTTCTGTTGAACAGTTTTCTAAATGATCTGGAAACAATTAAGATTTGTGGTTGACATGTAGTTATTGGAAAGGAAAATACAAAGTAGTATGAATCATTTAGCAAACTGAGTTCATTCATCCAAACCACAGATGAAGGAATAAGATCAGAGGCTGTATTTATGGAATGGTACCTTTAGGGTCTGGAGAAGCAAAGAACCTTGGATTTGGGGTAATGCTTCCAGACTAATAGTGCAGCAAAAGTATATTGCAAGGAGGAAAACATATTTATTTCAAATGTGGAATTGGCACAGTGGATGTGGGTTACCTCAAGCTTTACTTTAAAATGTCCTGTGTAAATTTTCTTCCCCTAGTTGCATACCTAACACCTTTTTTCAGTTTTGGTTTAGGTAAAGGAGACACATAAATTAGTGTGCTCCCAATGCTTTCCTAGTATCTAATAAAGGCAAATCCCATTCCTTCCTAAAGCTGTTTTTCTCTGCCTGCCTTCCCCCACATGCATGTTACAGGGAAAACACTGGACACAGTTACATGATCCCTTGTCCTTTAACCCTCTGTCTATCTATGTTTTGCTTTCCATAGATACTTTCCTGCTGCTGTTGATAACTAACTGCATTATGCTGCTGACTTGTCTTTGGTACCCTTGGTCCCTTGGCATGCTCCTAATGCTACTAATACTAGTACTAATAGTAGTCCAGGATTTTGTTCCCTTTCATCCACTCTACAAGCAATCTGCTTCTTGGTCTTGAGTGAACTAGACATTCTTTTCCCAGGAAAATTTGGGTATGGCTGAGAAGGCAGTTGGAGACTTGGTGTAGTATGTCATGGGGATCTGTTCTAGACTTTGCTCCAAGCTGAAGCAAAGACCAGAACACTGCAGATGCAAGGACATGTGCTGGTTTGCAGAAGCTGTCCAGGACACTGGGATTTCCTCTTTAGAGTGCCTTCATGGAGTCTATACAGACACAGTCTAGAGGCCCACTGAGGATTATGGAGCTTGGTCCTGGTTTTTTTTTTTGATGGTCTACACAGTAAGCCTCACAAGTCTCTTCACCGTACTTTATTTGAGCAACAAAAAGTAACGTGGTGACTCATCAAATTGCACAAAAGCTGAAAAGTCTTATTTTTCCTCTGACCTGGGGTGTTCCAGCACTGTCCTTTTGTTATCCTACACTGTCTCCCCACTGCAGGGTGGTTGGTGCAGCTTGGGAAGTGCTATGGTGTCAAAGAGTGAATCCCTGGGCTACAGATGCTCCTGCTACGCCTTGCATGACTTAGGCAACCAGCTCTCCAGGGAAGCTGGCAAGCCTGGCTATTGATGCCTCTGGTGACTTCAATCACCTACTTTTCTGGCTGTGTCGGGGTGCATGGTGACAGCCAACTCTGCCTATTGTCACTAGTGCTATAGAAAGGTGAATTACTGGATACTGCCCACAGCAATCAAAAAGAGGTGTGTAACTAGATGGCACACCTGCCAAGAGAAAAAGGAGATATTAGCTTGGCAGAACTGGTATTTTCAGGCCATCTATTATCATAAATACCAAACAGAATACAAAACCTGAAAAACTGAGGTTAATAGGGAGAAGATGAGCAAGCATGGGCTGTTGACTGGGATGGGATGAGAGTAGTAAAGTAGAATTTGGGAGTAGAAAGAGGGGCTATACAGGAAAACAAATGAGGGAGTGGAGATTATTATGCTGCTGTATGGTATAATGTATCTGGATCATTCTGCCTCAGGAGAGTACAACCATGAGAGTTTGTTGGTTTTCACCCCTTAACAGAAACCGGGGTCAAAGTTAACTGAATTGTTGAACTCCAAAATTTGCTGCAGAATTGTTTGCAAAGGGAGGCAATGATTTATTTTTATCCGTTTCTTGCAGAGGACTACACCGAATTTTTTCCATTGGAAATGGCTAGTGCTACTGTGCCTGTGTCTGCTGAAGCGCAGTGATGGAGAACCCAGAGGGGTCTGGGGATCTCTCAGCTCAGGGCACTGCCTGGTTATCGGTGCTGTCTTCAGTCAAGCCAAGGACAAACATAGCACGGGGCATCGGCCCCCGGGAATCTTTCATTTTAGTTCTGCAACCTGGTCGTAAGTCAAGAAGTTAGAAACAGCCGCTCTCAGGGTTCTTTTCTTCGTGCGAAAGCCAATGCTCCCCTCCAGCGCCGTCCCCTCAGCAGCAGCGCCCAGCGGCGCGCGCAGCTCCCCGCACGCCGCGGGACGGCCCCAGGGCCCCGCCCCCCCGCCCGGCGCACGCGTCGTCCGCCCGCGCGCGACGCCGCCCCCCTCGTGCCGCCCCGCCGGCCAGCGCACCGCCCGGCCCCGCCCCCCCGGCGGCGCCGCATCGCGGCGGCCATTTTGTGCGGCTGCGGTCGGTGCGCGGGGCTCGGCGCGCCGCGGGCCCGGGCGGGGCGGCTCCGTTCTAACCCTTTTTCCCGTACAGATCCCTCGGTAAGAGCGCGGCGGCGCCCGGGCAGGCCGGGTCGCCTGCCCAGCCCCGCGCTGCGGGCCCGCGGCGCGGCGGGGAGACGCGGGGAGGGAGGCCGGGCGGGCGCGTCCCCGCGCACAAAGGGCCGGGCCGGGCCGGGCCGGGCGGCGCCTCCCGCCTGCGGCCCCGGGGCGCCGAGCGGGGCCGCTCCCGCCTCGCTGAGGCCCGCGGCTCGGGTCGGTCCCGGCCGCTCCCCCGTCCCTGGCTCCCTCTCGCCGCCCGCGCGCGGCGACCTGCGGAGCTGCGCGGGCAGGTGAGTCTGTGCGGGCCGAGCGCAGGCGCCGCGGGCCCGTCCGGCGGGGGCGGCCGAGTGACCTTGCGGCGGCACCGGGGCCCGAGCCGGGTCCGAGCCGGGGCACGGGCCGCATGGCGGGGCCTGTGTCGGGGCCCGAGCCGGGGATTTGACGCGTCCGGAGCGGCGCCCACGGGCCGGATGCGGCGGGCAGCTGCGCGGTCCCGTTTTGGCGCGGGACCCCGGCGGGTCTGGTCCCGGCTGCTCGAAGGGACCGGCTGCGCCTTGCCCGGCCCTGGGGGACGAAGCGAGGCAAACACTCCGCACTTTGCGGGGAGGAAGGTCCCCGGTGTCTGCGGCGCTACCACCGCTCGTCGGGGGTACCCTATAAAGACCAGCAAAGTTGCTGTTCAGTAAAGTAACTCTTTCTTCTACTAGTAAAAAAAAGAAACCAAGCAGCAACAAAATACCACTCACCCCTTCTCCCCCATCTCCCCCCCCCCCCATCCAGATCTATAAACGAGAAAAAAACAACTTAAAGCCACTCTTCCCACAAAAAAACCGAATCAGCGTTCAAATGGGTCCCGGAAATACAGAGTGTGAGTTTTCTTTCGAAAAAACTTCATGGCTCTGGTTTTAATCACACTTAACCTGTTATTCTTAGTGGTTTGCTTCCCCACCTTGATCTACTGGCGTTAGGCAGGCACATCGGCCGGTTTTTTCCTTGGTGGATTCCTCTGGTTTAATCGGTTGTGTGCCCAGTGGATGCTGGGTCTTCCTGTACAGCTGACAGGGTGTTGCGGAGTTTCTCCGGAGAACTCCCAGAGGTGTGGTGTCAGCGTTATGTGGGAACACCTGTGCTCTGGCCGGTGCTTGTCTAGTTAATGTGCTCTTGCGTGTTCCGTTGATTGGAAAGGATATTTTTACCTACACAGGGCATGGATGGTTTTCTTTGAAGTTGAGAGATCTGAGACTTGAAATGAAAAGTAGATGGTGTTTGGTGGAGAAGTTAAACACAGCAGAGTGGAGTTTGCACCTTTTCTGAATGCTGCCTGGTTTTGTTTATGTTGTCTTAGTCCACTGCAAATCTTCAGCTTGTTTTCAGTGTTGTGAAGAGGAATGTATGCAACACCGTGGTTGCTATACTGGAAATCCATCTAATGATTTGGGGTTTTCTTCTAAATGGGAGGTTCCTTGTGCATGAAAGATTTATCTGCTGCTTGAAGCAGGTGTGTTTTTGCATGAAACCGTTTTTCAGGTGATTACATTTCTTTCTTTCTTCGTAAACTGCTGCTTGACACTGCTATACATGGAAGTATATAGTTGAGTCCTTCTAATATAGGATTGCATGTTTCTCTTAAAGGTCTAATAAACAAAAGTCTTACTTTTCTAAATGCGTTTGCCATTTTAATATAAGTCTGTATAGTGTAGTTGTATCTTTCTCACTTGTAAGTCTGCCACTAATGTCCTGGAAGATATGCAAATATCTATGTTTGTTTTAGTTCCCTCTGTTAGGGAGTTTGTGAAGGGTTTGTTAGTACTTCTTGCTCTAAGTTTGCTTTGGTAATGATGCTTGTAACTGAAACCAGCTTGTTGGGGGTTGTGTGAGGAGGAGGCAGTTATCTGTTCTTAGTGAGATTCATTCCTCAATGGCTTTCCAAAGAGTCACAGTTTTAGTGTGAGGTGGTCTGCCAAGTAATGAAGGGAGCAAAGGTTTTCCACCCCATCTTTGAATACAAAATACGTGTTGCCACTTAAAATGCTTGGGTTTTTTATTGAGTTGTAATCCTGGGAAGAAAATTTTTATAAAGGGATGAAAAAAACGGGCATTTGATGAGGATTTTGGGTAATGAAATGGCAGATCACAAATGAAAATAGAGTGTCTTATGCAAGTTCTTGCTATGGGCTCTGTGGAGTTGACTGCCCTGGACATGCCTGTGAAATGTCATTTAGTGTCGCCAGCTAGTGTGACTCTTGAAGAATTCTTCACCTGCAGCTCTAGGGCGGTTTTCTGAGGTATGGCTTACTTAAGTTGCTTTGTTTGAGTAAGTAGATGCACAGTTGGAAGAAGGAATATCATTATTGATGGAGCAAGGGTTTGGTAAAATTCAGGGCTTTCAAGTATTATCTCTTGTTCTTTGCCTTTGAAAGAGAGATTTGTTCACCTGTTGGTGATGGGAAAATTTGAAAGACTCTTTAAATGTTTTCTGGCTTTCTGTATATTCTTTGTGGAAGGCATATTTATGTCTTGAAACCATACAAAAGCTCTACAATGCAATTGCCAGCAAGTCATATAGAGATAACGTATAGAAAACGCACCCTTATGATTCTTGTATGATGCAGTGCCTTGTGGTGGTTGCAGGTTTGAAATTCTATGTATACAGTTCTTTGTGAACTGTTACTGCTGTTGTGTTGCCTGCATTGATTTTTGCCTCCATTTATTCTTTATTGCAGTCTAAAAGTTGGTTTTAATTGGTTGCCCACAGGATTGGCTTGGCTTCTGCTACTTGTTAAGAAAAAAAACATCTGTCTTTGCAGGTAAGAGCTTTTGAATTGAAGACTTCTTTATATGCGTATTGAGTATATCCTAAGAAACACTTGAAGTTTTTGGAATCTGTGAATTTGTGTCAAAAGACTTGGGTCAATTAATCTGTAGCTTGTCTACTCACCACTGGTGATGGTGGTTTTGGCAATGTTTTTCTTGTAAACAGAATTTTCTGCCAAACTAATGTTTTGTTGTTTCATCAGCATGTGGTAGTCTGGAACACTCTCCCAGTTATTTTGCACTGTTGGAAAATGCAGTTACTTTGCTGCAGGCCACAGGTCTGAGTGTTTGTAACCGTTGGAGTGTAGAAGTGTACATCAATTGGTTGTAATTAGGTTTTGCTGCACTTAAAGCAATCAGATAGTTTCAAATTGGCTCAAAGATAACTATAATGGGTTGATTTTAGCCTTAAAAAAGACAGAACTGTTTGCAAAAAACCTATTAGTTTGCAATTTTAACTTTTGCGAGACAGTCTTGTACTTAAAATTCCTACTCCGATACCAGTGTTTCTGCAGTTCTTAGTCTTCACTCAAGAATTCCCAAATATGTTTGTGTGTTTGTGTATCATGTGGGTACTGTACTTTAATACTCCCCAGGGGCTAGGTTGAATCTTCTGAACTTTCCTATTGCAAAATCCATACATCTTAAAAAGCTGGCTTAGTGTGTTTATGAATTTATATATATGACCCAAATTATTCTTATTTTACTGACTAGCATATTGATGAGAAAAGTAGTATTGTCCTCTTTTACACCTTTTTATTTCAGTGTAACGTCAACACTTTTAAAGATACTACTGTCAAGACATGTTAAGTTTCATCAAATGAGTTGAATCAGGTTGAATCAGCAGCCTGTTAATCTCCGGCTTTGATCGTGACTTGCTATAATGGGGATTGGTTGTCCATAGCACGCCCCTAGAATGTTGTCCTTCCACTAATATACCAAACACACAAAAAATGACAAGAAAACCCACTTCGGCCTTGAAGTACCTTTTTGTACCAGGAGAAAAGCAGGCAGCCTGAGAACATGTCTGACAGCCCAACAAAAAGCCTTCAGTGCCTGCTGAACTGGTGTGCAGCCTGTTTTGTGTCTGAAGTTAATGTTGCCTCTGCGTGTGTTCGTCTTTGCAAGTGAACAGTGAAATATTTGAGCAGGCTTTGCATTTTCATTACTTGGAAAATTTGAGCAAGTGGGTTATTGTCTCCTAAGCGCATTTTGGAAAAAATGTGGTTTGTGAGCATTTAGAAATTTGAAATTTGGCCCTTTTGGTCCTTGAGATTTTTCTTTAAATCACAGAAGCGACACTACTACTTTGTCTAAGCACTGAAATTCTGGAAAAATGAAGCAGCTGTGTTACGTGTTGAGAAAATATTCCGTTGTCAAAAATATTTGATTAGTCAAGTTCTTAAAATTCTTTTTATTTGGACCATGTTACTGTCAGCTCTTGCTTAATATTAAGCAAGCATTTGCTTAATATTCTGTGTGGAATTAACTACACTGAAGTCATTGCAGATAGTTTTTCTAGTGACTATATGCCTAAGCAGCTCTTTGGATTTTTTTTGTCAACAGTGATTTAGTGGATCTGAATAGAGTACTTAGTAACGAGACTTCAAGGACTCCTTTAGCATTTGTTATGAAGTTCTGAATTTAATGCAAAATGGAAAGACTGGCATTATCCCAAAAGTTGTGTAAATGTTCAAATGCTTGAACTCTTTTGTGACTTCATCTCTTGATTTGTCTTCTGGGCTGGATTCATGAAATAGTTTATAAATGCAGTTATCTAGCAGGTGTCAGTTCTGCTAAAGAATGTAAGGTGTTCCAAACCAGCAGACCTCGGTACAAACACCTTCCCAAGTTGCCTTCGTTCAACCAATGGCCATATCAGATTGTCATCCCTTTTGTATTAAGGAAATAGCTAGAAGTGGTGTCCCATTTAACATGAGAAACTTTAAATGTCTTTAACTTTTGACACATAAAAATTTCTGAAACTTTATATGTATAGTAGGTAGTAGAAGAAATCTAAACCTCCTGGCAAGATTTGCTTTTAGTAGTATTCCAGTTTTGAAAGTGTAGGTGCAAAGCCCAGGGATGCTTTTATACTGCTTTCTTGCCTCAGGATCATCTAATTCAAAAGCAATCCTGTAGCACAACATAGTAAACCTTGGGTTTACAATATTTTTTAATATAGCTTCTTTAAAGGAGGCAGAATTTTCATTTTAACTTTAATTTCAGAGATTGTCATCAATGCTAGACAAATTTAAAACAAAACTACAGAATAGTTGTAAAACACTGCTTTTTAAAACAGTGCAAAAAGTCTAAGATACGTTTTTATATATTTAGATAGCATAGGTAGTCCTTACTTTGACCTGTTGTGGATTTTTTTTTCTCATGGGCAGATTATTTTGTTGTTGGAAAATGATTGGGCAATGAATTTTATTTTCAGTTTAAATATAATTCCACTGTAAGAGCTAAAGGCAAGGATATGCTTCTGTTACCTCACCATGGAGATGGGAAAGTTGCTTTCAAAAAAAGTTATCCCCAAAGCTTAGTATATATTCGCCTTTCTGTTGCTGTCTTCCCTTGGTGGAATAGGGGTTTTCTTAGTGGTGTTTTTTTTTAAGTCTTCTTATGTTTGTATTGCAAGTTCTAGTCTCTTTTTCAGGATGGTGCAGTAAGGAATCCGATAATCATTCACAGCGACTAGAGCAGCAGGGTTGACTTGGTGTGGATGGGCTTGTTTGCAGTTTCCTTGAGGGAGAAAGGTCCTCCACCCTTTTCTGGTGCCGACTAGTTGTGGGGCAATGCCCTGTAATACCCCAGGATGTTGCTTGAGTTCATTAGTATGTTGAAGGGTTTAGCTCTGGTGTACTGGTCAATAGAACAAAATACTTCAGGACTCATTTTAGGAATCTGAAGTTCCATCATGCAAACAAAAGAATTGTTGCTTCTTCACCCTGTAGAAGAATTGTTCCTCTTGTTTCATTAAGTGCTGAATTCAGCCTTACCTGGTTAAATTGTGGTTTTACCTTGTCATTCAAGGCTTGTCTTCTCTAAAGTGTTTGGATGACCTGGACAAGCAGATGGAGCCAACTTACATATTTGACTGTATGCTGGGATATAGCTGAGTTGTTGAGAGATAGTTATTGATTGTAGTTGGTCAGGTCTTCGGTAATGGCCAGGAGTCTTCGATGCATGGCTTTGTGGTGTTGCATTGGGGTGTCTGGTTGGACTTGATCTTTAAGGTCTTTTCCAGCCTAAACAGTTCTGTGGTTCTGTGATCTGGTTCATCCTTGATTTCAAATGCTGAGTTAGCACTATTTGTATGTGACTTATGGGAGCCTTGGAGATCTTCCATACAGGTACTGAACTGACTTGTACTTAGGAAGTCAAGAAGTTTCAGAGATGAAGTGGTTCAGGTGAAGCATGTTGCTGTGGCTGATGGTTTAGGACGAGAGACTGGCTTCTGAACTGTTGAATTGTGCTAATATTATTAATATGATGCTTTCAGCCTTTGCTGAAGGTTTGAGTAAGTGATGAGTATCTAGTTTCCCCTTTGTCTCCAACTTCTGATATGACCTTAGACTTCTGAGGTCACAAGGTAACTGTCTAGATCCAGCTGTTCAGAATTACCTTAAGCATCTGCTAATGTCAGCTGCGGAGGTAAAATTCATTTACTTGTGTCTGAGACAGAAGGTGTCATGCTAGACAGAATATCTGCAACTATTAAAAAATATCTTGTTTTTGAAAATTGTAAGGGTCATATATCTAGCTAGATATGCATAGATGTTAATTTAATTTAGGTGAGGTTTCTATTGTCACAAAATTCTGGGGCTAGTTTATAATAGAAAGATTCAGGTCACCTGGACCTTTTGACTTTGCTAGGAGAAAAACATCAGGTCAGTATAATACAGATGCTTCTTGTCAGGATGTCTTGTGAGTCTCACAGTTGCTAGTTGTCCATAATGGGTTTTTGTTCATAACTCAACCCACTGTTACATTTCTAGTTGTCTTCACCTGGCAGGAAGTAAAAATCCTTCCCCAAAGGAAAGGGAACTGTTTTTTTCCCATAGCTGTGCAGAATTTTTCAGTCACATTGTCATGTACAGTGGGTACCATATCAGCGTATAGTACATTAATTTTGTTTTGCATGGCTAAAATACTCCTTTTGCTTACATTCCATTAAATTTTGAACTACTGATGTAATAGTTCTGATTTTTGATGTTCCTTTGTTTGTTTTTTTTTTTAACTGACACTTGTGGGTCTTAGCATAACAGCTATTTTGGAATTTTTAGTGCAAAATGTATACTGATTGTGTTGGTAAATGTTTAATACTTCAGTCTGTATGAAGTAAACAAACATTAATAAGGAACTTGGAATATAAACATGCTTAATCTTTGCAAGATGTTATTAGGTGTATATATAAACAAATATAGTAGATGGTGTCTGTAGGTAATTGCATGGTGTCACGAACAGTAGTCTGACATAGCCGTTGCCTTTTCTCATCTGCAGGTGTGTGTTGTTTCAGCGCAGCATGGCTGTGGTCATCCGCTTGCAAGGTCTCCCGATTGTGGCGGGGACCATGGACATTCGCCACTTCTTCTCTGGATTGACCATTCCTGATGGGGGCGTGCATATTGTAGGGGGTGAACTGGGTGAGGCTTTCATCGTTTTTGCCACTGATGAAGATGCAAGGCTTGGTATGATGCGCACAGGTGGTACAATTAAAGGGTCAAAAGTAACGTTGTTGCTGAGCAGTAAAACTGAAATGCAGAACATGATAGAACTCAGTCGTAGGCGTTTTGAAACTGCCAATCTAGATATGCCACCAGCAAATGCTAGCAGGTCGGGACCACCACCTAGTTCTGGAATGAGTGGAAGGGTTAACTTACCTACTACTGTACCTAACTTTAATAATCCTTCTCCTAGTGTAGTAACTGCTTCTACTACAGTGCATGAAAGCAATAAAAACATATCCACATTTTCTACTGCCAGTATGGGGACTGCACCTCCAAATCTTGGGAGTACCTTTGGTAGTCCAACATTTAGCTCAACTATACCTAGCACAGCATCCCCAATGAACACAGTACCTCCTCCACCAATCCCTCCTATCCCAGCTATGCCATCTTTGCCACCAATGCCTTCTATTCCCCCTATACCTGTTCCACCTCCTGTACCCACACTGCCTCCTGTTCCTCCAGTTCCTCCAATACCCCCTGTGCCCCCTGTACCTCCAATGACGCCTCTGCCTCCCATATCAGGAATGCCTCCTATGAATCCTCCACCTGTAGCACCCTTACCCACTGGAATGAATGGGTCTGGAGCAGCAGTGAATATGAACAGCGGCTTGAATCCATTGTTTATTGGTCCCATGAATCCTGTAAATACTATCCAGATGAATTCTCAAGGTAGTGTCAAGCCAATTCCAATCAATCCAGATGATTTGTATGTCAGCGTTCATGGAATGCCCTTTACTGCAACAGAATCTGATGTGAAAGACTTTTTCCTTGGGCTCCGTGTGGATGCAATCCATATGCTGAAGGATCATGTAGGTCGAAATAATGGAAATGGACTAGTTAAGTTTTTTTCTCCTCAAGATACATTTGAAGCACTGAAGCGAAACAGAATGCTGATGATTCAGCGCTATGTGGAAGTTAGTCCTGCAACAGAGAGACAGTGGGTAGCTGCTGGAGGCCACATAACTTTCAAGCAAACCATGGGTCCCTCTGGGCAGGCACATCCTCCTCCCCAGGCTCATCCTAGGTCCAAATCTCCCAGTGGACAGAAAAGGTCGCGGTCGAGGTCTCCCCATGAGCACGGTTTTTGTGTTTATTTGAAAGGTCTTCCCTTTGAATCAGAGAACAAACATGTGATAGATTTTTTTAAAAAGCTGGATATAGTTGAGGACAGCATTTATATAGCTTATGGACCTAATGGGAAGGCAATTGGAGAGGGGTTTGTTGAGTTCAGGAATGAAGCTGATTATAAAGCAGCTTTGTGTCATCATAAGCAGTACATAGGGAATCGCTTCATTCAGGTTCATCCAATTACTAAAAAGGCAATGTTAGAAAAGATAGATATGATTCGTAAACGATTGCAGAACTTCAGTTACGACCAGAGAGAAATCCTGCTGAATGCTGAGGGAGAACCAGGCTTGCCAAAATTGTGTGCACATATATCTAATATTCCATACAATATAACAAAAATGGAAATACTTCAGTTTCTAGAGGGACTGGCAGTAGAAGAAAACTCTGTACAAATTCTTGTTGATAATAATGGGCAAGGTTTAGGACAAGCACTGGTTCAGTTTAAAGCTGAAGATGATGCTCGTAAGGCAGAGCGTTTGCACCGTAAAAAACTGAATGGAAGAGATGTTAATTTGCGTTTGATAACTGTAGAAGAAATGAGAGATATTGAGAGAAACCCACCATCTCAAGGGAAAAAGATCCTAAAAATACCGATCCAGGGAAATGCGTCTGTGCCAGGAGCACAGGGCCTTGGTGGGGATGAGCATGCCTTCTTGGGGGGAAATGCTAAAGAAGCAAACAATGGTCCTCCATTCAATTTCCCTGGTAACTTCAGCGGGTCTGGCACATTTGGTCCCCCTTTACCACCACCTGGAATAGGTGGCTTTCCTGATTCTAGACCAGGAATACCCACAGTTGCAGCTAGTGGTTTACCTGGTGCAAGTATTGAGGTACCAGGTTTTGCAGGTGGTCCTGCTAATTTGAGTGG
The DNA here is from genome assembly GCF_000738735.6 of Corvus cornix cornix. Lineage (NCBI taxonomy): Eukaryota > Metazoa > Chordata > Aves > Passeriformes > Corvidae > Corvus > Corvus cornix. The sequence goes on along the minus strand of NC_046349.1, from coordinate 180,241 downwards.
ACCAGCAGGTTTTGCAGGGGGTCCTCAGACGTTTGGTAATGGTCCTGGCAATTTAAGTGGGCCCCCTGCCTTTGGTGCTGGTCCTCCAGCAATTGCTAGTGGTCTTGGACATTTAAGTGGACCTCCAGGGTTTGGACCCGGACCAGGAAACATACATATTGGTGGACCCCCAGGTTTTGGAACAGGGTCTGGGAAGCCAGGGCCAACTGTCATTAAAGTGCAAAATATGCCCTTTACTGTTTCGGTGGATGAAATTTTGGATTTCTTTTATGGTTACCAAGTGATCCCTGGTTCAGTGTGCTTAAAATACAATGAAAAAGGCATGCCCACTGGAGAAGCAATGGTTGCATTTGAGTCTCGTGAGGAAGCTATGGCAGCTGTTGTTGATTTAAATGACAGGCCTATAGGCTCCAGGAAAGTAAAACTTGTTTTAGGGTAGCTGTTCATCTGAGGTAGTTGTAGAATAGATATTCATAGTGCTGTGATAAATGCATCTGGATTGGTTTTTATAGTATTTCCAGGATAGAACCTGTGGATTGTTTAAATTGTAAAACAGATTGGTTTTGATAAGACAGAGCACTGCGTTAGCCATTACATGAGAAACACTGCAAGGAGAGAGGTGCGGTGGAGTTTCCTCGTACAAATATGCAGAGAAGCTGGACAGATTGTTACTCGTCATAAAAGTTTGGTAAACTCTTCTGGACACGGTGCTTATCGAGAAACTGAGATTGGTTTGACATAGTTTCGGATAAGGGAAATAGATGAAGTCAGTGAAGCTCTTCAGTGGTATTCTTGTAAGCCATTGTAAAATAGATAGCTATTTTTAGATTTGGTTAAAAGCTGGCTGAATTTGCTTTGTTCACAGGTCAAAGCTTTGTTTGAAGTCCTGATTTTATTCTGCAACTGAATGAATTCTCAGTGTACACAGATCAATTGTTTTGTGTATGTATCTTTACTTTTTCCAAAATTTTCACTGTATGAACAGTTGAATTATGCCCTTTGCTGATGTGTCTACCAAACTAATTCCTATGAGTATGAGCAGAATCGTTCTGTAAAATTCAAGCTGTTCTTTGTGGTATAACCTTTAGTTATTTATATATTGCAATTATAACTGTGCAGAATAAGACTTTTGCCACAAGTATAGCTAACCTCAAACATAAATCATATGAGTTTTATAGTACATTTAAAACGTTTGCAGTTGAAAATAATCATTATTGTTTAAGTAGCTTGATTTGTTAGGATTACACAAATCAGTTCGGAAGGATCTTTGGATCTAGTTGGATATTGGTGTTTCTCACGTCTCTTGAACTCCTCACATAGAGTCTCTGCTAAGAGAGCCAAAGTGGTGATTATTAGAAGATTGGAGTCCAGATAAAGTTTTAAATTAGGTTATGATGAAAGAAATGTGTATCTTCAGCAACTCTGTTGTGAATTACTGCTATGGGTGAATTCAGAGATAAAATTTATTTTTCTCCAAAACTTGAAAATACTGAGTTTACTATATATTTTTGCAATAAAGTTGTGCTGTATTCAAAGTCTGTAAAGAGTTGCCATTTTTTTTGTTGTGCAGTGAAACCTTCCATGGAAAAACAGAGAAATGGAAAGGAAGTAATTACACAAGTGAAAAGTAGAATTTTTTTGTTTCTTCCTTGCTTGGCTTATGATAAATTTTAAGACTTGGGCATTGCCTGAAAAAAAGCCTGCTATTCCCTGCAAATCATTGTACTTAAACATAGTAAACTTCAAACTGTTTTTGGTTTTTTTTGACAAAGAAGAACAGTGCCTTTTGGTGTTGCATACCATGGAACACTGAAGTGTATGGGCAGGCAAAATTGAGAGGTGCAAGTGGCAACAGTTTTATTCATGTGGTGTGTAGGAGAGATTTGCAAACCTGTGCAGCGCTGCGTCCCGAGAGGATTTCACAGTACAGGAATCCGTGGAAGGATTGTATAAAGGTGTACTTCAATAAAGAGGCGGTTGCATTACACAGATGCTTCTGTAATTCATTAGCATAATTTTGTTTCGACAGATTACTAGGTGGTCCCAACTTTGGAAAAGTCATGTGATTTGTATATACTGTTTAAAATTAAGCCTCCTGTTAATAAAACTGTCTGTCTCTGAAGCTTCATGTTACGCGTTTCAACAGTCTTTGGGAGTAATGTTTCAACAGCAGATCTTTGTTTCTTCCTTTTTTTTTCCAAAAGTCTGAAAGTACTCTTCCTGATGTCAGAAAGATGTGTGATTAGGAGTCAAGTCAGTTTATTTTAAAATTTTGCTCTTTGTTTTTTAAGCAACTTTTATTAAAGTTTCATACTATATTGGAGTTTTTTGGGTGCTTGTTTCTTCATGTTTCACATTAGAATAAAATTACTGAAAAGGAAAACTTGGCTTCATTGTTCACAGAATTGATTTAAGATATTAGTGTATGTTGACTCACCAAAACTGGTGATAACTGTTTTTTCAAGTTCAAATGAATCACAACAATGCTTGCCTTGTTGTGAAATGTAATTAAACTACAGGTGTCTGGAATTAGATACACAGTTCTGTGTTACTGTCTTTTGATTTCACATTGTGATCTTCTTGGTAATGGATCCAAGGCTTTTAGTGTTTGGGTTAGACACGGCATATGCTGTGAGACATGCTTGTGTGCCTGTTCCTTTGGACTTGCTAAAAGTGCAGGTTTGTTTTGGAAAGCTTTTTTCTGATTCTTGATTTTTCTGTATGGTCTAAAGATGTTTAAATGCTTACCTGAAAAAAAAGTGCACACTGGAAAGCCATTGGTGTTGGGAATGTTGACTTGGATGGAATGTTCAAATGGAGAATTTGGGGTGGGGCAGGGTCTCTTCATCTTGCCAAGCAGTCGATGCTCCTTATCTTTTAGCATAGATTAGTAAGTAAATATCCCTTCTTCCTTAAGAGCAGGCTCTTGGAAAAAAGGAAGTCATAGCATACTGAGGATTTCTGTATGTATGAGAAGCAGTACATCAACTCAAATAGTTACAGTTGATCCTTTAAAGCATATACAGAGAAACGTTCATTATCAAGGGTCGATGCGAACTTAAGTTTTCTGTAACAATGTACAGAATGTTAGAAGTAGCTTTAAACTGCATGTTATGCTAAATGATGAGTGATACCGTTAGACTATATGTCTAGAGTTCATAAAATTGCTTACTTAGCACTTGTCTGTATTCATGAACAGCCGTAAAAATAAGGGGTAGGACCTCTGAGGTCCCATCTCCAATGTGGAAGGTACGTAACTACCCTTGCATATAACACCCCAAACTGACTGCTAGCAAGCGGTAGCAATAGACAGAATCAGCTTATGTATGCTGCTCAAATCTGCAGTTGCTTTGACATTGATGCCTTGAGTGTCAGGAAGCTACATCCTTAGCCTCATTGGAACAATATAGTCAGTGACACTGATGTCCCAATTTCTCCAAATAATGGAAAGAAGGTACTTGTGTTTATATAAGTGGCTTAGTTGGTGTTTTTAGCAGTTCCTTATGTGTGTCTTAAGTACTACTGCTAAAAAAAGAAGTAGTAAAGTGGTACATTCACAACATGATTTCTTTAACATACGGGGGTTTTTTTCCATTCTAAATAGAAATGAATGCAATAGTCGATGATAAAATTGTGACTTGCATGAAAGAACTTCAGTAGCTGGGTGAAAGTGTGACTTAGTATTACCAAATTTCAAGCAGTTACCCATAAATGCCACAGTCAGATTTTGTTGCCAACACAAGTCAATTCTGTAATATCAGCATTAAAACCAGTTCTTTACTGATTAATTGTTGCTATGGTCTAAATGTAGATTTATGAGAGGTTTGAGGCTTTGTAGGTTTAAAGAAACCTGAAGGATGCTTTATTTTAAGTAGCATTCCTTTCATAGCATGTAGCATTTTCCTTGAGTGTTTAGGTTCTGAATTTGTGGTGAGTGGAGAGGAAGATCGATGCAAAAATGAAGACTGTAGTTGTGTACCAGCTGACATTGAAGGTCTGCCTTTTAAAAAACGTGTGTGCTGCTCCGTTCTACATTGCTCATGCTGTCCTTAAAGTCATTGCCTATACTCTGTGAAATAAGCAGCTTGTTTTGCTGAGAGTATCTTGGAGCACTAAAGACTGTAGAGTCTACAGAAGAGTATATTTCCAGTTTTCAGGCACACCAGTGGTGTATTAAATGTAAATAATGATTGTGGTTTCTTTATTTTGTTTCTCCTCAGTCTTCTGCTGTGGTGGTTCCAAAGTTGCTGCTTCCCATAGCATGTGCTGTTGGCCCTCTGGCCTTCTGATCTGCAAAACTGAAACTGCTATGTGTTATGGACCATTTAAAACCTCTGGTTGGCCGATGGACCACTGTTTGAGAGCAGTTGGTTTAGGTTGATTATTCAGATACGTGGATTAGACCCTGAAAGAAAGGACTGCAATTCCTGTTCAATATGGACTCTAGTGCAAGAAAATGACTAGTTGCTGTATTTGCTAATTGCTTAGAAAGAAGCAGTTTTGAAACGGGGCATATTAGGAATTGTTTAGTTTGACTTTAGAGAAATACACAAATTAGTTCTATGTCAGTTTGCTGCTTTAGATGTGCATGTCTTTGAAAAGAAAATGAGATGCTGAATTCTGTTGCTGTAAGGTTTTTCATAAACTCTGCTTTGGCCTGGAGGCAGAGTTGCCAAATACATTTGCTCGTCTTTGCTCTTTTCCAGGTTTGCTGATGCTCCTCACTGTTCTGTGGCTGTATTTTTTTTCATGGCTTTGGGAAAACTGAGCTAGAGTCTGTGTACAGAGGAAGAGGAAGGGAAGCTGTTTAATGCTCATGCAGGAAGAGTAACCTCAAAGTGTTCTCTTCCTGTTTTTGGCAGTGAGAATGTGATTGCAGTTCAAAGATTTGTTTTTTCCACAGTTTGGATTTTCCATGGAATGAAAACCTGTTGGTTGGTAGTACACACATTGATTTGTGGCTGTGTACTGAAATCCACTGCACTTTCCCTATCTCATGATCAGGTAGGTCTAACTGTGGCTTGTTTTCTATACAGATGACATTGTTAGTGATTTTCCTGGAGCTTTGTTACTGTGTGGAATGTTTGGGTGTTGCTTGTGCAGGGAGCGTTTCCTGTGTCCCTGACCTGGATGCTTTTCACTCCTGGCTATAAACACCATATGGAAGAAAAGCAGCCCTACAAGTGTTCCTTTTTGGTAGCTCCAGACTGAACATGGGTGTCAGATGGTCTGGCTGTGACTCCTTTCACTTGCTGGCACTCACTTCTGTGCAACTTCCTGTGTTAGCATTTTGGGTTTGTGTCTTCACAGCATGGCAGCTTCAGAGAGAAGCAGCCAGATGAGTTCTGACCTGAGTTCCTTTACTCTTCCGCAGAGGCAAAGCTTACTCCTTTGTGGCTGTCTTTCTTGTGTGTTCTCATGTCTAAAGCCTGAAATTCAAATAGTCTTACTAGTTACTTCCCAAATACATTAAAGTAAACTTTCAGAAACGGGGAATGTGTTCTCTTTTAGCATGAGTCTGAATTCCACAAAATCAATTTGTTAACTCTGTATTTTCTATTCTCACACCAGCTTCACCGTTTTTCCTGAACTTTTCAGTTCTTTTGCTATGAGTAACCGGTGAATTAGGCCTGGTTGATCATAGGTCACAGCCAGGAAAGACTTCGGGGACTGGAGTGGGGATTGCCCTTACAGTGCACAGTACATGGGAGTGTAATTTGATTTCCCTGTAAAGTTTAGAACCAAAAAGTAAGGACTTGTAAGTTGCTTTCACAGGGAAAATAGGAATTAATCCTGCCTAAAACTGTCTCTGGCATAGCCTGGCCTTTTGGTCTGGTCACTACTTCAGGAAGGCTGGTAGCTCTTTGAACTCTTCGTGTTGTATTTACAGTATTGTTAAACAAGGAATCAGTTGGATTGTACGGCTCTGATTTCTGACCATCTGAAGGCAGGTGGAACTTCCAGCTAGCAATTTCAGAGTTTGGAACAAATAGTTTTATGTCGACTTTTTTCCATTGGATGTGAATATGTGGATGTAGCACTGCTCTGTGTGACAATAGAAAGGTTAGAAATGCTTTCTAGTCACATAGGCAGATTTGGGGAGGAAAACAGTGATATAGTCAGAACCTAAACTACTTCAAGAACTCCTTTTAGATAATTTTGGTTGAGTGCCTTTTATGATGACATTCATAGGATCTCTGTCAGTAAAATTTGAAGCCTCTGTGTAGCACCCATTTGTTTAGTGACCTTGCTGTGGTGGTGTTTGCCAGAATGTGCTTCTCAATGAGCTTTTTATGAAACTTCTTTGTTTTCAGCAGTATAACCAAAGCATTGCTACTTGTTTTGATGGGAGGATGGACATGGATTATGGAAAGCCCTTGCTTGTTTGAACAGGAAGCTCAACTCTAAAGTGAAAATGATGGTTGCCAATACTTTTTCATTATTAGGCAAATGTTTCTAATACAAGAGCAGAGTTTATAAACCATGTGTGCTTGAGGAACACTAGTGCAACCAGCTATAAAAGGGAAGAGGCTAATTAACATTAGACACTGGCAGTTCACTGACTGAATGTACGGGAAACCCTGTTCCTTAAGGAGGGGAGGCAGAGTTATGAAATACCACAAATTCATCTGCCTAGGGTTCCCCCACTACATTCCAGCATTGCTGCAGAGCCAGTCTTCTGTGTTGCAGGTCCAGTTTCATATGAATAGATAAGAGTGTTTTTAATAGCACTTAGAGCTCTCTCCAAATATGGACTTGAGTGCTTTTTGGGAGGTATGTGTGCAGGGTGGTGGTGGTATAGCTAATTTGTCTCTCAGTAACTGGTAAGCCAGTGGCAGAATGTTTTCATCCTCACTTTAAGGGAACATCAACATTGTCATCAGAGATGGGGCATTAGGGGGGAAATTGAAAGGTTGAAGTGAAACTTTCATGCTTTAGCTGTAGTGAAAACAACCAAATGCTGCCCTAATTTAATAAAGAATGTATGTGGGTTCAGAAACTTCAGCACTGAGTTTGTGTGAAAAAGAGCACAATAAACCAGTGACTAAATACTTACATTCTTAAACTGATCTGAAATGTAAATTCAGCTGTTAATGATAGAATGTATGAAATAGGTAATTGCTCTAAATGAGTTGCTGTTAAACCTAAGCTCTGCACAGTCTTATATTTTCTTAGATTGTAAATCAGAATAGTTTTTGATGGTAGGTCTTTTTAAAGTTTTTTAAAGACAACTGTAGTTGTTATCACTTAAGTCAGTGTGTATATAAAGGTGTTTTAACTGGATGCATCTCTTTAAAAAGCCGTTCAAGTATACGTGGAAAATTACACACACAACACCATACACACAACACTACTGCACAAATGTCCTGAATTTTTTGAAGGCCTTTTTTGGTCATCTGGATACTTAGCCCTCCCTTTGGGTAACTGACACTAGTTTTGTTGAGACAATAACCCGAATGGCATTTCTTCCTTGCAGTGCAAGCACTGTATCATGCTATTTCTTTGAAGGAGTAGGTAGTATTTGGCTGCTTTAATGTCTCTGGGAGCAGAAGACTTTGCAGTCTTTTCCTTCTGCATGATAGCTTGTGTTACTTTTTGCATTAAATTTTGTCATTAGTTGGGTCTGTAAAAATAGCTTCAAGCAGAAACAACAGTAAGTTTTCTGAAGCCTAAAATGCTTCGTTTTAAACTAAATAATAAGTGAATGTACTATGAATCCTAATTAGTCTGCAGGTAATGTATCTCTGTGAAAGACCAGCTATTTCGGTGCAGTGACTGGAATGAATATAACCATAGGATCACTTAATTTTGTTATTATGGAAAGTGAGAGGAATCCCTGTAACTGTGTTCAGCGCCAGCCACGGTGTGGTGATGTAGTATAACCTTCTTCTCTGTCTTCTTTAGGTTTGAAGAAGTAGTTTAGGCAGGAAGAACCTGTTTTTTGAAATTTTTGGGCAGCACACAGATACTGTTTTAATCTTTTTGTGCTTTCCAAATCCTTCTGGTACTGCATTAGGTTGACATAAAAGCTCTGGTGATGAAGAATCTATGATGGACAAATGACTGTGGTGCCGAGTCAGTCTGACGTGTGTCCTGCCCACTGCCTGGTTGAGGCAGGTAGTGCTCTGCAGCTTGTAACCCAAGTTTGCAGGTTCCACCTAATGGTCGTAACTCCCAAGTCTGTCTGCTTAGAGTCAGTGTAATTTATTTCATTCTTTTACAGCTGTTAAATTTACTCTAGGTTTTTCATCAGAGAAGTTTTTCTTGGAGAATTCTGTCTGCCACAGTTCGGTCATGTTTCTTAAAAGTTAGTTGAAACCATTTCACTTTGAGAAAAGAAAGGGGGTCCCTGGTGGGAGTTGTAGGGGTTTTCAGGCGCTTGCCTTGCAGAGACCTGTTTTCTCAAGGGTGTGGAACACCTTTGTAGCAAATTCGGACCTGGTGACAACAGACTTCTTCAGGGTATAGATTGGAAACTGTTACAGTGCGTATACTGTGGGTAGCAGACATGGCAGAGCACTTGAGGAAACAGCTGTGTGCCTGAATTTGTGTGGTCTCTTCTCCCATAATGCAGGAAGATTGTGTGATCATTTTGGCCTACTTGTCTCTGAGACAAGTGGAATGGCTTGAACCCACTGTTGTGATGGGTTTGTGCTTTTGTGAAGGTGCACTGGCAAGAGAAGTTGGACCTGGAACAGAACAGAAAGGGAACATGAGGTCTGTTTGGTGTTTATAGCCTATAAATTGTTCTATTGTTAGTCTGGATGGGGGAGAGAAAAAACAACTTTTAAAATTCCTTGCCATATCCTTCCCTTTATTCTACTTCCTTAATGTCAGGCTTTTGTGGTGGTGGGATTTTTTAGGTTTGTTTTGTTGGTTTTTGTTTTGTTTTGTTTTTTTGTTTTTCTTTTTTTTTTTTTTTTTTTGAAGTGTCATTATTTTGCAACAGATTAGGATGGAGAAGTTAAGATGTTCATACTGTAGATGGTAATAATTAGTGACAGAAAAGTAGTATCAGAGTGTGAATCTCTCTCTTAAAAGGAAGCATACACTTAAAAGCAGAAAGACCTGAAAGACTGTTGGCAGTTAGGTTGAACTTGCAGTGAATAAATCAAAGAAATCAATTTCCTGGGAGTACTGCAAAACCAATATTAAGCTTTGGGCTTTTTTCTGGATCATGTTTTGTGATCATGTTTGAGATTAAAGTAGAAGAAGAAAGCCTGGCTTATGTAATGTGAAGGGGTTATGCGATTCTTAAAGTGTGAGAAATTGAAAGGTCACTTCTGCTTTATGTCCTTACTAATTTTTTAGGCAAGAGTTGTCACTGTGCAATAATAACTGCAGAGTGACTGAGAACAGTCTAAGGAATTCCTCTGGTGTATTTCAGTCTTTTCTGGTGATGATTCAGCAAGTGCAGTAAAAAGAAGATGATATGACAAGCTTTTCATTGACTAAGTGGCTGTTGGTATCATGTAGCCACCAAAATTCGTCATGTGATTTTGATAAAATAGCAAAGATCAATAAAATGTATTGCTGGCATACTTGTATTTAAAGTCTTACTTTGAGCTAATGCTGTTCACACAGTATGGACTAGTCTACATAGGTGGACTTAATGTGTTTCTGCCTTGAAGTCACCATGCCTAGTTTTGGAGGAATGGGTAAAGTTATATTGGTGTAGTATAACTACAGGATAGTGGTACTATAGTTTAGATTTCCAGTGTTTGAGAAGGGTAGAGGTTGTGAAAGGGATAGGCAGAATGGATGCTGAGGAACCACTTCAAAAATCATGGGTGCGTGTAAATGAGAAGTGGTGTGTGGAGGTACTTGCTGGTGAAACTGCAATGTGGTCTTTGATCTCAGCTTAAGGAGTTTGGATTGAAAAGTGGAAGATTGAGTGATAGCCAGCGGGATTTACTTGGGGAATGGGACAAAATGTTTAGCTGTTTAGACCTACAGGAGTTTTAAGGGAAAGAACAAGACCTTACTGGAGAAAGGCAAAGATTGCTTGCCTTGTAAAACACACGTTTGGGGTTGTTACAAAGGTCTGTGTGGTTGAGCTGTTAAGTCTGTTTTTCAGTTAAGTTGTTCTTTAAGTTTCAGTAATAAATACTTGAAAATCATGGTTAGGGGAAAGAAAAAGCAGCTGAATAAATATGAAAGGAATGGGGAAAAAAAAGTCTTACCTGGTGGGAGGAGTCAGTGAACACTTCTAGGATTGCAGTTACTATTGTAGCTTAAGTCCAGTGATGGACTCCAAAGCCCCAGCCTGCGTTAAGTTAGTTTTTCAAGGAAATGGGGTTTGATATTCTGCTATTAAATACTGTGAAGAACTTTGAAACATGTTTTCTTTGCATGAAGAGGTTGGTTTAGTAATAGGTTTTGCTTAAGTCCCGGTGTTAATTTGAAACTTTTTATAATTTAGTATGTTCCAAAATATTTGAAATAGTTTCAATGTTCACCTGTCAGTTTCTTAACTTATTTCTGAGAAAAGTTGAGAATATATCTATAGTGAAGGCATGCACGGTCATTTCTTTGAGCTTATTGATCGTGATTAAGGGGGATATTGGTGCTGTACAAGTTAACAGTGAACATTGTACAGGTATAAAGGTGAATTTGTAGAAGGTGCTTTTTCCCCAGAGTTGGGACTTGGCTCTTGGGTGGGAGGAAGCTGCAGTAAAGAAGATGAACTGATTGAAGTTCTTGCTTGCATTTTTTACTGGAAATTACCATCCCATTTGTGATTGTTATGCTTTGTTTCAGCTTGCTTGCTTTTTTTTTTTTTTAACTGTTCTAAGCTTGTTATTTTTGTTGTTATAAATGGGAGCTTTGCCTTCTCAGTCAGTTTCCAGGAGCATCTTGGAGGTTGGGTTGTCAGAGCTTGTACCCATTGGCTGGTTTTGGACACACCACCCCACCCCCATTTTCGTGGTGATACTGGAGCTTCAGGGTTCATGTGGACACAACTCAGTGAGTAGAGCCAGGTTGTACCTTCCTGTGTGTTCAGCAGGTGCGCAGTGGTCAAAAAAGTGTTTGATGAGGCCTGCAGTCCAGTTCTGAGCTTAGGGGCTGGGCTGGGGGTCTTACCCTTGGTCATGGCTCAGAGTTTCAGCATCAGCACAGCCTCTGCTTTTCACCCTGGAGGAAACGTGTCTGTCCACCCTGGGAGGTCTCATCCTTGGAATTAAGGCTGTCTGATGGACCATGGGCACTCTTCACCAGGACAGAATCGAGTTGACAGCGGTTTGTTTAGAAAGTTGTTCTTAATAGTATTCACAGTTCTCTTTCTTTTATAACCATTAGGAGATTTCTTTCAGGTTATATGTCAAATTTGTAATAGCAGTTAATTAACCCCTTGTATGTACAGTGACAGCTTGGAACACAGTATGGAGAATAGTGATTTATTCCCTGCCTGTAGTAATAGTGATCTTAACCCACTTGCATCCCTGCTGCAAACTGCCAGAAATAATGAAATGATAGAAAAAATTGCAGCCATTTGTATTGTCTGCAGAACATCTACGGCTGTGGGATGAGGCTCTGTGGCCCATGGAAGAGCTGTTGTGCTGGAACAGGCCTTTATTGACTAATAATTTGTGGACTGTGGTGCTTCTCATTAGACTCTCTTAATTGCAGTTTAAAATAAAGATGCATGTTAGTGCATCTAGTGATACAAACCTAGCTATATGATTTATTTTAGAGCCTTATGGCGTTCAGGAAAGAAGGATCAAATTATAACTTTTATTTTGATGACACATTCAGAAAGTGATCCTGACCTCAGCACCAGGATCAGCTTTGTAATATCAAAACCCAAAATGTAACAGGCTGCCCCCTCAAAATTGAACTAATAATGAGAGAAAGCATTGCTTCTGCTGGTCTGCGTATTTTGGGATCACGGCAGAAAAAGAGAGAAGGAGTTTTGAAGAAAGTTGGGTGATAACTGGAAGGTGTGGGATTAAACGAAGCAAGAGACAAGGGGGAGGGGACAGGTTTTTGGTAAGTGCAAGATTAATTAATGGAGATGCTCTCTTACATGTGTTGGGTTAATTTCTTGAGTTGCTGGATAGCAAAAGGCCAAGATGATGAAATTTGCAGTAGGGACATCCTGCTGGCACGATTGCTGACATTTGTGCTGGGTTTGTAAGCAGAATGTAAGGCAGGAACTATGGCCAGTCCAGTACAGAGTAAATTCTTTGGAAATCAGCTGTCCTGGAGCACATGCATTAAAGCCTCAAGTTTGAGTTAAACAAGGCGTTAAATTAATGTCTAATATTTGGTGTACACTGAAACAGAGCTGGTTGGGTATTCTGTATAGCGTTATGTACTTAATGAGAATTTATTAGTGTGATTGAATATGAAAAAACTGCAGGTTTTCTTGTGCTGAATCCTCGCTTATATTTCATTTTTATGTGGAACAGCAAAACCAGGCTGACACACAAGGCTGTATTCAGTGATAGTGCTACCATTTTCTCTCCAGAAGATACCACCTCCTGGCACTGCTAAAAATACTGCTGATGGTGTTTGATGCCATGAAGTTATCAGATTTTTTTTTGTCCTCTGGGTGACTGTGGGTTCTGTGAGCTGCCATGCTGGGGTGATCACAGTGCCCCTCTTGCCCAGTGCTCACTGTCTTCACCTCATCCTGTCAGCCTAAAGAGGAGGCTCTGGTCTTCAGGCTTACTGAGGGATGGAAGTGTATAAAACAAACTATGTAATTCAATAATTCTCACGGTGTCCAGCACTTGGTCCTTAGTTAACTAAATGGTGGCTCTCAAACAGGAGGGATAAGTAAAGAGGAGTTTATTTATGCTTCAGGCACCCGTATGTGGTGTTTTGGGGAAATGCAAGACCCTCCAAAGCTCTGAACTGGGACAGTTAAAGCCTTTAATCTCTCTTGGTTTGGAGTTTTCTTCAACCATAAGTGTACAATGCTTTCTTCTCTTACATTTGACTTGCTTTAAGCTTTGGTTAAGCTGAATCACTAGAGGAATAATAAATTTAATATTACAGACTTGTCTATGTGTTGATTTTCTTTATGTTGGAAAGTGTTCTTTTCCGTGTGAAAGGAAGTTGTTTTTTCTGCAGAAATGTGAGAAAGGTTGGAAGTTCTGAAATGCTTATATGAAACTCCAGAAAGCAGCAGGTTGTTAGGTGCTTATTCTTCTGAATGTGTAGCATAGATGTCCTATGGGATTTTCCTAGAATGCAGCTTTTTATTTTTGGTCTTGGTTTGATTGTTTAGGACCAACTTCTTTACTGCTGTACTTCATTTCAGTGTAGAAGAGCTCTGTTGAAAAGTTGAGAGTTATCTTTTTGTATGTATTATACACCTATTGGAGTTTATGATCATCTTTGCAGGGAAAAGGTGGTATGCATAGTAAAAATGATTTTGACTTTTTAAACTGGACCTCAGTTTGGTTGTCTGAACACTTCTTAAAGTGTACCTAGTATGGAGCCATTCTGTGTTTTACTTGAACAAGTGGGCGTGACATCTGGTTGGGCAGTGAAAGACTTCTCTGGAGGATGTGCTTGGGATCTTGCAGATTTCTATGGATAGTATTTTGCTCTAGTGTTGGTAGGGATAACATGGGTGATGTATTACTTTTTTCTTCAAAATGTAGTGTTATATCATGTGCAATTCTAAATAAGAGCAAAAAAAAATAGAGGTACCTGATGGATCTGAAGCTGTGTGTTGGAAACTCTTCCCTTGAGGGAATGTACAGAATTTGGCTCAAGGTGAAACTTCACAGGTGATGGCTCTCACCAGTAAGATCCCCAGGTTGTGGGAGCAGTGGATCAGATGTGTGTGGCTATTGTCCATATAACTGTTGATCATGGAGGTGTAACACAACCTCAGCTGTGTTTTACAAGCTGTTTCAAGCAACAGCACTTACCTGGTGGCTTGCTTACGTTGCCTTTTCATTTGAAACCACTGTACCTAGTAGCTCTGTTTCCTGTATTTTAAAGAGAGTTTGAATTTATTACTTCTTTTGGAGTTTATTTTCACTTGGCAATCTCAATTTCTGTGGCTAGATTAGTTTTGCGACTTCCAGACCATGTGGTACTTTAATGTACTAGTGGCAGTTGGAGGTTGTTAAACTGTCATTATTGCAAGCTGATCTGGGTCAATGTATAATAAATCCTTTATAAATGAAACGTGGTAACTTTGTGGAAAGTAGTTTGCTTTAGCTGCTGGTTTTGCTTTGGAAACAGCTACTGTCTTCTGTGAACCAGAAGGTTCGAGTAGTAGACACCAATATTAGTTATCAAGGCTGGTTGTGAGGGGGAAAATAGAAAAATAATGCATTTTAGATTTTCTGAAACTGTTGGAAAATTTTGAGTGTTGCAACAAATGTAAATAATATTCTGTCATTATAAATAGTGTTGCAAGTCTAAAAACTAAGTTTATTTTGTGTATATGAATGGATACAAATAAGTATGCTCTATGAAAACTCAGTAAAACAACATGAAATGTGGTTTTGAAATGTTGATTCCAGTCTGCAAGCTGAATACAATTGGTGTTCTTGAATGCATGCTGAGGAAAAAGGCGGCTGTTAATAAAAATAATAAAACCCCAAGTTCTTTCAGTTTAATTGCACAAAATTATATGCTTAGCCTGAGATCAGAGCCTTCGTGCACTGTTTGAGCTTAGTAACCACTACAAGATTTTTCTCCCATCATGTGTCTATTGCACAGCACTGGTAAGTGGTGAAGTGTCACTGCTCCGACAGTGTCAGCGCTGGGTGATGCTGTAGTGCTTGTCCCTTGCAGTGAGCTGGCACATGCCAGCTGGGCAGCTTGGAGTAATGAAATGCCAAGATGATGTTGCAGCGTTGTGTGGAAGTGCAAAACAGAGAAAGCATCATAGGCTCCTGCTTAAAGAGGAACAGGCTGGGGGGTTGTGTTAGGTGTGGCGTGGTTCTAAGTCCAAGCACTAATTGCTGGCATTTTGAAAACCTTTGGGATTCTCACTTCTCTTGGAGGAAAGGAACTGGGACTTCATGGAGAGAAGTGGAGATGAAAGCTGATATATTTCACATAAACTAGTCACTTTTTTTATAGAAGGAGAGATGCAATCACTACAGTTTACTATGAGGAATGAAAGTAAATTCCAGAAATCTTACTTTATGGAGGAAAAGAAAAAATTTGAGCCAATATTTTCATAATGAAATCCTGTTAAAAAATCAAGTTGGAGCTAGTTTTTCTAATTGGTGAGGAACATCACTATTTTTTGTTCCCATTAAGTTTTTTTTAATGTGTGTGTGTTTGGGGATGAAAATATGTTAAACTTTTGATCTTTCTAAGTTTTTCAAATGCAGGCAGATTTCCAGAGATTTGTGCTGCTCAATTAACTGCATGAACAGGGTATCTGGGCAAAGATGCTTACCTGCAGGCTAAGCAGGTCTTCAGGCTTGGCTGAAATGGATGCTGTGTCTTAACAGACCAACTACTCCTTGCTCTTGCTGCTGGGATGTCTATGACCAGGATTTTCTTCTGCTGCTATTGAAGGAATGAACTGATCCTGGAGAACCCCATACCGTGTGTTTGGGTAGCCATGACGTGAAAAGAAGGTTGTGTGGGCCCTTCAAGGACATCCATATGCAGTAATATATAAGTAATTACTGGCTGAGGTTTAAACTGGTGTTTTCAGGTTAAAAAAGGGTTTTTTAAAATCTGAATCTGTTAAGGAGCTGTCCATCTTCTTTTCATAAGGTTTCTGTCTGTAGTTGTCAAACCTGCTTTCTTGTTATCCCCTGAGTTGGTGGGGAAGGGAGTACAGCCAGTTAGGACAGTTCCTGCTCAGCCACTCCAAACAGCTGGCCTGGTCGTGCTCTGTTGTGTCTTGGTGGTTATGTGCATCAGTGAGTGCCCTGTGATCTCCTGATGGAGGCAAGAGGATATAGTGGGAAAGGATCCCATGTAGTTTGTGACATCTTCAGTGGTTCAGCAGAACATCTGGGCTGTATTTCAAGGGAAATCCTATGCCATTTCTAAATTTACAACAATCAGATGAGACAGCCTTCTGGGTATTTGGGTACTGGAAGTCAAATCTTTGAAACAGTGGAGTACTTTCATAATTTCATTGCTGTTGATCTGGAGAAGAGATTCAGGTAGCAGATAAGAGGTGATTGGGTTTGAGGACTTGGTCCCTTCACCTCCTGGCTCCATTGTGTGGTTTAACAGTTGCCATCTCAAACTCTTCCTTTTTGATGTCTTTTTATCATGGAATAAATATATGTGGGCTTGTTCTGCATGCAGTTTAAGATCTGCAGTAATGGTTTCCTCCCAGAAATGGACCACTGCTGACAGGGGATGCTAAAGCTTATGGGGAGCTGTTTCTTTGAGGTTAACTTTACTCCTGATTCTTTGAGCTCTAGTGGGGAGGAAAGGTGCCTCCTGTTAGTACAGAAATCTCTGTTGCAGTAGAGAAAAACAGAGGCAAAAATGTTGGCAAAGGAGCCCAGACTAGATGTCCTGATCTTGTTGTCGGAATAGTGGGTGTCAAACAAATTTTTGCTGTTATCTGTAGAACCTCAAATGCACAGATATGAGTCTGTGTGAGATGAAAGCTGGTCTGGTGGAATGGTATGTGGAGATCAAGAAAAAACCTGATAGCTGTGACTTGCAATTTTATGGGAAATGTATTTATTAAAGGCAGCGGTTTCTTTGTGAATCTTACTTGGGGCTGAAGGCGACAGAGTGGAAAATGGATGGCTCCTGCCAGTAGTTTGAACAGTTGACCAGACCACTTCAAACAAGTTTTTTTGAAAATACTGGTGTTAAACAAAACGATGACAATGACCTTAGTTGAAAGCTGCACTATGATTATTTTTGCCTAAAGCTTTGCTAATTTTGTCCTGCTCACTGGAGCACCTGAGTGCCATGCACTGGCGTATTAAGTGACATTGTTAACATTTGTCCAGAGTAGATTGCAGACTGGGATGTCCAAGGGATTAAATGTTATACAATAAAAGCTCTTCTTTTTGAGTTAAATATATACACCCTGAAAGTATGAGGAAGCCATGAGGTACTCGGGTACTAGAAAGCCAAAGCAAGTATTTCCTTATTTTCCAGACTCAGAAGGAGCTTCTCTGTGAAATATTCCTGTTTAAAGCACTTGGTAGAGCCCTCAACCTGTCCAGTCTCTGTAATATTTTGATGCTTGAAGGCTCATCTTCTGATTCAGTTTTGAGAATTATAGCTGTTCCTCAAACAGAAGCTGTCTGCAGTTTAATGTGTAATAAAATTTAGTTATCCTCTGGTTGTGGGATGATGTTACGGTGTTTTGGAAGCCAGCACGGCAAAGCACGTGGGCTTTGTGGCTCCCGTGGGCGAGCAGGGGGAGCTTTGGCAGCGCTTTCATCGCGTGGGGCGGCGACTCTTCGGCGTGGGGCGGTGGCTGCGGCGCTGGCGGGACGGAGGTCCCTGTCCCTGTGCGGGGCTGTGAGCGGCGGTCCCAGGGAGGGGATAACAGGCCCGGCCCTTTGTAGAAACCTGGGGCAGCAGCGCGCACCGAGGCAGAGGGAAGGGCTCCTGCGCGGGGAGCGGGAGCAGCGGGGAGAGCCCGGTAGAAATAGGTGAACTCAACAGCCGAGGGACGGCGGCGGGGCGAGGTGGGCCGCAGTCGGCGCCCGGCTGCGCGGAGGCACCGCGTTCCTCCGCGCCCGCCTGGCCCGGGGCGGGAGAGGCCGCGGAGCGCCGGTAGCCGCGGCCCCGCCCCGCCCGCGCGTGCCTCCGCTCCGCCACACCGGGGGCGCGCGGGGTGCGGGCCGGGCCCTCTGACGCTGTGCTCTGCCCGCAGATGGCCGCGTGCGTGTCCCGGGTGGAGCTGTCCGTGTCCTGCCGGAGCCTCCTCGACAGGGACCTGGGCTCCAGGTCGGACCCCCTCTGCGTCCTGCTGCAGGACGCGGGCGGTGGCCGGTGGGCTGAGGTAAGAGCGGCCGGTGGCCGCGCGCTGCCGGTGGGTGTAAACAGGCCGAGTCTCCCCCTTTCCATCCCGTAGGTTTTCCTGGCAGGTGCATGACATACTTAATTCAGATTTACAATTGGTGGTCAGTCACACTGCCCACACTGAAACCTTCTGTGGTTTCATTAATTGCTGACTTGTTTGCTCAGAGTTGCAGCAGGAGGTTCATTTGCCTGTTACGGTATGACTTGCTCTAGAGCACACACTCCAGAATACAGTGTTTCAGCAATCTTTTCCCCCTAATTTTCAGAATTTTCCCATATGATAGTGTGTATTTTTCAATGCCATTTCTTTTCTTGGGGAGCCATTGATCAGCCTGGTTTGTCACTGAGCACAAGGCATGGTCCAGGGTGTGTAGCCTTGCTGGTGCCTGTGTCCACCTGGTGCAGGTAAAAAGCTGCGTGGGAGAGTATGGGCTTCGTATTCATTATCAACAGCTTTACTCCTGTGTTTGTGCAGCTAGATCGCACGGAAAAGATCAAGAACTGCCAAGACCCTGAATTCTGCAAGAAACTGGTTGTGGACTACTACTTTGAGAAAGTGCAGAAGCTGAAATTCAGCGTGTATGATATTGATAACAAGTCCTTTGATTTAAATGACGATGACTACCTGGGAGGGGTTGAGTGCACACTGGGACAGGTGCGTGTAGACGTGTTAAGTGATGTACAAAATAAGAAGCGAGAGTTGGTTTTATTATAAAAAATGAAGTGAAAATCTGCTTTGTCAAAGGCTTCAACATACTCAAATTTGAAAACACTGTTAAACATGTTCGTGTTACCGTTGAATGTAGTTAGAAAAATCATTATGTTGATCACAAAGCAAAGGTTAGAAATACATGTGGTGTTTAATTAATTGCTTAACTTAGGAGGCACTTGTAGCACTAAAGGCAGTCTGGGAGTAAGGAAGCATGGTGCTTGGAGGGCTCTCATGGAGTTTCCTTTGCACAAAGTTGACCATCAGGTGGTAAATCAGGGGAAATAAGGCTACTCGAGATTCTATGTTCCTTTCCTGAGAAGGGGTTTGTATAGCTAGGCAAGAGAAGAAAAGTGGGATTCATATTATTAAAGAAAGATTCAATAAATTAAATAGTATTTTCTGTTTTTAGCAGCTTTTTGGCTGCTTGTGATGACAATGCCTCTTGTTTCTAAGAGGTAGCAAAAATAGGAAGCTAAAGTTAAGTTTGGAGATGTGTTTGTGGGCACTGTTTCCTGGATAGTGAAAGATCATTTTCAGACTGTTCAGGAGCACAAACTGATGGCTGTCACTGTTGGAAACACATTTAAATCTTTTTAGAACTTTTACAAGAGTTTGAAAACTTTGCACATGAAGAGTAATTCTTTGCTCTTTGTCTAACTTGATATTTTTATTATCTGCCTTTTACCCTTAGGTTGTGTCCAGCTCAGTTTTCACCCGACCGCTGGAATTGAAGCAGGGAAAGCCAGCAGGAAAGGGCACTATTACGGTAAATGAGGTTTTTGTGTGAAAAAACTCTCTCAATATCTTGTCTGGGATAAAGTGGCTTTTCTGGTTGTCTGTCAGTATATCTTCAAATGCTACATGTATACAGGAGAGAGATATTTAAAAGAAACTACAGTTTCTTTTATGGACAAAGTGTAAGCAAAACTGTGATTTCTTGTTTACTTCCCCCCCTCCATTTTCCATGGCATAGATTTCAGCCGAGGAGATTAAAGATACCAGGGTTGTGTACTTGGAAATTGAAGCCCAAAACTTGGACAAAAAGGTATTTATTTTTTAAAAAATTATATTCCATGCTTCTCTAGAAGTTATGTTTTGTACCTTTTGGCCAGGAATCTCTGTGTTTGCAGACATTCAGCTAAGCCAGTAATCCATGTGTAAGCAAAGGCTCACTGTGTTTTGTGTTATTTACAATGGAGTAAACTGGAGACACAATTGCATGTTGAAGACCACAATGTCAAACCAGAAACTCAACTGCCAGGTTTAGGTTTTGAGGTATTATTTTGGCTTTGGAACATTCTGTATATTAATACAGATCAGTTATGTAATTGTCTCCAGTGAGTACTGTAGCTGTGAACTGATATTTCTGTGTTTTTGTTAAAGAAGAAAAGGTGGAAATTTAGGTGTACTGCTCAATGTTATTTTAAGCCAAAGGCCAATACGGGGATTTAGTGACCTAACTTTCAGTTAGTAAAATGAGATGATTTATAGGGACAAAAATGATCTGAGGAGAACTAGGAATTGGAGCTGATAAATTCTGATGACTTACAGAGTGCAGCAGTTTTAAAAAGGAAAATAAAAGTGAGGAAAGAAAACAAATGTATAGTTCGTTTGTTCTTTGTTTGAAGTATTGTATACCAATTAGCTAATTCTTTACTCATTTTGGTAAAATATAGAGGAGGCTGATTACTTCTGGTGGGTTTTTGTTTGCAGGATTTCTTAGGTAAATCGGATCCATTTCTGGAGTTTTACAAGCAGAGCGATGCTGGAACATGGCAGCTTGTGTACAGATCAGAGGTAGTATTTCCACACGATGTTTTCTTTGAGTTGATCAGACAGCTTACTTTTACCAAAAGTGGGAGTCCCACTCTTGGTTATGCTTTGCACCAGTTTTGCAGAGAAAGTTGTATCCTATAAAAAGGTATTCTGCTCACTATGGCTACAGCAGATTGTTTATTTGCTGCCTGGTGACTGGATGGAGCTGAGTGAGGAGTCTGACCATGGACAGCATGCGAGAAGAGGGCCTCTCTTCCTTTTCAATGGTGTTGAGCTTGGCTGTAAAATTTAACTTTACCCAGAGCATCAAGCTTTTATTTCTTACGGAGCTGTTGCTTGGCCATTGATAGGCCAAGGGTTGAACTGGTTGAGGCTGCTCTTAGCTTGCGGTGAAGAGCCCTCATGTCATGATTCCTAGTGAGTTGAATGATGTATTCCTCATGTGACATTATGCTGTAATTTTTTTAAGGTGATCAAGAACAACTTAAATCCATGCTGGAGGAAGTTCAGTGTTCCCTTGCAAACTTTCTGTGGTGGAGATTTTAATAAACCTATCAAGGTAGAGTCTTCAGGAATTCTCTTTGTTGTTCCAAGTCATCCATTCTCTGTTGATGCTGTGAGTTATCAGGTTGTCGAGTCATATTTAAATTATTAGATTGCCTTTCTAGAATTGTAGTGTGGCAGGTAAGTGATTATATGTCTGTTTTAAAACATTATGAGTTGTCAAATTGAGAACTCGGGAAATGCAGAAGTGACACAATTTCCAATTATTAGTCATAAGAAGAATTATAACTGGGCTTTTTTTCACTATTCTGGCCAGGGTTTCAAGTTGAGCTTTGGTGGTGGTGTCTTGTTTGGTTGTTTTGGGTTTTTTTTCATTGTGGCTTTCTAGCACTGTTTCTAAGTTAACTGAGAAGCTTGCAGGTGTTGGACAAACTTGAGTACCTTGGGATACTGACACAAGAGAGGACTTTGAGCATCTATCAGATTTTTCCATTCATGAGACTGGAAGCTTTTCCCCACTCTTTTTCTTTTTCAATTGGAAATTTAGTTTTGAGTCAGAACTGCATTTCTTTGCGGTCTTTTATATGATAACTAATTCTCTGTGGTCCTGGCTTGTGGAGGTTTAGCAGAACAATTACATCTTTTAATATATTTCTACAAAATAAAATCTGATAGCAACTTAATCTGTTAATTTTTCTTCTAAGCAATGCATTGATAATTTAAAGGCATTTAAATCCATAGATGGTTCTGTGTGAATATAATTTCTCTCTACTTATCTAACACCTAAATGCTTTACATTTGCAGAATTTTACTGCTTCATCCTCTCTCTGAAGAAATCTCATGCTGAAAGCTTGATGTGGAAGATTTAGCAAAAAGCATGCATGCTAGTGTTGTTCTTTTTGCAGTATGGCAGGTCCTAAGAATTACTCATCTTGGCCACATCTTTTGTCTCTCTTAAGTATCGTCATTCTCATCTCTCAGGCAACAAATGGGGGAAAAATTTCCTGAGACAAAGGAAAAAAAAAGGAAAAATCCTAACCTCCAACAGGTGTGCTGGGCTTGTTGATAGGTGGCAGTGTTCTAAGTGGTGTTTGTGAGCTCTTATAGGTGGGGAATCAACAGTCTTGGGTCAGAAAGAAGTCATCCTGGTTCAAAAGTGTGCAGCAAGCATGTAGAGGAGGTGGCTAAGAGGTGCATATTGTCATTTGTTAGAACTGACATGACATGGCATGGCTTACACATGCTGTTTGTGGGGCTGTATTTGCTATACCCCAGAAATATTTGTGTTGTTGTTTGGGGTTTTTTTTTGTTTTCTAGAAGCTTTCTGTGCTTTGGAATACACTTTAGAATGACCTGCTTCTTCAAAAGATAACTTTTTGCTGTTCATTTAAGCCAAAATTCTTGATGTGTGTGCAAATAATCTATGAAATTTCCCAATGCAGCTGTGAAATAGGATTAAACTGTTCTTGTCCTTAACAGGCTAGGGAAGTTAGTCAGGGGAGTCTAGACTGACAGGCAGGAGTTTCACTAACAACACTAAAGTATATGATATGCTATTGCACTACTGTTTTATTTTTAATTTGGAATTTATTCCTATACTAGTTTGAAAACAAACCAGTGGGAGGCACCAAGTCGGAATAACAATCTAATAGGGAAATTAAAAAAAAAAAAGGCAGAAACCACTGGTTCAAAGTGACAGAGTCAGGATACAACCTGATGCCCTGTTAGTCAGGGGGGCGGTAGCAGTCCCATAAGATGGTGGCTGCAGTCCTCCTGAAGTGGTGGATGTGGTTCTGTTGAAGCGGTGATCCTGTAGAAGGGGCTGCTCTTCCTCAGAAGGTCCAGTTGTGGCTATGTAGCTCCTGTGCTCTGGGAATCCAGTAGATTCACAGAAAGGGTGTCTGTGGTGTTTGGGATCTCAGATTATATCCAGGATGGAATGCTTGGTTCCTCCCTCTGGGTGGAGCATCTCACAATGGGGTAATGAGTCATGAGGCCAAGTGTTGATTAGGCTCATTAACAGAAGATAGTCCGGAGGGAGTTATCTGTGAGTCATGTGGCAGGACAATGATGGGCCATTAACAGAAGATGGTCCGGAGGGAGGAGGCAAGGAAACACTGCCCCACCTGGTTTCAACAGCTCATGAGGATGGTAATAGAATACACTGCAACCCAGGACAATTCCTTGAAACCTCTTGTTTGAGGCTTCCAAAAATTTACCTAGGAGCAATTATGCATGAAATACTGGTAGTCAGGGAAGGGAGAACTTGAACTTCAGCACAGCGAAAACAGACATTTTGGTGTATCCCTAAACAACAACTTTGCCAGCTGTGTATGAGGATTACATGCTGAATATATGTGTGAACATAAATTTTTTGATCAAATACTACCTAGTGTTATGGTAATTCTTTCTTCATTGTGATGCAGAGTGATGTTCTTGTTCTGTGTTAAGAACAGCTCGTATTTGTAACACAGCCTAATCTTTGTGACAGTTTTGTGAAAAATAAGTGAAAGCAGTGGCTCAGCCCCATAGTTATTTAAATGGCAATAGCAAATGTATCGAATAGAAGTAGCAAAATAGAAGTTTGTGGGTGTTGGTATTCACAGGTTTCATGGCATATACACAAAGGCAAAATAATTTTCTGTTACAGTGCGGGGACTACTGTAACACGCATATCAAACAAGGAGGCTCATGGAAAAGAAATATATATGGACCAATTCTTGATAGATGTTTCAGCGATGTTTATTTTCCCAGCTGCATGGCCGGGGCTCTGCCGAGGAACTGAGGCAGTCACGGGACCCGAGGGTCCTTGCCTGCGCAGGGAACACAAACCAACCAATGGGGAACGAGGCTGAGCAGGGGCAGGGAAACCCCGTGTCTCCCCCCCCAGGGCCCCTCTCCCAGGGCTACATGGCGGGGGGGAGGAACCCCGACATTTCACCTGTTTATTTTTAACAAAAGAGATTTAAAGCTTAACATTGAAAACAACTGGATAAACATAACAAGAACAGTTTTAAAACAAAACAAGCCACCCTCCTGAGTCTTTAAATGTCCAAACAGATTCTCTGGAACATCTTAAGGCTGACAGAAGGGAGACAGAACTCTCTGAGCGTGCTTTGTGGGGAAACTGAGGCAGGAGAGGGTTTAATTTTTTCCCTTCCCCTTTTCATCCCCCCCTCAGCATCGGAGAGGAGTTGTAGGGAAAGGGAATTGTATAGGGAAGCCATGGGGTGAAAAACGGATTGGGAATACACTGGGGGTAATAGGATATAGGGTAAAAGGGAAAGGTGGGATTAGGAAAGGGAGACTGTAGGGGTTGCTTATAATGTAGATATTGTCTAACATGACTACGATTTTTAGCACATATGCTGCCTTTTACAGAAACACCATCAGGCCCAGTGACCTGCGATGCTTGTAACCCTTTTCTACCTAGTACAATTCTGAATTCCACCACCTCTCCATCTCCCAAGCTTGGGATGCATTTTTCAGGGTTATTCTTTTTAATAGCAGTTCTATGCACGAATTATGTCTTGCTGGTTGTCACATCTTGTTATAAAACCATAATTTTGTTTAACATTATACCATTTTACTATTCCTAAAACTTTAGCTACGGTGATCTTTTCTTTTTTCTGAGTGGCTGCTGTTTTCTGTCTTGCTGCATTTTTGCTTTCTCTTTTGTTTTCGCTTGCTCCTGTGTTGGAATTGTCGGGGCTGCTCTTGCCTGTGCGCTCTTCCTGGGGTCGCATTCGGGGCTGCGCGGGCCGGGTTGGGCCGCACTGCTCAGCTCTCTGCAGTCTGCTGCTTCTGCTCTCAGCTGCGCTGCCGCCCCTCTCGGTCGGGCGTTCACGGGGCTCGCTCCACCACGCGCTGCACGGGGCCATGTGGGCACCGCCAGGTCCCGCCGCTCCCGCCGCGCCTCGCTCCACCACCGACACTGCGGCTCGCTTGGCTCCGCCCGCGCGCGGGAACTGCCTCGCTGCTGCTCGCAGAGCGCTCGGTGCACGTGGCCTGGGTCGCACGGTCCCTGCGCCAGGCTTCCCTTCGCCAAGACACAGCTGACATTGTTCAACAGTCTCAGTAATTAAATAATATTCACAAAAATATTCTTCCATCGGCATATATTTTGACTCAAAAATTAACTGGGTTCAAACAGTGTTCCAAAAGTCTTTGGTAAGAATTAAATCCCAAGAAACGTAGAAAAAGTTCTTAAACAACCATGCCAGGAAGTGTTTCAGTTCCTTTTGAGCTTGAATTAAGCTAAAATTTACAAATCGTTGTTCAAGAATCTTTTCAAGTTTAAGATAAATGTCCATATGTGGCTCTGAGAGCCAAGAGTCTTCCCACGGTTCCTCCATAGTTTAGATATGGAATAGCAAAACAAAACCAAGAAGAGGAATCCAAAGTTTCCAGGGTTTACTCACACAAATCAGTTGCTTAGGGATCGGGGATCGTTCTGCTTGCAATTCTCTACCATTTGTTACAGCGGGGATTCTGTAACATGATGTATCAAACCAGGAGTCCCGTGGGAAAGAAATATATATGGACGGATTCTTGCTAGATGTTTCAGAGATGTTTATTTCTCCAGCTGCATGGCCGGGCTCTGCCAAGGAACTCTTCAATCACGGGACCAAGGGTCCTTCTGCCCGCGCAGGGGAACACAAAACAACCAAAGGGGAACGAGGCTGAGCAGGGGCAGAGAAACCCTGTGTCTGTGCCCTCAAGGGCCCCTCTCCCAGGGCTACATGGTGGGGGAAGGGACCCTGACAATTTTCTGTGAATTTTGAAAGTTCTTCTTGTAGATGAAAGGGGCCTTTTCCTTGCTGACTGTATTCCATGGCTCGTTGTGAGTACTGGACAGTTCATTTGCAAAGAAATAATCAGTAAATAACTATACAGTGTCCTGCAGTATTGGAAGGGTTTTTTTTTGCAGCAACACTGCTCTTTGGGCTGCCTGCAGTGAATCTTGGCCAGTCTTAGAAAAAACCCTTGTAAAAAGAGGTTTGTTTTAAGCCATTCTGTGTTGTGAACTAATAACAAAACTGGTTCTTGGCATGGCTATGAGGGGAGCAGGAGCAGGACGGAGGGGAGAGGAGGTGTGTGGAGGTGGCAGCTGCTGAATTCCCTGCAGGTCTCCAGGTGTACTGGCACAAAGGACACCCTTCACTGGGAGTCTGCACTGTGGCTTCTGCACAAGAGCCTCCTTCCTTGGCCTCCCAGGCATGATCCAGTTGCTTTTGGGTGATGTGCAAACATCAGAATTGTTGGGAGAAGCCAAGTGAAGTTCAGGCAGGAGGGGTGGGAGTTGCTTCATGGTAGAGTGTCTAGAAGAGAAGAGATGAAGTGGGGTGGGAAAGGATGGAGGAGGAGAAGGGGGAACAGTCTCTGTGGTATCTTTTGCCCTTAAGACACTGAAGGATGCCATGGTGTTGCTGTTGTGTGCAGGGACAGTGACAAACAACATAGATTGTCAGAGAAGATATGGTAAAAGCCGACCTTTTAATGCCAAACCCCCATCTTTTTATAGCATGGATCGCAAAAGAGAAATTACATGATTGGCCCACTGGTCAACCACCTACCAGTGATAGGCTAAGAGGTATAACCACCCATTTCAAAATATTATTCTTAGTGAACCAAAACATTCCACTTTGTTCTCACAACAGCCCTGCACCTGCAAATGTTTACCAGCTAGCAAACCATCAGACAGATAGCTTGCGTGAGAATGGAGACTTTCACATGAGACAGTAAAAAGTGGAGAATTTTTCTCTGCTAGCCTTCTCAGCATCTACGCCATGGTGCTTCCCATTTAGGTGACTACATTAGGTCATAATTCACTTGGCTGTTTGTATGGGTTTTCCATTGATACCAGTGGAAGATCCCATGTAGATCTTGAGTAGTCCTTAAAGAACCCAGTGTCAAATTCAGATACCTAGCCATTGCATTTGACACCCTTATTGGGGTGTTACCCATGGGTTCATCTTGACCCATTGTCCTTAGGAGAAAGCTGTCACTGTGGTTTATACTGGAGTAGCATCAATTTCTTGATTACTAAAGGCAGATCTCAGAAAGAGAGTCCCTGAATCTGTGTGGCATGTGAGCTTCAGAGGAGGAGAAGGCAGCTGCTTACACTTGTTCCTTAGTTGACTGCTTCTGGAATTACTTGTGTTCTGCAGTCATATGGACTGAATGTGTTAGAAATGCTCCTTACTGGTGATTTTGTGGAGAGCTATGACACCATGTTGCTGTAAGCCATAGTTACTAGTATATTTTCATTTGTAAATGCATTGTTCTTTTGCATTATCTAGTTCTAAAGCCTTCATGCTGATATAAAAATGACTGTTTATTAATAAAGTATTTATAATTTGGTTGGTATAAGATGCAGAAAGAGACAGACTTACTGTTGCATGGAAATTGCAATTTTCCTGTAAATTGATGCTATTGTTGGACAGAAAAAAGAGCATATCTTAGATAACAAAGTTTTAATTTCTTGTTCCCCTTACCCCAGTTGCATATCTTGTCCTGAATGATCTCACATTTACACATCTGGGCTGTGAAATGTTGGGGGCTTTTAATGTTTCTTTAAAATTTTTATTTATTTATTTAATCTCTTATATTTAAACCACGGAAAGATTTTATTTTTCACCATGCATATTTAAGTGGGTGAGGAAGTGAATATGTTCCTCTCTTGAGATTCTCTCTGGCTGTGTGTCTTTGCTCCTGGGTTTCAGTTAGTGATGTGGCCAAAATCCCCAGTCCTGATGGTATGGGGGAGTACACCAGCATAGAGCAGAGCTGTCAGACAGAAGGTGGGGCAGTGAGCCGTGGCCGGTCTCCCTAAGACAGGAAGCCTGCCCATTGCCTGCTCCCTCCTCCTTTCAGGTGCAGTGTGCAGATCATGACAGCGACGGCTCACATGACTTGATAGGCACTTTGGAAACGACCCTGGCGAAGATGCAGACAGCTGGTGCCGGCTCTCTGGTGAGCTTCCTCAGCCTGCTAACTTAGTCCAGAATTCAGGCTTTCAAACCCCCTTTTTAATATTGACCTCAGATATACACTTTTAGTTGTTGCCTCCAAGCATGCATATTTTTGTCTATGTTGTTGTATTACTAAGCCAACATTTGGAAAGAATAAAAACTGGTGTGGGAATTATATTTCTTTGTTTTCTTTGGGTTCTGTTACCATTCTTATTTCTGAAAACATCCTTGAGCCTTTTTTCTGCTGGCCCTGTTGTCTTCTGAGCTACTTTTCCCAGCAGTTCAGCTTGCTTTGGCCTCTGCTGAGTCAAGCGAAAATAAAATTGCTTGTTGGTGCTGTAACAGATGAGTCCAGAAGCACAGCTTGTCTCAGATAATGTTTGTGCTGGAGCTGGTCACCCTCCTGAGCACTCTGGTCACCTTGCCAGCTAACAGAGAGCAGCAGTCCTTCCAAGGGGCACTTGTCTTGGTCGACTGGTCTAGAGTAAGTTGAGTCACATGCTGGTGGTGCTGGTTTTGCTTTGTTGTCTGCAGTGAAAACCTGACATCTCATTCTTTTGGAGATGTCCCACCTGAATTGAGTCAGATGTATTTGCACACAGGATGTAGCCCAGGACTACTCAGTTGCCATCCAGGTTGATGGGTCATAATCCAAAAGTGAGTGGAAGGTTCCTGCCTTTTTTCGAGCCCTTGTGAATTCAGAACCTTGTGAATGCGAGTGAATCCAAACAGGCAGATACTGCCACTGGGAACCTGTGGCCTAGGCTTTTTGGCCTCCCCACCCTGAGATTTTTGCCTTCTCTGCCCAGTGCTGGTGTCAAAAGCACCCCATTTAGCTTGTCAGATAGCAGCCAAAGTAGTTGCAGACCTTCTAAAATTACATTTCTTAATTCTGCTGGGTATTTTGGTAACTCTGAAATTGTGGGATGTGTGACACCGCTTGTTTCAATAATTTGCTCTCCTGTAAAGGCAGATATTTTGGAACTTGCTGCTTCTGTGCTTGCTTTCTGTAGGTGGAATATGAATGCATTCATCCTGAGAAAAAACAAAAGAAAAAGCACTACAAAAACTCTGGCATTATTAGGATAAAATCCTGCAAGGTAGGAAGATTTTTGTTGGGTTTTTTTTTTTACTTCTTTTATTTTCTGATTGTAGTGAAATGAGTAGGTGTAACACTGTCTGTCTGTTTCTCTAGATTGAGACAGAATATTCATTTCTGGACTATGTGATGGGAGGTTGCCAGATTAACTTTACGGTGAGTTGTTCCCCACTGCCTGTATTGGTAGATGACAGGACAAAAGCAGTGAGGTTGTGTTTAGTTTTTATTGGCAGCATGAGTGACTGCAAATGCAGTGTGAATTTGCAGTGATGAAATCTGCAAAACCCAAATAATACTATATTTTTACTTTTTGCGATCAAGTAGCACTTTAATGGAGCTAGGGCTTCTCAAACTTCTTTTGAGAAGTTGGTTCAGTCTGTCAGTGGGAAGGATTGCTACGACTTGGAAATACCTGTACCCAGGTGGGAAAAGGGGTGCAGGCATGTGTGCCTGTCGCTGTGTAGGGCTGCTGTGTGCCTGGGAGGAAAGGAACTGTATGGGCCTGAGCTAACCCCCTGTTTCTGGATATAGTTAGTTCTTTTCATTTGTTTGTGCTGACATATCAGTGACTTGCTGCCATCATGTTGCCTGATCAGGTGGGTGTAGACTTCACTGCCTCCAATGGCGATCCCAAATCACCAGATTCTCTTCACTACATCAGCCCAGATGGGATAAATGAGTACCTGAGTGCCATCTGGAGTGTGGGAAGTGTAGTCCAGGATTATGACACGTATGTAATGATCTTGATTGATCCAGTCACCATGTCACAAATGTGTCCCAACTTGTTCTAGCCCTGCACTGTTTTAATGATTGAGGGCTGCCTTTCCTTGGGAGATCCCTTTAGGAGGTGCTACTGTTTCCTCTTGCTTCTGTCAGTGCTAGGGAGGGCAATGGCAGCTCTTCATAATTTGGCATATTTGCTTGGCTTGTCCCTTTTGACTCCCTTGGTGCTTCAGCTGAGCACTGATCCCTTGTTACAGATGACACATTGCAAACATGAATGTCCTATTTGATTCAGTGGGAATGGGAACATGTTTGTCTGCTTTGTCCTGTAGCCAGGCTGGGGTTGGTCTGGCTTTTCTCCTGCTACTTTGAAATGTCCTGAGAGTCCTGTGGGGTGCTGCACTGAAAGAAATTACCTAGCTCTCAAGCCCAAGCCCGAAAACATTGGATACCTGGTGCCAGGCCATGGGCAGCTAAATGATGTACCAATTCCTTATGGCAGGAATTCTGCCTTGGTCTCCAGTTACTTTTGGTGAATAAAACAGAAGAGTGAGTTATTATAGAATTGCTCTTATTTTTTGTTGCTGCCCTTTCTTTCCAGGGACAAGCTGTTTCCTGCATTTGGGTTTGGTGCTCAGGTTCCTCCTAGCTGGCAGGTAGGACCTTCACAATGCTGGGCCCTTGCTCTGTTGTGTCTGCATTCCCTAACTGTTTGTAATGTCCCATTTCCCAAGGTATCTCATGAGTTTGCTTTGAACTTCAACCCCAGCAACCCTTATTGCCAAGGTGAGGACACCTCCTTATTAATAATGTCACTGGGAGGGGGAGATGTTTGAAGTGCTGTGTTTATTTCATAACTGGTGAAAATCAAATGCAGCACCAAGACATGGGGCAAACATAGATTTACTCTCACCTTGATGCTGACAAAAGCAGATGTGTGTTGATGCAGATTTCTGTGCAAGCGCCATAAGCTCCAGTGAAGGGGTCTAGATTTAATTGATTGTCAGTCTGTGCTAAAATTTTTGTTGCTTCAACTTGGTTACTTCGGCTGGATTACAGGTGGCAGTGGATTCAGCTCAGCCCTGTGCCTGTGCTTAATAAGATTCCAGTGCCACCATCTGCTGAGGCTGTTAGAGACCAAGGTTACTTCACCAGCAATGGGATATGTGTGGATATGTTTGACTGTTCTCTTAAAATTTGTCTTAAAAGCTTGCTTTTTTTCATAGCCATCTTCTTCAGTGGAGGTGCTTTCAGGTTATATTGGCTTTGCATGGCAAGGTTTTGGTAGTGGGGACTACAGGGGTGGCTTCTCTGACAAGCTGCTAGAGGCTTCCCCCATGTCGAATGGAGCTGATGCCAGCTGGCTCCAAGGCAGACTTATCACTGGCAAAGGCCAAGTCCATCAGCGATGGTGGGATAATAGATTTAAGAAGGGGGAAAAAACCCCTGTGTGCCAGCAATCAGAGGGAAGGAGTGAGAGTATGTGAGAGAAGCAATACTGGAAACCTTGAATACAAGGTTGGTAAAGAAGAAGGAGGAGGAAGTGTTTCAGGCACTCAAGCAGAGATTCTCCTGCAGCCTGTGGTGAAGGCCAGGATGAGACAGCTGTGCCCCTGCAGCCCATGGAGGTCCATGGGGGAGCAAATACCCACCACCAGCCCATGGTTGCCCCACCCTGGAGCAGTCTGTTCCTCAGAGAGTGCATTTTGTGGGAGGGACCTACATGGGCAATTCATGAAGATCTGCAGCTTGTGGGAGGCACTCCCATGGGAGAAGTTTATTGAGGATTGTCTCCTGTGGGATTGACCCCATGCTGGGGCAGGGGACGAGTGAGGAGAGACTTTCCTCTGAGTGAGGAAGGAGCAGCAGAGATGACATGAACTGACCACAGCCCCCATTTGCTGTGCCACTGAGGGGAGAGGAGAGAGAGAATTTGGGAGTGAAGTTGAGCCTGAGAAGAGGGGAGGTGAGGGGAAAATGTTTTTAAGACTTAGTTTTTACTTTTCTTCGTCCTATTCTGATTTGATTGGCAACAAATTCAACTGATTTCCCCATGTCAATTTGGCAAAAATGTTTTGCCAATGACAGTGGATGCTGAGCAATCTCCCTGTCTTTACCTTGACCCATGAGCCTTGTTGTATTTTCTCTCCCCTGTCCAGCTGAAGAGTGGGGTGATAAATGGCTTTGGTGGGCACCTCATATCCAGCCAGGATCACCCCACCACACTGCTGTATTTAAGGGCTGCTCCCAATGCTAGATTATGACCTTTAAGGACTAAGATCTCTCTCATCATGCTGTCACACAGAATTGTTCTTGAATGAGCATTTGTCACTTAGTTTTTCTCTTTGGTCTTAGGCCAACAAAAAGTGGAATTAGAGATTCAGTGCTAAAATCCAAGCATTTCTTCTCAGTTCAGCATTGTCTGCCTCACTGGGATCTGGGTCTGTGGTCTTTTAGGTTCTTTGTACAGCAGTTTTGAGTGGTACCATGCTAAAACTTGATGGTGGACAATGTAAACAGCAGTGGCAAATGAAGCTACATCGATACAAGCTAGGAATAGGCCAATTTAGATGGATCCACAGAAGAACATGTACCATTTAAAATAGGAGTTCAAAAATTTTTTTTGTTTAGTTAACCTGAGAAAAGCTTTTTGCATGAAAAAAACCCTTAGATATTGCTATTTCTGTTACAGAAATGGTTGAATCTTCAATCAGAGATTGTTTTCTAAATTCTGCACAAAGAAAATGAAAAGTCAGTGTTCCCGAGAGCTTCTGACCTTGTCTAATTAGAACATAACCAATTAAACAAGATAAATTGACAAGGTAGAAAGGACAAAGTAAACAGTCTTCATCATATCTTTGCTAGATTATTTTTCCTGCAACTTTATAGAATCATAGAATGGTTTGGATTGGAAAGGACATTAAAGATCATCTAGTTTCAACCCCCTGTCATGGGCAGGGAGACCTTTCACTAGGCCAGGTTGCTCAGAGTTCCATCCAGTCTGGCCTTGAACACTTCCAAGGAAGGGGCAGCCACAACTACTCTGGTCAAACCCATTCCAGTGCCTCACCACCCTCAGAGCAAAGAATTTCCTCCTAATGTTGAAATTTCCTCCTAATATTGAAATTTCCTCCTAATAATTGAAACCTACTCTCAGTTTGAATCAATTCCTCTTTGTCCTGTCACTACATGCTCTTGTAAAAAGTCCCTCTCCATTTTTCTTGTAAGCCCCCTTTAGGAGCTGGAAGGCTGCAGTTATGTCACCCCTAAGCCTCCTCTTTTCCAGGCTGAACAAACCCGATTCTCTCAGCCTTTCCTCATAAGAGAGGTGCTCCATCCCCCTGATCAACTTGGTGGCCTCCTCTGGACTGGCTCCAACAGGTCCATGTCTGTCTGGTGCTGAGGACTCCAGAGCTGGATGCAGCACTGCAGGTGGGGCCTCACCTGAGGGGAGTAGAGGGGCAGAATCCCCTCCCTTGACCTGCTGTCCACACTTCTTTTGATGCAGCCAGGACATGGTTGGTTTCTGGGTGCCAGCGCACACGGCCGGGTGTGTGCAGCCTCTCATCCACCAGCACCCCCAAAATCCTTTTCAGCAGGGCTGCTCTCGATCTGTTCCTGCGCCAGTGGGGATCGATACTGGGACTGATACCCAACCCAGGTGCCACACCAGCATCTGGCCTTGTTAAACCTCCTGAGGTTGCCGTGGGCCACTTCTCAAGCTTGTCCAGGTCCCTGTGGATGGCCCTGTCCTTCAGGTGTGTCATCTGCAAACCTGCTGAGGGTACACTTGTTCTCTTCATGTATTAATGAAGATATTAAATAACACTGGTCCCAATATGGACCCCAGAGGGACCCCACTTGTCACTGATGTCCATTGGGACTCTGAGCCATCGAGCACTACCCTCTGGATGTGACTGTCCAACCGCTTTCTTATCCATCTATCGTGGTTTGGCACTGGCCCAACACCAGGCACCCACAAGAGCTGCTCGCTCACCCTTCTCTGCCGCAGCTGGGCAGAGGAGGGAAAAGGAAAAAAAAAATTACCCAAGGCTTCATGAGCAAGATAAGGACCAGGAGAATAAAACACTTCAAGGGTGAAACAGGTTCAACTTAAGTTGCGAAGTGAATTTATTACTAACAGAGTCAGAGGAGGATAATGAGAAGTAAAATAAGCCCTCAGAACACCTTCCACCCCCCAGCCCCTCCCTCCTTCCCACTAACAGTGCAGGGAGACAGGGCATGGGGGTTCTGTCAGTCCATCACTGAGATTTCCTTCTGCTGGTCCAGGAGAGGAGTCCTTCCCCTGTGCGGCCGGGGGCTCCCTCCCACGGGAGACAGTTCTCCGTGACCTTCCCCGGCGTGGGTCCACTCTCACGAGCAGCAGTCCTCCCAAAACTGCTGCACTGTCAGTCCCTCCCATGGGCACACAGTCCTCCCAAAACTGCTGCACTGTGGGTCTCTCTTTCCACGGGCTGCAGTCCTCCAAGGCCAGGCTGCTCCAGCCTGGAAGCAGGGCCCTCTCTCTCCATCGGGACTCCCACTGGATCACAGCCTCCTCCAGGCATCCACCCGTTCTGGCACGGGCACCTCCCCCAGGGGCTGCGGGTGGATCTCTGCACCCCCCGTGGATCCCCAGGGGCTGCAGGGGCACGGCTGCTTCACCGTGGTCTTCACCATGGCCTGCAGAGGAATCTCGGCCGCGGTGCCTGGAGCACCTCCTCCCCCTCCTTCTTCCCTGCCCTTGGTGTCTCCCTGTTGTTTCTCTCACATGTGTTCACTTCCTCCTCTTCTCTAGCTGCAATTAAAACTGTGCATGCCCCACTTTGTTTTGATTTCTTCTGAAATCTGTTATCACAGAGGTGTTACATCATCCCTAATTGGCCCAGCCTTGGCCAGCAGCATGTCCATCTTCAGAGCCACCAGCCATTGGCTCTGCTGGACATGGTGGGAAGCTTCCAGCAGCTTCCTTACAGGAGCCATCTTTGTGGCCCCCCTGCTACCTAATGCCAGCCTGTGCCAAACCAATACACCATCTAACAGTCCACTCATCCAATCCATCTCTCTCTGATTTAGAGAGAAGGATGTTGTGGGGGTCTGTTTCAAAGGCTTTACAGAAGTCCAGATAAAGGACATCTGTGTCCCCCCCCTTGTGTACGGAGCTGTGCCATTGTACAAGGCCACTGGCTTGGTCAGGGAGGACTTGCCCTTGATGAAGCCATGCTGGCTGTCCTGAATCACCTCCATGTCCTTAGCAGAGCTTCCAGGAGGGTCTGTCCCATGGTCTTCCCAGGCACAGGGGTGAGGCTGACAGGCCGGTAGTTCCCAGGGTCCTCCTTTCTACGCTTTTAAAAGACAGGGACAGTGTTTCCCCTTTCCGAGTCACCTGGGACTTCACCTGACTGCCATGAGTTTTCAAATATCATGGAGAGTGGCTTGGCAACTCTGTCAGCCAATTTCCTCAGGGGTCTGGGATGCGTCTCATTGGCTCCCATACACTTAAGTACATTCAGGTACCTGAAGTGATCACACACCTGATCTTTACTGATAGTGAGAGGGACTTTGCTCCCCCAGTCCTCATTCTGCTGTTCATCCACTCAAGGTGTGGAAAGAGAGTTTGCCATTGGAGACTGAGGCAAAAAAGCTGTTGGGTACCTCAGCCTCCTCATCCGCTGTTACCAGTTTTCCAGCATTGTTGATCAGGGGCTAACACCTTTGACTTTTCTGGTTAATGGGCCTGTAAAATCCCTTCCTTTTACTCTTTGCCTACCTTGCCAGGTTCAGTTCCAGCTCCACCTTGGCCATCCCTACACAACGAACTTGATCTCTATACCCTTCCTGGGTGACCTGCCTTAGCTTCAACCATCTATGCATTTGCTTCTTTCCCTTTAGTTTGACTAGCAGTTCCCTACTCAGCTATGCTGGTCTCTTGCCTTCTTTGGCTGATTTCTTGCTCCTGGGATTGCTAGCTCTTGTGTTCTATGGAAGGCTTCCTTAAAAATCTGCCAAGCTCTGTTCTTCTCCCTTGTCCCCAAGGGCAGTCTCCTAGGGGATCCCACTGACTATCTCCCTGAAGAGCTGGAAGTCTGCTTTCCTAACCATCAGTGGCCTAACTTTACTCTTACCTGACCCATATTCCTCAGGACTGCCAATTCCACCAATGCATGATCACTGCAGTCCAGGCTGCCTCTGATCTTGATGTTCCCAATTAGCTGCCTTGCATTGGTGACCAACAGATCCAGTAATGCATCCTCTCTGGCAGGGCTGTTGATTACCTGGGTCAAGAAGTTATCCTTCATGCATTCCAGGAGTCTCCTCCTCCTGTAGGATTGCCTACAGCTCACTGTGCTACTTTCCCAGCAGATGTCAGGACAGTTGAAGTCCCCCAGCAGGACAAGAGCCTGCAAGCACAGTGCCTCCTGTAGCTGGAGCAGAAAGGCTTCATCAACAGGTTCCCCTTGATCAGGCAGCCTGTATTAGACCCCAAAACCATGAAGTTCCTTTTGTTGCCTTGGACACTGATTTTTACCCACATGGCTGTTCTTCAGAGACAGATATTCACACTCAATCCTATTCTTGGCATAGAGGGCAGCCCCTCCACCTCTCCTTCCTTGCCTGTTCCTTCCTCACAGCCTGTAGCCATCAATAGCTGTACTCAAGTCATGGGATTCCCATGGGTGTCCCACCAAGTTTCAATAATGGCACAAGGTTGTAGCTTTCTAGCATCATGGTGGCTTTCAGGTCCTCCTGTTTGTTGCCTGTGCTCTGTGCATTGGTGTGAAGCACCTCAGCTGGGCTGTTGGCTGTGTTGCCTTCCTAGAGGAACACTCATAATTCTTTTGAGATAATTTTATGCTGTTTCCCTTTTGGCTTTTATTACCATAGGACTCGTTGTCTTGTCTCCATAAGTGTGCAAGTGTGTTCCAGTGAGACTCACACACTTCAAAGTCAGCAGGGTATAGATGAACTTCAGCTGGGCTCTTGATTTCACCCCCAATGCTGGCATGCCAGCCCTAGGCTCATGTCTGCCAAGCCTGGTCTTATCCCCTTCCCCATTCAAACCTAGTTTAAAGCCTTCTCCATCAGCCAACTCAAAAGCTAGAATCCTGAGCTTTGTGATGTTAAAGGCACAAAGACTGATGTGAAGAATGAAGAATGGGGAAGAAATGTGCAAATCCGATCTCTGCAGCTGTCCACTGTTTTCGTCATCTGTTTTCCCATATTTCCTGTTATGCTGCTGCTTATTTGCCCTTCAGGAGTTCGGAGCTGTGTGAGTTGTCCTTTGGCTATGCTGTTTAGTAATGCTTATAAAATAATGACTGGAGGAATTGTGGGCTCTTGTGGCAGCTTTCCTTCCTTGTGTTGCAGGGATCCAAGGAATAGTGGATGCCTACCGCCAGATTCTGCCTCGGATCCAACTCTACGGGCCGACCAACTTCTCTCCTATTATAAACCACGTGGCAAGGTTTGCAGCACACTCACTGCAACAAGGAACTGCTGCAGTGAGTGCAAGGCCTTTACTGTGGATCTGCTTTGGGTTGATGTTTCTGTTTCCATGTTTATGATTGAATAGAATGGAATAGTAAATTGACATCATTTTCCTTCCTTAGAATCCCAAGTTTGGTCGTCTGTTGTCAGCCTACAGAGAGCATGTCAGTGCTCTCTTGGTACATACTGATAGGAACCTATACTGGGTAGACACTCACATTAGTTTCATTGCTCAAGTGACATTTATTTCTCTCCCAGTTTGGCATCGTCCTTACATTGCATTTTACAGGGGTGCTGTGTTGGCTGGTCGACCAGTTGGACTGTGGCAACAGTTTCCTCACTGTAATCTCTCTTGCCAAGCTCTGTCACCTCTAGGGCATGCACATAGAATAGAGTGTTGTGCCAAAAAATTTTGCTCTCAAGAATGTTGAGAAAAAGCCTCCAAGAAACTACCAGAGGGCTTGGCTTTCTGTCCCACCATAATGGCATGGCATCTGAGAACTGTTCAGTCAGTGTGCTGATTGCAGAGCATCTGTGCTCCTCTATGGTCGTGGGCTTATTTGTGTGCTGCTGTGGCTGTGGTTGCTGTTAAAAATCAATTTCATTTCTTTAAACTTCATTCATTTTGCTTAAGGATGAAGGACTTGGATGTCCTGATAGATTTTAGCTGATTTCATTTTGACAGGCCAATCAGAAACATATACTGTGTTATTTGTTTTATCACCTAGCTGTGTCAGTATTTTTGGTGCTACTTATGTTTGTGTGTATATCTTATATTTGTGTGTATATCAAATATTTCCCACGCTGTGAGGCACTTGGACTAAGGAGATCCATTTCTTACATTTCTGAGGGTATTTTTTAACCTTCCCAGCACTTTGGGGAAATCTTCCTAATTCTCATAATGTGTTAAATATCTCTACTTTTTCTTTCAGATTTAA
This sequence comes from Corvus cornix cornix, assembly GCF_000738735.6. Lineage (NCBI taxonomy): Eukaryota > Metazoa > Chordata > Aves > Passeriformes > Corvidae > Corvus > Corvus cornix. The sequence continues at coordinate 142,081 of NC_046349.1, read as the reverse complement.
AGCTAACTATTTAAATAAGGAATCTGTCAGCAGTTGGGTACAGCAATAGTAACTCTTGTGTTGACTGTGCTTTGGAACTGGAAATTCAGTTTTCTCTTATTTTTGTTGTGTTTGCCTCATTTTAAGTCTGTAAGTAGTTGCTATAAAACAGCAGCTGCTCATTTCAGAATCAGGTACTAAACTTTAGTTCGGAAAATGATATAAATTGTAAACACTTTACCATGCCAAGGCATTGCTTTGAGGTACTCCTTTCTTTCTGGAAAAGCTCCTGTATCCTTCCCTTCGTGTTATCTCTGGAATGTCTCATGTTGTCACTGCTGTGTTTTGAGATTTCTAATACTTCCAATGCTTCTAATTTAAACTATTGATAACAAAAAAACCCAAGGCTTTTTGAGTTACACTGCAGGGATATTAAATATCTCTAGCCTTTCTGAATATCAGTCAGCAAGACAGTGCCCATCAGTGAATTTTGTATGCAGCTGTGTTGACTTAGTAATACTTTTCATCTCTAGTACTTTTTGCCAATTGATGTAACTGTTCTTTATAAACTGAATTTAATCCTTTATCTTTTTTCTAGTACAGAGAAAATTGGAAGTGCACAATGAAAATCATTAGGCATAGGAAAAAATGCTCATGAACATAAGTTTCTTTAGTGTTCTGGTTTTGTCTCATCCACAACAACATCTGATTTCTTTCTTAGCATAAAGGAGTGCTCTATCTGCCTTCAGTTATGTGAGCTCTGGTGTTGAAATACCTAACTAGATGCTTTCTTATGTTTTTCAGCAATACTTTATCTTGCTGATCATCACAGATGGAGAGATCACTGATCTAGACCAAACTAGGCAAGCAATTGTTAATGCCTCTAAGCTGCCCATGTCCATCATCATTGTTGGTGTTGGTGAAGCCGATTTTAAAGCAATGGAGTTCCTTGATGGAGACAACGGTGTTCTGAAATCTGTGACAGGAGAGCCAGCTGCACGGGACATTGTCCAGTTTGTGCCTTTCCGACAGTTCAAAAATGTAGGTTGTTTTTAAGTTCAGAAGAGTCCCAGTGCCAGGATGTATGCATCCTAAAAATGACCTGGTCTTGACAAGGCAGCAAGCTGCATGCTCAGAGGGTATGCCCGTGCCGCTTGTTCCCAGTGAGAGTTGAGATCTTGGCTTCTGTGTTCAAAGCTGTGTGTCTTGCTGTCTTGCAGTTCTTGAGAGCCCTCATTGTATAATTGATTTCACATACTATCTCTTGGCTATTGCAGGGTTAAAGGGGATGTTCTCTGTCCTGGGATGCGAACGTTTATGCAGGAACTGAGATCATATTGTCAAGTCTCTGATGTTGAGGCCCATGAGTGATTGAAGTTGAGATCATTCTTCCTTGCTGTTGAAAGCAGTCCAGTCACTCCCCAGCTCCCCCTGAATTCCACTGTTGGCATTGGCATTCATGCACTTTGCATGGTCAATTGGGTTGAGTGATTCAAATGAAAACCCAAAATAAGAGACATTGCTAGTGGCTGGGGCAGTTTTGCACTCAGACTATGTAAGTCTGAAGTTGAGGTGAGAATAAGTGGTTTTCATCAGCAGTGCTCACCGAGACTGACTGGAAGTGCTCCTAAAGCCGTAGCAAGGAATTCTTAAAACAGAATGATCATGACAGGTGTTACAAATTCTCTAAAAGAGCTTTTCACTAGGCTAACAAATCTGTTCTCTGTGGTATTTCTGATTTATTCTCCCCATTCTCTTTTCAGGCTCCCCAGGAAGCACTTTCCCAGATGGTTCTGGCTGAAGTGCCCAAGCAGCTGGTGTCATACTATAAATGGCAGGGGTGGCCCCCCCTGGAACTGCCAGAAATCAAGGCAATGTAGATTCAGGATGGCCCTGGCCACCTGTAGCACTGGGGTGAAGGAGAGCTGCTTGCAGCCACATTCTCCCTTGTACACTGTGGGTGCTCAGTGCCTTGAGATCGCACCAGTCACACCACTTCTTTCACTTGCTTGTGCTCTGGGTCTTTGATCTTTCCTATTTCTATCAGAAGAAATGTAAATACAGAAAAACCCCCAAGTGCTGGAAGTTTTTGTCACAGAAAAATCGACCTTGTTGGTTTTCTACCTTGCAACAGCACAAGTTGTGACACATCACACCACACATCCCATCTGCTACTCGCTATCAGGGTGGGCCTCTGCACTGAGTGCTGAGCCTGGTGGGAGAAGTGTTGCACCTGTGTTTGCTGTAGTGTCACCTACCCTGTGCTCCTTGATAGGTGTCTTTCTTCTATCAAGCTGCCTTTGAAATGGGGACCCTTCTGTTCTGGATGTGACCAAAGACTGTTGGTTGGATGCCTGAGGTAGTTCCTGTTGTGCCTTCATAAAGTGCCAGTATATTTTTTTTTATGTTTCAGTGACCATACCTTTCTGTGTTCTTTTTAATCACATTTTTTCTATTAGCAAAATTTTTTTCTGTGATGAACTGCTTGGAGTGACTGTTATAGTTTAAGAACACTGCACTTCGCTTATTTATGGGGGAGAAGTGAGGATTAATCATTAATTAATGAGATTGTGGTGAGATTAATGAGTCACACTAATGTGACTTTAAAAATCCAGCATTTGGAAACACTGAAGTGAAGATGCTTTGAGTGAATTCTTTATATCACACAAGTTACAAAATGAAGAAGTAACTTATCTGTGGAACTCCAAGGAGGAGCTTCCTTATCCTCAGTAGTGTGAAGTGTGCATTACATGGTCTGGGGACTGTAGAACAGGCACATGACAGCAAAGCACAAATGTTTTGAGGGAGATGGTTCATTTCCAAGTAGAGATAAAGAAACTTGGGCTTGTCATTGCACTACAAGTGTCATCACTTTCAGTTACATAAATAAAGATTCTACTTTGGCTTAGATAACATGTCTGGACTCTCATTTCCTTCCTGGACTTTTCCCTTTGTTTTCCAGCAATGTGGATGGTGGCGTTTCAGTACCTGAAGGAGCCTAGGTTCAGTGTGATCCAAAACAAAGCAGAGCCATTTTTCCATCATTAACTTTGTTCCCTTTTAATCACTAAGACTGCTGGATCCCACAGCCCTTTACTGCAGCAAGATGAGATGTTCCTTTACTGTGAAGTTACAAAAGAATTTGTCTGTTCTACCATATAAGCCAGAAAATGGTGAGAATGCATTGGCAGATTGCATCTGTGGTCAGGCCCTGAAACTGGTTAAGTTTACAAGCTTGAGTGAGACAGAACTTGGGGTTGAACTCACATCCTCAACTAGACTAATTGCTCTGGGAGGACTCTGCCACCAAACTACCATTACATAGCTTGTGCTTGAAGGGCTGTGGGGTCAGGACCACTGCTGAGCCGAGATTAAGCTGTTCTAATTTTTTATTCAAACCTATTTTGACCGTGATATGTTCTCTCAGGTTACATGAACAGCAGCCAGCTTCCTCTAGAGAAAGCTGGACTGTCTTTCCTGACAGCACCCCATTTTCTTGCATTTCTTGGACTTTCTAAGTCTTGCACTTCAAAACTTAGTCTTGAAAGAAACCAAGCAACCTCTCGAGTCTAAACTGAAATGTGTTACAGGTGTGGAAGAGGGAGGAGAACTGCCAGGTCATCTCTGAGAAACTGCTCTTGTAATACTGTCCCTGCCCGGCTCCCACAGAAGCACGGGTGGGTTCAGTATATAGTCCGTAGCAAAGAGTCGAGAAAGGCATTTGAGTGCGTTCTGCCAGGAGCATTTATTGCTTCCACACTGTCAAAGGTTGCAGAGGCAAATACCAGCATGATCCCGAAACTCACAATTTTGTCCGGGGGCAGGGGAAAGGCAGGACCAGGGAACGGGGACCAATGGAGAACTCTGGGGGAGTGATGAGGGGAAGAGGCTGACAGCCAACCGGGGAATCCAAATTGGGGTAGATTAACATAACAGAACAATGCATCCCGGGAGAAGCCTTTCTGGTCACCCTAACATGAAGTGGTTCTTGTGGTACTAGGGACTTGTCTTACTGAAAACTCTGTCCCTTGTAATGTATGTTCACCGGCCACCGCACTCTTGTGGTTGAGAACGTCCTTCTCTTGTGATTTTAGCTGCTTACAGCCTGTAGACAGAGCTCTTCTTTGTGTTACATACAAGAAACCTAAGGCTGGTTTTTGTGTGTGTATTTTGAAGCCCATTTTGCCTCTCCTTTTTAAACCTCTGCCAGCTGCCATGCAAAATGGAGTGAATCCTCTGTGTCTGTCTTGTAAGGAGTGCAGTCACTGTTCTGCAGCTAGCTGAGGTATGTCCAGGTGCAGGATTCATTGATGGTAGAAGAGACCTTTCCTGTTTTGGGGAGGAAGAGGCCAAGAAGTGGTAGAGACAGGTCTGAGGAAGTTCTTCCCCCTGTGGTAGCAGACCTGAATTTGAAGGAGATGCTCTTTACCCACAGGTAAGTGGCTAAAATGTGAGCAAGGAAAGGGACACAAGTCCTGTAGTTGTCACCTAGGAACAAGAGCTGCATGGGTGTGGGCCCAGGTGAAAGCCAAGGGAAGCTAAGTTTGGAAGCTACTGACCTGGTATGGCAGAATTTTGTTTTCTGTCTTTTACTCTCCCCAGGACACCAGGTTTTAGAGGAAGTGCAGACAGCTGCTGGGCACTTTGATGGAAGGCTGGCGGGTCTGTTTTCTGCCATGTGCTGCCCTGGGTGGAGCTGGAATGCAGACTGATCGAATGGCTGAGTTAGAGGAGAGGTCAGGTTATTTTCCTCAGGACAATGTGTTGTGCATGCTCTCTGTATCTCTCAATCACTGGCTTGATTTATCTTCACGGTGAGCACAACCAACACCCCAGAAGTCTTTTTACCCTTGCCAAGATTAAACAAGCACCTTTGTACTTGTGATCCCCAAAGGTATTTCAGCCTCAGGGCTTTGAAAAAATCAAAAGCTGTTGCATGTGGGAGCTCAGTGGGGAGGGTTCCTCTTGTTTCCTGGACATTCGGCAATAAATACTGGTAACATTTCATGCCAGGCTATGCTACACTACCCAACAGGTAGGGAGAGAGAATGCTTTTTTTGCCTGGATAACTGGTAGGGTTAATGTCTAAACACACAGGGGACTGTTTTGCTAAAAATGAGGCACTGTCTTCAGGTGGGTGCAGTGATGAGACTGCTGCAGGTGTTTGAGGAAGCCACACAAACTCCATGAGGAGGTGCTGTCTTTTGACCAGCTTTGAGCAAGTACTGGATCCATTCAGCTGCAGCATACTTCGGTGGTCTGGATGTCTCATTAAACGGCTTAAGTTGCACTGCTTGCTCCATTCTACTGAGGAAGGGGCAGTCAACAGCTAATTCATGTAAACACAGTTAACAATTGGGAGACAGCAAATGTTAGTTCAGACAGAAGATGTTAATTACAAAAACCTTAAAGAAGCCCGAAATTCGGCCCTAGTCTTGTCAGATAGAGGGCACTAAGGATCATCTCAGAGAGCCGCTGAATCATTCCTCAAGAGGACTACGCATGCCCAGGGAGAAGGTGAAAAGTGCACTGTGAGGAAGACTACTGGTTCTTCATCAGAAAAGACCCCCGAGGGAAGAGGAGAGGTCTTCCTCAGCGCGACCACGCAGTGACACACAGGCCATGCGTAGCCGTATGCTAATGATATTAATGACTTCTGAGAAATAATTTGTATAACCACACCTGTCCGCAGGAATGTGATGAATATTCATAATTTAGCCCATCATACTGTGTTGTAGAGAGCACCGGGTGTGTGTGTTTGGAGGAGCGATCCCCACACAGCCGGCGCGCCGAATAAAGCAAATACCCACTTCTCTGACTCTGTCTCTCAAGTGTCTCCTGGCCCAGTTTGTGGTGATTTGACTAGATCCCAGATGGGATCCTAACTCTGCCCGGCTGCCTGATGCAGGGATAAGCAGACCCTCCCAGTTATGGCCCTGAATTTTCAGGGGGAGCTCAGCTGTCCTTTGGCTCACGGCGGGGGCAGACAAGGACCATCTGCACCAATTTAAGGTATTTGCTATTCCTTTGAAACACAAAATACCTGCAGGTCCAGGGTTCGAGTCCCTGAGGGTGGGTCGAAAGTCCTGAGGAAGACTGGGTCTCCCAAAATTAGTCCTGGGCAAGAGGAAAAGTACTTTTAAGGGGTTGGACCCCCTGGGGTTGGACCCCACTGTGAAAGGTACCTTTAAGGGGTTGGACCCCGCTGTTAGGCGCTATTGTACGGCTCTTTGTGTTTTGTCTGTTGCTATTCTGCTGCTGTGCGAGTGAGAGTGGATGAGACGTGCTGTCAAAGTGCGGAGCGAGTGAGGAGGTCTATCTGCGGTTCCGTACCCTGGCGACGGGCTCGGCCAGAGAAAAGCGAAGCGTTTGGCAAAGAGTGAATGAGGATAAATCATATAAACTGTTGGTTTGGAATTCAACCTTACTGTCCAAAGGGAGGGGGGCAGATTTTAGAGGAGAAAGATTTTAGTTAGTGAATTGAGAACACCCAGGCCCCAACGCTAATTTCCCTTTTGAAATCCTGTGCCTAGTGTGGAAACAGTTGTGGAGCTTGGGTTTTGTGTACATGTATTTGAAAGTGGTATTGTCTGTTAGAAAGAGTGAACAGTGTCCAAGTTGCTGGAGGAGAGAGCTTGGTATTAGACAAGAGTGGCAGAGCGTGGCTTTGTGGGAAGGAAGAAGTTGGTTCTCTGGTTTTGGGGGTTTTTGGCTGTGGTGGTTTTTGGCTCATGTTTTAGGTATAGCTGAAAGAATAGCCCTAACTCAAGCCTTGGCGTTAGCTGAAGGAAAACCTATCAACATTTGGACTGATTCAAGGTATGCTTTTGGGGTGGTACACGCTCACGGGGCTATCTGGAAAGAAAGAAGTTTATTGACCTCACAGAAGAAACAAATCAAGCATGCTACTGCAATCATGCAGTTACTGGAAGCAGTGATAAAACCTTCAAAAGAGGCTATAATGCATTGTAAGGGACACTCCCAGGGTAACACTATCCCTGAACTGGGAAATGCTATGGCAGACAAAACAGCAAAGGCAGTGGCTGGCGGGGATCAAATTCAAGCTCTTGCTCTAATCCCTTCTAACATCCTTATGGGTGAAAAACCCCCACCATGTGACACTGATGATTTAAATTGGGTACAAGAAGGGAAGGGACAAATAGGATCTGATGGGTGGGCTAGAATAAAGGATCTCATTGTAATACCCAGAAAACTGCTAAAATTACTCATCCAAAGCAAACATTCTAAGACACATTGGGGAGTTGATGCTTTATATAACCATTTGAAGGACAAAGTGACAGCATCAAAATTAAAGGAAACAATTGAGGACATAACTTCCACTTGTGAAATCTGTCTTAAAAACAACCCTAATACCACGGTTAGGCTAAGCACAGGAACTATCACTAAAGGGGATGTGTGGCAAATTGACTTTTCTGAATTACCTAGGAAGGGGGGATACAAGTACCTTCTACTCCTCACAGACACTTTCTCAGGTTGGCCAGAAGCTTTCCCTTGTAGAACAAACAAGGCTAGAGAAATTGTTAAAGCTTTAATACGAGAAATTATTCCACGATTTGGGATACCCAGAGAAATTAATTCTGACAGAGGATCACACTTTGTAGCCCAGGTGGTGCAGGGAGTGAGTCATCTACTGGGCATACACTGGCAGTTACATACACCATACAGGCTTCAGGCAAGTGGACAAGTAGAAAAGATGAATCACTTAATAAAGCAACAATTAGCCAAAATTTGTCAAGAAACTAATTTATATTGTTATCAGGCTCTGCCCATGGCTTTGCTAAACATTTAGGTCAAAAATTACAATCAATATGCGCTACAGTTGTTAACTGTCAACTGCCACCACCTGATAAAGCCTTTCATAATGTGAAACCAGGGAATTGGGTTTATGTTAAGTCTCTTTCAGGGGATCCACTCCAGGAGAAATGGGAAGAACCTTATCAGACACTGCTGACCACTCATACAGCAATTAAAGTACAAGGAAAACCGACCTGGATCCATTATACCAGGACCAAACCTGTGCCAAAGCCAGAGTCGGAGGCAAGAAGAACAGGACCTCTGCACCTTCAACTACGAAAAATCAACACAACATACAGATAACATTGGTAATTGGGGCAGGCACATGGGACCAGAATACATACCTTCGATTGCTCAAAGGTGTTGTTGAGAATTTTAATCTAACTGATTGCTGGATATGTTCCCAGCTGCCTGAGAATTCTGCTAGAGGCTTTCCTTTGGTTGGGGCAACATTTCCTAATACAACAACAATCTATGCTGCACTTAGTACTAGCAGGCTTTCACATTATTTCAACATATCCCTAGATCAACTTCAGTGGAAGTAGGAGTTTGAAGAGCCAATACTTGGGTCCTCACCAGTATCCTGTGTGCAGAGGTGCTGGGAAGAATCTGTACCTAAAAACTCAGGAGGGAATAAGACAGACTCCAAATGTGGGAACTTAACATTTATAGGCAGCTACCCCAACTGCTCAGAATTCTGGACCTATGGGGGGGCTAACATGTGGAATAAGAATCAAACAAGACAAGGACCAAAGCCCAAGGGTTGGCTGGTGCCCACAGGGCAGGGTTGGTACTGGATAAGTGGTTACAATGCCTATAAAGTTTTACCCTTGGGGTGGCAAGGCCGCTGTGCCATAGGACCAGTATTTCCCCACATTACTGTTGTTTCTCAACTACAAGGCTTGCTCCGAACTTTTATACAGAGGACCAAAAGGACATCAAACCCCTTAATAGATAGGCCCACTAGATTTCACAGCTTTGCCAGATGGTTTATACTGGGACTCGGAGTAAGTGAACTAGAGAAAGCAATAGTGAACCTTTCTGCTACTGTAGAAACCATAATGAATGCCAGTGCAGATGCCATAAGAGCACAGCAAATCGAGATTAAGAACATCTCACAGTTAGCCTTACAGAATAGACTTGCATTAGATTTACTGTATGCCAAGGAAGGAGGAGTATGTACAGTTATAAATACAAGCTGTTGTAGTTATGTTGATTTAGACAAACGAATAGAAAGAGATTTGCAGACAATTCTGGAAAAAACATGGACACTACATCAGATCACCTTGGATGACACTTCTTGGGGGTTTAAAGAGGTGTAGGGCAAACTTACAGCATGGTTACCCAACTTATCCTGGCTTAAACAATTGTTTGTAATAGCTATTTGTGTTATTGCATTGTTACTTAGTGTTTGTATTAGTAGTTACTGTTGTATGATATCATGTACTTGCAATCACGATGCTTATGCTCAGTGGCACAAGCACAAACTTAGAAATAAGATAGAGAAGGGTACTTACTTTAAAGACATGTGAGATTTGTAAAGAATTACAAATAACCAAAGAAAAGGGGGGATTGAAGAAGGGGCAGTCAATAACTTATGTAAACACAAGTTAACTATTAGGAGACAGCAAATGTTAGTTCAGACAGAAGATGTTAATTACAAAGCCTGAGAAGCCGAATTCACCCTAATCTTGTCAAGATAGAGGGGACAAGGATCATCTCCGAGACCGCTGAATCATTCCTCAGAGGACTACGCATGCCCAGGGAGAAAGGTGAAAAGTTCATGAGAGGATGACTACTGGCCTTCCTCAGAAAAGACCCCCGAGGAAGAGGAGAGGTCTTCCTCAGCGCGACCACCAAGACACACAGCGCATGTGTGGCCCATATGCTAATGATATTAATGACTTCTGAGAAATAATTTGTATAACCACACCTGTCCCCAAGGAATGTGATGAATATTCATAATTTAGCCCATAATACTGTGTTGTAGAGAGCACCAGGTGCGTGTGTTTGGAGGAGCGATCCCCACACAGCCGGCGCGCCGAATAAAGCAAATACCCACTTCTCTGACTCTGTCTCTGAAGTGTCTCCTGGCCCGGCTGTGGCACGATTCACTACCCATGACTGGATGTGGGGCCAGCACACTGAGCTTTGTCTGTTCTAAACTGATGGGCTTACTTATTTGGATTCACAAAAGTGGTGCCAAATGTTGTCAGTCTGCTATGTTTTATTGCTGCATGGCTGTGCTGGTTTGAAAGTAAACTGGTGGAAGAAATGAACCCCACTCAACAACCTTAAGAGAGATTACAGGTCAGAGTTACAATTTATTAAAGAGATTATAATACAATGATACAGAGAAAACTGGTTTTAACCGACGAAGACTGAATAAAACCTGGCACCCTGTTGGTCAGGATGGTACCAGTCCTGTTGAAGTTCTGGTCCTCCTCCAAATCCATCGAGTGGTGGTACCTGAAGTCCCCAGGCCCGAAGATTATATATACTCAGGTTTGTTAGGAAAATTAATCCACAGTGCCAGAGGTTTATGTCCAAAAGGGAAACAGAGGAGTCCCATAGCTTTATTCATGAATAAAGGGAGAGACCAATGGGGCATTTTCCATAGGGCCTCTCAAAATGATGGAGGACGCAGCCTCCTTTTTATCCTAATTTCCCAGCCACATTTCCCTCTCTCTTTCCCCATTGGCTGAGGTATTTGAGAAGTACAGACTTCCTGAATTGCCTAATACAGACCCCCTTCTAATGTGCACACCCCCCACCCCCCACCGCTTTTTTCTTTGTATCTCTGTTCTTTTTCCTCTAAATCCAAGAATTTAGCACTCTGAGCAACAGTGTCAATTGGTGGAATTCCTCTGGAATTTATGGTTTCTCACATTGCTTTTTTCACCTATCAGTATCTGGCTTTATCTACAAACAGGCCCACAGTAAAGACACATCCCTCTTGTGAAAAATGAGGTTCACTCTTTATAAAATTTTAAGAAAATTTTAATAAAAGGGACAATTAGGAGACAATAGCAAAAAGGATATTATGACTGGGTGCTTTGGCAGAGCCAAAGGCACACCTCTACATCCAAAAGATCGTCTTTAAACGTACATCTCTTATTGCATATTCATCACCATCATGCATGATTCATAAATTCTTTGGAGTTTCTGTGTAGCATCCCATCAGCCGTATCTTCCTCCTTGGCTCCATTCCGTCTCTGCTCCCTCCATCAATTCTTCTCTCTGGTTTTGGGTCTTCTTTTTCTCTGATAAGATACTCCAGGAATGTGAAGACTCTCTCTCTCTGCCCACCTTCTCCAAACCGACTACATGAACAATAGACATTCTATACCATGCATTACATCATAGAACCTAGGCAAAGTTTCTCCAACATTAAGTAACATGCAAAAAGCCAACATCACAATATATTCATAACAATTATGTAACATGCGAAAAGCCAACATCACAATACATTCATAACAATACCTCCCTTTTCCTTTTTTTACAGATCATTTGGCTTGAGCAGTATCCCTTGTTTTCTAGCCTTTAATATTTGCTCATTTTTTTCACAAATCAATCTTGCTTCTTCAAAGGGGTCTTTGATGTAATTTTGCTTCTTTAACACCCTGATCTTTGGTGCCGTTCCAGATGTAGCCAATTTTGGTTCCACAGGCATTGGTACTATTTGCATGCCTTGGACCACAGTAGATATTAATCAAATGAAACAGGGGATCAGGCAAGGGAGAAATATCAAGCCTGCGGTGGCACATAAAAGGAAGAAGCCTAGCTTCTTCCACACTTCTATTCCCAATACATTATCCCACCAGGTAAGTTTTAGTGCGGATTCCCACTTTTGGACTGGTACATGGGCTATTTTTCTGATATTTTTGGCTATATCTAGGATGGCATCCCCATGGTCCTCTATCTTCAAACAACAATTTGATGTATTAAATTTTCCACAAACTCCTCCTTCTTCAGCCAATAGATAGTCTAAAGCCAACCTATTCTGATACACCGCCGCTCTTGTTTGGCTTTGTTGGCTAGCTAGTAATTCCAATGCCTGACCAGTTTGGTTCTTTTACTAAGCCTGAGACTTTATTCCCAACAATATGTGTGAAACAAATCCATCTTTCCCCTTTTGGACATTTACTTCCTAACGTGATACCACTTGTTCCTAATGTGGGCGGGTTATAACTGTTGACATGGGTATGCGCAATGAAAAAGGAACCTCAGTGTTTTTCCATATACAGCTTTCAGTAACACCCATGGCATGGCTGTGTTGGTATCCCCAGAGGGAAGAGACAAAAGAGGAGTGACAGATAAAGGAATAACAGAGGTCCGATACGGCTGATACCTCTACCCCCCGTGCCTATGATGGGGCTGCTGCCCACAGCAGGGGTATGTGATCTTCTTGGTGGCGAGTACAGTGGTCAGTTCGGTCTGTTTGGAGTGGAAGTATTCCTCCCCATCCCAATTCTTGTGTCCTTTTTCTCTTATGATACTTCTTTCCTGTCTTGGGGGGCGTTGGGAGAGGGCTGTTCTGTAACTGAGCTCCCCGTACTTTGGTGTTTTGCTTTGTCTTTAAGAGGAGCAGCAGAAGCGGTCGTTGCCAGGGGAACGGTGCAGGCGAGGGAGGGGGCGTAGGGGGTAGGAGTCCTCTCCGAAGCTGATTCCTCCAGGAGTGGGGGGGCATAGGCAGGGACTGCCGCCAGAACTGCCAAGGGGACAAGCTCTTCCTGTGGATACCAGAGTCTGGTGTGGACCCTCTGCATGGGTCCGCAGCAGCCACGGTGGCCGGACTTTGAGCTGCCGGCGGGCCCAGCGCGGCCCGCGGGGCCGAAGCCGGGTTCAATGGAGCCGCGGCAGAGAACGCAGCGGAGGCAGGGGCTGCTGGAACGGCCGCGGACATCGGGAGCGGGCCGGAGCCGGGACTGGGGCCGCCAGCGGGGCCGGGGCAGGGGCAAGGTGGGGGGAGGCCAAAAGCGGCGGGCTGGGCTGGTGTGGAGCGGAGAGCCGGGCTAGGGACGGGTGGGACACCATAAGGGGGGGCTGGGCTGCCGCGGAGCAGATACCCGGGCTAGGGACAGGCGGGACACTGTAAGGAGGGGCTGGGCTGCTGCTGGACCCACAGGGGCTGGAGGGGGTGGCGGGAACAGCGGGGCTACCGGCGGAGCCGCCGCCGCTGGGACAAGCGGTGGAGCCGCGGGCGGTGCCTGAGAGCCGGCACAGGCGGGACCTCGGGCTCCGGGAGCGGCGCTGCAGCTGCGAGCGGCGCCACAGGAGCCTGGGCTTGCAGGGGGCAAGTGGGAATGGAGGGGGCAATGCTTCGAGGGGGTCCCAGCCCTTCTCTTTCTTGCTTTCCCTTTGCTCCTTTCCTTGGGTCTCTGACAACGTAAAAATTTTTATCCCCTTAGGCTCTATGTTTCCCACCCAGCATGAAGTGTACTTGCCTTCTGTGTTAACGAGTTCTTTTGAATTTACAAATCCTTGTAAAGCCTAACAGATCCAAACTTCAAAAGAGCCATATCTGGGCCAGAAAACATGGTCAGATCTTATTTCCTTCTCGGCCCAATCTAACATACAAAACTGTATCGTTTTTATAGAGGGATTCCTTGTGGAACAGGGGCATATGATAGCCCAGGAGAGTTTGGGCAACCCAGGGCTGCTGCAGAAGAACCCCTGAAGGGCCCTCAGGCTGCAGATACGCCAGAAAGACACCTGGCAGCAGGCAGCCTTGAACAGCCTTGGGAAAAGTTACACACTGGTTGATTCCCCCGCTGCTTAGAGGCTGTCCCGTGGGAATAGGGCATGAATCTTTGTAAAGTAGATATAAGTGAGTGTAAGTAAACAAGAAAGGAAGCACGATGCTCAAATCGTATTGGTGTTTGTATCGTGACTTCGGCCGGCTTCCCTGCGCTCAGAAATTGCCCCTGCTAAACATTTTGACTTTGCTCTTTTTTCCCTTGTATTTGGGTTAGTATTCCAGTCAGCTAACATAACTCCCAGAGGGCTTTCCTGGGGTATCTCCGCTGGCACGCCTCTATTCCCTTTTTTATTCCCTGACTCTTGCTTACTAGTTTTATGTCCCATTTTCTCAGAATCTTATCTATCCTTTCCAGGCCTTTGTTTCCCACTTTTTTTTTTTTTAATAAAAACCAACAAAACAAACAACTATTCGGACCCCACCACCTCTTTCCCCTTTCTTCTCCTAGAATACAAAAGTTCCCATCTCTTAATAAAATATACCTCCCTCCAGAAAATAAAGTTGTATTTCAAGGCTTAACATTTCTATCACATACATTTTCATTCATTCTCACTCACTCCTTTTTATTGTTCCAATTTCTCTTTCTCAAGCGCTATCAGTCACAACCACACAAGATTAAGGTACCTTTTAATTTCAAATTGTTGGCCAATATTCACCCCTGGGCCCAGTGTTCCAGGTTTCTTGGATTAATCCTCAATTTAGCAGAATTAAGCCTAAAGTTCTTGGATCCAACCCTCAATTCGACAGTCTCAAAGCCCAAATTTCTTGGAGTAATCCTCAATTTAGCAGAATTAAGCCCAGATTTCTTGGAATTTAATCCTCAGTCTGGCAGTCTCAAAACCTAAATTTCTTGGATTAATACTCAATTTGGCAGAATTGAGCTCGAATCTCTTGGAATCAACCCTCAATTCAGCAGTCTTAAAACCTAAATTTCTTGGATCAATCCTCAATTCGACAGAATTAAACCCGGATTTCTTGGAATTTTTAATCCCCCATCCGGCAGTCTCAAAACCTAAATCTCTCGCATCCAATCCTCAACCTGGCAATTCTTTAGGGGCTCTTTTACTTTTAGTCTCGTTTCCTTGTGGTTTGTACTAGGAAACTCTTGACTCCCCTCCTTCAAGGGATCCAATCCCTCCCCTGAAACCCAGTCCCAGTTAAACCGGGGCTTCTCTCACTCCTTTTATCTTTGGCTTCGCCTCTTTACTGACTGCTTCCCTCGCGGCAGAGCAGAGCCGCAGTCTCAGAGGCTCCACACTCGCTTCGCAGCTCTGGGGTAACCAGCCCGCGTCTCATGCACACACTTTCATCCCCCGTATCCGCTCAAAAAAAAAAAAAAAAAAAAAAAAAAAAAAGAGGAAAGAAAAATCACTCACCTTTCTCTGAGTCTTCGTGCACAAGATTTTACCTGTTTAACTGTCGCGGTATCTTAGGGACCCTTTTCTTTCCTTTCTTGTTGCTTTGTCTCCTCTCTTGCCCTCCGGGTGTTTGACTGCAAACCCCCCTGACCCCGCCGGGAAGCACAAAGCGAGGCCGCCAAAAGCGGGCGGGGGCACCCCCCTGCTCTGGGTTCCCCAGGAGATCTCAGAGGTGAGGCCTTTTCCCCCTACGGGCACCAAATTGTGAAAAACGAGGTTCACTCTTCGTAAAATTTTAAGAAAAGTTTAATAAAAGGGACAATTAGGAGACAATAGCAAAAAGGATATTACGGCCAGGTGCTTTGGCAGAGCCAAAGGCACACCTCTACGTCCAAAAGATCGTCTTTAAAAGTACATCTCATATTGTATATTCATCACCATCATGCATGATTCATAAATTCTTTGGAGTTTCTGTGTATCATCCCATCAGCCGTATCTTCCTCCTTGGCTCCATTCCGTCTCTGCTCCCTCCATCAATTCTTCTCTCTGGTTTTGGGTCTTCTTTTTCTCTGATAAGATACTCCAGGAATGTGAAGACTCTCTCTCTCTGCCCACCTTCTCCAAACCGACTACATGAACAATAGACATTCTATACTGTTATAAACATATATTATAATATTGGCTTCTCGCAAAGTATAAAGATAGATACTATACAATATTAGAAATGCTTTTTTTGCTGTGTGGATGTAGTTTTCTCTCTTTTTAGCAAGAATGTTAGCAAGTGTGAGCAAGTGTGAGCAAGTAAGAGAACCTCCAAGCGAGCAGAGGATGAGGCCCAAGAAGCTGCTAATCAACACTTTGTCCAGAGAACAAAAGGGCCCAAAGGCTCTTCTGCCCGGAGAACAGGCGGCCAGGAGGGTCCGAGAGCCGCTACCACCGCTCTGCCCGGGGGGCAAAGAGGCCCAAAGCTGCAATCAGCCCTGACTGTCTGGAGAATTACGAGATCCACCCTACCATCGACTCTTACCTAGCGGGCCCAACCCCAAGAACCAAAAGAAATAAAAACCACAAGGCAGAAGACTACGCATGCTCTAAAAAGGCGGAACCAAGCAGTGGCCATGCAGAACAGTTCCTGGAAAAGTTTGAATATGAATAGAGAACAGACAGTAAAAATGGTATAAAAAGGACTCGCCTCTAGCATCAGGTGTGCTCTTGGCAGAGTGCCAAGGCACCCGGCCGTTATCCCTTTGCTTTCTTTTATGTGTCTCTTATTGTCTTTATATTGAACTCTTCACATTCTAACAGGAGAGTGAACCTCGTTTTTCACAATACCATGCATTACATCATAGAACCTAGGCAAAGTTTCTCCAACATTAAGTAACATGCAAAAAGCCAACATCACAATACATTCATAACAATTATATAACATGCGAAAAGCCAACATCACAATACATTTATAACACTCTCATTTCTTTCAGGTTCAGGTGGGAATGCTCAGTACCTCTCTCAGGGCGGGGAGTTTGACAATTCGTGAGATAACACTGTGAGTCATGGGACATTTTTAGAGTCAGTGATGGTGTTGTAGCTGCCTATTGTGCTGGTGCCATTGAGTCCTCTATGGTCCATTAGCAAAGATTGACCCCTCAGGCTGGGTGGGACTGTGCTGGTGCTTCCCCGGAGGGAGTTACCACAGCTGAGCCATTGGTGTGAAGAAAAAGAAACGCTGCCCTGCGGCAGTCGCAGGTTTGCTTCGCCTTCCTTATCTTATTTAACACCCAGCTCATAGCCTGAGGGGTTGGGGGGTGCACTGGGCAGCTCCTACAAATGATCAACAGTTCATCAGAAACGATATAGAGGTGGGTAGAATACTCCTGTAGCTAAGACCATGGTGAAGCCTCATCCTCCCACCACAGCATGCTTCCACCGCCCTGTTAAAAGCTGCAATTGTTTATTAAACTATGGAGGTAGACAAGTTATCCTCTGTAGTTGAAGGAGGATACGCTTGCAGAATTAGCCCGTATATCCGGAACAATATAAATTGCCAAAGATGTGCCATTGCAGCCTGTAAAATATGTAGTGCCAAATATGTACCGCTTCCGCTTATGTTATGTAAGTAAAGAGATAAAATACCAAATATGGGAGAGAAAAACAGGGGTCATTCAGAGGACTATGGAGGAAGACTTCTGGCTTCAGCCTCAACGACCACCAGAAGGCAGAAGAAGACCCCCTAGCAACACAGCGCACATGCGCAGAGAAACTAGATAACAACCACCTGGAAAGACAGGAAAGCGGAAGAAAAAACCATATATAAAGGACTCTGTACAAGCTAAAAAACGTGGCAGTTGGCGGAGCGGAGACTCCCCTGTCACCCAGCGCTGCTTTTGCTCACATTCTACTTGCTTAATTACTAATAAATTTCATTTATTAAACTAAGAGTGCATCCCCCTTATTGTTGCGCACTCATTACAATTTTGGTGCCGTGACTCGGATGGGAAGATAGCGACCCTACCGTCTCTTAGGGAGGCGCCCCGAGGTACTCCTCGGCCCGGGGATCGGTGGTGCGCTTACCCCCACACCGACGAACCTAAATTCTAGAATGGTGAGCAATTGAGAACCGGTCAAATCCCATAAAGTTTAGTGCACTAAAGTCCGGACGAAGACGCAGGATCGCGTGAGTACCGAGCATCGGGATTCCGTCCGGGCGGGATTGGGTTTCCTGAGATATAACGACTGAGAGGTTCGAAATACTGAACCAAGCGAGTGTGGACCCTTTAGTACTACGTTTCCCGACTCCCGCGAGGGACCGGGCTAGGAATAAGGGGAGCGAGTGTGTGTGTGTGTGCAGATATCTCAGAAGATGGGGGCGAAGGGCAGCAAGCCTTCGGTCCCCATGGGGAGGGTCCCAGCAGGGAGGGCCCCAGTGATACCCCAAAACACCCCCCTAGCATTCATGCTAAATAATTGGAAATACCTCCCTAGTTCACCCGGGAAACACAAAGCCAGAATGATAGAATTCTGTACTAAAATATGGGAGGAAAGAAAATACAAAAGAACGTGATTTGGCCAGTTTTTGGGTCAGATGAAGATTGGGTGCGACAACAACTTAACCTGTGGGTAAACAGTAAAAGTCCGCTTGACCCAGAAGAAAGTGCATATGCTGCAATGTGGCTAGAAAAACCCCAGGTAGCTATGTTTCCCTTAAATGAGAGAAAGAAAGAAAAGAAAGAAGAGCAGGAAGATGAGCTATTACTGAATCCACCCCCATATGTGCCCCCGGCACAGGCACCGGAGGCACCGCCACCGCCAATTCCCCTCGATGCACCAATTAATGCAGAGCGAGTGTCCCCCATTACAGTCAGGAGGAGAACTAGAAATCAACGAGAACAAGCTCAGATGTACCCACTAAGAGAGGTACCTATGGGAGGACCCCTACCCGGGATCGGATATGTTACTGTCCCTTTAAATTCAAGAGACTTACGAGAATTCAAGAGAACTGAAATGGGGAGTTTATTAGATGATCCATTAGGAGTAGCTGAAAGGCTAGATCAATTCTTGGGACCCAGTCTCTATACCTGGGGGAGATGAACTCAATATTAAGCCAGCTGTTTACATCCGAAGAAAAAGAAATGATTAGGAGGGCTGGCATGAGAATATGGGATGCCCGTCATGCCCAAGGACCGCAGGCAGACACTAAATGGCCATTACAGAATCCCAACTGGGATAACCAGAATGCCGAACATAGGGTCCACATGGGGGATCTAAGAACTATAGTGATTCAGGGAATCAGAGAAGCCGTACCCCGTGGCCAGAACATTAGTAAAGCTTTCAATGAGAGACAACGGAAGGACGAGAGCCCCACCGAGTGGTTAGAGAGATTAAGAAAAGCCCTACAGTTATACTCTGGAACGGATCCAGCAAGTCCTTTAGGACAAGCTGTTTTAAAGACTCACTTTGTAGCGAAATCCTGGGACGACATTAGGAGAAAACTTGAAAAGCTAGAAGATTGGCAGGATAGAGGCTTAGAAGAACTGTTGAGAGAAGCCCAGAAAGTGTACGTGCGGAGAGAGGAAGAGAGCAGTAAACGACAAATAAGAATGATGGTAGCAGCGGTCAGGGAGGATAGAAAAGGACGACCAGAAGGATTCCGGGGAAGGTCAAATGTAGTAGAAAAGAAGGAACAAGGAAACTGTTTTTATTGTGGAAAGAGAGGACATATAAAAAAGAACTGCAGAGAACGAATCAGAGATGAGGAAATATTAAAGGCAGAATAGGATAGTCAGGGGCTCTATATATTAGGGGACCGGAGTCATCAGGAGCCCTTGATAAAATTAAAAATAGGTCCCCAACGTCAGGAGTTCACCTTTCTAGTAGACACAGGGGCAGAGCGATCCACAATTAAACAATTACCGAGGGGTGCACCCTTTCACATGAAAAAGTCCAAGTTATAGGAGCAAAAGGAGAACCATTTAAAGTAAACAAATTAAAGATGTCATATTTGAGTCTGAAAATAAATATGGGATAGGTGAACTCCTGCTAGTCCCAGAAGCGGACTACAATTTATTGGGACGGGACTTGATTATTGAATTACAATTAGAAATCAAAGTTGAAAACGAAAAAATTGGCTGTCAGAGCATATCCCCTCACAGTAGCAGACAGGGAAGAAATCAATTCTAACATATGGTATTCCCCAGACACAATAGGAAAGCTAAATATTCCACCAATTAAGATACAAATAACGGACCCACAAATCCCAGTGAGAATAAAACAATATCCTATTTCTCTGGAGGGACGGAAAGGACTAAAGCCAGAAATCGACAGATTATTAAAACAAGGAATCCTAGAACCGTGCATGTCTTCCTTTAATACTCCCATTTTGCCTGTGCAGAAACCTAATGGAAAATATCGATTAGTTCATGATTTAAGGGAAATAAATAAACGAACAGTTACCCGGTTCCCCGTAGTAGCTAATCCATATACATTATTAAGCCGGCTAGGTCCACAGAGGAAGTGGTATAGTGTGATAGATTTAAAAGATGCATTCTGGGCATGCCCACTAGCAGAAGAGTGTAGAGATTATTTTGCCTTTGAATGGGAAGACCCAGAAATGGGACGCAAACAACAACTAAGGTGGACAGTCCTTCCCCAAGGATTTACTGAATCACCAAATCTGTTCGGGCAAGCTCTAGAGGAGTTATTAACGGAGTATCAAGTACAATCAGGGAACGTACTCCTGCAGTATGTAGACGACTTGCTGATAGCAGGAAGTGAGAGGGAAGAAGTTAGGATAGAAAGTATCAAATTATTACATTTTTTGGCACTAAAAGGATTACGAGTTTCTGAAGAGAAATTGCAATTTGTAGAAGAAATGAAGCTATAGGAAAAGATAATAAAGTTCAGTGGTCCAGTAAAACAAATCCACAAGAGTGCTCTTGGAGTGAGCAAAAAAATTACACCCAAGGAATCACAATACAAAGTGTAAATGGAAAAGGGAAATGCTTAGGAGCAGTACCTGAACAATACAAATTTTTGTGTAACAGTACCATTACTAGACGTAACATCGAAACCAAGAAAAGTGAATTTAACAAGTGGATAATACCCACTTCCGGGGCAAAGTGGGTGTGCTCAGACATAGGAGTAACACCTTGTTTATCAATCAAAATGCTAAATGCATCACGACAATTTTGTGTGCAAGTTATAATAGTTCCACGATTAATATATCATACCTCTGAAGAGATAATGTATCATTTTGAAGGGGACTTAAGCAGGAAAAAGAGAGAACCTCTGACTGCGATAACATTGGCGACTTTACTAATTGCAGGAGGGGTGGGGGCGGGCACAGGTGTTGCCTCTATAGTCAGAAGTACTGAAATTCAAAAGTTACAAACAGCTGTAAACGAAGATCTGGAGCGAATAGAACAGTCCATTGAAAACTTAGCTACTTCAGTGAAATCACTTTCAGAAGTGGTGTTACAAAATCGAAGGGGATTAGATCTATTATTCCTTAAAGAAGGAGGATTATGTGTTGCACTGAAAGAGGAATGCTGTTCATTCGCAGACCATACCGGAGTCGTACTGGACTCTATGTCCGAACTCCGAAAACGATTAGAACAACGAAAAAAGGAACGGGAAATGAATAAATCATGGTACGAAGGATGGTTCAGTGCCACCCCTTGGTTAACGACTTTGTTGTCTGCCATAGCGGGACCCCTGATAATAATTATTTTAGGACTCATCTTTGGACCATGTATTATTCGATATGTGTTGAGGTTCATAAATGAAAAATTCGATATAACCAAATTGCTAATTTTAACAACCAATGCGAAATACCAAGCTATGTCTGAAAAAGGTGAAAATGAGTACTGTGAATGTGATTCCAAATCACCTGTATACGATTGTTGCTGTGCAGAAAATGGAATAAGATTTTGTGATTGTCATAGTACATGTGAGTGGTGTGGGAAGAAAATAAAGGAGGAGGAGATCGAAATAGTTTAATAAACAATAGAGGTTAAAAAAAAAAAAAGGGGGGAGTTGTTAAAAGCTGCAATTGTTTATTTAACTATGGAGGTAGACAAGTTATCCTCTGTAGTTGAAGGAGGATACGCTTGCAGAATTAGCCCGTATATCCGGAACAATATAAATTGCCAAAGATGTGCCATTGCAGCCTGTAAAATATGTAGTGCCAAATATGTACCGCTTCCGCTTATGTTATGTAAGTAAAGAGATAAAATACCAAATATGGGAGAGAAAAACAGGGGTCATTCAGAGGACTATGGAGGAAGACTTCTGGCTTCAGCCTCAACGACCACCAGAAGGCAGAAGAAGACCCCCTAGCAACACAGCGCACATGCGCAGAGAAACTAGATAACAACCACCTGGAAAGACAGGAAAGCGGAAGAAAAAACCATATATAAAGGACTCTGTACAAGCTAAAAAACGTGGCAGTTGGCGGAGCGGAGACTCCCCTGTCACCCAGCGCTGCTTTTGCTCACATTCTACTTGCTTAATTACTAATAAATTTCATTTATTAAACTAAGAGTGCATCCCCCTTATTGTTGCGCACTCATTACAGCCCCAAACACTGCTTTCCAGGTGCTCCAGGAAGTGTTTGTGCAAGAGGGGAATATCCGCAGGGCTTGCTTTGAAGCAACTGGCATTACACAGGTATGATTCACTCCTTGGTGTTTGTGGAGCTGAATAAGCCACCCTGCCCCGCTGCGAGTTACCCTGTACAGGATGTGTGGATGCAGGTGTACGGAAAATCCCTCTGTGAAAAGCCCGTGTCCACAAAGGAGACAGAGGAGTCCTGCAATGTTACTCAAATAAAGGGAGAGAGTCCACTGGGGTGCACGCCCGCGGGGGTTTCACTCTCGAGGGCGCGGCCTCCTTTAATCCTAAACTCCCGGCCGCATGTTGCCGTCTTCCTTTCCCCGCTGGCTGAGGTACTAGGAAGGTACAGCCTTCCCGAACTGCCTACCACATATCCAACCTTGAACATGTCATTTTACCCCCAAGTTCAGAAAGTCAGGCTTGTGCAGGCACACTTGTCTGTTTCAGGAGCCAAAAGCGGTCTGGGCTCTGCAACAAACATGCTGCCCAAAGTCAGTAGAGACATTAAGACCCATTTCAAAGACGTTAACACCCATAGCTTCACCCATTAAATTGTTTGTAAAGACGTTAGCACACATCTTTCCTATCACAGGTGTTTGGTGGTAGCTGCTGAGAGGGAGAACCAGACCCCCAGGAGGAAGAAATGGTCTCCAAAATTTGCTCAGCTCATGATTGTTTGACTGCTTTAATCTGGCCTGAATTTGTGCTTTGGAAGGGCTCTGGCATCTCTATCAGCTCTCGTGTAGATGGGATGAGCTGGATTAGGCCCGGGGGCTGCAGTAGGGAGCACAGCCGGCTTCTGGCACCATCTGCCCCAGGTCTCCCTCCTCCCCCTCCTTGTGAGGTTGCCAGCACCCTGTGGAGCAGCTGAAGCTCCTGCCCCCACTGCCTGTGGATTTTGATGCTTGTCTCTGCCCTGCAGAGATCTGGCAGATGGGCTGCAGCCGCTGTCCTGAAGTGCTCTGGCATTCTACCTCCACTGAGCTAGCCACTCAGGGGCTGCTGAGCGTGTGCTGTTTCCTCGTGTTAGGAGAGCCCAACCCTCACAATCTGAGGGCTGTGATGAGCTGTCCTTTCCCACCCTCCCTCTGTTTGTTTTTGGAGGGTTTTAGCCACAGGACCTGTGATTTTGTGCTGGGGAAGGCACAGGGCTGGGGTGGCTGAAAGCAGAGCCAGGCTCTCTATTCACAGCCCGTGTCTTTCAGTTCTGAATTCAGCAGCCCCTGTCCCTCCAGGTACCAGCTGAAGCGTGGCCATGTGATGGGTTCACTTCTGCTGTTTCCTGCAGTGCTCCCCGGGGGTCCCCCAGCAGCCCGGGGCTCCCTCAGCCGGCAGAGGCGTATTCTGGGGGGCTCAGCCCGGTGCCCCTGGGTTGAGGGAGGCAGTACAGCCAGGGTTTCCCCCTTCTCCCCGTGTCCCTCAGTAGGGGCTGCCCAGCCCATGGGGCACTGGGGTGTGGAGTGTCTGGTCAGACCGGCTGGGTGAGTTGGGGCTGAGTCACTCTGGCAGTGCACGGCTGAGCGAGGGGCAGCAGGGCCCGCCGCTGGCTCCATGGCGCTTAGCGTCGGTGTCCGGCGGCTCTCCCAGCTGCCAGGCCATGGCGAGCGGCAGGTGCATCTCAGCTTCCGAGGTGGGCTTCGGGTGGTGGGGGGGGGGGGGCGTTGAGGGTTGAGGGCTGGGGCCTGCCTTCCCCTGCCAGCACCTTTACGCCT
Source organism: Corvus cornix cornix (assembly GCF_000738735.6). Classification (NCBI taxonomy): domain Eukaryota; kingdom Metazoa; phylum Chordata; class Aves; order Passeriformes; family Corvidae; genus Corvus; species Corvus cornix. The sequence continues at coordinate 118,349 of NC_046349.1, read as the reverse complement.
CCTCTCCTCAAGGTTTCACCCAGAAGACCAGGAAGGTCTGCTGTGGCCCAGAGGCTGTCTTCAAGGAGGTGAGGGAACTGGGATCATGTGGAACATATGGGACAGGGATGGGAGAGGTCAGTGTCTTGGTCATAAAATCATAGATTGGTTTGCGTTGGAAGGGACCTTGAATATTATCCAGTTCCAATCCCCACACCATGGGCAGGGGCACCTTCCACTGGACTGTTTCCTGGGAATTTCTCTGCTGTGTCCTTCTTCCGGTCTGCTCAGAGGGGCAGATGGGTCCCTCACACTGTGTCTGTGACCTATGCATACACGCTGCAGGAGCTGAAATTCAGCGGAGTGACACTGCCTGGAAGCCTGGGCATACCAAAGCTGAAGGCAAAGTTCTCCCTGACCTCAGAAGGCCAGATGGTCACTACAGTTGATGCCTTGTGGGGCAGGAGTGGGACTTGTGTGTTTGAGTGCATATGTGTGTGTGTGCAGGGGCAGGGATGGAGGTGGCCTGGGAAGCATGTCTGCCTCTCTAGTGCCATCCCCACTGAAGCCTGTGACAGCCCAGCTCTGCTGTGCCAATGGGTGGTTTCCACCTGTCCCTTGCTCGGGTCCCAGTGCCAATGTGCTGGATGGAGAAAGGCAGAGAAGGTGGGGGGGCCAGGAGGAACAGCCACCATTTTGGGTGTTGAAGCCTCAGGGTGCAGCTTTCCTATGAGCCAGATGACTCTCGCCTGGGTGGTCTCTTCTCACCAAGTACCTCTGTACATTCCCACATTCTGTCTCACTCCACAACCTGCCAGCTCAGGGACCCCAGCAGGCACAAGCATCCTTCTTTTTCCAGGGTGGTGCTGCTCTGACTTCTTTAGCAGCTGACCTGTGGCTCTGTGCTGCTGAAGGGGCTCTATGATTTGCCTGGCCAGCAGGAAAGTAACTTCCCACCACACCTGCTTTTTGTCATGCCCATGGACTTGGTCACCTCACAGGGGAACTGATCACCCACGAGACATGGGAAAGTGTGGCTGAGAATGAGTTGTTATCCCTTCCTGCTCCATTTGTTTGCAGCTCTTTCGTTGGCCTCACTACGGGAAGCTCATCATGGGTGAAACGCTGTCCATTAAGGTTTACAACTGCAGCAAGGTCTTCAGTAACAGGTGGGTCCTTTGATTGTTGGGGTGACCAGTAGAGGTGGGGGAGGAGACATACTGGTGTTTACATTGTCTACTGGGAATAGAAAATGTTTATTGAAAATCTGATGGAAGGAAGATGAGCAGGATGCCAGTTATAGAGGAAGGATGGAGCTGGTTGTTCTGGTGGGGCAGCAGTGCTGTATATATTAAGCTAAATAAGGGGAATGATTTAGTTGTGCCTGCAGTAACAAGGACTACATAAGGATCCAGATCAGACCCTCAGCGGGGACAAAGGTTAAACAAGGTCCTAAAAGACAGCTATAAGGACAGGCCTTGCTGCAGATGAGGGACCTGCTCTTACTCTGAACATCCTTGTGGTGATCGTGACCATGCTGCACCCAAATTCAACATATCTGTCGGTGTAGAAAAGCCCTGAACCCATCGTGTTATGGTTTAACCTTTAATAAGACAGCAATTTCAATTTAAAAGATCAGCCAGAATTTAAAGTGCTTCTAGGTGGCACAGACACAATACTGTGAATTCAGTGGCTATTCCAGCAGTTGTAAAACACTGCAGGGAAACCCAAGAATAGAGATGATAGATTGAGTAGTGGTGATGGAGCAAGAAAGGCAGCAGAGGCATGGTCATTCAGGGTGTGTGAAACATGAGGATGCAGGGAAAGGTGCCAGCTCTGATAAGCAAATTGTAAGAACTGAAGGAAAATGCACCAGCTAATAATGCAAACCTTTTCAAAGATGTCTGAGAGGGCATGGAGGAAACAGATGAGCACAACACATGTGAGACACAGATAAAGACAGAGCAGAAAGCGTGGCAGAATGTTGTGTCACTGTTTCCTGAATGTTTTTCTTATGGGAGCTGGATCAGAGGTATTGTCTCTGACTGAAATGTCAATAGAAACTGCTACAGGGTAAAGAGATAACACAAACAGTAACAAAACAGTAGGACCTGACAGTCTGGAGCGAAGGAGTCCAGTGGGAAATGAGTGGACTGACACTATATCCACACATCTCCACTGCTGGGGAGCAGCATCATGGCAGGTGACAGACAGTACAGTTCAAAAGTAGTTGGTCTGTGCACTGGGATGGTCAAAATTAAATAGAAAGAGAGTGTAGAAGGACAGAAGAGAAAAATTTGTTACATTACTGTATCTGTTTGTGGTCTCTGGACTTCTGTGTGTGCATCCTTTCTGTGGCAGCAGCACCAAACCGGCAAAGCTGGAAATGAGGGGGATGAGCAGAGGGACTCCTTCCTTGGGGGTAGGAAGCCAGACAGGCTCTGTATCTCAGAGAAAAGGGAACTGAGAAGGAATACAAGAGACCAACAGCTCACAGCTGAAATTGAGATGTGTGAGGAGCAATTGCTCTTGTCTGAGTCTTGGGTGGGCAGTCAACTCTTCCAGTGGCAGTTTCCAGCTCGCATTGGGAAGCTCTGCTTCATGCAGAGCTTAGCCTGGCTGCCAGCAGAGATGCCACGAGGAGATGGAGGCCCACGTACACATGGGGGGTGCAGACAGTGTCACACAAGCCAGAGTTAGGAGTGGCAAATGCCATCCCGCATGCCTTACTGCCACTTGCAGGGAGCCAGATGACCCTTCTCCAGGGAGAAGCCCCTTTGGAGTAGGTAAATTTTGGCCTGACTTGCTGCAGACATTCCTGTGGTCATAGCTTTAGGTCATATTTCTGTATTTCCTTGTGTAAAGCCTCTGTTTTCCAGTTTTATCTGGGAAGAGTCACCCCAGCTCTGCTTGGTGCCCAGACACAGACTGGCTCCTGTGAAGCCGAGCGGCTGAAGGGAAAATCCTCCTTTGCCCTCTATGAGTCTGCATCTGCACAAGCCTTCAACCATCAATGGCAGCTCAGTTGCAAGTAGCTGCCTGGGCATGACTGGGATGGGGGCAGGACCTGCTGCAGGGTCAGTCTCAGGTGTTCAGCTGTCAGATTCCCTATGGAAAGCACTTCAGGGCAGCTCAGAGGGGCTGTGAGCAGGAGAGTGGAGATCCCACTACTCCCCAGGATGTAGGTGCTGATGCTATGTACAGTGTTGTTGCAGTCTCTTTTTGTTCCAGGCTGCTTGGTACCCTTGTCCTCAGCCTTCAGCACCTGATGACATCCGGAAGGCTAATCCTGCGGGAGTCCCTTGTGGACAAGAACAACAGAGTCACTGGTGTAAGTCCTCCACAGACAGCCCAGCTATCACCAATCAGTAAGGCTTTGTGGGAAACCTCATGTGGTACTCCCCAGGTGGGCTGGGGGGGAATCCAAAGTGCTGTTTGAGCTGGGAAGCACTGTAGCATTTGTGCCATCTCTGCACAGGGATGCAGACACTTCATATCCACCAAGAGGTTTCTAGGAGCATCTACAAATGCATGGGGAACCTGGAGACCTGCCAAGGGCCTGAATGAGTAGAGGGAGGCTTAGTAAAACCTTCTCAAGTCTGGGCAGTGGATGTAGGAAGTGGCATCTCATCTGCTTCATGCACCACACAGTGCATGTGTATGGGCTGCTGCAGTGATGGAGTGAGGTGGAAGGTGGCAGGGTGCCTTGGGACCCCCAGCAAGCTTTTGGGTTAAACACTAGCACTAACTGGATGGCTTAATCAGTGTCTGGGACAGCATGAGTTGCTCTGACACCTGACTGCCCCTCTGCTCTACTCTGCTGGTCCTGTTCTCCTCCTGCCCTGGCATTGGGGCTCAGTGGGTCCTTTGTGCTTGTAGAAGATGAACGCTACCCTAAAATGAGCTGTTTCCTGCCAGCTTGGTGTGGCAAGCACAGCTCAGTGGGTTCTGGACTGCCAGAGCTGTGTGCCAGCAGGGCAGGAAGAGCAGAGGTGGAGGCAGCAGTCCTGCAAGGTGCTGCATCTCTGCTTGCTCTTCACACAGGCAGTATGACTAAACCGCATGGTGGCACATCGAATGCAGCTCTGTGGCCACCAGACCACCAGCCTGAGTGGCACAGGCACAGGTTTCTTGTGTTGTTGGACTCCTGGATCACAGAGCAGGTCCAGGTAGAAATTGAGCATTTCCAGGATGATTTTTAGCCCATGCAGCTCACTGGATAAATGTTCATGCTATTAAAGAGACAGGGATTAGACTCACTCCTTGGTGCTGGTGATGGTTTGAAGGGACCCCACTGTGTAAGGTCAGAGCTACCCTGTGGCCCAGCCCTTTGCCCCTGGGTGCCTCTTCCCTTGTGCTGACAGCCACACTCGTGCTGATGAGCTGCTCCAACCAAAACCCAACCACATTCAGTTTTGCCAGATTAGTTTTGGATTGTGCAACCCTGCCTGCACAACAGCTGCAGGGGACAGAAATAGGGCAGGCAAGACTGCCCATCCAAGAGTAGCCTGGGACCCTCTCAGCTCAGCTTGGTAGAGAAGTGACCCCAAGAGAGAGGCTGCTCCTTTAGCAAAGTGGGAATAAGCCACTGGACTTCCTGCTAGTCCAAGTCCTGTTCTTCTCTGGGACTTGAGTTATTTGGGCCCCTTTTTCTCCTGGCGGTTTGAAGGAGTGCTTTTAGAGCCTTGGCTTTTTATTCAGCTTCATCTCAGGCTTCTTCACCCTCCAGCCTTTGCTGCTGCCTTTCCTGATCACTGTACTGCTGCTTTCTTGGGCTGCATTTCTTTTCCTAGAAATGTGTGTTTTCCAGGGATTGAGCTCTGAACCCAGCCTGTACATCCCCATCAGCCTACTAAGGAGTGATCTCCTCCATGCTAGTAATTTTGGCCTCTGCTGGGAAATTCCTTGTGTTTGTGTTGGCTTGAGATGAGGCTGGCTACCTGGAGACCAAGAGTGTCCAGACCTGTGCTGGCTGTGCTGATACCCAGTGTGCTCTGTACTTCTCTGGCTGTCCTTCCATGTTTCTTGTGATTCAGATTCTCAGTGTGCTAATGACTTCTCCGGCATTTTAATCCAAGCTGTCCTGCCTAGGGATGCTCTGCCAGCTGTCTTGTGCCTCCCCTAGAGATACTGCTCCAAATCCTGCATGTCAGTCTGCAGTCTGCAGTCCCCAATTCCCTTGTCAAAAATGCCTTGAGACGACTCTTGGGGCCTCTTTATGGTAGATCTGTAAACTTGATCCGGCTTCTATTCAATGAATCCTGGATTTTGGAAAGCTGCAGAGGGGGGAGTTTCGTTTTGTCTAGCTTGTTGATGAAGGCAGACAAGGGGAGTCTGGTATAAATAGGCCTCTTGTGGGGATGTGACCACCTTTCTTCTGCTTTCCACTAGCTTCTCACTTCTTTTTTTCTTCCGTGCCCCCCCTTTCTCTTTTTGTGATGTTTCTGACGTTGTTTTGTGGCTGCCAGGCTCTCAGGCCATTTCACTTCCTGCTTATAGATCTACATTGAGTTGGATTTGCGCTACCAGCCTCCAGATGGCTCAGCGGGGAGCTGGGTTGAAGAGGATTTTGTCTATCCTATGAAAGACAGGTATGGAAATCCTAGGGAAGAGCAAATTTCCAGGCAGTTTGTACAGCTGCCTTTGTCAGTGGCAGCCTTTGGGATGCAATCCAGCCTCATTTACTCTCCACCTCTGGCCAGGCTGATGCATCTCAACTCCACAGCAGCAATAAGGGAGCAGGGCTCTTGGATAAAAATACCTTGTCATCACAACGAGCCTTTGATTGCAATGATCCACTGTAGGTGCTGGGAGTCCTGGGACTCCCTGGGACAGCCTTGAGAGCATTTCTGCCGCCTTCCTGGCTTGTGGTTGCAAAGTTACAGAGAGCATGGCTTTGGCCTCCAGCAACTCCATGGCACGCTGGTGGTGCCCAAAGCCAGGGGAATTGTGGGTTTCTGGGCAGACAGGATGACAGGCAGCAGCAAGGCCTGCAGAGTGTCACTTGTGGAACACTAGAGGGAAAACAGCAGACACATGGGGTGGGCAGTGGGTAAGCTTAAGAGAAAAATGCTGGTGTCCCCGCCAAGAAATAAGCAGGAGTGTGGCTGGGCCACTGTTACTTAAATGCACCAGGGAACAACCACAGCACACTGGTCTTTGCAGCAAAACATCTTTTGTTTTTACAGTTCAGAGTTAATCATCTGCAATCCTGGATTTGAGCAGCTGGAGTAAGTAGCCCTACTTGAATGTCTTGGCTCACCCTCCTAGGTGGGGGGCAGTGCACAGCCCGCTTGTCAGGGCTGATATATGGCTGATGGCATGGGGGGGGGTGGGGCTTGCAGGACTGCCGAGGGGCTGAGAGCGAAGGCACTGGACAAGAAGGCTGCTGCGCTAGGCAGGAAGCTGGCAAAAGGTCTGGAGACTGATGAAGAAGAGGAAGAGGAGGAAGATTTATATGATACATCTGAGATTGAGGCTTCGGGCATCATCTTCAGCCCTGTGAAGAGGTATCCATGGCATGCTCTTCTCTCTTGCCTTTGCTTGGTTCCTGGGGTAGAAAATGCTGCATCTTATGGAGAACTCCTGCAGCTCATGGCAGTCTGCTTTGGCAAAATGTCAGAAATCTTCCGTCTCTAATGGCCCTAGACCGGGTGTGTTGGGGATTTGCTCATTCCTAGGGCAATGGGCCATTATTTGCCAGGTTTTCTGTTGTTTCCCTTGGTGGGGATTTACTCAGGTCCATGTTGACAAAAACACCTGCTCACCTGGGCTTTTTTTTCTGTGCAGCCGCTCCAGACTCTGCTCTGCACGGGACCTCTTTGCCATCCCAACCCCGCAGAGCTTCCAGGTACTGCAGCATTGCATGTTCCTGTAGCTGCCTCTGGCCCCATAGCCAGTCCCTTACTGCCTTGCTGCGGGCCTGGGCTTCTCCGATTGCCACATACTCCATCAAGGCCTCTAACACGAAGACCATCATATTTTGTGTGACTTCCCTGGGCAAGATGTAAGGTTGCCTGAATGGACTGCATCCATGAGTGCTGGCCCCAGTATCAGTGAGCCCATGTAGTTAGCTATGGATAAACAGGAGAAGGGAATCAGCTACATGTACAATTGCAAGACACTGCCTGAGCAGAGCTTCAGAGAGTAACCAGGCAGGGCTGGTGCCTGCCAGCTTTCCCAGGGCCTGTCTGTCTTCCTTAGGGGCAGCTGTGGGACATGACTGGGGCCGGAGGGCTATGTGGGGGCTTGCTTGGACATGCTGGGAGGCTGGTAGGAAGCTGTGGCTCTGGCTGATTATCTGACATCAGGCTAAATTGATTTCAGGGCAGGTCTCCCAGCCTGGCTATGGATTTGAATCCTTTCCTGGTTCTAAGTCAATCTGGACTCACATTTGGTCCTATCAACCAAGCAGGAAGGTTTTGTGAGGGTTGAATTTCCTACCACTGTTTTCTTGAAGTGATTATTCTGTACATTAACAATGGCCTCGTTACTTGTACTGAGAGGAAATGTGAGAACATTTCTTGCATATCTTAGACTCATAAGCAGTTGCAGTAAATGAGACAGCTGCATTCCAGTCTTTCCAATGGTGTCCATCTCAGTAGGATTCAAAGCGGAGTATTAACAGAAGAGACAAAGAGCATCTTCTCCAAGATGCTTCTGTGGATCCCGCCATGTGGGAGCAGTGGGTTTGCAACCCTTGGGATCGGGAACTGAGGGTACAAGTGCTGCTGGCAAGGTCTGCTCTTGTCAAAAGTACTAGGGCTCTAATACTTTATTTCCTTGCTTGTCTGAAAGAAACAAGTATCTCAAATACCACTTTGGTCTGTTCTGGCTGTAGCAGATTTCAGCAGCCATGTTTTTGCCTGCCCTAAGCATCCACCTCTGCATTGAGAGTCCCCTGTAAATGTGCATATTGGTATTGTTGAAACAATCTCAGGATGGAGATGTAAACAAGGAGAGTGCTGATTTTCTCCCACATTTTCTCAGGTTGGGATTAATGTAATTGAAGCACAGAAGCTGGTGGGGGTGAACATCAACCCCTTTGTTGTAGTCAAGGTTGGAGAGGAAAAGAGGCACACGGCAACGCAGAAGTCAACAAACTGCCCCTTCTACAATGAAGTATGTGACATGGACAGAGGCTCTGTCCTTGCCCCACTGGTGTCCCATGTGCCTGGGACTGTCCTTGCAAGGGATGCCTGGGAGCCTGGGGCTCAGCTGTCTTGCTCTTCTCTTTCAGTATTTTTTGTTTGACTTCTATGAGCCAAGGGACATTTTATTCCACAGACTCATAGAGATCTCGGTATGTATGTCTTCCTCTTCATCTTACACCGGTTAGTGGTACAGCCCGATGCTTCTGTGAGTAGACACTGGGAGCGATGGGCAAAGCAAGGGTACCAATACCATTGAGGTATTCCAGCCAGAAGCACCTGCCCACAGAGAGCCACAGGGCCTTCCTGTGGCTGCACGGGGCAGAGACCTAGCCCTGCTCTGAGCCAGCACTGGGCAGTGCTGCCTTCCCACCTCCTCCAGGTCAGGGTTTTTCTTCACTCTGCGACTGAAATGGGGCCTCTGGGGCACTTACCTGCCTGCTGCCTTGTTGTCCTGCTGTTTTGGCAGCAATTCCCTACTGCCCCTTACCCTGGAGCCTCATCTTGCCGGTCCTGAAGGTAAGTGGCTGGTGTGAGGAGAGCTCAGAAATTATTTGTGCTGCAGAAAAGCCCAGGCACGCAGAGAGGTTGAAAATCCCTTGGCCCAAAGCACAAGGGCTTCCCCAAGACATGGGGATGTTCTGAAGATAGCTAAACCCAGCCAGCACGTCCTTTGCCAAGTGGTCTCCAGCACTTTCCCTGTGAAAGGCTGCACGTCTCTTCTGCTGGTGTGAGTTCAGCAAGCACTGAGCAAGACTTGGGTTTTGGGAGAGACACTAGCCTGGTGGGGTCATAGCTCTGCCCTAACCCAGCAGAAAACAGATTGGTCCTAGGTCCATTGTAGGGGTGTGGCTTACCTAGGACTGCAGAAACTGAATTGGTTGCACATGACTGCCTTGGTCTAGGTTTGACTGAGGTCTGTGGGCTGGTGGGCTTTGTGGGAGTAAGAATGGGTTTGTTTCAGGGCTAGCACAATCCGCATGAGGAGCTTGCAACCACTGCCTCAGTTGTGCTTTGGAACGAGCTCTTGGCAGCCCTATATTCCTCAGAGATATCTGGATGTGTCACCTGGCTGCCCACACCTCATGGTGCTCAGGGGGACTTGTGCTATCTGCAGGTTTTTCACTCAAAGAAGATACCATTTCTGGGAACTTGCATAGGAACGTTCAAGATGGATGTTGAGACAGTGTACAGCCAGCCAGGTATGAGGGACTGCACTATGTACCTGTGCCTGACCCTGGCTCTGTCTGAAACTGGTGTTTCCTTCATGCTCTGATGGGTCTGGACAAGGCCCTGGCTTTAAAGCACTTAGTTTGCATGAGAACCTGAGCTCGCTTCTCCTCCCAGCTGTCTGAAGGCAGGTGACACCTCCTGCACCTTCAGAGGCAGGGTCAGGGCAGTCTTTGTGCGGACAGAATTGGATGTGAAATGGTAACCTGGCCTCTCCCTAGGGAACTCCTCCTCTTCCCTCTCAGATCACAGATTTTTCCAGAAGTGGGCAGTTATCAGTGACCCCACGGACACCCAGGCAGGCGTGAAAGGCTTTGTGAAGTGCAACATCTCTGTCTCTGCACGTGGGGATATTGTGGGCTTCCTTCCCACCTATTCCAGGAACCAGGATGAGGACATTGAAAAGTAGGTGCAGTGGGATTTTGCATGCCCGTGGGGAACCCTGCCATGTCTCTCTTCACACTACCTTTTTTGCCCTGTTTTCCCCTCTTCCGATGGGCAAAGACCCAGTGAAAAAGACCTGTGGTGAGGAACGATCCAATCTTCCTGCCAGTCAGTGAATTTCCCAGCATTGTGTCCCATGGACTCCAGGAGAGAGGCAGGACATAAATTTGTCTTTCAGGAACCTGCTGCTGCCTAAGAGAGTCCCTGCAGAGAGACCCTGGGGCAGGGTCTGCATCAAACTGTATCGTGCTGAGGGCCTGCCCAGCATGAGTGCAGGCATCATGGGTGGTATCTCCAAGATCATAGGGGAGAGAAAAGTCTGTATCGACCCATACGTGCAGGTCTCATTCTGTGGGCAGCAGGTGAGTGTGGGGAAACTGTTGGGACAGGCTGAATCTCCCTTGGCTGTGTGGCAGCATGGGTGGACTCATGGTGCCAGGAGCCTCCATAAGGCACAGCAATCTCACTGAAAACAGGCTGGGAGAGCCCAGTTCTTGCTGTCTTTAGCAGTGACCTGAGCTGTGTGGCCCTGGTTGTGCAATGTCTGGATGAGAAGGCTGTTCTTGACTTTTGTCTCTACAGAGAGCTGCTCATTGGACAGCCCCAGCCCTGGGCACAGCTACTGGCTGAGCTACTGGCTTTGCAGGCAGAGATTCATATCCTTAGACATAGGGACAGGATCAAATAAATCCTGGAGCGGGACTGAAGTCCTTTTTCTGTGTCAAGCTGGGCTCAGCCTGAGACCCTTGAGAGAGTTTACTGAGATAATGGCCCAGTTTTTTCACACAAGGTCAGGGTTTCTGGTCCTGTAATATCCATTAATATAAGAATCAATCCCTGGGCAGTCTTGTGGGCCTGGAGTGCTCCAGGCAACCCTTAGACACCTCTGGGTCTGCTGCCTGCTTGCATTCCCTTCACTGTGCAGCTTATGCCCAGGCCTTGGAACAGACCCCCATTAATGAAACAGAGAGGAATTGCAGGAGAGGGGATAGGGGCAGGGACACTGCCACTCCCAGAGCCTGCCCAGCACTATCTGCAGGTGGTACAAGAGTATGTGCCATTCCCAGACAAGCTCTGAGGCATCCCTTTTTCTGGGCACTAGTTGGAACTATGTGGCTTTCACACCTTCTCCTTCCCAGGGGGAAACATCAGTGGAGACCAACACCACTGAGCCTGAGTGGAATGAGCAGATCAGTTTCATTGAGATGTTCCCGCCTCTGTCCAGAAAGATAAAAGTCCAGGTGCTGGATGATGCCAATGTTGGTGATGTGGCCGTTGCTACACACTACATTGACCTGCAGGAGATCTCGGACCCTGACAGGAATGGTGAGGCTTGGCATGGCTGCCCCAGGGCAGGACGTCCTGGGCAGCCCCATGCCATGCACTTTCTGCTCAGCATGGTGGTCTCCTGGGGGTGGGAGCAGGAGTGGCTGAAGCACACTGACATTCTGGTGTCCTGGGCTGTCCTCTTGGGGGAGGTCTCTCTGCAGCAGCACCCTGGAGCATAATGAGACCCTGTCCCTGTCTCTGCAGGCTTTAACCCCACATTTGGCCCAGCCTGGGTGAACCTGTATGGCTCCCCCCAGAACTCAGCTCTGCGGGACATCCACAAAGACCTCAATGAAGGCATGGGTGAGGGCATCTTCTACCGTGGGCGCATCCTCATGGCCATCACAGTGGAGATCTTCAGCAGCCCCAGCGTGGCAGAGAGGAAACTTGGCGATAGGACAAGGGGTGCCCTGAGCAAACTGAAGCTGAAGAAGAAAAGTAAAAAATCCAAGGAGAAAACTAAAGAACTGAGGCAGCTGCAGGGAGAGGGGGAGGCTGGGAGCTGTCAGGAGGCCGAGCAGCCCAGGGAGGTCACTGTGGAGGTGGAAGAGCTTCATCCACTCCCCGAGGTGAGTTCTGCAGTGCTGACACGGCTGATCCATGCCAGTCTTTGGCATGCACAGTTGTGAAGGGAAAGAGGCAAGGCAGGAGGCAGCTGTGTTGGTACAATAGCCATCCCTCAGCCTACAACCTGCTCAGTGGCTTCACACAAGCATCAACCAAAGCCATGGCTCTGCAGCAACACCTCAGGTCTTCCAAGAAATCTTGTCCTGCCTCTGGTAGCCCAGTGGTGATTTCAGCAGCATCCTGCTGAGGTCCTGTGGAAGGGCTGGCAGGCATCAGTCATGCCCTGGTGCTCAGGAGTGTTTTGGCACATAAGGCTCTCAGGCTGATTTCTGTCTCCTTGCTCAGAATGTGCTGGGGAGAAAGGATGAATTCCTCCTCTTTGCTGCCTTCTTTGAAGCCACTATGATGGACTCCTCTCTCAGCTCGAAACCTGTCAGCTTTGAAGTCTCTATAGGTGGGTATTCCCCAGGCCCCCATGTCCAGAAACCATGGGAACAGTGTGAATCTCCCTCTGACAGCCAAGTCAGTTCTTGACACTGCCCTATCAAGTCAGCTCAGGAACTTGGGAAGGCAAATGGGGAATGAATCCAAGGAGTGTGCACAGTGCTTTACTTACCTGAAGAGCTTGGATCTCTTCTATGGGATTGGAGATTTGCACCATTTGTATGAATTACCTGTTTTGGGAAAGTTTGGGGAAACTCTTCTAGTAAGTGAGGGTACAAAGAAGTAGAAGGGTTTGGTAGCAAGAAAGGTAAACAAAGGAGGGAAAGCTGGGATACTGGGGTTGGTCACATGGCACTGAGGGGATGTGACAAGTGATGGGGAAACAATGGTTGGAGAGTGGGTCAAAGCCCCTACCTGCTAAGATGGGCGGGTGGAGATGCTTGATGCTGATATACTTACTACTTGAGGAGCTGATGCTGGCCCCAGTGTAGGGATGCAGATGGTAGTCAGCAGGCACTTGGTAGAGCTGGCAGAACTGGAGAAGGCATACACGAGGACCTCCTTGCAATTGCCCGGCTCCCACTTGGACCTCCTGGTTGTCCATGTGATGCACTGATGGTTGGACGCTACTGAACTGCTAGTTCCCAAAGCAGTCAATACCCCTGTGCTTCTCTTGGCAGGAAGACTGCACTCTGGTTTTGCCAGCTAGAAAACTTCTTTTCTAAAAAAACCTGAGTGATCCCACTTACCTATTTATCATTTAATGCTTACCTTCAAGGAAACTATGGCAAATCTGATGAGGTTGTGACCAAAGGATGGCAAAAAATGGAAAAGGGAGAAGTGAAAGAAGAAGGGCAGCCTTTACTGGATGCTGATTCAGGTGGTGAGCTGAATGCTGAAATCCTGACTCCAGCTTTAACAGCACTGAACAAATCAGTGACAAAGAGCCAGAGACCAGAGCCCATGGAGCATGACAAGTAAGTCTTCTATGTCTTTCTATCCCACCTTTCCTGGAGCTGTCACAGCTTCCCAGGCTGGTTGTTCCAGATGTTATTAGAGGTCTGCTCAGCAATGCATCATTGGTTTCTCTTCTTTGCAACCCTGCAGCTTGCCATAGCCTAGCTGGCTGGGATTTCCCACTAGCTCTACAGTCCTATGGTGTCTGCTTGATGTGTGCAGATGGCCAAGGACAGGGTCCCAAGGAAACTGAGACCTTGCAAAAACAGCCGTCCCTTTTCTGCTTCACAAGCAGCATCCTAAGGGCTTGTTTCCAGTGAGGAAGAAGGAGAGGAGTACTCTTGGCATATGCTGTCCTATGTTGAGCAGGCAAGACACATACACAAGCTCTTCTGATGATATGTTTGCTCTGGGAATGCTGCCTAGTTTGTCCCACAGGCCTGACAATGTCTTGGTCTTTGCATTGCGAGGCCTGTGCCTGCTATTACTTAGTCCCATAGCAGTGAGAAATCTCGGCAGCATCCCATGCTCCTGTCAGCCTCATTCATCTGAGCATGTGCTGCTGTCTCTACTAGAAACCTTGTGTGCTAGTTTGGGATGGCAAAAGGCAGATCCAGCAGCTTGCACACATGTCCATGGTGCAGAGCCCAAAACAGCCAATTAATTTTCTGTGAAGGGGACAGAGTTCAGCCTTTGCTCCCTTGCTGGATGTGCAAGCACGTGTGTTATGATACAGCATATGCTTTCTGTAGCAGTAGCCATAATCTCCTCTGCCTGCTGCCCTTAGGTCATACAGCTGCCTGCCCATGACGCACGAAAAACCCTGCGTGTATGTATGGAGCTACTGGGAGGATCACGCCTGGAGACTCTGCATTTCCAACTGGATTGTCAAACTGGCAGAGCGCCTGGTAGCGTGTTCAGGGTGTTTGTCTGTGGCATGCTCCTTCCTGGTGTGCTTTCCTTGTTGCATGTGCAGTTGCTGTATGAGATGTTTGCCATCCTCACTACCCATGCAAGTCCACGTCTCTCACAGGGTTTAGTCCCACCTGTCCTTTAGACAGGTGGGGTAGGGCACGTGGACTCAGGCTGTGTAACTGCCTGGTGGTGGTTCCTGGAGGAGCGAGTGATGTGATATGTCTGTGACAACAAGTTCTTCTGCTGCCAGTCCTGAGCTGTGTAAGCCCTGGGCAGATGATTCGGCAAGCAGACTCTCAGGTTGTCATGAAGGGGATGCGGTCTCTTCATGGGACCTTCCCTTCTGGGCTTGAAAATATGAAAGCAGAGCTTGCCCCAGTGTATGTCAGTGGCTGCTCGAAGACTGAGGCAGAAGGTGTTGTAACAACAAATGTTAAGGTTATCCTCAGGCTCTGGAGAGTCCCTGGCCAGCATAGTGCTGATCTGCAGCGCTCATGAATCCCAGCTCTGCAGAAAGGCATAAGCCACTTATGTAGGAAAGGTGTAAGCTTTGTGAATATTGTGATTTTGCTACAGGAGCAGGGGTTGGATGACGTGGAAAAGCTCTTGAGAAGACCAAAGGCTAAAGCAGAAGAGCGGCTCAGAGAGGTGCTGGAGGAATTTGTAGCTGGATGCAGGTTAGCATGTCCCTGATTTTCTGAAGTTTCTTGTTTTCAGGTTAGGAGATCATATCATATTCTGCCTGGGCTGTGTGCAGTCTTCTCTCTTGTCCTTTTGAGGTGGATGAGCAGAAGGAAATGAGGATGACTTGGGAAAAGGACCCTGTAGCTCTTCAAACTTGGAGAGGAGACCCCAGTCCTGTTCTGAGAATCAAAGGGGTCATAGATGGCAGCCTCAGTGTTCCTGGACTCCTGTGTGTTTCCTAAATGCGAAGGACATTTCCTTCACTCTTTTCAGTCATGCAGTCAAAAGACTAGTGTTTCAATCCCCATGACTGCCCTGTGGGGGCTGATATGCACTTCAGTCCACAGTGCAACAGTAGAAAGGGAGCCTCAGGTGCTGAGAATCCCCAGTGTACCTTCTGAACCAACAAGCTTGCAGAAGAGAGGGTATCACAGAAAAGGAGACTCCTGACGCATCTGGATTTGGAGCTTGTGTCCCTGCTGTGAGCTGTGCTCAACCTGCTGGGTGCAGAGTATACAGGGTCTGTGCTGCTGTTCTCATTGCAGGCAATATTCAGTCAATGCAGAGAGAAAAACAATGGCTCATCCAAATAACCTGGACAGATGTCGGACAAAATACCTGATGCGCAACATTGTAAGTTGTGGGGCTTGGTGGTTGTTGGTGGGAGTCTGTGCAATCCCTGCTCTGGGGGATGCTTCTGGAGGACGAGCAGGAACTGATGCTAAGAAGGAAACCTGGAGCTAAGACTCATGATATCAGTCATAGGCATTTACTACAGAATCTCCCAACTTCTGCTCAGAGCAATACAACTTCTGGCTCAGGGAACAGAGATAGGATCTGGCCATGGCTGCCCACAGTTTTGTGCAGATGCTGTGCCCTGATGCCTTCCTTCGTCTCTTCTGGGGCATATGTGGTTGAGCACGTGCATATTGCTGCCCAGTAGGTTGCTGGAGGCCTTTTGGTACACCATATTCCTGCAGGCAGTTTTGCAGTGGCTCACTGAGATCCACTGCTCCTGAAAACTTGCCTACTTGGCTGGGTACATATCAAGCAGATCTACAACAGACATTCATCTGTCTGTTCTCAGAAAGGCTAACACTTGGGCATTTATCACCCTGTACAAAAGACCAGCTAGCTGAATGAGAGCACAATTACATACCCTCCATCACAGCACAGCAGAGCACAGCTGTAGTCATAGTCCCTGTCAGACTACAAAGCTTTGAAAGGCTGACCAAAATGCAATGACAGCAGCAGGAAATAAAATTTAGGCATGTCTGCGTCCCAGTTCCCTTCCCTCCGCTTCCTTGTGCGTCATCACCTGAGCTATGGTGAAGGTGCTTGGCTAAGTCTGAGACACTCTGGAACAGCAAACCCACCCAAGAGATTAATTTTCTGGCTTTGTCAGTACATAGTGGGTGTACACCCTGAATTCCTTCTGGATTTCATCATTAGTTTTGGTTCATCCCAAAGTCTCTCCTCAGATGTGTACACTATCTCTGATGTGTACTAGTGGTGGTGAAAGCCAAGCCCTGTGTTGCAGTTTCCTACATCTTCATATTCCCACACTTTTATGGCCCCAAGTTGCTCCTTGGTCAAAGGCTTCCGCAGGCACTATCTGCTTCTGAAATGTTTATTCCTTAGACATCTTTCTGCCCCAAATGATTTTAAAGCTCATCGACTTTTTTTACCGGATGATATTGACTGGGCTGATGAGTCTCCAGTTCTTGGCACCCTTTGCTAAATGGCTTGTGACAGGTTCATGGAGATTTGCTCTCAGCAACTGGGCAGTGAGCCATGGTGGAGGTCAGGGTGCAATGGGGCAGGATGGATGCGATCAGCACACAGTAAGCTGCCTGCAGACCCCCCCCCATGGTGGCACTGGGGTATGGCTGGTTGTGTGACAGCTGTGCTTTCTGTTCAGATCCTGTATGCAAAGCAAGGGCTCCGTGTGAGGCGGCGCCTGACTCGTGACAATGTCAAGGAGAAGGTTAAGGAGACAAGGAGGATCCTGGCAAAGATACGCTTCATGGCTAAAGAGGTACAGTGGCTCCTAGGGAACCCCTTTTCTGAGCTGAACAGGGTAGGCAAGGAGAGCATACTGAGCTGTCTGCTGGGGCTCTCACCAGTCTGAGCTGAAGCTTTTCCTCTGCTGTCTTTCCTCACTATGTAAAATTCCAAGTTCCAGCTACTGAAGTTACCATATTTCCTGTGATAGCTCTAATGAGGGATGAGGCCAGGTAGCTTTGCAGGGCTGTTGGTGGCAGAGCAGGGACCCAAGCAACTCTGCAATGGGTAGGAGGCAGAGCTGGGCCAGCTCCAGGCCTCCTGGGCCTCTCTGCCCCACCAGCCCAAGGCCTTGTCCGCAGCAGACAGTTTTGCCTGGGGAAAGAGCCTTGCCTGCACTGCCTGCACTTCCACCAGGGACTGACCCTAGATACTTTCTGCAGATTCAAACTTGCAGAAACTCTCATCCATAGCAGAGACTCTCCATATTCAGAGTTTCATTGTTTGTATTGAAAAAAATCAGTGTGTTGTTGTAGTGTCAACCAGAATGCCATGTTTACTGACGTTAGGTGGACAGATGCTGTAGAAGCTTGGAGAAGTCTTTCACCAAGTAAAGTCAAATCATTTTCACATCTTTAGCTCTGTGAGGGTAGAGTGATGTACAATTGTAGTGATGGCATTTGTCTTCCCAAGTCACCGTTTCTGTGATGGAGCCCTGCTGTTCTGGGGATGGTTGAAGACGTGCCTGTCCATGGGAAGAGGGGAATGAATTCTTTGGTTTGCTTTGCTTGTGTGTGCAGCTTTTTCTTTCCCTATGAAACTGTTTTTATCTCAATCCATAACTTCTTTCACTTTTACTTTTTGAATCGTCTTTCCCATCACACCGAGAGACAGTGAGCGAGGGGCTGTATGGGGCTAAGTTGCCAGCTGGGGTTAAACCACAGCACCTGCAGAGCCATATTGCAGGACTGACTTTCAGAAGCATGTGGCCAATGTTAGGTGCTTTATTTGCTTCTGGATCTCTAAACTGCCATGCAGCCAGAGTCCCTCCTGTGAGGAGATGAAGCTTTCACCATGTCAGTGGAAGGAGGATGACGCATGCTGTTCCTCTGCTGTGATGTTCCTCTGTTCCCTCCCTCCAGCCCCAGTGCACTCTCCCTGATGTACTCATCTGGATGCTTAGCAACAACAGGCGTGTGGCATATGCCAGAATTCCTGCACAAAACATCCTCTACTCAGTAGTTGAAGAGGAGAAAGGCAAAGACTGTGCAAAGATCCAGACTGTCTTTATGAAGGTAGGGTTTATACCAAAACTGTGTGCTCTTGCTTGCTTCATGCTCTTTCCCCCTCCTTGCTTTCAGCCCTCCTTCCTGAAATCCTGGAGTTCACAAGGAAACACAGCTCTCACTCCACCACTGCCTTTTACCTCTGCCAATGTGTTGCTCTCTCTCCTGTGCTCTTTGGTCAGTCCCAGGCCGATGGCAATCATCTTGGTCTGAGATGTGAAACCTGCTAAACCTTCTGTGCTTTCAGGTCCCTGGCTTACACACTGGTGAGATCTTTGCCAAACTGGAAATCTACATGTGGCTTGGGATAACCAAATATGCGAAAAACTCTTTGGCAGAGCTGCCTGAGGAGTTCCTTTCTGAGAGTGAGCCAGAGATATCCCAGCTCTCAGCATACAGCCCTCCCAGCCGGCTCAGCAGGGATGGTGAGTGCAGATGCTGGTTCTCCACATAAGCAGGAGAGCAGGGA
Organism: Corvus cornix cornix; assembly: GCF_000738735.6. NCBI lineage: Eukaryota > Metazoa > Chordata > Aves > Passeriformes > Corvidae > Corvus > Corvus cornix. The sequence goes on along the minus strand of NC_046349.1, from coordinate 99,891 downwards.
GGCAAGAGGTCCCATCCATGGGTTAGTGTCTGTGGTGATGCATTGTCCCTCCACAGCCCTTCACCTCCAGGCCACACTGTGATCTGAGAATTATGTCTGAGAATGGGGACCTGATCTAGTGTCATCTCCAAGGCATGACTGGGACTGGCACGTCCAGTTTGATCTCATGAGGATGTATTTGCACATTCTCAGGTAAAGCAGCAGACAGGATGGGTACTTCATAGGCACTGAATGTGCTGCCAAATTAGCAATGGGCACGAGGTCTACCCCCCTAATGAGGCTTGGTGGTGCTTTGCCACAGCAGATGCTCATAGCAGAACATTGCACATGTCACATGTCATGTACTTCCCAGAGGTGTCTGAGGAGCCCACTGAGCTTGTCTGGCTTGGCTAAACCTTTTGAGATGTACTGAGCCTGAGAACCACAGTCCCTAGAGAAGTAGTAGCTATTCCTCACAGGTTGTGTCCACTCCTATCTGGCTGGCCTTCTCCTTCAGGCATTTTTTTGGCCTCATACAGGACTTGGGGACCTCCTCTCTCCTTTTCTTACCAGATTTCAGCTATTACCAGCTCCGAGCCCATCTGTATCAGGCTCGAGGGATCCTCCCTGCAGATGATAACGGCCTTTCGGATCCTTTTGCAAGAGTGGTGTTTTCAACTCACTGCCAGACCACCAGGGTGAGACCACTTAAACTCTTGCCTCTGTCATCTTGGGAACTTGGGGAGAGAAAAATGACCGTGCCCTCACTGACATGATTAAGCCCAGTATTATGGCAGTTCTCCTGGGACTTTTGTATCTCCAAGCACTCAGGTATCTATGCTCTGGGCAGTGTGGATATGTTCAGAGAATATTTGACAGTCAATGAGCATGGTCTCAGAGATTGATTGGCATGTACTAGTTGGCCTTGAGTGCTGATCCCATACTTTTATAACTTGCCCTCCTGCCAGCCACCAGCTGCATGTGGTTGTGTGAGAGAGGGAATCAGCCCAGAGTTCCTCACTTTCCTGCATGTGGTTTGTTTCCATTGACTGTGGAACACTTGGGCCTTTTGTCTCTGTCTGCAGATGCTGGAGGAGACACTGAGCCCTACATGGAATGAGCTACTTTTGTTTGACCAGCTCATTATTGATGGGAAGAAAGAAGAGTTGAAAACAGAGACCCCCATCATTATAATCAATCTTTTCAGCCACAATAAATTTGTAAGTATGGCCATGCTGCCCTCCTCCTGTTGTTTCCAGAACAGGGAAGGGAGAGGAGCTCTGTCTGAGTGCTGCCACTTCTCTGATTTCCATGATTCAGCTTGGTCCTGGTCCACTGGTGACAGTGAGTGGTGGGGACTGTGACTGTGGTTAAGACTTTCTGACTCAGAGATACTCTGAACTCATCAGGGGCTGATGAGTGCTCATTGGATCCAGGATCTCTTCTTTTTGAAGAAACACTATCTCTGCTTCCTTGGCTGTCTCACATTGCAGAGGGCTCATAGCCTGCAGGAACTGATACTGTTTTTAAGGCTGTTCCTTCCCCTGTGTCCCCAGCTATCATTGATCATCCCTCCTCAGCTCTCCCTTTTCTCTCTTTATTAGTGCTTTAAAGTCACACTATCCCCTGGAGCCTCTTTGTTATCCTAAGGCTAATGACATAACTTGCACCAGGTTCTCCTGTATAATTCAGCAGCTTTCCTGGGGTTCCAGTATAAGACAAATCCTCTTGTATTGGGGTGACTCCAGAGGAGGCCACCAAGATGGAGCACAGGACAGAGGAGGAGAGCCAAGTATATTCAGCCTACAGAGGTCGAGGGAAAGCCAGTGTCTTTTTGCTGTCTGCAGCTACTTGGTGGGAAAGGATAGATAAGGTCAGTTCAGAATTCTCATGGAGGTACCAAGGGGCCCAATGGCAAGCAATGGGCACAAACTGGCAAAGAAGAAAATCCATCTTGATATAAGGAAGCAAGTTTTACACAGAGGTAGATCACACACTGGGCCTGTAGCTCAGAGAGCTGGTAGTATATCCATCCTTGGAGATACTCAAACCCTTTCTGGAAGAGACTCTGTAAAACCTGATCTAGCTTTGATGTCCTCTGGTGCTTATGCCAGGTCATTTGATGAGTTCTGCATGGAGATGAACCGTAAGGTAAGAGCAGATGCTGCAAACATGCCCTATCTGTTCCTAGCTCTGGATGGAGCAGAGGAAATCAAAGCAGAGGATGACATGGGTGGAAGAGTAGTCTTGTACTGTCCCAGATTGGCTGGAATTGGACCACCAGATTGGTGGTCTTCAAGGTGGTGAGATAACCCATGGATGATTTGATTCATTCCCCTCTTTCCTGCAGGGCTCCCCTGAGTTCCTTGGGCAGGCCTTTGCTGTCCCCCAGGTGAAGCTGGTCGATGAGCCGTACACCAAGCCTGCCCTACAGTTCTTTGATTTCTACAGAGGCACCAAAGCAGCGGGAGAGCTCATTGCCACTTTTGAGCTGATTGAGCTTGATTACAGTGGCTGTTTGGAGGTAACAGGCTTGTAGGAAGCTGCACATGGTTGCCAGCTCTCGGAGGAGAGCTGTGTGGGTAAGGTTGCATGGGGCCCACCAGAGGATTCCAAGTTAGAGGTTACATCTGGCTTTCAATTGAAAGGAGGCTGCAGGGACAACCTGTGAGCACAGAACTAGAGGAAGGGGAGAGGGGGCATGGCATGGCATGGCATAGAAATGACTTTCATCACCTGCTGTGTCCTGGTTCCACCTGTTCAGCCATCAGTGCCGGAGGACGTGGAGCCCAAAGAGCCCGACTACCTGGAAGACCCCCATGCTGGACCTGGATGGTTCATCATCCCTGAGGGCATCCGCCCAGTACTGAAGGAGTTTCGAATAGAGGTGTGCTGCCATCTGCTGCACTTGCTTTCCCCTTAAGCTGCCACTGGGTGGAGGGCAAGACTTGGTGAGGGAGTCCAGTTTGGAGCTCAAATGAGCCTGTGAGGCCTGAGCAGATGCCAGAAATGGAGGTGCTTGACATGAGGGAGAAACCATCTGAGTAGTTCAACAGGTAGAGCTGCTGGGCAGCTGAGCTGGGAGAGCAGGCCTGTGCCTCTTCTGGGAACTGTGTCCTGTGGGTGGGGGGTGGCAGCATGGGCAGTGCCATGCCTGGCATGTCTCGGACAGCAGCTTCATGTTGTGCTTCAGATCCTGTTCTGGGGCCTGAGGGACCTGAAGAGAGTGAACTTGTTTGAGGTGGATGAGCCCCAGGTGATCATTGAATGTGCTGGCAAGAAGGTGGAGTCAGAGGTGATTGTGTCCTACAAAGAGAACCCCAACTTCACTGAGCTGGTCAAATACATGGATGTGGTGAGTGGGAAGGTGGATTCTGCCATGCTAGGGTACACTGTGGCTACCCTGCACCCATGCACTACCTCACTGCATGGGGCAAGATAGCAGGAGGGGAACTGCCTCCAGGATTTTGCTCTCCCGTGGCCGCATGGTTCAGCTGCAGAACAAAACCTTTGTGAAATTGCCCACCAAGAGCCGTCTTAGCCATGGTCTGTCACTGCAAGGCTTTGATTTTTGGGCATAGCTGCAAGGTGCCAGCAGGCTTCTCCTTATGTGATGGGGCTGCCATAGTTTTATAGCTCAACACAGGTTGATCACCCTTATTCCTGTGAACCCCATGCAAAATTCTTTTGCAGGAGCTCCCAGAGCAAGTATACCTGCACCCTCCCCTCAGCATCTTCGTGGTGGAAAAGCGTGCTTTTGGGCGCACTGTGCTGGTGGGTAGCCATGTTGTGTCCGATGTGATGAAATTCTCTCCCAGAGAGCTGGAGGAGGAACCAGACGATGTACCCAAAGGTGAGCTGCTTGGAGAGGTTCTCATGGAGACAGCAGGCAGGCTTTGCCAGTGGCAAAGATCCCTGGCTCTTCCACTCCCTCTTAGCCAGGCAGCAAAGTCCTCTCCCTGGAATCACAAGGTCATAGAATTACAGAATGGTTTGGGTTGGAAGGGAGCTTAAAGATCATCTCGTTCCACCTTCTGCCATGAGTAGGGCCACGTTCCACTAGACCAGTTTGGTCCAAGCCCTATCCAACCAGGCCTTGAACGTTTCCAGTAATAGGGCAGCCACAGCTTCTCTGGGCAAGCTGTGCCAGGGCCTCACCACCCTCACAGGGAAGAATTTTCTCAGTGACACCTCCATCTTTAGGAAGCTGGTCCACTAGGACCAAGGACTGAAAAGTTTTCAGTTCTCTCACAGGTCAAGGTCTGTTCATTGGGTAATAGTTAAGCTAAATAGTTCTATGATAGCAACAGCTAGCGCTCCTTATCTGGAAGCATGAAGAAGTCAAATATTGATTCATCTGTGGTTATGTCTGAGCAGGGCAGGTATATCTCATAATTCTGAATTCCTGGGAGTCAGCAACAAGCATGTTGATGATGGTGGCCAATCTCAGTACTGTACTTGGATTTACAGCAGGTTTTTTTGCAAGGTCTGCTATGAAAAGCTTTAAAATCAATCACACGACAGTGTTTTAACAGGAAGGGTTTTCCTGTGGCCAAAAGTAGGAAGTAGTGGGCAGAAATAAATGCATGGAAACATGAAGCTCTTTATTTTCATCTCAGCTTGGAAAGTCTCATCTCACCGTCTTCCATCTCAGACTGTGGTAAATATTGGACGGGCAGCTAGTGACCCAGGTTCCAGCACTCACCCCCTTAGTTTTGTGAAGGTGAGTTATGTGTTGGGCCCAACAAATTTTGAAGTTTGTAAAGCCAACTGTAGATTACAAACAGAAAAGAGAGTTCCAAAGTTCAGTGTTAGGTTTCATCCACCAGGTTTTTCTCTGGACTGAAACACTCCTCTCTCCTGCCTGCTCATTGGCAGTGCCATGTGCTGGGGCTCTGTCACAGGGAGACTAAGGAGACCTGCCCTGTGCCTTGAGAATGGCTTCTTTTGTAGCAAAGAACAAACCTGGGGCCACAGGCAGCTTTGCACCTCCTGTGCTCTGCCTGAATGCTGAGCTTTTGCCAGAGGCTCCAAGGAGGAGGGTACATGAGTGTCCTGGGTGGTAATTTCTTCCCTCTGAACCCTTTTCTCTGTTCTCTCAAGGCTCCTTTGAAGAAAATTCCTATCAATAAGCTTGTAAAGAAGGAAGATGAATATGAAGAGGAAAAACTAGAACTGGAAGAACTGGATTGGTGGTCCAAGTACTATGCGTCCCTGAAAGAGCTGTATAACCAGGTAATATTTTGTGACAGCTGCCAACAGAAGGGAAAATAGGCTGCACTGGCCTGAGGAAGATGTTTTCAACAATACTGAGTGTTACAGGAGCTCTCCTCACATGGATCTGCAGGAAGGTGTGGACTTCTGTGTTTCAAGCATACTTAAGGTAGCCAGGTATCAAGCATCTGCCAGGTGGGCTGATTTCAGCGCGTGGTGGGTATTGAAACATCCCTGAGGCTTGGTGCCCAAGTGGGGTGAGAATGAGGCAGCTTCTGTTGAGGGCCTCCTGAAAATGTGACGTTGATGATTTTAACAGGGGCTTTCATGCTGCTTACTCTGTCCTGCTTATGTCCTAGTATGTGTTAGGAGAGCAAGTCTGCTCCAAATTTCCTTCCTTGCCCTGTCCAACTTAAATTCCAATCAAAAGAAGCTAGCAGAAGGATCTGGGGAGAAGAGAAAGTCATTAAGACACTCATTGGGTATCATTATTGTTATTGCTGAATGATTTCAGGCTATGTATTACTTACTCTCTTGGCAGGAAAATGTCGGTGTTCTGTGCTTGGAGGGAGAAGCCTTTGCTGTCAGGGATCTGAGGTGACTGTTTATGTGTGTTTCAGGAATGCAGTGATGAGGAAGATGCTGAGAAAGATGACCTGAATGATGCAGGTGAGTCCTCTAGCAATACCCCACTCTTTAATGGAGAGAACCAGGATTTTATTCCACCCCAGAGGGTACTGGGCTTGTGGGAATGGCGTCTGTGCAGAGAACAACCTTGCAACATTCAGCAATGACAACATAAAAGTGAGCAGAGAGGCTGAAGACATCAACAAGGGCTAACAGGCTATTTCAGGTTGAAAATGCCAAACTTTCCTGAAAAAAGTTTGGAAAATGGTCAGAAAAGTCCTGGAAAATAGTGGAGTCTTGAAAAATTGTGTTAAAGCAAGTGCTTTCCTGTGGGAGAAAAATGCAGAAAAATTATCTGCAGGGATCATGGGATTGTCTGGGTGAAATTGGGAAGCAGTGGTGGGATGGAGAGAGAGGATGGTGGACAGGGAAAACTGTCCAGGAGCTGGGCATCACTCTGTGCTCATGGGATACTCACTTGGTAACGGGAGGTAACAGAAAGACAGTACTAACAATCTTTTTATGATCTGAGAACAATGTTACAGCTGTAGGTTCAGGTTTGCAGAGGTGTAAGCAGTGACTCACATAGCTCTGACCCGGGAAAGTGTGAAGTATAAAAATGACGTAAATACAATATAAGGAGAGGGCTTGAGGGTACCTGCATGCCATTAGCACCAGAGGGATCTGGAGCCTTGTGAAATGGGACAAGGACACACCCACTCTGTCCTTGTTTTGGTGGTGCCCCTGAGAAAGGTCTAGACACAGTCTCTCCTGGCTCAGCTAGCTGTGCAGAAAGTGGCTGTGGTTAGCCACCCAAACCAGCAGGCCAGCAAATAAGCACTCATCCAAAGATGAGGGTGAGCTCTCCTCTGTGCCTTCCCTGGCAGCACCTGTGAGCTGGTCCAACCACCTTCCTTCATTTGGTTTCTGCCCAATTCCTGTCTGAACAGCAGCCATGCAGACAGTCAGGTCTGTGCCAATTTTTGTCCCCCCACCCATCCAGCCATGCCATGCTGGGAAACCTGAGATGCCAGAAGGACACCTGTTACAAACAGCAATAGCTCCAGTTGCTGTGACACAGGTCAAAGCCCTGGGTGAAAGCAGAAGCTGTGGCTGGGGTAATTTCATGTAGAGACACTTGACATGATGGGCAAAATCAGTGTTCCCTAATCTCTTGCTGTCATTTCTAGATGGAGGGAATTTAAATGCATCCTCCATTGACATGGAAGCAGAGGATGAGGCAGTGATTGAAGCTGAACCTGCTCAACCCAAGAGGAAATTCATTGCCACCCTTCAGGTGATAATTAGGGTGACCTAGTCTCTTTCAGCCCTGGCCTTTTGTCCACGTCCTCCTCACCTTCCTGCAGTGGAAGTTATGCTGGGAGGAGAACCTGCCGTGTGTGCTGAGGCCCGATCATTGCTGAACTTTGGTGCAGCTAGTAAGACCTTGGAGCCAAGCTGGGATGTGCATCCACATCCAAGGCTGGCCCCATGGACAAGCAGGGAAACCATTAACACCCTGCACTGAGAAATAACAGGAGTAAGGTAGGACTAGGTGAAATGGTTGAAGCAGAGAAAGGATGACTCTCCTTCCCTTTCAGATGGCAGGAAAAGGCCCAAAATTACTTTCTACTTATTTCAGATCTACAGCTCTGAGCTAGAAAATGAGTTTGGTAATTTTGAAGACTGGTTGTGTGTTTTCCCCCTTCATCGTGGCAAAGCAAATGAAGATGGAAATGAGGATGAACATTATGTGGGGAAGTACAAGGTACTGTTACATTTGGATGACCTTTGTGCTGCTTGTGGAAGATCCTTATGACCTGTATTTCAGAGAAAGCTAATACCAGCAAAGCCTTGCAGGGTGTTTGGATGTGCAGGGTGACATGAGGTTGGGCTGCAGCACGACCAGGGTACTGTTAGTGCCTGTTGAACCAATTGTACTGTGGTCCTACTGTTGTTAGCTTATAAATCCATCTGATTTAGATTTTTCAGCTGCTACAAGGAGAAAGCATGAAGCATAAAGGACTCATTCTGGTTGCGGCCTCTGGGTGTATTCAATATGCATATAAGTATTAGTAAGCTTCACTGGTTTTAAAATTAGCAGAACTTATTTAAAAGAGGCATCATCCTCCCATCCAGGAGCCCTTGAAGAGCTACAGAAGCTGTAGCTGTCACTTGAAAACCTTTGGTGTCCTCTGTCTTTGGCAGTCCAAAGTGACTGGAGGTGCTCAGATCTGACATTGGCAGTGGTCTAACAGCCTACAGCCTAAATTGCAAGCAGGGATTGCCTGGGCCATGTGGACATGATTGGACCTTTGGGAAGGACTGTCTCCATGGGCACAGGGTGTCTGTGGTCTGCATGGGGAAATGGCTCTGATTTTCTAGTTGGCAAGTAAAGCTGGTGGCTCCAATACTTTCTGAGATATTCCCATCTGTATCCAGCTGTTCCTTGAAAAGTGTTTTCTGCAGGGCTCCTTCTATGTCTACCCCACTGAGGAAGCTGTTACCGAGCCCAAGGTCTCCCAGGGCATTCCAAGGAATAGACCCATCAAGGTTCTTGTAAGAGTTTACATTGTTAAGGTAAGACTGGTGGAGGTGGCAGTAATGCTTGGTGGTCTCTCCCCTCTGTATGGACCTTCTGCCATTCTCTGCTCAGTAAATGTGAGCAGTGGCACTTGTGAAAAATGTGATGCTGGCTTGAAGCTTCTGCCAGCCCAGTGGAAGACACCTACATCCTGTCCATGGAGAGTCTTCCATGCTTTGTAGCTTGAGGAGGTGCTAAAAGGCCAGATAGGCATTTCTTGGCTCCTTACATCTGCCTTGAGATCATGAGCAAGTGGGTGGGTCCACAGCTGAAGACATCAATGGCTTGTAGAGTGAGGATTTCTGTGGGAACAAGTGGCTGTTTCACTGCCAGGGTAGTTGCTGGAGGGACCTAGCCAAGTGGGCTTGGGTGGTGTCAGGCCTGTGCAGTGTTCCTTGTGCAGGGTGCTCTCCACAGCTGTGTACAGCAGTACCTCTTGTATATTCCAGGCTACAAATCTGTCTCCAGCAGACCCCAATGGCAAAGCAGACCCCTATGTGGTGGTGACTGTGGGGAAGCAACAGAAGGACACAAAGGAGCGATACATCCCAAAGCAGCTCAATCCCGTGTTTGGAGAGTACGCAAGGTTTCATCTAGCAGGTTTAATAAGAACAGTGTGAATCTGGGACTTGGAATGTGGCTCAGCATGTGAGGTCTTCTGTTCCTTTCTGATGGAGAGTCTTGTGCTTTAACACAAAGCTCCTGGGCATGTCTCTTGCCTCCAGCTAACTCAGGAGCCATCATGTTTTGGGTTAAGAGGCGAGCACACCCAAGATTTAAAATTGGAAGCCAAGCACTGGAGAGCTTTTTCCCCTAACTCCAGGTCCTCTATCCAAGCCATACATTCCTGGAAAAGTAATTCCTTTGTTTGAACATGCACACTGAAATTTGCACATACTGAATTTGGAGAGAACCAAAGGTTATCAGAGGCCTTTAAGTTGTTAAATACAGTTCTTAATTGTGTAGGATTATCAAAGCGTAGAGCATGTGCTTCATTCCCATCCTCTTTGCTAATTTCACTTTCCCTGTTTGATTCTGTCCAGAGTTGTGGAGCTGACAGTCTCCTTTCCTATGGAATCAGAACTCACTGTGGCAATATTTGACCATGATTTGGTTGGATCTGATGATCTGATTGGGGAGACCAAGATTGACTTGGAGAATCGATTCTACAGCAAGCACAGGGCAAACTGTGGAGTGGCTGCACAGTATGACTTGTAGGTACCAATGTGACACATTAGGGCCACAGACATTCTTCTCACCTGCGATATGTGGGTAACAGAGCTCCTCCTGTTCTGCAATTCAGAATATGCATTTGCAGGTGCTCCACAGATTCACTACAATTTCCATTAATAACTATCTCTTTAGACATGTACCAGCTTCCTGTGATAGCTAATTCCTACTGCAAACTAATATGCCTTGCATAATATAGCAAAAAAAATTCTTTATTGCTTTCATATTGGTGTTCTGTGAGAAAACTGCTTTCTTGACACCGACCTTTCACAAAATACGGCAGTTTCTCTGGCAGCATTTTGTAAGCAGCAACACTCGGGACATCTGATTTCCTTTGGCCTCCTTCCATGTGGATTCTCTGGTGTCTTCAACCAGTTTTCTGCAAACTTCTCCTACCCTGCTATTGGAAAATTAGCTGTGGGCATGGAGTTGAGTACCCAGCACAGCAAAAACCTCTTTCCCACTTAGGAACTGAAGCTAGAACTGCTCTTGCTGCTCAGAAGCTAATAGTTCTGTGGGGTGGAAGTCCAGCTTGTTCTGTCGGGATGGAGTTTGTTTAGCTTTTCATTCATTAAGATTTTTTGTAACCCTTTTGAAAGCCCAGGGTTTTCCCAGTGAAAATCTGAGCAGGGTTCTAGTGATGTAGGCTGTGCTGTAGGGAAGGAAGACTGTTTCACAGCCTAGAAAAGAAACTTAAACTGAAGAAGTTCTTGATGTTTTCTTTTTCCACGCAGAAATGGCTACAACACCTGGCGAGATGCTTTTAAACCTACACAGATCTTGGATAGCTTATGCAAGAAAAATTCAATCCCTGCTGCAGAGTACAGATGGGAGGAGATCAAAGTGGACAATAAAATATTCAAGGTCCCTCCAGAGGCTTTTCCTGAAGGTACAGAGGGGGCTTGTTGAACTGCTCCCTTAAATAGCTGCCCGTGCTCAGCAATGCATGTGCTGGTGGGTGGTCTGGGAGCCCACCAGCTTCTCTTCCCTGAGGTGTCCAGGCTGGCTTTCCCACTCTGTGCCCTGCATGGCCCAGTTTTTTGGGTCACTGTGGGGTGCATCCTTGGTGTTCAGTGCTCTGGTTTCAGTGGATGACAGTGTTGCACTGGGAGAAAATGTGATCCAGGCCATTAGCTACCAAAGTGGCTTCCCCGGCAGTGGGTGGAACAAAGTAAACCCACTTGCACGGCAGTGTTGATCATGAAGGTTTGTTCTATGCCAGCTTATTCTGATGGCTGGCACTGTCACAAAGCTGTACCTTTATCTGCTTATGATCACTATAAGCAAGATAATGAAGTCGTGTTTGGGGTTGTGGGTGTTTTGGAGTTCTTGGGGGTTTTTTTTTTGGTTGGTTGGTTCTGGTTTTTGGTGGTGATGATTTTTTGTTTGGTTTTCTTTAATGTTTTGTTTTGGGTTGGGTTTTTTTGTGGGTATTTTTTTTGTTTTGTTACGGGTGTATTTTTGTGGGGGGGTGGGGGGGAGGGGGGAGTGTTTTTTCAGTCTTCTTTCCTGTTTTTAGCTGGCTTTGTTCAGGAATGCTCTGTGCTTCCAGTGGTTTCAGGTGCCTTGGGTGATTCCACACTGCTCTTTTCTACTGTTGATCTCCACCTTGTGGGCAGCTTCTGCTTCTCATTTGCAGTTTTCTTTCCTTCTAACTGGCATTACAAACCCTGAGCCAGGGCCACAGATGTCCAAGAACACACCGACCTTTCACAGCCTCCACCAGCAGTGATGGAGAACTTCCCTGAGCAAATGCTAGCCCCTGCTGCAGCCAACACCTGTGCAATTGAATCCAAATTCAAGGAAATACTAGAGCAGATGTGGCCCACTTGTGAATGGCTGAGTACTGCAAGGCAATGCCATGTAGCCTGTAGGAAGGATTATCCCTGGCCTCATCTGCTCATACTGAGGACACCTATGTGTCTGGCCAACTTTACTTTCTCCTTGTTTCAGTGCAACTGTTCCTCAGTTTTCTGGTGGTCTCTATGGCTTATGCAAAGAAGGGAAGATAATCCTACTCAGGACAGGGCAAGGAGCCTCCAAAAGCTCTTTTCCCCTTTTTTTCAGGTCACTGGATAGCTGGGGAGGGAGAAACAAGGTGCTCTCCTGGTGTTCCCTGGCAGCTGGCTCTGGTTCCAACATAGCTGCAGCTGGTGCTCTGTGAACCTCTGTTGTGCTTGAGCACTGCTTGGAATGGCTTAGTTCTCAGACTGATATCCAAAGAGCAGATGCATTCCATAAACCCAGGAGTGGGTGGGTCATTGTGTCCTCACCTGTTGGCTCTGGCTTTTCTCCCACCAGCAAGATTCGGTCTTGAACTGCCATTTGGCTTCGCTGTCCCAAAGGAGTCAATTAGTCACACATAGTGTTCATTAACAGAGAGCACAGCTGCATGTCTTGAAAGTGGCAAGTAATGCTTTCCAGTAGCACTTCTCTGGCAAAAATTCATCCATGGATCTGTTGGCACTACCACAGAGATGTGGGGATTAAACTGCCCCAGAGGGTCATGTCCTCCTCAATGTCCCTTGGATCTTTTTCCCAGGGCCAGAGTAAATTCTTTTTTGCCCTTTCCATGGTATTTCTCTTGGCTTGTTTTTGTCCTGCCTGCCATTTCTCTCATCACTGCAACATATTGAACTCACTCACCTCATCTTTTCCCTCCTGCTTCTCCCCATTTGTTTTTCTGGAGAGGTGCTTGTTTGCCCAGTACATCAACTTCTGTTACTTGTGCTAGTGACTGATGTCCTGACATGACTCTTGCTGGCCAGAAGCCTTCATCTTCTCCCTGTCCTGCTGCAGAGGCCTCTGTGAGGAACAAGAGAGGAGTGGCAGATGAGAACTTGTCGGTGGATGTTGAACATAAGGCTTTGTATGTCCTGCAACACTGGGAAGAGATGCCAGGATATGGGTACAAGCTGGTACCAGAGCATGTGGAAATCCGGTCTTTGTACAACCCAGAGAACCCTGGGCTTGTGCAGGTGAGATGTGTTTCTGTGCAAAACCTCAACATTGTTTTGGGGAAGGACCTTCTGGACAGCTGGTTTCCAGCCCCCTGTCTGGTCTCCTGTGAATCTTATGCATTGTCCCCTTCCTGGGTGGGTGACTGTGTCTGTGTCTGTGGATGGCTGGCCCAGCTATGAAGTGAGGACATGGGCCTTGGTTCTTTGCGCACATCTACCCTGTGACCTCTCATGATGCTTCTGAATACCCTTTCCTCAAGGAACTTCTGTCCATTGATGTGTTCACAGTGCTAGTGACCCAGAGTCCTTCCTGTCTCCGCAGGCCATTTAGCACTGCTCTGATGAGGATGCTGTGTGGGTGGCAATAGACCTGCTCTGCTTCTGAGCCCTGCCACCATGCACCCCTGTGGGTGATGGTATCCTTGCTTATCCCTGCCTCCTCTGCATTGTCCCTTATCATTGCTGTTTTGCAAGAACCTTGTTCTGTACCCTTAGCTTCTCCCTGGGGCATGATGTAACTGCTGGCTGGAGAAGAAACATCCATCCTTATTTTTGTGCAATGCAATCATCTGAACTCACCATTTTAATGTCCTGCACTGAAATCTCCTGTTCCCTTGGGTACTGGAGGTTTGAACAAAGCAGAGTTCTGCAGTCATGATGGCTTTGTTTGGCACTGGAAATGCATGTGGGGAGAGCAGAGTCAGACCCAACTCTTCTTAGTTTTCTTGGTTTTGCTTAAGCATTGCATCACCATCCTTATTAAGACAGAGGGTCATGTTTGCCTCTGTTTGAAATGGATTCAGTATAAGTGAAGTGGTTTTTCTTGAGAGCAGAAGTAAGCAATCTTTCGTAGCCTTAATTTTTTCCCTTTGTAAAATCTAATCTCATGTCACTCTCAAGTGCTGGGAATGGAGAGAACTAAGCAGTGGATTTCTGATGAAAACTTTCCTTGTGGGAAAGCCCTTGCTCCTTGAAGAGCTGGAGAGTGGTCTGTCTTTTGAAGTATCTCTGCTGTCTTCTCTCACCAGGGCTCCTTGCACATGTGGATTGACATGTTTCCAAATGATGTCCCTGCACCACCACCCGTCAACATCAAGCCACGACTGCCTGTCAGGTAGCACCTGTGGGGGTGGGGTTGGTGGGCTGCAGGGTGAGTCAATGTCCCTTGCCATGGCTGGCTGGATGTGCCACAGGGCACAGGCTGAGGGTCAGTGCTAGTGTGGCACGCAGCCCTCTTTGCTCCAGCTCTGACCACAGGATGTTCTCTTTAGTGTATTAGCATGGGCCATAAGAGCTTCAGCTGCACAAAGGTTTAGGGAAGGGCAGATTAATGGCTGGACATAAAGGTAATAGAAACCCAGGCCAGAGCTACTCATCAAATTCTATTCTGGCTAGTGGATGGATGTCCTTGGGAGCCTGGAGAAGTGAAGCTGAAGGAGGAAATCTGTTGTTTTCAAGGACCTAATGGTGCTTTTGAGATGGAGGGTCCAGATTATTCTCAGATGTGCACCTGAAAAGACAAGAGATAATGAACACAAATTGCAGCAAGGGAAACTCCAACTGGATATAGGGAAAATATTTTCCCAGGGAGAGTGAAGGTACCCTGGAATAGGGACAGATTGACTCAGATGTGCTGGGATATTATCCTTGGTGATAAAAAAACTAATGCAGACCAATCGACCTACTGTGAAGCTAGAGCAAGAGCTTGGAGCAGAGACTGCAGAGATCCCTTCCTGCCTGAGCTTTTCTGTGCTCCTATGGCTTAGTAGAGCTGGGTGGGTTTCCCATGCACCAGGGATTTACTTTGCAAAAGCTCCCTGTTATTGACTGTGGGTGTTTGTCTTGTAGTGTTGTAGTGTCCAGAAAGGGTTTTATGCCTGGCAGTGAGACTGCTGGGCTGTGCTTGGCTGGAGGAGTAGGGAACCACACTGCTAGGAAGGTTCAAGTCCTGCTGCCCTGGCATTGTGCTCAGGGCTTGACCTGCCCTCCCAGGCACCAGGGACAAGGGCATGTGTCTCACCTCTGTGTCCTTCCCACAGCTATGAGCTCCGTGTGATTATCTGGAACACGGACGATGTGATCCTTGATGATGTCAACCCAGTCACAGGAGAGCCTTCCAGCGACATCTACGTGAAAAGGTCTGGTGGGAATCAGTGGGAGGCCAGAGTCTGACTGCCCTGTTCCCTGCCCTGGCCCACACACTCACTTGTCTCCTCTGAACTTCTTCTCCCCCTTGCCTTGGTGTGAGGTGCCCACTCCAGTCCTCTGCATGGGCTGCTGTACCCCTAGAGATGTTGTCCAGGTGTTGCTCTGGTTTGACCCTTTCCTGTGACTCCATGGGGTTCAGTGCTTCCATCCTTCTGTTCTGCCTTTGAGGCTGGCTCACAGGAGTAGGGGGTAACTGAATTTCTCCTGCAGCTGGATAAAGGGTCTTGACCATGACAAGCAGGAGACAGATGTTCACTTTAACTCCTTGACTGGGGAAGGCAATTTCAACTGGAGGTTCATCTTCCGCTTCAATTATCTCCCGACTGAGAAGGAGATCACCTACAAGAAAAAGGACTCCATCTTCTCCATGGAGGAATCAGAGTTTCGGGAACCGGCTGTTCTGGTCCTCCAGGTCTGGGATTACGACAGGATTTCAGCTAATGACTTTCTAGGTATGGTGTTACCTGCTGGAAGTGGGGTGACCTGTCCCTCACCTTGCTGGAGTATTACAGCATTTCCCTGGGATTCAGCTCTCTAAGAAGGGACACTAGGACCATCAGATCAAACTCTTCAGCTCAGCAGTCACCTGGGCTGTTTTATCACATGTGAGCTATAGACAGAGCCTTAGAGATAGGCACCTCCCCTACACAGACATGTAGTGCTTGCATGCTTGTCCCAGGGCCTTGGTGTATTTTTTTCAGGGCCTGTCACACCACAGGACTTCCAGGTTCTGCTTCCTCACAACCTTTCCAATAAACTTGCTTGTTTTCCCTGCTCTTAGATATGCAGACCCCAAAGTCTGGGCCTAAAAACGGTTTCCCAGGATCTTATGTTGTGGGCAGAGGGAACAACCCGTGTGAGACTATTGACAGCCTTTGTGAGACTATTGGCACTTGAGTTACAGCATCCCATTGCTGGGGGCTCAGAGCTCCCTGGATGCTCTGGTACTTCCCAGTAATCAGACCTGCTGAGTTGGGCATGCAGCAAGGCCTGGTGCTGAAACAGAGCTAGTGGTGATTCCCCCTGCATGATGCTAGCACAAATACTGCTGATTCTCTCCCACCTCTGCTGTCATCCCCAAGCTTATAGCGCTCTGTTCAGTTGCTCCTCCCTTCTTCAAATGTTAGCCTATTAAAAAGCAGCCCCTTTGCCCTACTATCTCCTGGGCACATTAAAACTCTCCTTACACTTTAACCTTTCATAGTGTGTTTAAGCAGCTTTACTTCATGAGGCACTTCCAGTGGTTCAGCCATGAAGAAATGAGGCACTGAAGAAAGCATTAGCAGTTCCAATGATTTCTGGCATGTATAATCTCAGGAACTTCTAGGTAGTAATGGGCTTCTTCAGTGCTCATTGCAATCTCCTGCCCCAAGCAAGGCTAGATGCACTGTAGGTCAGGTTGCTCAGGACATTTTCTGGGTGTGTTTTGATTATCCCCAAGGATGGAATCCCAGCAGCCTTCTGGGACCCTTTTCCTGGCTGCACCTTTGTCACAATTCTCAGGTTTTTTTTACTGGCAGCATTTTGTGTCTGTTGTCTTACGTGCTTTCATTTTCCATTTCTGAGAAGAGTCTAGCTCCATCTGCTCTGTAGCTTCCTTTAGGCTGTGAAAGATGCAGTAAGATCTCCCTCTTGACCTTTCTTCTCTGGGCTGAACAGATGTGTCTCTCACCCCTCCTGCTGTGGCACCTACTACAGACTTGACTATCTCAGCCACTAAAACACTATTTAGTTGACACCTTTCTTGTATTTGAGGTTCAAAACTGGGCAATGTATCCAGATGCAGTCTCACTTGGAACTGAGCAGAGAACACTCACATCCTTTGTCTGCTTTTGCCAGTATAGACCAGGATGTTGTAAGATTGATTTGTTGCAAGGGCTCAGTGCCAAAGTGGGACAGGAGCTCATTCCAAGCAGAACAGAGGCACAAGGCCAAACACAGAAATGAACGGAGACTATTGCAGATCTAAGACAAACTTGAAACTTGGAAAGCATTTATAATTTTAAAGCATTACCATTTTATAATTTTAATTGACATTTCCAGGAATTAGAGAGGAAGATGAGCTTAGACATGTGAGGAGAGCACGGTGGGACATGGTAAAGGGGTGAAAATAACTCACCATATGAACTCACTAAACAGCCCATATCAAAAACAAGATGAGACCTGTGGCTTCTGCCTCTTAGTCTCTAACTCCTGAGCTAGTCCTTTCTTACGCAGAATTTCAGGTTCTCCATCTGTAAATTTGCAGGGCTCTGATAGATCATTGCAGCAGCTGGGACCTACTCATGGCGGTTTTACTGTGTGGTCTCTTCTCTGTGCCTGCAGGCTCCATTGAGCTGGAGCTGCATGACATGGTGTGGGCAGCCAAGAGCTCTGAGCATTGCACCATCAAAATGGCCAAGGAGAATGCAACACCTCGCTTCTCCATCTTCCGAAATAAGCGCATGAGGGGCTGGTGGCCCTTCATCAAACTCAGAGATCAAGAAGATGACAAGAGAGAGGAGAGGGAGTACAAGAAGAAAAAGAAAAAAAAGTGGAGCAGCTCAGTCAAACCAGAGGATATGGAATTCACAGATCCCAGTGGGAACAAGTACCTCCTGACGGTAGGGTGGGGTTCTGGCACTGGTGAGCACAGCCAGTGTTTTGCCTCTGCCTTGATACGACAGCCTGTCCTACATGCACACAACCTACAGAGGCAGCAGTGACCCATCTTATGCAGGATCCTGAAGATTTCTTCCATCTACTGCCAATCCAGCACTTCATCTACCCTGAAGAACCAGCTGCTGTGGTGGTTGTGGCATGCAGGGGTGTCTAGCTTCATGTGTTCCTCTGAGCTTCCCATAGAGCAGTGCCCCTTGAGGGGAGCTGTCTTTGTTTAGGAATTTAGTGTTCCCACTGAAACACCCCAGACCATGTGCTCCTTGCTCACTCCTACTCCAAAGCAAGAGGCATATGGCTCCCCATCAGCCAGTCAGGACAGCAGCAGAAGCCTGTCCTGGGGACTCGGCCTGCCCAAGACAGGCAGGTGCCAACTGACCTGGGACAGACTCATTCCTGATGGACCTACTGCTGGACCACTGTGTGTCCCCAAGGGTGAATTTTGCTCAGTGCCACTGCGGGAGGGTATAGACAAATCAGGTAGTTGGGGAGTGCATTAAAATGCAGTTCCTTGTCTGAAAAACAGTTAGTTTCTTACCAGGCCACAGTTTCTCCTGGCTGTGAAGTAAGACTCTAGCAATGGAGAAAAAAGCTTTGAGCCATCTGTAAGTGGAACTGGGAGAAAAATACCCAGTTGTGGCAGGGTATGTGGTGAGCAGGCTGGTCTGTGAAGCAACACATTCAACTGTGGCTCAGCTACATTCTCCCTCCAGGGTAAGGTGGAAGCAGAGTTCCAGCTGCTGACTGTGGAGGAGGCTGACAAAAGTCCTGTTGGCTTGGGCCGAAAAGGGCCTGAACCCCTCGAAAAGCCCAAGTGAGTATCTGTATTATCACCTTTAGGATGGATAGACAGTGCTGTGTTCTCAGCAGCTGTTTGTATGGAAGCTGGGAGTATTGGCTTTTCAGGCAAGCACTGAGGCTCTGGGCAGTAGGGTCTACAGGACCAGGACTGCCAGGGTTTCCCAGAGCTCAGGTGGGTCCACAGGACTTGGGTCTGCAGCACCTGGCCCACGATTGATCTCAGGAAGATAATCAAGGCAGCTGTGCCATAACATTGCTTGTACAGTGGTCAGATCTGTCTGTGTGAAGCGATCCCTTGTCTACATGGGTGAAGGACAGCTCTGGGGCCACGGGGGCACTGTTCCAAGAGTCCCATCCTGTTGTCTCTAGCGTTTCCACAGGCACTGTGTTTACTGTAGCCCCTGGGCTGATCCTGCCTGGAAGCAGCAGGAAGAGCTGGTGATTCATGAGGGTAGCAGGACACCAAAGAAGGGCCAATGTGATGCTCTGTGGATTGAGCCTGTGCTTATCTATTCTTCTCTTCCTGTTCTAGCCGGCCAAAAACAACTTTCAACTGGTTTGTGAATCCCATGAAGACCTTTGTGTTTTTTATCTGGAAGCGGTACAAGAAATACATAATTGTGCTCTTCATTGTTAGTGTTCTGACAATCTTCCTGGTTCTTTTGGTCTATACCATGCCTGGATACATCAGTGAGAAGATCATCAATGGATAAATGCTCTTCAGTGGAGGACTACTCAAAGACAGGGGTGATTGTGGCAGGAATGAAGATAGGATCAGAAAGTTTAATGAAATCCTGTGGGTGCAGAGACAGACTAGAGAGAGAGACCTGCTGAAGTGGGCTTTGTTTTGGCTCTATTTCCTCATGACTAAAAGTTCTTTGGCTACTCTCTCTGATGTTGCTTTTGTTTTGTAGCTGCTCTCTGGAGCTGGGGGACAACCTGCTTCTTACAGTCCTCACTGCTGCCCTTTTACCCTTCCTCCTGAGTAGTACAGCAGCAAGGACTATGCTGGGACAGCATGGGGTCATGAGTGTGTATCTGTTTGGGCTGATGTAAACTAAATGAGACTTGTTCTCATCATGGTGTCTGGTGCACCAGGGTTCCTGTCATCTGCACAGACATGACATGATCTGATCCCAAGTGGAGGTGTTTCAACTAGGGTTTTGGGAGGATAGATTCCTTCTGAGATGTGCAGGTGATGCTCAGTGGGACCATAGCACTTCCAAAGAATTTAACTGACTATGCAGTTTTATAGCAAAGGTGCCTGCCTCATGGCCTTTTGAATGGGGCAGGAATAGAGTATGTTTTGGGGACAAAACTGTCTGGGCAGAGCCAGGCAGGTAGATGTGAAGCAGGCGAGGACTCTGGTTGGATATTGTGGTAAATGAGTGAATGATAAACGTTGTCTTTCACATATATGATTTTAACATTTATAAATGATGATGTACTATGTAGAAATAGTGTTAAGGTAAAATGTAGTTAATTAGAAATGAGATTAAGGTAAATTATAACTTCAAAATAGTTGTAACATGTTGGGAAACGTAGTAATAAACACATGATAATAAATGTCCTTTAAGTTGAGAAACTACAGAGGCAGAAACCAAGACATCTTAAAGAAACAAAGAAGATGAACCGCTTGCATCCCAGGAAGTCTGTTATCTCATCAAAACTCACACCTCCCAAGGAAACTGGCAGCTACAAATGAGGAGGCACCGGAGGGGGGTGCCTGCCTTCAATTCTGAAGCTATCCAGAGGACCGGTGGCGGCGTGCTGGCAGTGTGCTGGCAGAAGGGGGCAGAGACAGGAGGGGGGGAAAGTTGAGTGAAGTGTAAATTACTTTCTGGGCTTAATGAATACGTAACAGATTGAGAGAGTACTTAAATCCACAGTAAAATGAATGGAGCCGCGCCTCTGGCAATATTGCTAAGTAAGTGCTCCAGTGCTGTGATATGCCTTTGTTCTACTAATAAATGTTCAATATTATACTGCTAAAAATTAAGCTCCTGAATTCATTTTTCTCAACATGAAGCCAGAAGTCAGTGTGGGGCAGACATGATGTTCCCCCGGTGAGTCTAGAGTTCAGCCACGGGGTGGGGGCCTCAGAATGGCAAAGAGGGAGGCCTCTCTCCCTTTGGGCTGCAAGGTGGGGATGAAATGGGCTGCAAAGGGCTCAGGTCATGCAGCACCTGCCTGGGGCTACAGCAAAGCCCTGGGCTGTGACAGTGCTGCATCACTTCCAGTTTTTCTGCAGGGCCTATTGAATGGGATGTTGCCTGCATAAACAGTGCCTGGTTCTCCCCAGCAGTGCCCAGTGCACCCCAGCGGCGACTGGTCCATTCAAACAAACTCAGTGCACTCCACTACACCCAGTGCGAACCCCCAGAGAGCCCTCTTGGCTCTTTCAGCCATGGTCAACCACATTTCCCTCACACCACCAGGCTGGGCCTCCCTGTGATTAAAAGTGAGTCTGCCTCAGTGTCTCTGTTTAGAGACAAGTTTAGGAGAAAATGCTCTGGAATGAGTGTTTCCTCTAAAGAAAAGGGCTTCAGCAATCCTTTTTTTTGCCAACGAGAAAAATGAATAGCAGTGAGTGAAAAAAAAAAAAAAATCAACTGTTTCTTGACAAACAAAGTGCCCACACAACACGGGGAAAAAATTAATAAATGCTGAACCACCAGAACCTTACCCCCCTCACACACCCACACCACAGCAGAACAAAAAAAATCCCACAAAATGCCAGTGGAAGAAACAAACCGGCTGGCTGCATGGAAAGGGGGAACAAAATGACACCCGGCTTTTGTCTCAGGGAAGGGGAAAAAAAGTTCACGCAGCAGTGTGGGCAAAACAAATGGGAACCTGTTGAACCTCTGGCCTTGATCTCCTCCTCATAGCAGATGAAGCTGGTGGATTTTGGTGTCCTTTCTCATGTTGGTTCAGCTTTTCCCGAGGTCTGGGGCCGGGCGGAGTGGTTCCCGTGGCTCCACAGGTCCTGGCTGACAGACTCCTGTTGTTTGTCTGATCTTGGACCAAAGCCAAACAGTTCAGGGGAAAAAAAACCAAAAGCCCCCAAAGGATTCCTGCTGCAGTCTCCCCAGGCCAGGGAAAGGGGAAAAAAGAAACTTCTTGCTTAAGCTAACAAAAAACCAAACTAGCTAAGCAACAAAGTACCATCCGGAGTAGGGCTTTGAATAAAGCCCACGCCAGAGCCCCCAAGGCTCCTGGCCCTCCCTCGGACCCACCTTAACGTTACAGCAACCATTTCTGGGCATAAAGCCAAGACACACAGGCTTCCTCAAAATACTTGTTTATAATTGCTGCTGTGTGCCTGGGATGTGGAGGTGTGTGTCTGCATGTGCAAACTGAGGGGAGGATGGAGTGGTGTCTGGTCACGGTGTGGGTTTGCAAGGCAAGAGGTTCATATCTGCCTTTGCTGCTGGCAGCAGAGTGACCTCTGTCCCAGACCTGTCCAAGCCCAAATGTGGCCACGATGCATGCCAGCAGTTCCCCTTCCTGGTCAGCACCATGGCTGCCCTGATCTCAGAGTGCAGCAGATGCAGGAGGACTTCAGGTCACCCACCACCTCTGCCTTCACCAGCCACATGGGCCACTGCAAGGCTACTGACAACAGCCTAGAGAAGATGAGCAGGGGTGGAGGACTGCAGGGGTGCGCCCTGGGGGATGGGGACAGCCGTCACCACTGTGGGCTACTGAATCTGTACTGGATCAGGCATCACCTTACCATTTGTCACCATGAGTAGAGACTGAACATATTTGGGTGTCTGGAAAACACTCAAATCAAAGATTTTATAAAGGTGTGCGACAAGTTATGGTCGCTACGTGACAAGCACAAAGGCTCGGGGACAAGAGCGAAGGGGGAGATGTTTGTGTGGGAAGGCTATACCTGGTACTGGGCTGGCACAGTGGGT
Organism: Corvus cornix cornix; assembly: GCF_000738735.6. NCBI lineage: Eukaryota > Metazoa > Chordata > Aves > Passeriformes > Corvidae > Corvus > Corvus cornix. The sequence continues at coordinate 77,704 of NC_046349.1, read as the reverse complement.
TGAAGAGAAGATAGAACACTTTGGCCAGAGAAGCATCAAATAAAAAGCAGAACAAAACACTGAAGAAAGTTTTTGGGGGTGACAGAAGGGTTTCCTTGCTTGTCCAGAGTTAAGCTGTGCCACACATTTGACATGGGATGTTCAGAGTGGTTCACATAGCTGGGGGAGAGCTGGCTGCTGAACACAGTATCTGATGCAAAAATAATTTGGGTTAAATGCCTTTGTTTTGTGGCTAATTGCAAAGACCAGAGGACTCCAACAGGCATCATCAAGCATGGTGTGGAAGGGGAAGGGTTTGCTGTTGGTTGCTAGATGACTTAGACCTGCCTTGGGCCTTAGCTGAAAACCGTGTCCAGGCTGGTGTAACCATCACACTGACCTGTTGTGGGCAAATCAAGGTCCTGATCACCAGTGGAAAGTATGAGATGTTGCCACTGTGGCAGGGCTCTCTCTATGGTGGTTCAGAAGGCTCAGAGCCTCTTGGTGCCTCCTCCTGGCAGGTCTAGTAAATGTGCTGTAAGCAACCAAACTGCACCGCCACTACATCACCTCTCTCATTTTGCACTTTCAGCAGATGAGGGTTTTGCCAGTGCTGAGCTGTAAGCTGTGACTACTGCATTGCCTGGGGGCACTGCAGCACCTGCAGATGGGAAGCTGTGCTCCTGTAGATCATTTTGTCAGAAATGGCCACTGAGGCTTTTAACATCTCAGGCCTCTGGAGGCTAGGACTCACTCAGGAGCCTCTGAGCATGGACAATTTCCTTGTGTTACTTAATTTTCAATTGTTAGTCTATCCTCTAGACTCCCCAAAAAGCTAAAACTTCAGCCCTTTAAAACCAAACTTCCATGTGAGGAAGCTGTGTTTAGAAAGAAACACTGCTGGACTTGTTCATGTCTGCAGAGCTCCTGGCTTGGGACTTGCATGTTGCAGTGGACATATAGCTCTGTACTAGTTTGAAAACAAACCAGTGGGAGGCACCAAGTCAGAATAACAGTTTAATGGAAATTAAAGAAAAGGGGAAAAAAAAGTAAAAGAAAACACTGTCAAACTGACAGAGTCAAGGTACAACCTAACACCCTGTTAGGCACAGTGGTGGTAGCAGTCTGGTAGAATGGTGGCTGCAGTCCTCTGAAGCAGTGATCCTGTAGTAAGAGTCTGCTCTTCCTCAGAAAGTCCAGTGGTGGCTGTGTAGCTCCTGTCCTCTGGAAATCCAGTGGGAAGGGTTGTCTCTGGTGGTCAGAGTCCCAGATTATATCCACGATGGGATGCTTGGTTCCTCCCTCTGGGTGGAGCATCTCACAATGGGGTAATGAGTCATGAGGCCAAGTGTTGATTAGGCTCATTAACAGAAGATAGTCCAGAGGGAGTTATCTCTGAGTTAGGCAGCAGGACAATGATGGGCCATGAACAGAAAGATAGTCTGGGGGGAGGAGGCAAGGAAACACTGCCCCACCTGGTTTCAACAGCTCATGAGGATGGTAATAGAATACACTGCAACCCAGGACAAGCTCCAAACACATTTGTGCTGTGAAAGCTGGAAATGTCGTTGCCTTCTGCCTTCAGCAGCAGATGGTGTAGGCAACTGTGTACAGCAGAGTCTCAGTGCATGCAAACAGCCATCTGCAGGTGCATGCTTGTGACAGGTAGAGCTCTGGTGTGGGATAGAGTAGAAAATACAGCAGGAATCTGCCCATGAGCCAGGAGACCCCCTGGCACAGTGTGCGCTAAGCCTGGCAGCGGTGTGGTGTGGGCAGCTGATGGAAGGAGTGCTGAGCTGTGGGTGAGGAGGAGGACATCAGCCATTTTTCCACTGTGGGAGACAGGTTCCTGAAGTAGAAGACATGTATTTTGTCTGAGTGCAGAACCAGATCTGTGCCCACAAGGCAAATGAATGCAGGTCACAATGCAGGCAGGTAAGGGAGCTTTGGGGTTTTTGCATTAAGCACCAGATATATAATTTCCTGCCTTGTGGTCAGTGACTGCACTCTCACACATCACAATACTGGGTGGGAGTGCTGCCTCTGGCACCTAGGTTCACTCTCACAGGGAGAGCCTGGGATAGGTCAGGATTTCAGTGGCAGCAGGCTCCAAAATTCTCCCTTCCAGTGCCATGCACAAGGGCAGGTCGTGAATGGAAGAGGTCGAGTGTTGGGGTTCCTCCCCCCTGCCATGGGGTCTTGGGAGAGGGGACCCTGGGGTAGAGGCACGGGGTCTCCCTGCTCCCTGGTCACATGTACCCTAATCCTGTTCCCCATTGGTTATTTTGTGTTCCCCTGCCCGGGAAGGATCCTGGTTGTCCCGTGATTGCTCAGTTCTTCAGCAGTCCCCCATCCATGTGGCTGGAAAATAAAGATCTCCGAAACATCCATCAAGAATCGGTCCCTATTTCTTTCCACGGGCCTCACTGTCTATATGTTGCAGAAATCCCCACTGCAACAGTCGAGTCAAACTGTGTGACTAAAAATCCAGGGTGAAGGGATGTCTTAGCTTAGTGAATCCCACATGCAATGGCTTAGATATCTGCAGGATCTGTGGCCTAGGAGGGGACTGTGCCTGCCTCATGGCAGCATTCACAATTAGCCATATGGTTGTGAGGAGGATGTGTTAGTCCTGAAAGTCCTGAATTAACCTAAAGTAATTTTTTGAACACAAGGGTATGAGTGTTCAGCAGCTTTGCCAAAGGACAATGGTCAGATGCTTCAGGTGTTCTATTCCACAGCTGTCTTTCTAACCTTGGCTTAAGGATATGTCTTCGAATCATAATACCAGATTCCCTGCATTTGCAGTGCATGGTGTGAGCCACTGGGAGGGCCTATTTTAAAAATGCTTGCAACAGCAACCCCCACACCCAAGCTTCCCAGCTGTAGGGTCCCTGGGGAAGAACTCGCCAGTGGTACCTGCGCAATGGGGCTTGCTGGTTGGGAGATGGAACAGAGAAAGCAAACCTGGGAGCATCATGGAGGTGCAGAAGTATATCGAAAAAGCAATCTTTGATGTCTAATACAGCAAGTTTCCACTCTCGGGGAAGCATAGAGGGCTAGGGTAACCCTGGTTGCAGGGGGCTCATGTCCTCGATTACCTCATTAATTTTTCTAAGATTGTGGAGGAGTCTCCACTAGTCTTCGCCTGGCTTTTTTATTACAAAGGCAGGGGAGTTCCAAGGGCTATTGGTGCAAACTAGGTGGCCTTTGGAAAGCTGCTCTTCCACGAAGGACTCGAGTGTGCATAATTTTTCTGCTGATTGGGGCCACTGTTCCATCCAGATCGCCTTACCTGTCTTCCAGGTAAGACGTGGAACAGCGCTGTCTACAGTGGCCCGTGCTAGAAATCCTGTGGCTTTGGGATTTCCAGTCGAGTTCCCCACTGGCAGAGAAGATCTCTGCCCCAGAGTGTAAATCCTGAGTCAATTACAAAGGGCCGGACTGTGGCCACGTGACCATCAGGTCCTTCTACCACAATGTTGTTAGCACTCCTCATAGAAGTATCTATCCTCATAGATCCCCCTATCCCCATGATCCTCCCATTCATCAGTTTGACTTTCCATTCTCTGGGCCACTCAGCCTGAGAAATGATAGTTACATCAGCTCCTGTGTCTACCATACCCATCAAGTAAACAGTGGCCTTCCTGTTGTGCAATGCACCATGGGTTTGTCCCTGCCCACAGCCTCTGCCCACCATATGGATGGTGTTCTGTGGCACCGTGGGAATTCTTGGGGGAGTAGGATGGCCTGTGAAATAGTTGTCCCTTTGCTGATGAACCATGGAGGGTTGTTACAGGAAACATAACAGTAATTTCACTGTTTGAGTCCACAGTCTGTACCTCGGGACAGATTAAAAGTTCAGGTGGTCCATGCACAGGGTCTCCCCTGATCAGAATGTCTGTAGTCCTGTCTAGAAATCCAATTTGTCCCACAGTTATTGTGTGTGTTGCATTGTCCTCAAAGAGAAAAGAAATCCCACTCACCAAGACCTGATGAGTCTCTGTTTGCTTACAGTTCTGAGGTCTGTCCTTCAGGCTGGAAGCGTGGTGGGGGGAAACAGATCGATGCTTGCTGTCATTGTGCGGGGCCATCCCACGCTTCATCTGTTTCCCGACGGTTTCTGGTGGTGCTTGCATTTGGGACAGTCTGGGGGGACAGGCTTGGAATCCTTGTTATTCTCTTTAGGTTCAGGACAATTTTTAATCAGGTACTTAAAACTCCCACAATTATAACATCTTGGCTTCTCTCTTTGCACGTTATGGGAGACTGCCAGTGCTTCCACCACCTCTTTTGACATGGCCGGAGCTATTGTCACCTCAGGAGATGTTAGTTTGGTGCAGGCTTCAACCATTTGCTCAATTGTAGGAGCTGGGTTGAGTGGCAGGGCCCAGAGGAATTTTTTTACAATTCTCATTGGCATTTGGCATAGCCAATACACATAACAGCTCTTTCTGGGCTTCTAAATTTTCAACCTGCTTTTCAATTGACTCTTTAAGTCTTTCTATTAAGTTCATGAAGGGTTCATCTATTGCCTGCTTTATGGTGGAAAAACTATGAGAGGGAGTAGAGCCACAAGGCATTAGCAACAATGCTCTTTCAGCTAGTCTTTTAATATCGTCAAGGATCAATTCAGAAAGTGTTCTGGCTTGATCCTGAGGCTTCACCAAATTACCCTGGCCACAAAGCTGGTCCAATGTCAGATTTGATCTATTTGGGTCTTTTTGATAACTTTGGAGAAGGTTCTGCAACAACCTTTTCCAAGTCCTTTCTCGTAGCATGTCCCCTGAAGGGGAGAGCAGGCATGACATAACGTTTTTTGTATCATGTGGAATCAAAGTCTTTGCAGTAAAGGTAGCTTGGATTAGGTTTTTAAAATAAGGAGAATTCTGCCCAAAATCTTTTCCTGCTTTGCACAGCTCTTTTAACCATTCGTATGAAATTGCTTCCCACCTCGGGTTCCCCCCCGCTATCGTAGCGAACCCGAGCTGCTCTAACCTCAATCCTGTTTGCGAGTTCCCAATCACACCCCCCCCCCCTTGCCACTTTTTTCCTTATTTCTGCCCAATAATCTTCAGAGTCTGAGAGGTCGCTGTCTCCCTCTGAGGAAAAGGAGGGGGGTTATCCCGGTGAGGGGCGCGGCGGCCACGCGGCTCTGCCGGTGCAGCCTGGCAGGGGCCCGGCCGTCTCCCGCAGCGCCAGCGGCGCTGCCACTTCCGAGCTCGGGAGCGAGGCAGCCGGCGTGGTGGGAGCGGGCAGGGGCAGCGGCAGGAACCAGCTGGCCAGGGGCGGGACTGCCGGTGGAGGGGGCGTGGATCTGGGCAGGACCCGCGGCCGGGAGGGGAAAGCCGGTGACCAGGGGAGGGGCCGCCGGGGGCACATGCACCGCCATGGGGGAGGGGCCCGCCGCAAAGGCACACCCCATCCCAGGGGGGATCTGACGCAGGGGGACGCAGAGACACAGTGGGTGGGGTTAGGGAGGGGCCAGGGGTCCCGGCTAGCCGGGGCAAATTCAAAGAAGAAGGCGACAGGTCGGAGCCTAACGCATGGCCTCCGTCATCTTGGCTGCTAACTAAGATAGACACTACGGGAATTTGGGGGGTCGGAAGGAGGGTTTAGGGGTTTCTCCGAGGCGAGGTGATCAGTCCCGACCTGAGGAGAGCTAGGGGAGACCAAGAAAGATGAGGGGACTGGTGGCTCCCCTGCCCTGTGGGGTGGTTTGTACTTTTCTGGGGTTCCCCGAGGGTCAGGGGGGAGGGTAACACAGGGAACAAAGAAGCACCATCACCAAAAGGACCCGGATTCCCCGGCACTGCTGATTCAGTCTCTGAATTTTAAAATGATTGATAAATAGCAACTAACAAAGGGAAAAAACGGACAACTGAGGTATCTCTGGTTTTTCTGAGAAGGGTGAGCTTTTCCCCAGCCTTATCCCAGAACTTCAGAGACTGAACAGAAGCCTTAGACACACCTGGGAAAAATTCAAACAGCCACTGGACAACAGTTTTCAGGTTTCTCTTAGAAAAAGGGAATTTTCCCACCTTAAGACAAATCTTGTGTGTATATACCTCCTTTTGGGGAAGGGTTAACTTCCCACCTATCCTTCCCCAGAAACTCTTCCCAGCTCTGAGAGGAAAAAGTAAAACAAAAGGGTTCAAAAAAGGGACCCAAACGAATTACCACTTACACACCTGGCACTCCGAGGGTCAAAGGAAACTCACAGAGTGGTCCTCTGGTGTTTAGCTGGTCCTCCTGTTCTGGAAGTGTGCCAGCCACCCTTGGAAGCAGGTCTAATAAAACTTTCTTTGGGAGTAGCAGCAATGAAAACAACTGTCAGCCAGAGGCCTAAGGGACATTTGCAGGAACTCTTTTTGCAAAAGTCTGGGTTCGGGCAGCCACATGTAAGAGTCAGGGTGTTAGGGTGATAGGGAGTTTGCTGCTGTTTTCCCCGAAAGCGTGTCTGGCAAGAGACCACTTGGGTGCGGCAGTATAACTGCTAGCTCGCTTCTCCTTTCTTCCCCGTGCAGCTATTTGAGCGCTGATGACACACAGACACTCTCAAGCCAGACAGCTCAATATTAGATAAGAGATAAGGAGCCAAGGAGGGCCCTCCGCTTGGCACGGAGGAACCATGGTCGAGGTTCATTTCATCCTCTGCAGAGGAGGCCAGATGCGAAGACGGAGCAGCATGCTCATGATCAGCCTTACATAGTGTTACAGAGCCAGTGATCTGAGGGCATGGGGGCGGAACAAAGGCAGGACCAGGGAAGGGAACCAGTGCGCAGAGGGAAGGAGTGGAGCGAGGACCACCTCAGGTGTGTGGCCGCACAGGCTGCAGGGAGAGGTAGTTTCCTTTAAACAGAGTCTGGGGCTAAGGGTACAATTTGCAAGAAATTGTGAGAGAGGCTTTTCCTTTCCTTTACAGAGGTAATAATGATATCTCAAATACCTGAGTTTTTCCACCAGCAGGCCTTTGCTATTTTGGGTCTCTCCAGCCCATGAGCTATCACAGCTGCTGGCTCAGTGATCCCAACATAGTGTCTTATAAGTGACAGTAACATTATTTTGAGCACAGAGACATATGGAATACAATAACACCCCAGGACAATCATACTACCAGATTCCCTGGATTTGCAATGCATGGTGTGAGTATAGTCCTCCTGGCCACAGGAATCTGTTTAATGTCTTGGATGGAAAACCTCAGTGTCAAACTGGACTGGACAAAAAGGTGCAGGCACTAAGAGTCGTGGGTGGCAACTCTTCCTTGGGGAGCAGAACATCTGGCAACACATCGAGTCAGGCTGGATATGGCTTTTTCCATCTTGGGCTGTCTGCTGACTGTTCTCCAGAGGTGTTCCTCTGAGACTCATAAACAGCTCTGCTTCTACCTCTAAAGGAGTGATGCAGGGGTGCAGTGCTAGCAGTGTGATTGCTCTCTTTCTTTTCCACTGGCAGAGTTTGCACTACAGCACTAACTTTTCCTTGGAGTCATTAATAAAGAGGGACATGAAAGAGTTTTAAGGGGTAAGCAGGGGTTGAAAGGGCTGCACTTAGGTAGGGATGGTAAGGGAGTGGCTGGAGACAGAGCAGGTACCAACTGTGACAAGGTTGGGTACTGTATACATATCTGTAAGCTGCACATATGTGTGATGTCTGTTTTGGAGATTGCGTATTTGTGTGTGGCAAGCATGTACCTGTGAGGGGACCTGCAATGGTGAGTGCACTTGTCTGCTCTGCATTCAGGAGGGTTAAGGACTTTCTGTGGGAGGGATACTCCTGTGGATAGCCAATGTCCTGGGTCTGCAACTGTGACCCAGAGGGAAAACAGTATACCGAGGATGAGGAAGACTCTGCCCTGGTCACAGGTATTAAATACTGCCTTTGGCTCTCTCTAGATGTTCAAGAAGCCCTTTGAGATGGCCTGCAAAGGCTGTGAAAACTGTTTTGCTTCCAGTCTCCTTCATCCTGCAATTTATGCTTTGAGGCTGGTTTTTGTCTGCCTTCATCAGCCTGCAGTCAGACGGAGCCTTTCATGCATCTCTCCTCTTCTCTTGAGCACCAAAATCCAGAAGGAGAAGTGTGAGCTGGCAAAGCAGCACAGCATGGTGTAGAGCGAGGTGAGTGATGGGGAGATGTGTTAGGTTACAATGTAAGATGTAACCAAAAGTATTTTGCATGTATTCTGTCACAATCTGTTGAAACCAGGTGGGGCAGTGTTCTTCATCTCTTCCATGACACATCCCTGATAACTCCCTCCAGAGACAAATCTTCTGTTACTGGGCCATCCAGCCTCACCACATGACTCATAGAATTATATCATCCCAGTGTGAGATGCTCCGCCCAGGGAGAGGAACCAAGCATTCCTACATGGATATATCTGAGGTTTGGAACACCACAGCCAGCCCTCACCTACTGGATTCCCAGAGGACAAGAGCTACCACTGGACCTTCAGGTGAAGACGAGACCCTTCTACAGGATCAGCGCTTCAACAGGACCACTTCATCTGGACTGCTACCACCACCCTGACTAACAGGGTGTCAGGTTGTATCCTGACTCTGTCAGTGTTCTTGTACTATTGCATTTATTTTAATTTTCCTATTAAATTTTAATTCTGACTTGCGATCTCCTACTGGTTTGTTTTCAATCTAGTACATATTTTGGTGCCCAGTGTGGGGCTCAACCTGAGAGAAAGTCAGAATTACAATTTTGTATTAACAGAAACCTATTCACCATGGTGCTCAGCTTGTTTATATGGGTACAGTACCTTGCTCTCTGTATTTTTCCTCACATGGGGAACTATTGATCCTGTTGAGACCAGGGAATGGTATGAGAATCACTTTATTGGTTTATTATGTCTATTGCAGGATAACCTGCAAGGCAATGAATGCCATTCGGAATATATACTCAATTTTGTTTGGCTGTCCTAGTCTGGGCTGCTACATCTGGGATCTCCTCAACAGTCACACCCAGCCCCTGGGAGGAAGAGTTGTTTCTTCCAGCCTTTCAGGCTAGGCACAGCAGTTTTTGAAAATACTGAGTTTCCTCTGGATGTTAAGCATGGCATAATCTTCTTGTCACGTCTCTTTTCTTTTTTTCTCTATGACCTGCACCATGTACACCATGCTTAGAATCAGAGCTATAGCACAGCATCTTCAGGATGAGAGGGAGAAAAGCAGCAAAACAACAGGCACCATCTCCACACAAAATGTCAAAAAAAGAAAAGGAACCAAAAGAGCAACGCTTCCAAACCGTCACTGAACCAGAACAGCCTAAGCCGGTAGCAGTTGCCCCTGCTCTGAAGAAGAAATCATAAAGCAAATCAGTCGGCATAGTGACTGATGAGGATGCAGCAGGACCTTCGCACCCAGCAGAAGAGACAGAGGCGGAGATCATCACTCAGTCGTTATCCCTGGGTGAGCTGCGAGACCTGCGGAGGGAATTCACCTGCCAAACGAACGAGTCCATCCTGACCTGGCTGCTCTGCATCTGGGACGCTGCAGCCAATGACACCATTCTGGATGGAAGTGAGGCCAGGCATCTGGGATCTCTGTCCCAGGATGTGGTCACTGACCAGGGGATCGGGAGAACCCAAGAAACTCTCAGCCTCTGGTGGCGACTGCTGACAAATGTAAGGGACAGGTACCTTTGTAAAGAAGACCTCCAGGTGCACCAAGGAAAATGGAGCACAATGGAACAAGGTATCCGATGCCTGAGAGAGTTGGCTGTCCTGGAGATCATTTTCTCAGAAGACAAGAGATTTCCTAAGAGCCCAGATGGTGTCCAGTGCATGTCACAGACGTGGTTGAGGTTCGCACGTCTTGGACCAGAGATGTACTCCCACTACCTGACAACGCTGCAATGGAGGGAAGGAGAGGATTAGCCTCCCAGTGCCTGGAGATCCGAAAGGAAGGATGCCTGTACAGACTATTTCAGCAGATGGTCTGTGGGTAGGCATGCGGGGCTTCCACTGATGTCGAAGCGCTGCTGCTCTGGCCCACTCCTGCAGAGTGTCAGTCACAGCCTCCCAGCCTTCTCCTCCAGCTGAGAAGTCCAGATCTCTGGGGCTTCAGAGACCTTGACCCGAGTGTGATGGGTCCACCTGTGTTCAGCTGTCTTGATGGCTGTTTTTGTGGTCAGCGACACTTGGAATGGGCCACGCCATTTCACCGCCACTGACGCTTCTTCCTACTCCTTAACTAGGACTCAATCTCCTGGTTGGATGTTAGAAGCAGCAAAGTCCAACGGCAAGGTCTGTGCCAGCTGAGCTTCCTGTTGAAGGCGTGTCTTGGTTTGAAAGACAGGTGTCTGCCAAGGAAGGCAGGAGTCTCCCTTGAAATGGAAGGGGAAAAAAAATTTTGCAACCCCCTTCCCTCCGAATTATTATAATTTTGAAATTAAGGGGCTTTCAGGCAAAGATATGAGGAACAGGAATAACAGTTCTTTACTATTATATATCTATATGTGTATAACAAGGCAAACAAACAGCAATAACTATGGCAGTAGCAGCAAACAATCACAAACCCAGTCCCAGCCTTCTCGGCTGTCGGGCCCTTTCCCCTCGGGTGCAGTTCCGCTCGCAGCCGGCAGGGGCGCTGGCGGCTCCCGGTGAGCAGGGCAGGTGCGATGGTTCCCCCGCGGCTGCAGGGGGCGCTCCGGAGCGAGCTCGGGGAGCACGCGGCACTGGCGGCCTGGGATCCCGGGAAGGGATGGGACAAAGGTTTCAAAAACCCCCTGGGCAGCCGATCCCGGTGTCCGGCCGGACCCTCGGGAACAGCAGGCTGGAACAGCAGGGACGAGCACAAATCCCGGGTGGCAGATGAGATGTATCGAACTCTGGAGCTGCAGTGGGAACCCCCGGAGGTCTCGGCAGGCAGGGCATGTGGAGCTACAGAATAGCGAAGGCTCGAAGCAACAGCAGGGGCAGGGCAGCCGCAGCCCATCTCCCAGCAGCACAGGGGAAGGCGGGTTTGGGATTCTGGGGTTTCTCCGGCAGAAGGAAGGCAGCTAAAGAAGCAGCCTCTCTCTCTGTCCAAATTCCGGGAACTGGCTGCCCACAAAACCAGGTGAAAGAGAGTAGCCAGATGCACCCCTCCCTCTGTGGCCAGGTCTTTTGTTTTTCTTTAGAACCCAGTAATTTGTCCCCCTGGCAACATGTATGGGGAAAATTCCTTTAAGAGAAAAAACAGGAGGAGAACTAAAACCCCAACAAGGGGTTTCACAAGAGACAGTATCTTGACCACATACTGTTTTAAATATATGTTACTTATCTCCATCCCCCTTTTGTTTCGGTGGAAGGCTTTGTAAATCTGGCTTCTGTGGACTGTGGTCTCCTCCACCCCAAACTCGGCCAGGGAAGAATCTCTGCTGCACTTGGCTCTCTTGTGGATACATTCCTCTCTTTCAGCCTTGTTTGTTTTTTTCCTAGGCCTGAGATGATTAAAGAATGGGTTTTCCCTTTATCTAATATTAGTGGTTTAACTTACAGTCCAAAGTCTATGTCAGGTATCTTCAGGGAGCCTTCTTTTGTTGTAGCTTCTTTTTACAGTTTTTATGATACAAAATTAACACACAAAACATTTTCATACAAAATGTTCTCATGCAAGCATATCCTTACATCAGGCCTATGCTCTGTTTTCCAGGAGACAGATTATAGCACTGTTGCAATTTAATATTGACACGAACCAGAAACTGGGGCTTTGTTATTGGTGGTATTAGAAATGAAATTAATTCCATTTCAAACTTTGTTTTATTATCCCAAGTAGCTTTTTCTTTTAAATTTTTGTGAATAAATTGCCATCATCACATTCTGCACCCACAACTGAGAAACATATATTGCAGAATGTGCTATAGGCACTATACTGATTGGCATCAATAGGAAGAGTGAGGCAAAGTTAAAATACCCTCTTAAGACATATGGCATGAGATTCAACAGCACTTTAGTTTGAAAGGTGGTAAAAGGCTTTTCTGTATTTTATTCATGTCTTATTTGCAGTCCATGGTAATGCCTCCTGGTTTTCAATAATTTCTTATGTAGCATTTACTTGTGTTTTGTTAAGATTCTTTAATTCACTAATTAGTAAATCCAAAAAATTTAATCAAATTATAATAATTTTGAAGCCTTATGAGGCAGAACTGGGAAGGTTAGAACGTATTTGTATGATTTCAAATATGTATAAATTCTTACACCAACTCTCAGGATAAAATTGGTTGAGACAAATTATACATCCATAAGACCTCAGCCACACCATTTTTCAGTAAAAAGACAAAACAAGTTAGATGTCATGGGTTAGCAAAGCATAGTCTTGGAAGTGATGTTCTTGCAAAGGGGTTCTTACAGCTCCTCTGTGACCTGACAGAACCTATCAGCTGGCCAGTTTGAATATGGACAATTTTTTAAGCCACTTAAAATTGTGACTGCCTCTGTGATCCACACTTAAGAATAGACAAATCCCGGGCAGAGCGCTCTCTCGTTTCCGGTGCTGGGACAGGTGGCTGCGGGCCCTGTGCAGGGGCTGGCAAGCCTGGCCTAGGCCCTGCTTGGGCCAGGCTGGGGCACAGCCATCCTGGAGCCCATGGGCCCTGTTCCACCCACGGAACCCCCCCACAGCCCTGCTCTGTGCAGATGGAGCGGCCCGGCTCCCCCTCTCCTCTCCACTGTGGCCAAGATTCAGCTGAAGCTGCCCTGCTGTCTGGCAAAAGATCATGTGAGCAACAGCAATAAGCGAGATTCCAGCTGCAAGGCCTGGGTGAGATTAACCCTTTTAGTGCTGTGAAGAGCTGAAAACCTGAGGGAGAAGAAAGAGGAGATGCTTAAAGCTGAAATTCTGTTGTAAAGCTATGATATATCAGAGTACCTGTTGTAATTTCATGAAGGCATGGGGGGTGGAGCATTCAACTCGTTAGCAAAAGCACCTGCGCTGAGATAGGCAGATGCTGACACAGCTGTAATTTCATGAGAAGTTTGAACAGGGAGAGATGGACCAGATGAGGACTTTTGCTCCAAATGGGAAAGGAAAAAACCTCAGTTCTTAGAGATGCTCCCAGAGATAGTCCTAAAGATGAAGATGAGGAAGACCCTTTGCTCCCAGGGAAGGAGAAGGGCCTCTGTTCTTAGAGATGAAATGCTCCCAGAGATGGGTGAAGAGAACTTTTGTTTCTGAACGGTTCAACCTTAAAATTGTACCCCAAAAAACTTCAAGAGTGGACTCTTGAGAGCAGTTGCAGGAAAAGCTGCAAGTTGGGGGAAGGGACTCACATGCGAGCAGAGAGACTCCTATTCCTAAATGGACTGAACAAGGTTATTATGGAAGTGATAAACAGACTGAACATCTTAAGGGTTGTCTTTACATTGTCAGTGGGAGAAGGGAGGAAGGTGGGGGGAGGAGAAGAGTTCTGAAGGTGTGGTATGATTTTTTTTTTGTTCTTTTAGGTCTGTTAATAAACTTCTTTATATTCTTTCAAGGTTGGTGCCTGCTTTGCGTTTCTCCTAATTCTTATCTCACAGAAGGTAAACAGTAATGAGTATTTTGGACCAAACCACTACAATCCTCTAGCCAGCAACTGCTTTTGCTGTTCTTAAACTCTCCTGGGGAAGAGTCCCAGATTACTTGGCCAGTCCTAGTGTGGAAGCTGTTCCTGACCAATGGATACTCGTGGCCAGTTCATACCATTTGGCATTTCCCAATCATTGAGATTTCTGCTCCTTTCCCCTGATTCTCACCATTAGGGAGCTGAGCCCAGTGCTGAACTGGGAGGGTAGCAGTGTCTGAAAGGCTAAGGATGGGTCAGGGCTGGGGAGGATGGGAAAGGAGAGGAGAGTGGAAAACATCACCAGGGCTGATAGACATCACTGAATACAAATTTCCACAGCACCCTGAGCATCTCCCACCCAGGCCTTCTTATCCTGGACCAGAGGTAATGGAGGGGGTTCTAGAAAGCAATGAGTGCCTGGGAGAGGCATCAGCCCTTTCTTGTCCCTGCCAGCACAAGACAGCAGGGTGTTGGATGAAGGCAGTAGGATCCCTGCTGGGAAGAAAGACAGGGAGTTGGTTCTGGCTTCCCACAGTGCATGCAGGGGTCCTTGCCCTGGCTGTGGCACTTTAAATGCATGAAAGTCAAGGCCTTATTTAATTACATAGCTGCAGTAGAGGAAGCTTTGAGAAAACCATAGTGTTTTGTGAGAGTTGTTAGGAATGCTGAGAGAGGGGAAGTGTTAAACTGACTGTCAGGGCTGAGTGAGAGAGAATGAAGGTGGTTGAGGAAGACAGAGAAGGGAGGTGGGCCTGGCATGCTCACCTGGGTTGCTCTGTGGCCCCCAACTCATACTTGGCTGGTCTCTGTAAAGGGCCTTTCAGAAAAATGTCATTTCCAAACATGTTGAGAAAAAATATGCCAAGAGGAGCCATGCTGCTCAGCACTCTGTCCTCCCAGGAGCCATGAAGGACAAGGGCATGATGCCTAAAGATTTTTAGCTTTTTCTGTATATTTTTAGCTTTTTGAATTTTTAATATATAGATCTATAGTTTCTAGCACTTTCTTACACTTTAGAACAGCAGTTACCCTTTCTTACACATTATGCCACCTTCTTGAAATTCTGTTTAGTCTTATTTTCAAGAAAAGAACTTCTAACAAGGATATCTTGTTTTACACCAGCACCTGGGAAACATAAAATACAGGGCTAAGAACCCCTGGAGGGACTCCAGTGGGGCAGGTCCAAGGGTGGGTTACCAGGACAACTGGTCTTCTATTGGATGTACTTGCTAGATACACAAATTAGCTAAACTTATAAAAATTGTGAAAATCTGATGCCATGTGTGAGCACAGGTATATTTTGTGCACCTGAAAGCTTCATTAAAGAACTGCTCTTTATATTGCCACTGTTAATATTGTTTGGAAAGTTTTTCTTCTGATCTCAGGCAACAGACATATTTTTCTTTGCTTCAGGCATATGCAGAGATCGTGGATTTGAGCGAGCCTATGCTGGCACTTCTGCAGGTATGACTACCCATCCCACAGACCCTTATGGCAAACAGCTTTGTTCTCCAGCCTGTCCTTATGGGTTCCCATGCCTGGGAGGGAACAGTTTTCTGATGAAAGTGGTGCTTTCTATGAGCTGGGAGCAACAGGCAGACTTGAGCAGTGTGAGGAATGCCACAGCAGAGGGAGGTTTTCTGGCTGTGACCCCACGGCCCTCCTCATGCTGTGTGTGAAGGGGACAGAAATCAAAACCATGAGCCCAAGATTTCCAAGGCCAATTTGCAATTGAGGTTTACTTGCGAACTTCTGAGGGGATTTCCTTGGGACATCCCAAACTTACTGTAGGCTGAAAAATCGGGGCAGCATTTTTTTCCTGCAAAACCACAGCATGGGTCCTTGCTGTAAGTGGAAGAAGAGAGTGGAGTTAGTAACTTGAGGAAACTCTAGAGCTGCAGGCATGCTGCTGGTGTGTGTCCCTAAAGCAAAGAAGCAAAATGATACAGTGAGCAAGAAGCACTGAGATGTGTTGGAACAAATTGGTGAGCAAGAAGCAGCTCTGTGGGGAGCAGCTGTTGCACACCCCAGGGCTCTGCTGAGATCCTGGGCTTGGCAAAGTTCAGCTGCTGGCCTGGGGACAAAATTTACCTTTGGTTGCCTTGGTTTCTAAATGTGAAAAGGGGATGATCGATTCTTTTTCACAGAAGCCACCATGTTAACTAGATTCTCACCAGATTTGTTGGGCTCTGAAGAGACAGTAACATCTATTAATCTCTTGGAGATTTTAAATGTGGCAGGACACCTTGAAAGGACAGCGCTTCTGTCTCTAGTGGCACCACAGGCAGACACAGTCTCATCTTTGCTGTGTTCTTGGTTACAGGAACCTGGGGAGATGATTTTCCACCTGACAGTGCTTTTATCTGATCTAACCCTTTTGCATATTTTTGATTTTCTTGTCCAGTTCATGACACCCAGCCAGCTTGTCATGATTAAGCTTGGCTAATGAGAGGTTCAAGGCTGATGATCTTCTCCAAAGTGCTCCCCAAAAAAGAGAAGAAACATCATGGAAAACCTGCTAGCAAACATGGCTCAGGCTGGGCTTGGGGTAACTACCCCTAGATCAGAGGGTTTCCCTTGTTCCCTCTGGGTTGAGGTGTCACAATGGTGAGTGACGTGGGAAGCAGGACAGGTGTGCTAGCACCAGGCAGTGTTTGCTGGGGCAGGAGCTGGTGGATCTTCCTGGAGGTGCTGCTATTGTCCCTGACACCTCTGCTGCAGCAGAAGCCCAGGAAAGTGAACAGTGGAGGGGAACACACCACTACAGCACTGCTGCTCTCATAACAAACTGCTGCTGGTGGCCAAAGCAAACATCACCATCAGTGAATAGCCATGGGACTTTGCATCCTGTGCACACACAGAGTATCTGCTCAGCTCTTCTCTGGAAATACCTATTTGGTCTTGCTAAAGTGCTCAGAACATTTGGCTGTGGCTGGGGAGAGGCAGGTTGAAGATGGCATTGGTGAGGAACCCTGCCTGCAGGGTGACAGCCTCAGGTTCAGCCTCTTCTCACATCCAGCAAGGTGCCCTGCTCTGACACTGCTCTTGGCTGTCTCTCCAGGCTCAGCAGTGCTCAGAAGCCAGTTTGGGGTACATGTGACCCTCTGTGAGTGGAGTACCACATATCACAAGTTCCTGCTGTTGACAGCCTGGGACAGAAGTGGTAGCTTTGCTCTCTGGCTCAGAGCAGGAGATGCTCTTCTCCCCTCTTCTGGGAGTAACCAGCTTGCTCTGCGGTACTCCTGACCCAGGAGCTCATGCCCCTGCCCCACCTCACTGTCTCCCTCTCTGGTGGGCAGCCACAGGCCTGGTGGGACTGCAGCGTGGGTGGAGTCACCAAGCTGGCAGAGTCCAACAAGGTAAACACTGCCCCAGCTGCTCTGCCGCACAGAGCACAAGCACAGCAGAAGCCAAAACAGGCATTGAACTCATTTTCAAAGATAATGCTCCAATGCTGGAGTGCAGGTAGGAAGACTGCCAAAGCGCTGGTTCTGAGATGATGTGTGCTGGTGCTCTGGTGCCCATATCATAGGTCTAACAATTTATACTGCTCATGAATCTCCTCTTCACAACACAGAAGTGAGCTTTAAAACCAGGATTCTGGGTGAAATGGGAAGGGACAAGTATTTCCACCATCAGATTGTCACTGAAACTCAGGAAGAAGAAAAACCCTCCAGCACCATTTTTTTTAGCGTTAGAGAAGTAGGCATTACTTTATTCTGGCCAGGATGTGCAATGGAAAGCATTCTGTCCACACATGGTTCTTTACCAGACTTCTCACATATTTATACATAAAAAATCCAAAGAAATTCTCATTCATTGGTCTTAAATTACACAATTTTTAGTACTTGATCTTCTATTCATTATCGATCCCTTTACCTTCAATGCTAATTTGATCCTCATTCTTTGGTTCTCTTATCAATCTTTTCCCAGACCATGTGTCTCCAACCACATCAGGGGATGATTGTTCGTGTCCATTTATGCCCTCTGTATCTTCTGGCTACTCCCAATTTGTAGATGTTAAACTCCCAGAGTCTGGGAATCTTCTCTTTGTTCATTGAGGCTCATCAAGCCTCACCCAGCAAAACTCAAACCCTCGGTAAACAGTGTATTTTGAAGATAATCTTCAATTATCCCCACATCTTTGGCAGAGGTGAACAAACCTATGACTAAAGTTACTTAGAATTTTAAGGGTTATATAATTTCCAACGCGGTAAGTGTCTCTATCTTGCCTCTTCCTGTGATACTCCCCTTTCCATTCGAGGCAGCGCAGTGGCAGCCCCTTGGAGGATCGGGAGACTGCACTGGGGTGGCAGGAGCTGGGTGTGTGTCCCCCCATCACAGAGTGATTTGGCAGCCAAATTTCTCACTGCCTTGGCCACACTGGGCACAACTGTGCCTGACCTGCCTTTACTGACTACCTAGAATACCTCAAGAATACCTTAAGGTACTTCAAGGATCTTGAGTCCACAGTGAAGGCCCCACCACTGAGTGGTCTGGGGATACTCTGCAGTCCCTTCAGGTGCAGACCTCTTGCTGTTCCCTTCTCCCTTCCAGCTCATGCGACCCCAACCAGACTCATGGTGCAGCTCTTCAAGGAAGGGTTTTGCATTACAGCAACACCATCACAGGTCCCACCCTCTGACTTTAAACTACAGCTCTTTCCACTCCTTGGAGGTCTAACGGAAAGAAAATGGTTGTCACTTGCTTGCACTTGCACTCACACCCCTGCTTGCAAGCACGGGGACCTGGGTGTCCAGGTGGTCTGGGTGTCCATCAGGCATCAGGACACACATACCAGGTCTGCCCAAACCTCTCTGTGGTGATACAGAGGATGTCACCTCCTTCTCCGGTTTTTTATCCTTGATGCTCTGGCAATGACAGCGCTCTTCTGTTCCCCTCTCTATCCTGACCCATCTCTGTGAGTCATCTGGATTTACTTCTCCTCCTTTCTGTCCTCCTCCTTTTGTCTCAGCTCCTGTGCTCTTCATCTTCCCACCACAATCCTTTAATGATCTGAGCCTTTGTTCTGATCTGGGTATGGGCTGTCCCTTCTTTAAGGCTTATTTGATGCCAGACACTCCAAATGCAACACTGCTCTTCATTTCACTGAGCACAGAATGGGCTCATGGGCATCAAGGCTGCCGCTTCCCCTCTCAGCTAATAAAGCAGGAGAAACAGTCCTGGATGTTGCCAAGAGGATGAAATATTCCCTACATGAAAAGTTGGTAAAGCACTATTTCACCACCCCTCCAGTTTTAGGACATGTCATGTCCCAAAAACAGAGAGCAGGGGGGGACTGTAGAGAACTGTAGAAAGGACAAATTCTTTTGCCATTGCCTGGCTCTCTTGATAAGACCTGCAGTGTTACAGCAGGGATTACTGTAACACGTGTACCAAACAAGGAGGCTCATGGAAAAGAAATATATATGGACCGATTCTTGATAGATGTTTCAGCGATGTTTATTTTCCCAGCTGCGTGGCCGGGGCTCTGCCGAGGAACTGAGGCAGTCACAGGACCCAAGGGTCCTTGCCTGCGCAGGGAACACAAACCAACCAATGGGGAATGAAGCTGACCAGGGGCCAGGGAAACCCTGTGCCTCCCCCGCAGGGCCCCTCTCCCAGGACTACATGGTGGGGGGGAGGGACCCCGACACTGCAGTTAGACCTGATGCAATAATGGGCCATGACCGTCACTGGTAGCCCCCGCCAATACAAGTGAATGACCTGCACACGCAGAACTGGGTGTATCACACCAACGTCCTGTGAACATGGATGCTGACGTGCAGAAGGTGCCATAGTCCCCATGCTGGAACAGAACCGCTCTTAAGCACCGCTCAGCCAGTGCATGAGCGAATGCCGGCACATCGCAGCAGAGCTCTCCCCACTGACAGGTGGAAGAAGAAAGGATCAACACAACTCCGCTCCTCCATGGTGGTGACTATCCCTTGTTTTCTGTAATTCTTTGCTTCGTCCTACTTTCCTATCTTTCTTGCCCTCTTCCTTGATAGTAAATAAAAGTGAGGGGTTTTTTTTGGTTACTAACATTTGACCTTTTTTGTGTCTTAATCTCATTTTGGGTATATTTTGAACTTTTCCCCTCTCCACACATGCAGATTGGGACAGGGGCCTGCATGTTTTGAATGTGTCCACATGACCATATGTGCCTCTCAGCATCTCCAGTGCCAATGTGGGATGGAGAGGAAGGCACAGGGCAGATCCAGTGGGTGTTGGCTCTACTGGCAAGGCAGTTTAGGACAGACCAGGGCAGGGTTTGTGTCATGCCTGGGCAATGGAACCTGAATCTGTACTGGGGCTGTGCATCTCCTCAGCAAGTCCAAGTTTTCCTTCTGCCACATCCTGAATTGTGCATTTGGAGGCCTTGGCAATAGCTTCTCGCTGCTGGGGAGCACTGCTTGCAGCTGCAGACGTTGCCCTGCTGGGTGGATGGTCGGATATGGGGCCTGTGGGGCTGGTGGGGTGGAATGGGTCTGGTAGGTCCTCAAGAAGTTCCTCTGTGCCCCAGCTGCTGCAGACCCAGAACAATCAGTTCAACCCCCACATCCATGTGGAATACGAGTGGTGGTTGGGACAAGATGGTATGTTTGATAGTGACAAAGATCTGGATGAGAAGGTGAGGTCCTGAGAGGTGCTGGCTTGTGGCCATGCGTGCTCTTGCTGCCTCACTCCCACTGTGCTGAAGTGGGTGCTCCTGTACCTGCCCTGCTGTACCCACTCCATCTAACCCGCAAATCCCTTTTCCCAGCTGGGTCTAGAGCTGCTACCACCAGTCCCCAGGCCAGAGTTAGCAGAGGCAGTGCCACCTGTATCTTGCCAATGGTCCACCTCCACAGACCGGATGTGCTGCTGCTCTCCTATCCCCCTCCATTCTTGCCCCAGCAGGCAAAGCAAGGTGGGAGTCTGTGGCAGCGGCCTGTGGGGGCTAGCAGGATGAGCTGCTGCTGCTGCAGCCTGGCACCGTCAGTAGGGTGGGGCCTGAGAGGGAGCTGAGCCCCAACAGGATGTGATGGGTTGTCTGGTGCCCTAGGAGGTTCCTGATGGACCAATGCTGTCTTGCGCTGGCTTCTTTGACCTAGCACTGATCCCTGCTTTGAAGAGCAGCACAATGTATGTATGCCTGTAGATACAAAAATGCTGCTAGCGAGGATTTTCTTGCTATTTTCTAAGTCCGTGAGAGACTTTTCTCTCTCACAGAAGAGGTAGCAGGGTATGTAAACAACCAAGCCACCTGCAACCTTGAAAAGTCTTGTTTATGGTATAGCAGAAAAATATTTTGATAATGGATGTTCTAGGATTTTAGCCAATCACCCCAAGGGGGGACTGATCCTTTATCCAATTAGACTATGAAGAAAAAAGTCTATAAAAGAGTTTGTAAAATAATTTAAAAAATCAATCTTGCTGCACAATTCCTGCCTGCTGGATCTTCTCTCCTCCTCCTCCCTATGGCTGCAGGACACGGTGATATACCCTAGGGCCTAGGCCTGCGATAATATTTGGTGCTGCCCGACGTGATCTGCACTCTCTGACATGTCCTGCTGCTGCGAGTCAAGCCGAATTTTTCTAGAGGTACGCTGTTCCCTTTCCCCCCCGGGACTGGGAGGTCCAGCGTGACTGAGAAATGGCAAACAGTGGCTCACAAACCGACACTGTGGTAATGGTCTGGAAAGGTGTGTTTAGTATATTGCAAACCTCCATTTCTGAAAACTCAGTTCGGGAATTATTAGATTGGGCTACCTTAAAAGGGATTTCCATGGACGGAGATACCAGAGATACTGCCCTGGACTTTGCCTTATGGCAGGAACTTGGCTGTGCTGTCCGGCACGAACTCCCGTCTGGGGACCCAGCAGCGTTAGAATTATACCAGACCTGGCGTTCGTTATTTATTCTGCTGACCGACCTCGACTGTGGCAGTAGGGCTGGCTCGCCTATTTTGGTGATGAGTGACAGAGGAATGTCCAAGGGGGACCCTGCTGACCAGGCTCCGGGGGCAAATGATGATGGATCCAGAAAAAAAACCCCCAGCTCCACAGGCAGAGCCTGCGCCGCCTCACCCTGCACAATCGCAGGACTCCGCGGCCCCCAGGGACCCCGTGCCGGCAGAGGCGGGGATGTCGGGGGCAGCGGGAGGGAGGGCAGTATGCCTCGCCACGGCTTATCCAGGGCCGCGAATTAGCGGCTTAGCGAATTGGACCCCCGTGGCGGCTCCTAGCCCGTTTCTGTATGCACCAGCAGAGCAAAAGCCGCCCGGATGTCCCTTCTTAGCCGGTATAGTGCTGGGCGTGACTGCACTGAGACTGCCTGGGTGTGGTCCGCTGCCCTCCTTGGCGCTGGACTGTCCTGCACCGCTGCAGAACCAAGCCATCGACCTTTTAATACAGCATCTGCCTTTGCTGACAGAGTTACCAAACATATCCCGGCAGCTGGGAGAATTGCTCAGCCTGCAAAAGCAGCTGCTGCAGATAACAGAGGCACCCCGCTGTGCAGGGTGCGCCGGGCCCGCGCCGCCAGCACTGCCCGCGGCTCCAAACCAGGAAGCGGCATGGGCCGGCGGCAAACCCGGAAGTGGTGCTGCCGTGGGAAAACCTGAACGCGGCCGTGGCTGCAGAGCAGCAGCCGGGGCAGCGGCGCTGAACGCGGCCGGGGAGCGAGAAACAGCAGTGGTTTCGGCAGCGGTGCCGAACGCTGCCGTGGAGCAAGAGATGAGCGCGGCGCTGGGTGTGGCTGTAGCCCCAGAGATGGCTGCAGCAGCTTCAGTACTAGTTCGGTCGGGACCGGCTGAGATGGCATCCCGAAAAGAGGCTGCTGTTCAAACTGCAGTGCAGCCAACTGTAGTCTGTGCTGTCTGTTCTGGCTCTAGCAAACCTAGCCAAAGTGCTAACCTCTGTTCACTCCTAGCATCTCAGAGTTGCCTTTGCCTGATGATTCCTCATCGTCAGGCAGTGAGGCAGATGAGGTTCTGGCCCCAGGTCGTAAGGCGGCTGTAGCCGGGCAGCGAAGGAAAAGGCTGCGCCGGTCTCGCCCCTGGACCTTTCAGGACTGCACGGTAGCAGTGCGTCCGACCCACTACAGCTGCTTCTTAGAGTCAGTTAAAATGCGAGCATTGGAGGAGGGTGACTGGAGGTTATCGGAAACACTTGTGTTGGAGAGGATGAAAGTTTGGTAAGAAAGTTTCACAGATATGTAGGCTTGGCAGAAAGATCTCTGAATGTAGAAACTGAGGATGAGATAGAAATGAAAGCAAGTTTTGATATAGAGTAAAAGATGTTTTGCTGAAACACTGATCGCTGAGTAACTGAGAAGGCAAAGGCTGGAGATGAGTTGGAAGGAGATTTTTATGATTAGGACAAAGGTATGTGACTACAAAGAAAGACATGTTTTTCACCAAGTAAATAAGTCTCAAGAAGAGCATAAGTAAATAGAAAACATGTGTTTACCAAAAAGAGAGATATTGCAGGCAAACAAGAAATGTCAATGTAGCAAGAAGAAGAAAGGTCTAAGAATTTTCCACTGTAAGCTTAAATTGTAACTTACTCTTGTGATTGGATAATAATGACTATAATATGGTGATGGTAGTAGCTATGATAGGCTATAGGCAAATGTAAAGGTATTGGGTATGGTGCTTATTGGTTGTTATGTATTAACATAATAATGTTAATAATTAACATTGTTATGTATTATTTCTGTAAAGAAAAGTATAAAATGCTTTGTAACTTGAAGAGAAAGCAGTTTCAGGTATGCCTACAAGCTGGAGCTGACAGCTGTAGGGCTGGCTCTGGATACCCACTCCCTGAACTGCTGTAACTTCACCTATGCAATAAACAGCTTTCAAGAGAGCCGCCTGGAGTCCAGACATCCTTCGTGAAACTTTCTCCTATACACCTGGAATGCCAAATAGATTTGAGGATTCTGGGGGTAATTGGGAAGCTGTTACACTCCATTCACAGGCTGTGCCAGAAGTTCAGGATGGTACTGACTCCCCAAAAGGGGAGATCCAAGCTTTCCCAGTGTATAAGGCTCTCTCAAATTCAGGTGAGCGTGATAAGCATGAGGTGATTGCTTGGCAGGTTGCCCAGGACCTGTAATCCAAGGTGGCACAACATGGCTAGGTTCTGCTGAGGTTATGCAGATAATAAGGGTGATAAATACAGATTTACTTGCTCCATTTGATATCAGACACTTAGGTCAAATTCTATTTCAACCTGTAAAATGTGCAGCTTTTGAGAAAACCTGGAGAAAGCTGGCAGACAAGGCTGCATTAGGGAATATGCAGCTCCCTGCTGCTGATCCTAGACAGACAGCAGGAATGGATGCTTTGATGGGGACTGGTCCCTTCTCTGATCCCAGCCTACAGGGTACTTTGTCCTCTAGCGTCCTGCAGCAAGCTCAACAGGTCAGCATGGCTGCCCTGTTGAAAACCATAGAGTTGTCAGCACCCAGAAAGCGATATACTGGAATAGTTCAAGGGAAATCAGAGTCATTCCTCTCTTTTGTAGAGAAAGTCGCTGCTTCTCTCGAGAAGCAGGTTGAGGATGACGGGTTAAGACAGTTGTTGTTAAGGCAGTTAGTGAGAGATAACACAAACGAGGAGTGCAGAAAAATCATAGATGCTTTGCCAGAGGATCCTGAGGTAACAGACATGGTCGAAGCCTGTGCTAAGGTGGGATCTGGGAACCAGAAAAGGTCTGCTTTGGCTATGTTCCTGCAGCCTGTTTACACATCTTCTGATAGTGAACCAAAGCAACCAAAACAGGCGAAAAACGGAAGCAGCCTAAGCCGAGCCAAAAAGAGAACACACCGATCCCCCAGTGCAAGAGGTGTGGCAGGCCAGGGCATTGCTCAGATTATTGTAGATCCCTGACTCATGCCGATGGTTGGCCTTTGTCAGGAAACTTCCGCCAGGGTGCAAGAGGGGGAATTGCTCTCCGATGCAGTCACTCCCCCAGAGAGTGGCACAGGTACAGGCACAGGCCTACCCAGCCACCCTAGAGACAGCACCCAGGGATCAGACGGCACCCACAGATCAGACGGGTTTGACATCCACACCGCAGCCGCAGTCATCTTAGACTCTAGCAGTATTTATAAGGTTCCCTTGGATGTATATGGACCCTTAGCCCAGGGATCCAGTGCGATGCTGGTGGGAAAACCTGACGTTGCCCATCAAGGAATCTTAGTGCACTCAGGAGTTATTGATGCTGACTTTAAAGGTCAGATTTGCGTTATGGTCTCCACACAAAACGCCCCTGTAACTATTCCTGAAAAGACCTGCCTCGCTAAATTAGTGCCTTTTAAGTCTTGTGTCCCCAGGATAGAGCAACAAACTCACGAAGATAACGGCAGTGGATCTACAGGACTTCCGCAGGCCTTCTGGACTGCAGACATCTCTGACCAAAGGCCACAGATGACATGTACCCTGATCCTGCCGAACGCCCGTCCGCCCCGGACTCAGCTTCGAGGTTTGATTGATACTGGTGCTGATGTAAGTATCATCTCCTTCTCTGCGTGGCCTCCCTCATGGCCTTTACCCCCAGTGGGATCGGCCATCGCAGGATTAGGAGGAATCACACAGAGCTATTGAAGCGAACGGCCTGTGATGGTGAAGGACTCAGAGGGGCACACAGCTACAATTATGCCTTATGTTACTACCATTTCCCTTAACCTTTGGGGACGGGATGTGTTGGCAGCCTGGAGGGTACTGATTGGGACAAGTTTTTAGCAGGGCTCATGTTGCGACAGAGGGAAAACCCGGACGCTCAATATGAGTGATCAACAGGAATCCGGTATATTGATTGTACCAAAGCTCCTTATATACTATCAATAATAGGCTTCATGCATATTCGTAACGGCGCATTCTAAGTGGTTCACATCGTCTAAGCTGATCTCTAACCCCTCCTTTGGTTCCTCTTTTGTGGTCAGCAGTTCTCCTTTTTTCACTGGCCTTCTAACCACAGATGTCTATTGTTTTGCTGCCAAAACCTATCCTTGCTAACTCTGCAGATAAACCCATAGCTCAGCAATAAGACTCAATGGTGGTTCAGTTATTGAGCAAGATACATGTGATATTCTGCAACTTTAGTTGTTACACAAGATGTGTGGTGCAGTGTTCTGTGAGACCTTGCTCAGCTAACTGCAAGGGTCTTTGTGCCTGTTCTCATGTAGCCAGCTTCTCAAATCAGTAAGCTGCGAAGAATCTGTATGTCCCTTCTCACGTAACCAATCCTTCACAGGGTCACTGTGTGTAAGGGTGCACAGTATCCTACACTGCCTTTGCGGTGGTTGCCTAACACACCAATCTAAGTCAGACTCTGCTCAGTTAGTTGAATTAAGGGCTGTTATCATGGCTATTCAATGATTCTCACAGGAACCTTTGAATTTGGTTACTGAAGCCGACTAGCAAAAGCTTTGTATACAATTAATCACCTTACAGTACCACAAAATTCAAATAATCCTGTTACTCTGAATCATTTTCTCTCATTGCAGTCTTCAGGTGAGACACAACTTCCCCAGGCAAAAGTCTGGGTACAGAATTTACTCACTAAACCAGTGGGAAGGCCCTCATGAGCTTATCATTTGAGGTCGTGGGTATGCTTGTGTTTCCACAGATACTGGGGTACGGTGGCTACCTGCAAAATGTGTTCACCCTGCCCTACGGCACCAGAGGCAGAACAGGCAACCTCCAAATGATGGCCAGAACGCCAACCATCCAAATGGTGACCAGAATGTAGATCATCAGCCTAATGACTCTTCTGATGATGACCAAGATGTCAACCATCAGGCAGATGGTCCTTCTACAAGCAGAGACTGGGATGGTCCCTCCACAAGCAGAGACTGAACTTTAAATTTCTTGCTATGGAGTCAGATAGTTAAAGCCTTAAGGACATATTTAGAATTAACAACTGATGTAAATTTCTATTTAGGATTAATAGTAGAGTTGTTATCAAAACAAAAAGGGGGAATTGTAGATACAAAAATGCTGCTAGCAAGGATTTTCTTGCTATTTTCTAAGTCTGTGAGAGACTTTTCTGTCTCACAGAAGAGGTAGCAGGGTATGTAAACAACCAAGCCACCTGCAACCTTGAAAAGTCTTGTTTATGGTATAGTAGAAAAATATTTTGACAATGGATGTTTTAGGATTTTAGCCAGTCACCCCAAGGGGGGGCTGATCCTTTGTCCAATTAGACTATGAAGAAAAAAGTCTATAAAAGAGTTTGTAAAATAATTTAAAAAATCAATCTTGCTGCACAATTCCTGCCTGCTGGATCTTCTCTCCTCCTCCTCCCTATGGCTGCAGGACACAGTGATATACCCTAGGGCCTAGGCCTGCGGTAATATATGCCCTTGTGGCTTCTCCACTGGTGCCGTGGGGATGTGCTGTCCCCTCCCCAGTGCCGCTGCTGTTGGGAGAGGCAGAAGAGCACATATTTAGAGACAGGGCTGGGAAGCCAAAGCTGCAGGCAGAAACAGCAACATCATCGCAGTTCTGTTCCTTAGCCAGACAGGCTCCCACTGTCCTTTGCCCACTCAGCTTTCCCATGACATTTCCCACTTCCAAGAGTTCACTCTGCTTTCTGGGACACTCACCAAGTTTTGTTTGACCTCCTTTCTGACAGTTCCACCTCTAACTAGAGTAATTTCTCAAGTCAGACCTGTAAGCAGAGAAAAGAAAATCCCTAAATCCCTGCCCAGACATCTATGTCCATTCTTGCCTGGAGCTTTTCCCAGAAGCCCTGCTTAGAATCATCTTGCTGCTGTCCCCTGATCTGGTCTTGCTCTGTGTTTGGCTCCCCTGGGGTCATATCCAACCTTCCTTACTGGCTTGGCTCAGCTTTTTTTTTTCTTTGTTGAGGACACAAGGAGCAGGAGGAGGCAACCTCTGCCTCCGAGCATCAAGCACAAGCACACATCCTCAGAGCCAGCACCTTGGTACTGCTCTGCTCCAAGCAGCCCAGCCTCACCAGTCCAGCTGCAGGTAAGGACAGAACAGGCTCAAGAGGGACAAGGAGCCAGACCATGGTGGTGTGAAGGGACCTGCTGGAGATCTGCAGCTGCCTGCACTAGATCAGGTTGTTGGTGGCTTTGTCTGGCTGAGTCTCATTCATGGGTCAGGCCAGCAGAGCCTCTCACTTAGACATGGGGCTGTGAGAGCTATGAGACCTGTGAGAGCTGCAACAGTGCTCACAGACAAGCATCAAAGGGCTACCCACACCCTGGCTGTGAGATCCCAATGCCACCAGGCCAGGGTTATTCTCGGGTTTGCTGGGCTGTTGGAGATGCTGAATTTGGAGAAAAGAATAGCCCTGTCCCTAACTTTCAGGCTGTGGGTTTGTTTCCATGGATGCCCTCTGGCAGAAGGATGCTCCCTGCTCTCACACACCCAGGCAGGGTAGCAGACTGAGGGCTGAGGCAGGGTCTTCCACACCACAGATTTTTGACAAAGGTGTAAGTAAATGCTGCCAGGAGCAGCCCCAGGGTCTCCAGGATGGAGATCTGGTCAGCTGGAGCCTCCGGGTGCATTGAGAAACCAGCCTCATTCCAGCAGAGCTCAGTGGTATGGGGAGCATGGCAGAGATGAAGGGTGCCAAGCATGATGCATAGCAGCTGCACCCTAATGCTGGCAGCTCTTGGAGCACCTTGGAGCTGCACATCTCTCACCTCCTGGTAACATGCTTCTCATCCCAACCTCCACGCTATGTCCTTCTGCTTCCTGGCCATGTCCTCTTCCCCTGCTGCTGCTCTCCACCCTGTCCACAGTCCCTTCCCTTTCCAGCTCCCAGACTGATGGTGTGCTTGTTGCATTGCATTGCCTGACAACTGTCTTGGGGCGACCTTATGATGTGTATCCCATATCGCTGCCTATGCCCAGAAATTAATTTTTGTGCCTTTCTATGCCTCTAAACTGAGCTTGAGAGGGGGGAAGGAAAAAACTGAGCAAAACTTTTTCAAAGCAGTTTGCAGCTTGTTCAAGGTCACAGAGAGAGAATGTTTTTTTCCAGCTGCGGCAGGGGAGGGAGGAGGCACCCGGCTTGCTGTTTTTTCCAGTCAGCTTTTGGCCAGTGGTTTAGCTTCTTTTTCTCCAGAGAGAGACTGAGAGTTGATTTTTTTTTTTTCCCCTTCCCTGGAATTTCAGACTTTCTCCCTTTTCCACTGGACTGCTACAATATTAGAACACATCAGGAGGACTTTCCACCGAGCACAGAGGGCCTGGCCCTGGGCCAAGCCCCAGCTCCGAGGAGACCAACGGGAGGACTCTAACACTTTCCCAGGTTTTTCTCCACAGCGAGAGATTTTATTATTTAGCATTATTTTCCTTTTCCCGTGTGTTTGTTAAATAAATAGTTTTATCTCCTTCACTTTCCTTCGAGGAAAATTTTTTTCCCGAACCTGGTGGGGGAGAGGTGGTTGTGCCTTCTCTCAGAGGATATATTTCTAAATTTGGCCAAACCAGAACACATGTTGCTGTTGTCCACCTGTGATGAAAGGTGTGAGGAGATGACCAGCCTGATTGTTGTTGTGCTTGAAAGCCATGGACCCCCTCTGCACATCTGACCAAGCACAGCAGAACAGTCTGGCCCACACTGACCCCTCCAGGAGCCAGATCCATGTTCTTGGGATGTATCACCCCTTCTTCCTCAGAAGAATAGTTTGATCCAGAGGCCAGGATCAGCTCAGCTCCCACATCTGCCAGTACTTTGTCCTGTTTGCTTTTGACCTGAGTTGGTGTTGGCCCTAGCAGTTTCCCTTTTCAGCAGTGCTGTGATTCCTTGGCATTGACATCTCCCTGCTAAGTGCTGGGAATGCTATCCCTGCGTTGTTTATGATTTCAGGTTTTTGGCAGATCACAGAGTGAAGTCCGGACATGGAGAAGAGTGCAGTGTCCACACTGGCCCTGCTTCTCTGGGCTGCAGAGGACACCTTTCTCCCTGAGGACACTGCAAAGGCAGAGCCCTTTCCTTAGGGACACCTTGCTTGGGTTGCTTGATCTTGAGGTTGTGCTGAGCAGCACTGCTGACTCCCTGTGCAGACCTGCCCTGAGAAACTGGGATCCCATACAGTGCACCTGCACATGCCTGGGGCCTGGTGCAAAGAATCAGCTGCCTCTGAAAGGATGCTCCAGCAGAGGGAGGATCTTCTGGATCCCTCTCCCAAACTCCCAGGAGATGACCTGCTACTTCTGCATTTCCTCTGCACATGAAACCTCCCAGTCCCTCATTCTTGCTCTTCACACCGTTGCCAGGGGCTTTGGGATCAGGACAGTGGAACTAGTTTGGTTTGTGTCCGATGAAGCTGTTCTCTCCTTATTGCAGAATCAACTGCTGCTCTGCAGGGTTCATGGTCTTTATGACTGTGGTGAGGATTGAGCACACTGGAGCTTGAGAATGCAAAGAAGTGGAGCCAGCACCACAGAGCCTGTGCTGTACCTAATTCCTCTCACAGGTTTCATTCTGTATATGTGTGTGTGTGTGTGTGTGTGATCCAGAAAATGTGTTTCATAACAGCTCAGCCCTGCCTGGCTCCCCAGTAGTGGTGCAGAGGCCCTTTGAGCCTGTCACCAAAAAATATAGACTCTGCATTTTGCAGTGCTGTTCTAGTTTGAGTTTCTAGATACTTCCTCTTTCCACCAAACCTCCTTGCAAAGCAAAGTGTTTACCTCCCCTTGGATAAAATTACTCACAGTTCAGGTTGCACTGCTTTTCCACTGGCTGTGCTTTTCTAATTGCTGAGCACATTTCACGTTCCTCTGTCCTCTCTGAGCCAAAATTACATCCAGGTGTGCAAGAGTCCTGGTGACGTGCTGGATGTACGAAGCTGTTGAGAGCTCTGCATTGTTGGTGTCAGTGAGCCATCCCAGCAGGACACACAGGGGCAAGAGGGCAGTTCCACTCCAGGCAGCTTCTCCCATCCAGAGGAACTTCTTAATCATTAATTTCCTGCTTTGGCCTTGGGAACCTGACTACGGCATTCAGCTTCTGGGCTGCATGGAGGAGCTGTGCCGGAATGCCAGAGTGGCAGGTACTGCTGAAGAAGGGACAGCAGCTCTGACCTCACTGTACCACTCACAGTTCTCCCCCATGGCATGGTACAACCCATGGCAGTTGCTGCACTTGCAACAAGCACTGGAGAGACTACCAAGCCCAGAAGCATCACCTTCGCCTGTTCATGCTCAGTGGAGCTTCCTCCAGGGAGGTGAGGGGACCTGGAGAACTGGCTGTGGACCAGAGGGTCATGACACCAGGAGAAGCTTTCCCAGTTGTGAGGCTGTGGGTCTCCTGACAGTTTTCCTTAGGGCTGAGTGGGGACAGACAGGTCTATGGCACCGAATGCAGACCAATGCAGGGGCTGAATGGCTGTGGCATGGTGGTTTGTGGCCAGTATTTCTGGACTGGGGCACCTCTGACACAGAGACAGTGGGATTCCTTGAGCTGCCATGGGTTGTGCAGGTGCATGTGGAAAGGTACCACCCACAGAGCAGGGGCTGCATGTGGCACAGAGAGGGATATGGGGCCACTCAAATCTGCCTGTCCAGAGCCCTGCCTGCTCCAGCCACAGGAAATTGCAACAAGCCACATGAAACATTCCCTGTGCTGAGTACCCTCTCTCTGGGCTTACCAAAGCAGCTGGTGCTGACCATACAGCCCTCAGCCTGCTCCCACCTCTCCATGAGCTGTGGCTTAAAAACCCCTGAGGCTCCATGAGTGCCCAAACCAGCCCAAGGGACTGCTGGCACCTGGCCTGACCAGCACATCAGACAGATGCTCTTTGCCTCCATCCTGGCAAGTGCTTGTGCTCGCAGGAGGACAAAAGAGTAAGTCATAGGGACTTGTGACTGCCAGCAGGGAGAGTGTGGGGGCTGTGGTAGTTGCCCTGACCCTGTGGGGGAGAAGAGCCAGCATTTCATGGCAGCTTCCTGCTTGGAAGAACCCACATCTGGGTTTCCAGTGCACTGGTGATGGCTTGTTTGTGCTTCCCCCTTTAATATGAGGTTCATTAGCTTTTAGTAAGGACAGGCTGCACAGGGAGTACAACCTGCTGCAACCACCTGGGATCATGCAGATTCCATCCTGTTCCATCTCCCATCTCTGCTGGTTGCCTGGACCTCCTGGGGTAGCAGTTTTGCTGTCCTGGGGCATGTTCTGGGGATCAGATGTGAGTGCAGCAGGTCGGATGTCCATCAGGACTCCATTCTCCAGGAGCTGCAGAAAATGGTTCCTGTGGAGAAATGGAACTGGTGCTGACACATAGCAACTGAGGGAGGCACAGGGTGCTACTGTGAGAACATGAGGGGTTTTCTAGTACAGAGGGGACACCTCCACAAACCACCTGCGTTGTCTTCTGACCCTGGGATGAAGGCTGCCCATGAAGCTCTGCTCTTCATTCTTCCCTTGGCTCACAGAAGCCAAGTCCTAAGTCACTGAGCATTTCATGAATTCCCTGAGGAATGGAAAACCCTTTTCGCTCTGACCTTAGGCTACATGAGTGCTTTTTTGGTAGAGAACAGAAGTGTTCTTCTTGGCAATGATTCAGTGTCCTTGAAGCTGCAGAACCCCAGGACCACTAGGGTTGGAGCTGCATGGCGCTGGTATGGGGTCAGCCAGGGCAGAGAGGCTGTGGGGCTCCTTGCCCCAGCTCCTCTTCATGGGGAGAAAGCCTCACTGCTAACATTGTGCACTTGGTAGGTGGATGTACACCACTCTGAATGGGAAGCTGGTGTTTGACTCGTGCCCAGGGCGATGATGCTTTGCTGCTTGTTCAGAGGTCAGTTTGCAGATCCTAAAAGTGTTGCAGGCAGAGAGCAGTTCCTTGTAGAGCACATGCTGCCAGCCAGCCCTGTCTGGCCTGAAGTAGCTGGTGGCAGCGGCAGCCTCAGAACACAGCAATAACATCATTGAACAGTTAGAAAAGTAAATGAATATTAGGCTATTTCAGTTCCCTCAGGGTAGGTGAGCATTCAAGGGGTGTCCCAGGAGGCTGGGCAGAGAGGGTGGGTGAAAAGGCATCCTGTGGTGTCGCTGACACTGGTCTTTGTGACATGTCACTGCAGGTGGCATGTGGGATGCTGTTCCAGAGGTACACAAAGGTGGTGCTGGCCCTGTGCCTGCTGCTGGTCCTGTGGCAATGTTTCTGAGCTCTCACAGATAGCCTTTCCATTAGGTTCACTCCCTCCTCCATACCCCTACTGCCTGCTGCACCACCACCCGTACCAACAGCTCCACATAGTTTAATGCCCACCACAAGGCAGCCATAGGGCCTCTGCTGATGGGCGCAGACCACGAGCTCTCCTCGGATATGGTTCAGTGGTGACTGGTAAGTGAGGCAATGGGCAGGAGCTTGTGGCTCTTCCCAGGCTCCCTGAATCTGTTTGCAATGGGGCAGGGCCAAGAACAGATGTGATGGGGATAAAGGGATGCAGAGATCCCAGCTCAGCTCTTCCTCCACCTCTTACCCTGCCCCCTGGGTTGTTCTACGCCCTTTAACTAATATCCCATCTGTTTTTTCTGTCCTTTCCCAGGTCTCTGCTAGGAGAAATGGGGTTCTGTCTTCCTTTGGGTTACTGGTGGAGGGGCTAATGTCACTGTGCTTGCTCCTCTAGACCCTGCAGGGTGTCCCAAGTGGTGTCCACCTTCAGGCCATAATTCAGCAGCTATTCACTGTCCTCTGGACCCTGACTGCTGATGTGTGGGACCCATCTCACTGCAGGACTTGTGTGGTGGTGGGAAACTCAGGGCAGCTCAAAGGGTCCAGCCACGGGCTGCTAATTGAGATTCATGACTGGATGCTGAGGTGGGTGACCTAAAAGGATTTGGTCTCTTCTGGTCTTCCCAGTACCCTGACATGCCCCAGCTCCTGGCCATGCTGTTGAAATCTGCCAACACAAACCCTGTGATGGAGGTGGCTGGCTGACCCTGCTCTCTGGAGCCCTCCATCCTGGGACACACATAGGCCTTGTGTCACCCATGTCCTCTCTTTGCTGCTGGCTAGGGTGACCTGCTGTCCCTGGCTGGTGGGACCAAGAGCCTGCGACCAGCCAGCCATGCACCTTTGTTTTGGGACACACCATCCTGCTGTCCTTTAGGATGAACAGAGCAAAGATCACTGGCTTTGAGCTGGATGTTGGCATGAGAACAACCTATCACTTGATGTACCCAGAGAGTGCAGTGAACCTTAGGCCCAATGTCCACCTTGTCCTCATCCCCTTCAAACCTCTCTGGACCTGCAGTGGGTGACCACCTCCTTCTCCACCAGAGAACTCACACAGTGTGTCAACTTTGGGGGATGGCATCTCTTGTGCTGGAAACCCTGCGGATGGCGCAGTGTGGTCTAGGAGTTCTGGTGCCTCACTGGAGCCCTGGCACTAGTCCGGATGGCACAAAGAGTACTGGGCATCCCTCTGATGCCATGAAGATTTTTGCCTTTTCTTTTATACCCCTGTTATACCTTTTTACAGCTTCTGTATTCCTAGTGCTTTTTGCCTACATTCCTGGACTTGTTTGTTAAGCTAAGAGACTAAACATCTTAGAAGCTTTGTAGCCAGGGATCAGTGTGCCCCAGACCCCAAGGTCCTCTCCAGAACATATTCTGTAAACCAAGATAGAACCATCCAGGGGAAGGTTCCCTGGGGAGGGGGGGCTCACTTGAACCTCTCATTGGGGAATCTTTGATAGATGTGCTAATTAGTAAAGCCTATGTTGTAAAGGTAATTAGTAATTAGGTAATTAGGTAATTAGTAAAGCCAGTGTTGGGGGGGACACACGGAAGAAGAGAGACACAGAGACACAGGGAAAGACTCGGTGGGGTACATCTCGATGCATATGACCTGGACGTGTACACCTAAGGATCCTTAAGAATAAATACCAAGGTAAAATCCCTTTTCTCCTTCTAACCGTGTATGCCTCTTGATTTTAAGACCAGGAAAAGGCATCACCTCTGCTCTGCACTTTGGGGTAGTTGGGCATTGGCCTGTCCCCACAGGGCTCAGGCAACCACAGTACCATGCCCCTATGATTGGGATGGCAGCTGTCCCCATAGCAGGGCCATGGGCTTGATATGTCCCTTCCTACAGCCAGGCCAGGGCATGCTGCTGGGCCAGCCCAAGGGGTGGGGGATGCCACTGGGCTGGGTGCTGGCAGACAGTGGACATCCTCTGCAAAGAAAGAGGCCTCCTCAGCAGCAGGTGTACTACATGATCACTGCTTGCCTCTGCTTTTGCAGCACATATGTAAGAGTTAAACAGTTCATCAAAGCTGACAGAAACAAGGTAATGGCTCTATGGGCTCCAGCTCCTCAGGAGCAGGCAGAACTCTGCCAGGCAGAAGGACAATGGCTGCACTGTGCTGGGCTGGCTGTCCTGTTGCAGCATGGGGAACACCCAATCACTTCACTCAGGTGTTGATCCTGAGCCCAGCTTTCCTCAAGTACATCCATGACAACTGGACACAGCATCATGGGCGTAGGTACCCCTCCACTGGCTTCACAGCCCTGCTCTTTGCCTTGCACACCTGCCAGCAGGTGACCACAGCCAGTGGGACCAGGCACTGCCACTGTATCTCCCCTGCACTGCTTGTCCATATGCTTGCAGGACACCCCAGCATCCACACAGCAATGGCTCTTGCTGGTGTACGTACAGGTCTCCGTGTTCGGCTTTGGAGCAGACAGTGAAGGGAACTGGCACCACTACCGAGAAAAAAACTGCTGGTCTGGAGCCTTTTGCAGGACGAGAGTCCATGATGCTGATGTTGAATTCAGCCTCACCAAGAGACTGGCACATAAAGGCAGGATTGTATTCTACAAGTGATGCATTTCCAAGAGCCAGGTGGTTTGGCCAGGAATGGGCCAAAGTGCACTGCCAGTGACTCTCCTAGCTCTTTAGCCTGCTGCTCCTCCCCATCACCTGGGCTCACAGACCCTGCAATTCACAAGGTTTCAGTACTGCTTATGCTGGTCCTACCAGCTGGGTACTGTGGGTGCCATTCTCCCACGGCACCAGGCATTTTGCATTTAGCTGGACATAGGGTGGGCATGATTCTGCCCATGCTGGTTGGGAGGGAGGAACGGGAGATGGTGGGGCTGTAGGTGGGCATGGAGTCTGAGCTGCTGTGTGTGGCCCTGCAGGGCTGTGAAGCCACTGGGTGCCAGTAGTGGAGAGCAGTTGCTCAGACGTGGCTGGCTGCATGACAGAGCTGACATTTCCACCCACAGATGGCTTTTGGGGGAGGCTTAGAGTTGTTCTCAGGAAACGAAGATGCCCCCCTCACCCTGCGCAGTCTTTTACTACAACTTTTATTCTTATAGTCTTTAGCTAAGAAACTATTTTTTAAATTGTATCAAGGAAGAGTAAGAAGGGAAAAATCAAACAGGCCGACAGAAGACAACAGAATCAAATTTGAAATGATCTTATGTCGAATAAACTTTGAAAACACATGTGACCCACCACTTCCTTTGCTTTTTGACCCCTTACAACTTTGAAAAGGGCACGCCTGCAGAACAAGACTGCAGACCCTGGGGACTGAGCTCCCCAAAGAAGATTTTTCTCCTCCAGAGCAGGGTTAGCAGGATGTCTTTTATCACTTTCAATCACTAACATCCTTGATCCAGACTCAGCTTTATCATGGTTCTTAGTCACATGGGCTTTCAGTCTATTAAAATCACCAGAAATCTCATACTCATATCCTTCCTATTGATAGCAGAAGCCTGTATTACTTAACTATTAGCTTCATTATTTTCTGCCTCTCCAGGTAGAATCTCCATTTCTGTGTCTTCGATTTCTTCTCTCCACTATTTCTGTTTCCCATGATGAGTACAAGTATTGCACTTTCACCTTCCCTTCACCTTTCTTTAGGTGCTCAGGAGTGCTCTGAGCAATGATGTCCAATGCTTTTCTAAAGTTTAC
Source organism: Corvus cornix cornix (assembly GCF_000738735.6). Taxonomy (NCBI): domain Eukaryota; kingdom Metazoa; phylum Chordata; class Aves; order Passeriformes; family Corvidae; genus Corvus; species Corvus cornix. The sequence continues at coordinate 41,292 of NC_046349.1, read as the reverse complement.
AGGTAATTGGCTTTCCTATCAAGGACAAGCCAGTCCTTGAGAGGAAACAGTGATAACTGTTTCACTGTGGGTTAAACTCTTGCTGCATTACTTCCATTCATCTTCTCTCTCCTGACTATTCTTACAAATTTAGTTACAAAGCTGGGTGCTCTGATGACCAATTGAAGCTGTTCAGGTCACTTTTTGCTCCTGATGAAACATACAGATACTGTGTTCCCCTCCTCATGCTGTAGTAGTACTGTGTGATCCTGACCCACTGGATTTATTAAATATTCTTGTAAAAAATACATTTAAAACAAACCTGTTTTTCAATATTCTTGCTTGAAGATAATCATTCTCCTTACCCACACCACAAATTGCTCCTCTCCCCAGTTGAAAAAACAGCAGTTTTTTAGATTCCCTAGTTTATAGGTTGTTGGGGTTCCTCCCCCCTGCCATGTGGTCCTGGGAGAGGGGCCCCGGGGTAGAGGCAGGGCCTACAGGGTTTCCCTGCTCCCTGGTCAACCTCATTCCCCCTTGGTTGGTTGTGTTCCCCTGCCTGGGAAGGACCCTCTGGTCCCTTGATTGCTCAGTTCTTGGCCAAGTCGCTGACCAGGTGGCTGGAAAAATAAACATCTCTGAAAATATCTACCAAGAATTGGTCCATATATTCTTTTCCTCCCGGGCCTTGTTGTCTGATACACGTGTTGCAAGAATCCCCGGTGCAACAATAGGTAAGTTCAACTAACTAAAAGAACCAACTGCCTAGCAAAACCTGCTTTAAAATGAACTACGAAACAGCTTTCTCTCTGCAGTATTTGATCCTGTGCCTGTCCAATTGCTTGGACCAAGACTAGAGTCATACCAAAGCAAATCCAGATATGAAATTTAAGAGTAATCACTCTGTTTTACCTCAAATAAGGCAAGAATTCACATTTTTTTTTCCTCATTATTTTGAAATTTCTACCAATATAGTTCCACATACCAAGCACTTTACTCACTTGTGGAGATGATTTAACAGAAAAAAAGCACCATCATCATCACAATCGCTACGTACGTTGCCACAATGCAGGTGTCTTTTAATTCTAATTTCCAATTCAGTACCAGGATTAGTTCAAATAATTTAATTATTCCTCCATATGCCTTACCAGAACAAACAGAGGATGGACATTATTTCAAAATATACACCAAGGGGAAATGAAAAAAAAAATTTAAAAATCAATTAAAATTCCAGAGACTTTTTTTTTCTGAAATATCAACTTGCATCTTTCATAAGAAGAACAATTGGGAGCTCCCCCAGCACAGAAAGCACATCCCAAATGCTTAGGCTCCCCATGCAGCCCAGGATGGCTGGAAGGCAACAGATGGGATTCAGCACATTTTCACAGAAGTCTGACATACAGCATCAGCACACCCAGAAATATTTTAAAGAAAAATTGAAAATCCCTGATGGTGTTGCTAGAAAGCTTATTTGATGGCAACTTCAATCCATTACAGGTCTCTTGATAATAAAGTACATTATTTCTGAGGCAAACAGGATGCAGTATCTCCAGCATCTCTGTTGGGAAGGGGAACAGAACTGGAGGAACATGGACTGACACAAAAGGAGTTTGACAGCAGGGTCTGCACAGCCAGATATGACAGCTAATCTTTACAGCAGTAAGGTTCAAGTCGTTCCATCCACAAACTAAGGCCAAAGAATGAGGGCACAGTAACACGTGAGTGGTTAGGGCCGTCTGGAAATTCCAAACCTCTTCTCCTGTGCACTCAGAAGATCACTTGCGTTTCAAAGAGACCGTTCAGTTCTCCTTGGAGGCTTGGAGGTTTTTTGGGGGTTTTTGTTTGTTTGTAAATGGAGCGAGGTCATTGCTTATTTTTTATGTTGTCTTCCCAAGTTCAATTTTCTTCTGGATGGCACGTGCTGAGTGATAGATCAAGGAGTCAATGAAACCTGCAACTAAAAGGAGAAAACCAAATGGATGAAGTCAGACATGCCTCAAAGAGAGAACAACTCTCAAGGAAAGAAAGCACAAACCCTGCTGTCAGAGGAAAGGAATCCCAGGTCCACCAGACAGAAAAAGGTTCTGCTGCTGCTGCTCAGAAGAGTAAAGTCCTCATCTCCTCAGGACAAGAAAAGACCCAGCCTGCAGGGCAGAGGTGATCATGCTTCTCTAGAAAAGATCTCTTTTTCAGAAGTAAAAGAGACAGGCTGAGTCATATGTGTTTACTGATGATTGAGAAGAATTTGGAGAGGAAGCTGAAGTGGAGAGCTTTATGCCACACTGTTGCCTTGACTCAGCTTGCCAAGGGCATGTTTCCCATTTCTTGCTCATTTTCACCTTCAAAGTACCATATGCTGCCCTTGATGGATGCCCTTTATTGGAGACTGCAATGTACACCCACCAGACACAAAGCAATACAAACCACTGCCTTTAATTATTTCTGCAGTATTTTCCCCAAACCTCTCTGGCCCTGAAGCAGCATATTAATTCAGCGCTTGTTTGTGACCACAGAAAAACTCAGAATGGGTCTAACGTACCACAAACCCCAGACAATCAAGGTTTTCACAGGACAGGAACCTTGAGCTCCTGCCAGGGAGGGAACACAAAGGCTGCTAGGGAGCCTTTTTTCAATGACAGGATTTTATAAAGCTTCATAGTCTTCTTCTATTCAAAACCTCAATCTAATCTAAGCAATAAGTAAATGATTACTTGGCCGTACACAAAGACGTACATTTCAATATTATACAAAGAGTTGCAGCTAAAATGGGAATTGAATCTTCTGTTTATTACTATATAATATGGAATTATTGGACTTAATACTTGGTCTTTGAGTAATGCTTCAGATGACACTTGTGTGGTTGTTTTGCCCTGAAATTATCTCTACTTGTGGAATCAATTTGACATTGTTACTCGAACACTGTTACAGAGATGACTTTAGAAGAGCATAGAATCATCTAGGTTGGAAAAGACCTCTAAGGTCATTGCATCCAATTGTCCCCGGCACTGCCAAGCCCACTGCTAAACCATGTCCCTAAGTGTCTACATGTCCCTACATGTCTTTTAAATACCTCCACGGAGGGTGACTCTACCACTGCCCTGGGCGGCCTGTGCCACAGCTGGACAACCCTTTCCATGACGAAATTTTCCCTAGTACCCAATCTAAACCTCTCCTGGTGCAACTTGAGGCCATTTGCTTTCATCCTGTCCCTTTTAGAAGACGAGACTGACCCTCACCTGGCTCCAACCTCCTTTTATGTAGTTGTAGAGAGTGAAAAGGTCTCCCTTGAGCTTCTTTTTCTGCAGGCTGAGTAACCCCACCTGCTCCTCATCAGACCTATGCTCCAGCCCCTTCTCCAGCTCCAATCCCTTCTCTGGACTCACTGCAGCACCTCAATGTCTTTCTTGTCATGAAGGGTCCAGAACTGAACCCAGGATTCAAGGTGCATCACCAGTGTGCAGCCAGGGACAGTCACCACCCTGGTCCTGCTGGCTACACTATTGCTGGTACAAGTAATTGGCATAACTGGCCACCAGTTGATTTTATCTCTAGAATACAGAGTCTGAGCGCAGTGTATGGCAGCAAACATGAATTGGCTGTGAAACTCAGTCAGTGCTAAAGGGCACTTGAATTTGTCATGAAAGTAATTTTTGAAAGCCTTTTCAAACCACAGAGATGAACAGGATAAAATTCATTGCAGACAGAAATTCTGTTTAACATTATCAGGTTAATTGAGCACTGTGACACCTCAGATGATGGGAAAACCTTGCAGATAAAGGTATGATGTTATAGGTATGTGATAAAGATGTTATGTGACACAGTAACTGGCTTCTCAGGTCCCTGACCACATCTTTGGGCTGGCCCTTAACACCCACATCTCTCACTATGAGCACCCTGGATTACTACCTGGAGAGCAAGGCTAGACCAAGGCTGTTCCCATGCACAGACCTGAGCAGATACTGATTAGCTACTCCAGAAGCCAGCACCAAGAGTGAAGTGCAGATACTCAGACAGATCTGCAGGAACAGCCTCTCCTCACAAGACCCCATCCAGTCCCTGCAGAACAGTAGCCAGAGCTCCTATGTCTGGGAGCACAGTTTGATATCTCTGAGATATATATTATGCTCATGGCAACCTGGATTCACAGATTTTACCAGCTTTGGTTCCACATGAAAGCAACTATCTGACCCAAGCTGACCAAGAACGCAAGTAAAGACGCTTTCATCTAGTCAGTGAAGAACAGCTTCCTTTCAAAACAAAATATCCTGTAGAGCATCAGAATGAAATACTATGACAGGTCTACAGATCTAATGAAATGAAATGCTGTAATAGATCTACATGATCTACAGCATTTTGTAAGTCTCCAGTGCTAACTACAGTCTGATGCCATTCCTGTGGCTCTGCAGAACATGCTGTACTGCCTCCCAAAGGCTGAAATCATCTCTCTTCGTCAAATGGGGATTTATTATCAGACATGCAAACTTTAGAAAGAGCAAGACAGTAAATGCTTACACTTTAGAAAGCAAAATGATTGAAAGGTGCAATACCTGTAAATATGCCTCCAACAATGGCACAAACTCCAGTGAGAAAGTGAGTAAAGGACCTAGAATTTGAACAACCAGCATGAGCTCAGATACCAATGTCAGGTACGTAACAATTAACTAATAATTATAATAATGTTCATCACACCATATAAGTATGCATTACCTAAATATTCATAGCTGACAATTCTCAGATTAAAGAATTAATTAACCCCTATTGGCTACAGAATGGAGTTTGTCACTGCTACTTTTAGTCAGCAGCACTAAGAGGAAGAACTGAATTTATAAACCTAAAATATGGACTTTTAATCCCTAAGACATTATTCATTCCTACTCAGTCCGAAGGCATATCAGGCTCGTGTAACACAGTAACTAAATCACTAAGCACATGTTAATACATTTTAAGATACATTGTCTATCCCCCATTGTGAACCTCAAAGACTGGACAGCTTCCCCTCCCCTGCAGTTACATGCCGGCCATTAATCCAGAGAGAAGAAGAGGTTCCACACTGGCTACAAGATGTAGAAAAGCTATGGAAAATGCAGAGTAAGGAACCAGTTGGACTGTGTGGGTACTGCTGGTAAGATGGGTATGCTCTGTAAATCTAGTCTTCCCATTAGAAGTCCGAACCAAGAACCATTATATCACACGTCTGCTCCTCGCACCACTTTCCTTTTTCATCTTGATACTGGATTACAATGCTTCACATAATAACAGAAAAAACCAAGTCCCTAACCAGGGTTCACATGGAGAGGAAGGACATTAGTGAGCATCTCTTCCTCTCCATTGGCTGGGAAGGGGCTTGGATGAATTTCAGGCATTTGCACTGTCATGTCTAAGTGAGGATGAAGTTTCAAGCTACACAAAATGACAAAATCAATGAAGGATGAATGAAATAAAATGAAATGTCTCTTACCTGTGTTTCTCTGTCAGCTTCACCATCATGGGCGAAAGTTCATACAGCACAAAGACACCAGGCAGACCCTGGTCTCCCAGTAGCCCGTTTGCTATTTTCTCATGTCGTGTAACTGAGAACTGGTTAGTCCTTACCACCTACCAGGAAACAAACAAAGCAAATGCTGTTTTGCTAACAGGGAATAGGAAAGGCTACTAAAACACGAGTTCAGTGAACCACATCAGTGTAGCCCTGCCCATGTGGGCAGCCTGACATTGGTTAGAAAGAGTCATGAAGAGCTCTATCAGGATCAGGTATTTGCCATGAGGTCTATTTTTACTATAGGCTACCAGTTAAAGCCGCAGCTAGCCCATAGTATGAGGGATGCATCATACCCAGGCTGGACTTAATGGCTTAAGCTGTCCCTCTCAACCCTAAGTCTATGTCATCCTCTACCAACATGCAGTCCTGCTAAGAATGCTTCAGGAGACAGCACTGATAAATAATCAAGAGTGAGCATAAAGGAAACAATACATAAAAGCAGGAGAGTGGAGAAAGACAGAGATAGCCTATCTTCACATAAATGAAGATCACTCTCCAGCATTCTTGTGTGCCCTGCCATTCTTCTACATGTTGTTCATACTAGTCCTATTCTTAGAGCAATTAAACTGGCTTTCTGTAAAATGAAATTATGTTCTGTCCTCCCTACTAAGTTATCTGACACAAATTACAATCCAAGCTGAGAAAGATACTATCCCGGTTTCTTTACCAAATTCCATACTTGGGGGTTCCAAGTACTGAATGTACAACACAGCCCCTGGTATACACCTGGCAACACACCTGGATCCCCAGTTACTGTCAGCATCAAGAATATGAGGAGAAAGTGAAGGCTTTCACTTGTCAAAGTAACAGGGAAAAAGGTACTTACTTCACCATCTACTTTCCTATACACAGTGGGGACCACTTTGACAAAATATTGAAACATCATGGAAGCTATAAGCAAAGACAGGGAGAGACACAATTAATATCCGGCAATAAGCTGGAAGCTTTTGTGTAGACACAGACTAGTTTTGTTCAACTTGTCAGGGAACATCTTTTTGCACAACAGCTACTGGAGGTTTTCAAGGACAGAAAAGTTAAAGTCTGAAATGAGTCTTCCTTTCACCAAAGTGAATCTTGTTTCTGCTCCAACCAAAACCAAAACTAATGGCATTTTGGCCTTGACTAAATGGAAAACCTACAAACTTGCTATAGCTTTACCAATAAAACTTCTTGAAAATTCAATTCTAGCCCAGGAAAATTTATTATTTTTAACAACATAGCCTTAAGAAAACATACTCAGGTCTACATGGGTATCTTTTATCAACTACAATTAACACTGCAGTTTATTCCTGTAGAAGCATGGCATTTATTGTATCAGAAGATGAAAAGGAAGATCTGGACCAGTGAAGAAAAAAATAGAAGAACCCCTACTGTTGCCTCAGACCAGCCTGTTCCTTCAATTCTCTTAAGGATAACAGAATGCAAGAAAAAAACTTTTTTCTATGAAATTCCCTAGAGAAGATTATTCATCCATTTCTACAGCAGAAGTAATTCTTGCATATGGTATCTTTAGCTGCAATAAACATAAATCTGACCTGCAATCTACTTCTCCTACTTCTTTACTGGATCATGTCTTCAAGAATTTACCAACTGGTTCCCTGAGGCTCAGGATGAAAAAGCTTGAGCTCATACTATGGGCTAGCTGTGGCTTTACCAGTCAGCTACAGGCCCTCCCTCTCAGATAGTTTGTTACTCCACAGGCTAACTACAGCATCATAATCGTACTGAACATTATGACACCTTTTAATTTTTCTGTATTTTTTTTTTAATGCTGTCCTCTGATTTGGGTACAAAGATCAAAATCAGTGGTAGAAAACTTAAAAGAACAAATTCAGATAGGACTAACAATCCTATCACCACTTCAAAGCAAATCACTTCCTTCTCCAAGCTTTACTACATACAGCTCCAAGTACCTGCAAAGACAAACTTTTCAGACTTCAGTGGACCTAAAAATACCAAAACTCTGCAGTGGCATGTAAAGGACCTTTCACAGAAAAGCAGGCTTGTATAAATAAACACATGCACAGCAACAACATGAGGAGAAAACTGTCTTTCATTCTCAAGCCAGCAAATCTGGAGCTATCCGGAAAAGATCAGCAATGTTTCAACTTCACTGCAGCTTTTCAAGCTCTTACTGTTGGGTATGTCAAGGTAAGGCAGACACCACAGCTCTCCAGCAACTACCAATAAGGCCTTTTTTCTCTACCCTGCATCTTCTGGTTCTCTCTTACTTCAGGTGTCTAACAGATGTTGAACAACATCTGAGGAAGGCCTCTAATAATGATGTGCTGTACCTGCTGTTGTGCATCCACGAACACAGAACAGAGATATCTTTCAGAAAGGTCACAGAATCCAAACATGGTTGCAGATTTCTTCCAGGTGAATGGAGACAGATGCTCCAGAAAGAGCACAAGGTGGAGGAGTCACATTTCACGTAACTCTGTCAGGGTTCTTGTTAAAACCGGGAACTCTGCTCCTGTTTTGTTCTAACACTTATTAATACAGACACTTAAAAAGAGACTTCTCTCAGCTGGCTTTTACCTTGCTGTGCAGTGACGGCTGTCCCATCCAGAGGGTTCACAATGCCTGGATAGTCCCTTCCAAATGAGAGATGTTTGATATAGTGCGTCATATTGATCTGAAATGGAAATGCTAATAACTCAAACAGCTGCACAGCACACAAGGGGGAAAGTAAGGGGCCTGAAGTTCATTGTTTGTATATTTTTCTGAGTGTGGCTCTAGAATGGAAACAGGTGCTCCCTTTCTCTGTGCATCCTAACAGTAAACTCCAAAACATTTGCTCTTCTTTTTTATTCATAGGAGATTTCAAGACGTGGAATTTCTCCTTCTCTTGCTGGAAATCCTCAGATCCTGGCGCCCTTTCCTCCCATCTACAGAGCAGGCTCTCCCACCCACTCCTCTCGCTGCCATAGGAGCACATGCTATCAGCTGCCTTGGAGGCACAGGTATGAGCATCATCTGCTGACCTGAGAGCACAAGGTAAACTCCAACAGATCCAGAAGCAGTTGTGACAATATCAACCTTAAGAAACTGTGAAGCATAGATTAAGGCAGGCTCAGGAAGAGAGGCACAGGCTCACCACGCAGCATGCAAATGTCCCAGAATGTATTTCAGAACCCTCTGTGAAAGCAGGTCCCAGGTTCTGCTTAGACTCATAAAGCCAAATCTGCTGCAATCTAGGATGTCAATGTGGCAATAGGAGGGAAATCCAGAAGGAAAACAGACTAAGAGAACTAGACCACTGCCTTAGGAACACTTACATTATCAAGTCCGAAGCTCTGCAGATCGTGAACTGTAATAGAAAAACAGTTAACAATATAGCTCACATTGTCATAACAATAATACATGTCTACCATATTCTAGCAATAAAGAAGCTCCTCTCGTTTCCATCACAATCTAAAATTGCCTGGGTTTCTCTCTTGCTTGCATAGTAGGGTGTGTGACAGATAAAACTGCTTTAATGCCCCTCCTGACACAGAGCTACTGCTAGAAAGAAGGAAAGTAACTTTAATTTAGGGTTACTTCAGATTAGGTAATTCAGTCCTCACCTGCATGTATTCTTCATCTAGGGCAAAAACAAGATCCCAGAGGCAAGAAAGGAAAGCTTTGCTGTTAGCCACACATAACTCGTCTCACTGCTGTAAAACATAGAGGCACAACAGATCTAAACTAACAGCTGAGCAGAGCACATGCTTTAATATCACATGCAAGGGCCCTAAAAAAATCGTCATAGTCTTAGTAAGTCTCAGCACTCTGCCTACCAGCCTTGCTACTGCTGCCGAGAGAACAGAGTAGGAAAGGAAAAGTCTTTGCAGGGATGGCCTGAGCAGGGTATTTGCAAACCACTGGTAGGGTTGAGGTGACTGTCACCAGTGCTGGATCTCTGCCCTTCCCACATACAGCAATATGACAATGCTGGCAGCACCACACACCCCTAGAAGGGATCTGGCACAGATACAGGCAGTGGGAGGCAATGGATATCTTTTAGTTTGCTATTTAAATGACTTTATGCAATACCAGAAGCATCAGTCTCAGGATGAAAATATAAATTGCAACTCCGTTTCAGTATCGCTTCTACCAGGTTTATCCAAAGTCACACAATCATCTCAAAGAAGCCAGAAGCTGTGGCCATTTTAACAGGTAAATTCATGTGCTCAGGAAGGCAGACCTCACCTTTCACCTTAGCAAAATGAAACACACATCAATAATCGTGGGCTATTACTTTAGGAGCTAATGGAGTCAGATTACCAAGTGTTGCTACATTAAGGAAGATTAGGAATGCTGCTCCCTTGAGAGTCTAGCACAAGACAAGCTGCAAAGCTAAAGATCTGATTTGAACTAGTCTCTCCTTTAAAACATTTACTTAGCATGAGTGCACTCTGGACTTCTTTCTATTAACATTTTTCAGTAAACCACCAGAAGCTGTACTTGTATTTATATAAAACCCTTACTAAAACCAAAGAGATATGCATGCAAAACACAGAATGTACAATAAGAAAAAGAAATGTTAACCTTAAAGTACCCTCCTCCTAAGGCTCAGATGTAGGGAGAGGTCCTTGCATTTCACAGCTAAATGCCCAGAGACTAAGGCTGCAGTACTTGGAATTAAGGCAATGGTTCTGCATTACAAAGAGCTCAGAGCTGCACTGGCTTCAGATAATCCTTTTGCTGTCTCTGACTGGAGCACAGACCTGTCACTGCCACTAGCACAGTGACAGCACACAGATTTGTGTGCCTATGCTGACAACTGTATCAATGAACTTTATAAAAGAAATTCCTAGTAAAAATTTGGAAGTATATGTGATGGTGGGCAGAGGAAGGAAAGACAGGAGAAGTGGCCTTGGCATTATGCTATACTGTTTTTCTTAATGGTTACCAGCAACACCAGGCTGTTTCATGGTGCACTATTATTTGCACTTAAGTCAAGAGTTCCATGGCTTGGCTGCCAGTGAAGTGTCAAGTCTTGCTGCCTTTTGTACAGACACTAGCAGGCTAACCTTCAATTATTACAAAGTTCCACAAAGATCCTGGCTCTGGTGGGTCTGCACTTAAACTGCACATACATGATGACCCTTGTAGGTCTCTTCTAACTCAGGGTATTCTATGATTTCATACCACCAAAGGAATAAAACTTGCTTTGTCCTGCCAGCTTTCGGTCCCACAGCTCATTCCTATCCCACCCACCTTTCAGTCATGAGCCACATCAGTCTGTAAAAGGTTGAAATGCAAGTCTTGCTTTATGTGACGCTATTTTTCCAGCCAGAACAGCTCCAAAGTAAGGTGAATCCCACAGGTGCATCAAAACTTGCACTGGCACAGTGATGCACAGACAGGCAGAAGGATGATCCTCCAGGTAGCGGTGCTCCTAGAACCCTTCGCAGGATTATGGCGTTTATCAGCTTTATCACCTGGGTAGTCACATGTGACGTTGTACTGAGGACTAGTGACGGTGACAAAACTTACAGGAATAGCACAGTACCAGAGAAATCCCAGGGCACCACTTGAGAAGGACCAGACATTAACTAACATGTTACACCAGATTTACATTGTGTGTGGCCCCTATTATTAGTTACGGCTATCCAAAACAAAATGTCCTCAGAGTGCTCTGCTACGCTTTCCACAATTAAGTACTTTTTATAAAACTCCTCTCCAATAAGTGATTTACAACTCAGCAATAGAGCAGTTTGGTTCCTAAATCAGTCTTCCAATAGACCACAGGTTTACTTCTCTTTGATCACTGATGATTATGCTAAGCACATGTGTACATACTCTATGTTGCAGATACATTTTTAGCTAACCATAGTTAGTTTAACATAAATCAGGAGGCTGTTTAGCCTGCTAAGAGAAGGAACAGGACAAGGAAAGAGAACAGAAGATCTTTATGAGACTGTCTGCTAGGACCAAAGGCTCTTATTTCTGAAGAAACAAATACATTTCTTCATTTCCTTAACCACAGCTAATAGTCAAAGATACCTGTGAAAGATCTTAAGTTTCTCAAGAGCTCTGTCTGCTTTATAGAACCAAGATTTGTTCACTGTTTTAGTACACAGTTTTAACAATTGCTGTCTATCTGAAGAATTCTCCCAATCCTGCATTTCTGACCTGAACAATCACAAGGCCTCCTTAGACTTCAAAATTCAGCCCTTAACCCCTAAAAGAGGATTAACAGCACTTACAGCCATTCAGGACTATGTCAATAAACATGTGAAGGTTCCAAGAAACCAAAGACAGCCACCCAAACACATTACTCCAAGGTGAGCTAGGACACCACTTTTCAAACTGGGGATGAATTTTATGGAGGAAAATACCTTACAGGAGCACAGTGGCAGGAAGATGGAAGTGGCATAAGGATGTGTTGTGAAGAGGGTAATGAGGCAGGGAGCAACACAGAAAATGTTGCAGCTAAAAGAAGGAGTGAGCAAAGCTGAGAATGAGTCCTCTGCCAGATGTTACTGAATCGAAACACCGCATTTCAACCTGCAACTGCCAAGATTACCCTTAGAAAAATCCAGTGGTTTACTAACCCTTGTAAAAGTTCCTACAAACTACTCACAGATTAGCTGGCTTGGTACATGAATTCTCAGGAGATATTCTCTAACGTATTGAACAAATGAGATTAAGTGAGATAATTGTCTCATCTGACTTGAAAAGGCAGAAGTCACTCCAACATGTCAAGCACATTAGCTGCACAGTGCAGCTAAACATTTGCCAACACATTCTCTCCAACATGGAGATATTAAAATCATTTAGGACAAAGACTCTTAACCTTTTCCACCTTGTTTACCATGGAAGAATGTCTTGGAATAGCTTGCCTTTTAGCTTCCTAGAAGTCTTCTCAAATCCCAGCCTAGATCAACAGCTCCTTCCAAAAGAGATTTATGGGCTCAGCAAGTAACAAAAATTATGTTAGTTCTGCAGTTCTGAGGAAAAAAAAAGGATACAGCAACACTTAATCTCAAGAGGTGCACTGGGAAAACAAGCAGAGTAGGAGAGAAAAGAGAAATGTTCAGATCCTTACAAAGAAAAGATAAAGAGATTCAGGTAGACTAGCATTTAAAGTTCATACCAAAAAGGGGAAGAGTAACATCTGTGCTAGTGTGCTTTCTAGGCCATATAAAATGACCCCCTAGATAGCTAAAGGACTGATATTTGGTGAAGCAATCATTTAAAGTGTAACAGAGAACCCAAAATGCAGGAATTAATCACCAAAAGGAAAAACACAGTGGGATGTGCAAATATGTTAAGTGAACTCCAAACCAGCACGCCAGACAACAATGCTGGTTATATTTAGATTCTTTTCCAGTCATAAGAGGTAAGAGAGGTCATTTTAGGAGCAAAGCTATTCAGAAATGCACTCAAGGTTTATATTTACAACATATTAACATTCAAAGCTGGGTAAGAGGTTTTTATTCTTAATCAGTTCTGTGCTACTTTCATCTCACCTGATGCACAGAGCAAATAACAAACCATGAGGGTGGTTTTGTTAATTCTGTTGCAAGATCCAGACAAAGGTGAATACAGGAAGGATGGGGGACAGGGGAAATGTATGTTTGAACAGCATATCTCAAAGGAGGTTACGTAAATTCCATTTTTTGTTTGTTTCAAAAGCTTGTTCATGTGTATTCAACACTGTGCAATATATATATTTAACACTAGTCAGTAACTGTCATAAGCTTATAGGGCCTTATAGACTTATGGGCCTCTGAATCCTTCCCAGAGCAATTCTGATCCCCTCTACCCCCCTGATCCACCTCTGGTGGTGCTTCTACAATACCATGATTTTTGGTATGGAGAAGGTAAGGCCGCTCCAGAGGGCTGCTTGACAAATGTTAAGCATTCCCAACAACTGGTACAACTTGAGGATGATAGTGAAGTGGTAAATGAAAATGTCATTTTTGTTGTCTCCAAAACAGACTTGATATAACTTGAAAACAGTTTGTCTACCATAAATGGGTGAAACCTCATGTCTTTCACCACCAAGACAACCAAACTCTGATAAGATGTCACTGGCGTAAAAAGAAAAGTCCTTAGCAATGCTGAGGATGAAGTAAGACTCTCAGCATTCAGTATTCAGTATGGGGATAAAAGCAGTTCCCTAACAGACATTACTTTGGGATAGAAGTTAGAATGAGCTCATACACACTTCCTCTATGGAAGGAATAGTGTACAGGTGATCAGACAATTTGGATCTCCTTCACACTCAGCTGGTGTCCTGATGGAGACTGAGTCCCACATCATTTTTTTTCAAGTATGTTGTTGGGCAGGAGAAGAATTCAGATAAGCAACTGCTATCTGTAGAGGCCTGGGCAATAGTAACAGGCCCACTACTACTGGGTCTGTAGGAAAGGAACAGAGAATGAGGCTGCAGTCTCTGCAGAAAAAGGAGTTAGTGTCACTTGCTCTTGGCTGACACTGAGAAGGTGCCAAGGGACTTGAAAAATGACAACCAGTCTGCAGTCAAACACTTGGTATCTTTCCACAACTCAGTAATCAAAACACAAAAAAGGATGCAAAATAAGAGTGGCTTTTTGGGGTCATCCACAGTGTCCAAGTAGGAGTTCGAATAGTTCTGGCTGTCAAACAATCTCTAGCAGAGAAAGAAACAAGCCCTTCCTTAAATACATAAGCAGAACACTAATGAAGATGTACAACTGACCAGTGGATCTGACTCCTAGAGAGCTAACAAAGCTTTGCCTTTTTAGGCAAAGCTTGGTGGCTCCAAGTAGGCAGCTCCTCTTCCAAGACCATCATCATCTCAAAGATCAGCTTACCTGTGTTTTTCCCTTCCACAGTCATCACCACAAAAGAGGATGAAAACAAATAGTAATCTCCCAAAAACAGCATCTTCAAAGATAACTTTGTTCCTCCAGCTGACATGTAGGGTGTAAGAAAACCACAATATTTGGACCACATACAGACTGCTCCATCCACAGAAATTGTCACAGACATTGTGAGCGTGTCTTCAGGACAGAATGTCCTGAATGACGCCATCAACACCAGCTTTTTTTCTAAGGAATTGAAGGAATCCAATGAGACATTTTTAAATAATCCTAAAAAGCTCTCTGGCTGTAAAAAAGCATGATGCTCAATGTCTTCTCTTAAAAAGACATGGTGGCAAGAGTCATGGTGGCAAGATGATGGCACCTCAGCAACAGAATGGTCCAAAGACAATCTAAAGGAGGAATGAGAGCCCTCAGCTTCCCCACAACTGTAAGAAATAGAGCAAGAAAGATGGAAATTATATAGGTAACATCACTCTCTTGAAGAGCCTACCACTACACAGGTGAAGTTTCTGCATGCAGGAAACTCACTGTCAACTGCTGCAGATGAAGCAGGAGATGGCTGCTACTGTACAGGCATGGACAGACATGGCAGCAGCCCATGAACCACAAACCTCAGAGGTTAAACAGCTAAATCACCCAATCATTCCTATTTCCTCTGAGACAGGACGGAAATACAGAAGGTGTGAACTGCTGCAAAAGAAAACAGATAGGATATTCAGAGTCATAAACAGGCACAGCTGATGCTGGAGGCTGTACTTGCAGATGCACAAGTGAAAGAGAGAACTTCACCAAAACCTGCAGCACATCACATAACCCAAACATAAAATCTCAGTTTAGAATTCAAAGCCTAAACAGATTACAGTGAAGGAACTCCAATCTCAGCAAGAACCAAATGAATAAGCAGGGTTTGAGGCTGTGCTGCTTAAAACAGAAGACTCTAAGTATCGGTAATGTTTGACTCTGGCCTCCCTTAATGCAGGAGAGGCACAACTACTAGTTTCAGTGTTAAGAATTCTGATGGAAGTCCTCCTTACAATCTCTTTCAATTCTCCTCCTAATGATCTGGGATTTCTCAGTGCAACTGAACAACAAACAACCATTTGCAGCCAGTATGACATTCCGGAGTTGGGGGGTCTTCTCTGATACTGATGATGCCACATCATGGTGCAAGCCTAAAGTGACCAATTTAAAATGCTTCCAATAACTTGGAATAAAAAGCAGCATCACTGCTTGCTTCAAAGGCAACACATTTCCTAAGGTTCAGCTCGGGTTCTCAGGGAACACGGGATGTGAAGGACAGAGATGGAGTACCCGTCCAAGAAGTTCAAGCATTGTATTTATGCACTAGCTAATAGGTAATTAATAATTTTTTGGCATGAAGGCATAAGATCAGTTGTGTGAATCATCCTAGACAGGACAATTCTGATGACCTGAGATTAGGAATGAGTAGCAATACACACTAAAACATATAGTAATCGTGAAAACTAAGCTAAAATACTACCTCTAGTAGTAAAGTGCTCAGCCTCTAATGGAGAGCTGAGAACACAGACCTTATGCAAATAAAGTGATATATAACTGAAGTTAAATAACTAAACAGAAATAAAATTGCACCTTATACAGTGCTGTCATGAGTGTCAGCTCCTCTTACTCTACTCTCTGAAATAAAGCCATTTCAACTTGCTTCTCCCCAGAAAAGAAGTTAGAGTTTTAAGATGTTAACACCAAGCACAGGACGAAAGTTCAGAAGCTCAGATCAGGATTACATTTGCAGTCAGATCTATGAAGTGCTGCTTAATAGGACCCTTGGCACTGTCACAGTGATGCCCATACCCATTCCCTGAGTGGAGATCTATGAAACAACAGGAACCCTCAACATAAGAAGAGAGGAACAACGCAAGAAAATGAAAAGCTGATATGCAAGCTTCAGTATTTCAGTGCCACCACAAAATAAAACTCCAACCATCAGCCGTACAAACGTGGTACATATTCCAATGGGAGCCAAGAAGAATGGTGCAGTGGACTGAACTTTCCACAGTACTGATATTCTCCACTCCCATATTCTCTACTGTTTCATATCAATAGGAAATAGAAGAAAAAGCAAAAATACTGTCAGTCATTACAGTTCTGCATCAAATAAGTCTAGTAAAATTATTTAGTGAATTGTTAACACGAATTTCAACAACCGTTTGGAATATTCAGACTTCTCTTCGACATTCAACTTCATCCTGTGTTACATTCTGTTAAGTGTATTAACAGGACTGCATGTTAATGCAGACCTTACTGAAGGAATCAAACACCACAAACACATAAGTTCTTGTCTGGAAATATGACTCAAATGAGGTAAGAGTTCTGGAAATATCTCACAGAACCCTGTCCTCTAATGCTAGTCAAATTCTTTATCTGTGATTAAAGGGAGAAAAAACCAAAGGATTACAAAGAAAGGTTACAGTGAGGCACGTACAAGAAAACAACCATGCTCTGAGCAGTCCATTTCCCTTATGGGTCAGGAAAAACTCCTTGTTTGTTGGCTAGTGCCATGAAAACACTGGCAAGAAAAAGGCTGGGAAAAAAGGAAAATCACATGTTACGAATAATTAGGAAAGCAAGAGAGAACAAAAGGAATAAAATCATTAGGCCACTGCGTCTCATGCTTAGCCTGGACCTTAATTCTGCATGCAGTCTGGTACCTTCAGACAGAGCTGAACTGAAACAGGTTCACAGAAATCCTGCAAGGAAGCTCAGAGGTCAAATGGCTTCCACAAATGACCAGCTTCATAAGCTGTGACTCTTCAGCAGGGAAAGATATGCCGTGAGCCCCACACAGGAAAGGCCTATGACATGCTGAGGGACAGGGAGAGAGTGGGAAGCAACCACACACTCTTTTTCCATAGATAAAGAGGAGGCCATCAGATACAGCCAGTGGGAACAAGAAAATGAGTGGATGAGGTTGGCAGTGACTACACAGCCCTTTTGGGTTTTATCTGTATTTTCTGACTGAATTTTTAATTCAGCTGTACAGCACTTCTGGAGGACATGCAATTAGAGAGCTATCCTGACTTCCATCCCCTCCTCTCTATACACCAAGTACTTGCTCTGAGGCAGCCAGCCTGCATTCCTGACTGTTAGAGAGATGTAATGCAGAGATGCTTCTCCTTATATATGCTGTGACATTGTTGATCCTGGCTGTAGTAAGGTTGCTGTTGTCATGCTAGTTTAAGCACACAAAGCAGGTTTTGCTACAATAAGTGAGATTTTTTTTTTATTACGAACAATCAGTATTGTGGGGAAAACCAGGCTTTTCTCATTATTGTTGTTTGTACAAAAGTGCTTCTTCTGTGCTCAAGAGTTTGTTTTTCTCCAAATACACCAGTTACTCTCACCAAGCACATTCGCATTCTCCCCTGACCTTTACCTCAGTGGTACAGATTAAATTGGAGTGAGTGATATAAGTAAAAAAAACAGATTTGATGTGTGCACTCTTCACTGGATAAGGAATTGGTTGGATGATCACGTCCAAAGGGTAGTGTTCAATGGCTCAATATACAGATGAAGACCAGTAACAAGCAGGGTCCATACTGGGACCAATATTGCTTAATATCTTCATCAATGACACTGACAGTGGGATTGAGTGCCTCCTCCGCCTGTTTGCAGATAATAGCAAGCCGAGTATTGAAGTTGACATGCTTGAGGGACAGGATGCCATCCAGAGGAACCTGTACAAGCTTGAGAAGTGGGGCCAGTGAACTGCATGAGATTTAACACGACCAAGTGCAAGGTGCTGCACCTGGGTCAGGGCAACCCCCAGTACCAATGCAGGCTGGGGATGAGCAAGTCAAGAGCAGCCCGGGGGAGATGGAGTTGAGGGTGTTGGTGGACAAGAAGCTCAACATGACCTGGCCATGTGCAGTGGCAGTCCAGAAACCACATGCATCTTGGGTTCATTCCCAGCAGCATGAGTAGCAGGTGAGGATTCTTTCCCTCTACTGCACTCAGGTGAGACCCCACCTGCAGAGATGCCTCCAGCTCTGGGATCCCCAGCACAGGAAAAATGTGGACCTGCTGGAAGGAGTCCAGAGGAGCCCACAAAGACGCTCCAAGGGCTGGAGCACTTCTGCTATGGAGAGAGGCTGGGAGAGCCTGAAGAAGAGAAGGTTCTGGGCAGACCTGAGAGTCCCTTCCAATACCTAAAGACAACTATTAGAAAGATGGAAACAGACATTATAATAAGGTCTGTTGTGATAGTACAAAGGGCAATGCTTTTAAACTAAAAGAGTGCAGATTCAGACTAGATATAAGAAATTGTATATGTTGAAGGTGATAAGGCCCTGGCACAGGTTGCCCAGAGAGCTGGTGGGTGCCCAGTCCCTGGGAACATTCAAGGCCAGGCTGGATGGCGCTCTTAGCAACCTGCTCTAGTGGAAGGTGTCCTTGCTCATTGCAGGGGGGTTGGATTACATGGCCTTTAAAGGTCCCTTCCAACTCAAACCATTACATGATTTTGTAAACTACCACTATTTTTCTGGCCACGCTATATTTATATAGATACTCAAGGAAGTCCTTCACAACTTAAATTTTACTCTGAAACTCATGAATGGAGGAAAATATCCCTTCCAGAGGTACTGGTAGTCAGGTTCTGGACCAAACACCTTAACTGAGGTTGTTTGACTGCAGAGCAGCAAAGTTTTGCAGAACTGAGAGACTGCCCAGAAACATTCTCTCCCAAGTTCTTCCACACCCATGTGGCAGCACCCCTAGAAACCACTTTTCTGTTTGTCCATGATAGCTCTAAAGCATTGTAAAATAACTTCAACAATGTCCTCCCCACTGAAGCAGTGATGTTGTTACTATAGACAGTAATGCAAAGATATTAACAGAAAATGGTCAGACACACTTGAAAGGAAAAGGTCAAATAAGCAGGAAAAGAAAATACTTTACCATGTACATGAGACTGTTGGAAACTTTTTCCTGGTGCAAAGTGGAAATTTCCAGCTACCTGCAGGAGAGAGTAACCTTTTATTAAACAGACTGAATCTATGTAAGTAAAGAAGTTACTGGTGTTTGGACTTTTAAGATTCTGTTTACACAAGACAGATACCAACCAACTCATTTTCACAGGTGATAGTAGTAGCAGACATTAGCCTAAGAGAGGTATGAATTTCCCATGTTTCTTACAGGCAGTGATGCTGAAAGCCATAATTAAATACTGATGTGGATAATAGCTGTTCTATGCAGATTATTTAGTAAACATAAAAATGAGGAGAAGCAGGAATTAACTCCAAGGAGGGAACTGACTAGCCCTTCAGAAAATACAAAACAGTATCAAAGAAAAGGAGTGGAGAAAGTGAGAGTGAACAAGGTAAGAAAACACTTAATACAATAATCAGGAGTGATCCAATGTATACACACAAGAAAAAAAAAAGAGAATGCAAAAATAAAGCACTAAACCTACCAAACTCCCCTCCCGAAACAACCCAACCCCCAAAAAATCTGCAAAAGACAAACTGGTAAAATTTCATCCGGGACTCTGAAAGGGATATTGATATTAAGTGCCAATCCTCCCTGACACTTACTAGCAATCATATAAACTCTGCCCTGGAAGATGTGAATGTTCCAAGCTCACATACTGTATTACATCTTCAATGCCATGGCAAACCTATGCCTTATGTTAACTGCAGATCTGTTGAGAATGAGGATGGGCAAAATTCCAAGTGCCTAAAAACAGGCCCCAGAAACTTCCCCAGTAACACTCACACTTGGACCGTTCCTACATCCAGTATTCCCCTTGGAATCTTCCTGCTCATCATACATTGTGAGAGAGGGTCCCGTAACAGATCGCTACCTATTATGATACTCAAATCACAATGTCTGGATTTGTGAGTACAAGATCTACTTTCTATAAATAAAGATTGTGGTCTCCAGGAAAAATACACAAGGATTAAAAAAAACCAAAAGAAAAGAACAGAGTTTGAAGTAAAAAAAAAAAAAAAAAAAAAAAAGCCTGGGTCTGACTTCTAGAAGGTACTTGGGTATGCAAACTGTGTGTTTGTGGGGGTAACCTGCAAAATGACAGGTTACATAGTTACCTGGTGCACCTTATATATTTTCATACATCACTTGCAAAAACCACCTCTCTGAGCATTTTCAGCCGTGACAATCAACTCCAATAGCCTTGCTTCCACTTTTTTTCTAAAGAAGATAACATTTCCCTCTCTCCACCACCTCTGCAGGTGAGTTGTTGGTTACTGCTATATCCAGCATCCACTTGTGGCCTCCAGAAGGGCAGGTGGAACAATTCAAGCTCAAAGAAGCTGCCTCTCCTCCTTCAAAAATCTCAGCAAAAAGACTCAGTACCGAGGTGGGAGGAAAAGGCAAAACTTTTGCCATGACTTCCTACCAGCCTACAAGAATACAAACCAGAATTAGCCTCTTCCCACTGCTCTTCCTGACTGTCCTCTTGGACCCCATGACAAGTACAAAGACCTTGCTGATCCCAGAGGTTATTCTATGAAAGTCTTGTGAGCACTTAAAACTGGAAAAGGAGAGGAATGCCTTGACTCTGCATTTTCACAGTCCTCACCATCATGCAGCAGGTTCACAGCAAAAGCTCTCTCTCACCTTGTTGACCTCTAGGAAACCATACACTTGGCAGCCCTCATTCTTCTGCTCTTGCATTTTCTGGCTAAACCCTTCCCTCTTGCACTGCTCTATGCTATCTGGGTTCTTGAAGGCCCAGCCTCGCCGCCTGTATGCTTCTCTGACATCATCACAAGTATTACAACACCTGCAAAAAGCACAAGCACCATCTTACCATCTTTACCATTAAGAACAAATGCTCCAGTGCAGGACTTGAATCCTTGATGGATTCTTCTTCAACAAAGCAACAACACAAACATTGGGGACTGGACCTTGAAAAGTGGCCTAATGCCCCTGAATGAGCATTAGCTTCTTGATGTGCCTTTTGAGATTTGAAGGTGAGGATGCACGCTATTTGAGTGCAGGACTGGAGTCTGAAGAGGGCTCTGCCTGGCCTTACACAGCCAAGGCAGCCCTTGGCAAAGTAATATGCCACAAAAACAACATCAGTGTCCCACAGTTACGAGCAGTTTGGAACTTCCTCATGTGAACAAAGCATCTGCCTGTTTCTATTCCTCTTTTCCTTTGTTTTCAGGCCAAGACATTGGGCTAAAGGGGGGTTTAACAACAAATTTTCTATGTACTTTTCTACCTGTGGATAACACCTTGGTTACCAGAAAAAAACTCCAGGTTTCTTCCTTGGTTTCATGTTTTGTTGGACATGTTGAAGGAATTCCTGCTGTTGAAGGCAGCAACTATGAATCCCTCAAGATGAAAACATCTCTGGGAAACGGCACAACCTGACATATGGGACAAATCAAGTTACCACCGAGCCAAAAATAGCCAAGATTAGTCCAGAACCTATATGGACTATCATGGATCCATTTTTACAGTAACTTGCTGTTAGGAGGAATGAGAAATACAAAAAGACACCTATTGTTTGTGTGAGCCATAGATGTCTGGTCTTTGCTCCTGTAAGGATGCAATGCCAGCAGCAGAAGCAAGAAGGCAAGGCCAGGACATAACCAGGTTTTATGTCAAGATAGCTCACGTAACAGTGAAATCATTTAAACACCTCCACTCTGGACACCAAACAAATGCAGAAAATCTCTTGTCTGCTGAGATACTACTTTTGTACTGCTTAAACAGGCATGTAGACAATCCAAACAACCTATAGATGTACCTTCTCAACAATCTTAAGTGCAGCTTCCAAAGGCATAGCCAAACCACAACAACTTGGATCTCTGAACATATGCCTAAGAGGAGGATTTCATTGCACAGACCTTCACAGACATTTGGAAAAAAAATATGCATAAAACATACCTGGATTCAAGTGCTAAGAAGATAGGAAAAAGGTGTAAAGGTTACCGAATGTCCTCTGACTCTGCCCCATAACAGCTCTCGCAGCGATCAGCATCCAAAGAATTTGGATCAAACACTTTTTCTTCTTCTTTTCCCAGCTCTAAGACAAAAGAGGATTCAAAGTGATGAGACACATCTAGAAATTCTGTCTTGTGTTCTGCTCTATGCATAATGACTGTTCCACACACAACATGCAGCTGCACACCCTACACCTGATGCCCACCTGAAATGGTATGTATGTAGCCTGCTGACATGTGAAGTAAGACCAACAAGGAGCATAGCATTTGTCATCTCAAGAACAGCCTCCATGCAAAGAATTGGCCATCTGTAAGCCTTGTTGGAACATCAGACATTACTTGCATAAAGGCTTTGCTAAAACATGTCTTAAGTAGACCCAATCAGAACATTACGAGTGACACAAGACCTGCTTCACAACACGTAGAATAGTTTTTGTCCCCAGACAAATTTGTAATCCACAACCTGTGGTGGCTGCTAAGTGACACAGTAGTAACAACACTATCACCACATTCCCACGACAACCAGAGAAATCCTTGTGCCTGCCAATTGTTCAGCTCTTGGCTTAGTTTAGCCTTTCAATGTCAACAACAGAAATGTTAAATCTAAAGTGATACAAAGCTACACATTTGGCATGTTGATACACAGTACACTGACTCCCAGAAAAGGGAGTAAGTAACTCATGTTTTGGAAAGGAAAAGTCAGAACAGTATTACTGTGAGATTGAAATGCTTTGTCAGAATCATTTCTGTTTTGTATCAAAGAAAAAGGATGAGTCATAACACGTAAAAAATGTAGAGGAGAGGTTTATGTAGCCAAGGATCACTTATTACAACTTGCAAATAGTATTTTTGCATATATATTTATCAGGTGTGCATTAACACACACAAAGTTAATGGAGTAAGGTGCAAGTTTAGGCTAAAGGGTTAAGTCACTGGAGCCTTCCCTGGAGAGAGGCTCTTTCCTTGAACCACATAGTCCCATTTGTTCACCCACTGTATTTAAACATACAACCAAAGCTAAGTTTTGCCAGAACAGCTGCTTGATTTCTAATCCCAAAAGACCACTAACTGCGCAACTTTATTCCTCAAATGCATCCATGGTTCTTTTGCTGTAATTTCAGAGGGACCAGGCAAAGATTTCCTTGCAAAAGTACTGAGTGTAAGAATAGTTTAATAGATCTGCATGCTACAAGGTCTTCAAGACTTTGTGGCATTTAAACACTCTACAGCTGTCACTTGTCTCCATGAATCTCAAAACAGGCATACAGTGGAAAGACTACCAGAGCATCCATCCTGGACAGGCAAAACAGCATCTTACCGTGTCTCTCAGCCTCTGGAGTTACACGATTGCCAGCTTTATCCAAACGTTGTTTAAACAGATTGTGTTCTACATCTAGCTGCTGCTCTCCTGCTACGTCCATTGCATCAATGCTCAAATCTGAAACCAGTGCGCAAGGAAAGTGATCTATAAACATTCATTTGTTATGGGCACACTGAGCCTCTTGAGTCCTTGCCAAGGACAAAAATTATCATCAGCATTCAGAAGTCCTACTCACAAGCACAAGGCATATGTGGAAAAATAACATCTAGATTGATCTTCAGTTTATCTCCCCTTGATTTGTCAACGTACAATTCTGGATGAACCTGAGAATAAAGGAAAAACAGAGTTCCATTTAACTTGGAAGAAAATCAAAAGGTCCCTCTCCCTCGGTGCTGTGGCCCAGGAGCTGATTTTTAAGACAGAAGAGATCTGCCAGGCACCTGAGCCACTGCCATTCCCAGCCCAGCACACACAATTTGCAATGGTGTTAAATCACTGGGGGAATCTCGGAACGTGTGGGGGTGGGGACGACAGAGCTTCAGCGCTTGCTGGCATGGCATGGCTGCTCGCAGGCGGCGAGACGCTGCGCTGTGCCGGCGGGACGCCACAGGCGGGGGAGGGCAGCTCCCTCCCACCGCCGCGGCCAGGGCACAGAAAAATACCGCGAATCGCGGGTCTATGAGGGGCGAAGCTGCTGCCTGGGCAGCCCAGGGGCGCGGCCCGCCGGGGGCAGGGGCGAGGGCCGACCGGGCGCCCAGAAGGGTCGCCCGCCGCGAGCGGGAGGTGGCACCGGGAACTGGGCCCGCCCCGTCGGCGGTACTTACCTCCTTTGTGAGGTAGTACTGCAGCTCCGAGAAGAAAAGCAGCACCATGATGAGCCCGCTGACAGCCGTCACTGCCGGGGAGACGAGAACCACTATCAGCCCCACAGCAACCCGCCTACCGCCGCCCCGAGCCACTGACGACCGCCGGCCCGCTAGGGTCCCCCGGCCACCCGCAGCCCCCGCGCTCACCTAGCGCTCCTCCGCACGTCTTCACCCGAAAATCTTCCAGGGTTTTAGGAAAGGCGTCGAACCGCTTCAGCCGCCACAGAGACTCCATGACGCCGAGCGGCCCGGAACCGAACCCTCCTTCCGGCGCCGGCCTCGCCCCCGCTGCCGGGCCCGCCCCCGGCGGAGCGCCGCTCTCCCAGCCCGGGACAGCCTCCGAGAGCGGGCGAGTTGTCCGTCGGGCCGGCTGCGGCGGCAACTCTGCGGAAAGGAAAGCGTCTCGGCAGAGTACCAGTGCGTTGGGAGAAAAAGGGAAGGGAAAGGGACGGAAAGAAAGAGTCTAACTGTATGGAAAGTATGCTGGACTTTTATGGCGTAAAGAAGTTGACTGCCATTCATATGCTTCCAGGTCAGTTTAGCAGCGTATCTGTCAAGTTTTACTTCAAAGGGACAGATGTGTCTTTGAAGATACTAAGCCAGGTCTGCCTTTTTATATAACCAACACCAAAAAATATCACTGGCGGCACCAGTAACTCATCACAGAAAAGCCACAGAAAATAACAGTGAATATTTGTTTATTTTACAAGCAGGTTTAAGAAGGATGCACAAAGTTACAGAAAGTACTAAAACATCTGGAAGAAGCAGAATGTATGAGATGAAGTGTACCTGGCAAATTTTTCCCCAAATTTCAGCACAACCAGCTTTTTCTTGAAAACTCAAGAGAACTATGCTAAATCATAGTTCTCTTCTTCTGACCAAACAACCAGGGTGCTCTGTTTAAGATAAAAACAATAAAATAATTGTATCTGAAACAGGTTTGCACTGCATACTAATATGACGCCATTTGTCTATAAAAGAAATACATTAAATCACCTGTCAGAAGGGACTTCACCATTCTTTTTCCCTATTTTATGAACACTACCTTATATGTAATATATTTAAATATACTGCTTTTTTCCATACCCAAATCACTTATAATGGCAAGAATAGAAGGATGTTTTTAGAATAAATTATATAATCAGTAAGTGAATGGATTTGTTTTCCAATCTTACTCTTAGTTTTATAGACCTTTCAGACAAGCAACTCAGTACTTGATACATAAATATTCAAATTACACTGAAATACACTATAAACACTTATTTTCAGAGTGATGGAAACTCACAGACTTGTGAACCCTGGAATGTGTTCAGGAGCAAGGCTGTGTGACATCACTGCAGCACACAGATTTGCTCAAGCCCTGGCCTCAGGCACTTGAGCTCCTGTAGAACAGAAGCAGATATGGGGAACTGTTAAAGTAATTCCTATGTCAACAGTTCTGAGCTAGGAATTTTAACATTTTTAAAGTATAAAACTTAGTTTCTTTTATAAACAAATCACTCTTTTCCAGCTGTGCAATGTCTAATTTCACAAGGAAGCAACTGTGATCATCTTGGTTTCAAAAAAGATAATGCATCTGAGAGTCAAGAGATTTATTGTTGAGGAATGGTTAGAGGATCAGGGACACGGGTCCCTGGAAGAGCTGTACAAGCAAACACCTTTTTAGCTTGACATAAGTAGGCCTCTTGCTAACTGCAGAAATCAGCAGGCCTTTGTAAGCCTCTTGCTAGCTGCAGAATAAGGAAATCGTGAGAACAGAAATAATGAGAATAAAGAAAGAAGGCAAGGACACAAACGCAGTGCTCTTGACAATCCTGTTATAGATAAACAACAGGATGTGCTGACAAGATGTACTGACCATGAAAAATGAGGAGGAACCCTGAATCGCAACATTAGCAATACGTGTAAAATGTAGCTTTTTACCCAGCATCAACAGACAATAGAGAAGTGACAAGTATGCATATTTGAGTGTATAAAAGCAGAATCCTAATTCCAATAAACTGAAGCTTGCATTATCAGTCACATTGATTGTCTGCATGTCTTCCCTCGCCGGAGTCAACAAGAATTTATATATTAATTCAGATTACATTGTTTTACAGACTTTTGGGGCAGTTTACCAGCACCTAGGTTCAAGTTTGTGATAAACATAACTTTAATTAAAACTAATTGCTTTAGTTACAAAGCTGGGGCTGTCCCGCGCAATTCACTTCCAGAATAGCTGAAATCTCTTTAAATTCTTTACTCATTTGGCCTTGACACACTTAAAAAAAGCAGGGTAAGAGGTCATTCTTTGCCCTTGGCATTACATCACTGACTGCCACAGTAACTCACAGGAAAAGGAAAAAATCCACCCCTTCAAGTTTCGTGTAACTTTTAAGTAAAATAACTTTTATAACTGGTAGAAGTTGGCAGCTGTTCTGTTCTTTCCCAAAAAGAGTGGTAATGGAAGAATCCCCATTAGGGGAATAAATGTGTCTGCCCCTGAGGGCAGACTGGGAAACAGCATCCCTGGGGGTTACAGTCCCAGGCAAAAGCCAGTTAATGTCACCTTCTCACAGAACTGACTGTAGGTTGGGTTGGTTTGGATTTTTTATGGGACATCTAATGCCACTTTCATAAGTCCTTTCCTAGTAACTATAAAAGTTCATTACATTCTTGGGTTTGCTGTAAAAAAATCTCATGTTTGTCTAAATGTATTTATAAAGCTCCTGCCAGTACTTTGTGAGGTGTTGAGGTGGGGAGGAGCGAAGTTCTGACACACTTCTATCAGAGAACTTGGTTTGGGGTAGCTGTTAAATAGAATTGGGACAATGTGGGTCCACACACCAGACAAAGCAATTTTTCAGCAATTCTTGGTCATAGTCATTATAGGAGGTAGCATCCAAACTGTGGTGGTGAGTTCTTGAAAGAGATTTCAACTGCCTTTCCATGGGAGGGAAAGCATATAGCTCCAGTGTTTAAAGTGCAGATGTTAGGCTGCCCATGGGAGGCAAAGGCCAGCAATATCTTTCTGATCTGGTAGCTTTTGTGCGGGAATGACCCCCAGACATAGTTAATTTTGGAGCTCGAAACCAAATTTCAGAAGTTGGGCCCAGCAAGTGAATCAAAGCAACTTTTCTCGGGAAGGAAAACACCAATTCCTACTGTTGGTGCTCCAGATTATCATGTGGCAAGTGGAGGTAAAGGCCAACAAGATCTTTCTGTCCTCACACCTACTGTGTGGGAGCAATCTTTGGACATATTAAATATCACTGGTTGGGTCCATTTTTGGTGGTTGGCTCCTGAAAGAGGATTACAGTGGTTTTACACAGGAAATAAATCATCTAGCCACTACATTTCTGGTGCAGAGGATAGGCTGACCAGGGAGGGTAAAGGCCACCAAACCATTTCTGTCTTGGCACCTTTTGTCTTGGAGCAATCCCCAGATGTATTCTGTAACAGACCTTGTGAAAAATGAGGTTCACTCTCCTGTGAGAATTAAAAAGTTTAATATAAAGACAATAAAAGACACATAAAATAAAGCAAAGAGGTAACGGCCAGGTGCCTTGGCGCTCTGCCAAGAGCACACCTGATGCTTGAGGATAGTCCTTTTTATACCATTTTTACTGTCTGTTCTTTATGCATATTCAAACTTTTCCCGGAGCTGTTCTGCATGGCCACTCCTTGGTTCCGCCTTTTTAGAGCATGTGTAGTCTTCTGCCTTGCGGTTTTATTTCTTTTGATTCTTGGGCCTGGGCTCGCTAGGTGAGAGTTGATAGTTGAGTGGGCCTCTTAATTCTCCAGACAGTCAGGGCTGATAGCAGTTTTTGGGCCTCTTTGTCCCCGGGGCAGAGTGGTGATTAGCCGCTTTGGGCCCCTTTGTTCTCTGGGCAGTGTTGATTAGCCGCTCTTGGGCCTCATCCTCTGTTCACTTGGAAGTTATCTTACTCGTTCACACTTGCTAAATTCTTGCTAAAAAGAAAGAAAACTACATCCACACAGCAAAAGCATTTCTAACATTATATAATATCTACCTTAATACTTGCAAGAAGCCAATATTATATGTTTATAACAATCCCCCCTTTTTCTATTTTATAAATCATTTGGCTTGAGCAATATTTCTTTTTTCTTGGCTTCTAATGTCCGTTCGTTCTTTTCACAGATCAATTTGGCTTCTTCGAGAGGGTCTTTTATAACACTTTGTCTTTTTAATACCATAATTTTTTGTGCTGTTCCAGACATAGTCAACTTTGGGTCAGTAGGCATTGCCAACAACTTGCATGCCTTGAACTATGCTGGTGATTAGCCAAATAAAACAGGGGATCAAGCAAGGGAGAAATATTAGACCAGCTGTAGCACATAAGAGGAAGAAACCTAGCTTCTTCCACCATTCTTTCCCCAATATGCCATCCCACCAGTTAGCAGTCATCATTGATTCCCATTTTTGGACCAGTACATGGGCTATTTTTCTGATATTGTTGGCGATATCTAGAACAGCATCCCCATTGTCATCTATTTTTAAACAACATTCCAATGTATTGAACTTCCCGCACACACCCCCTTCTTCAGCCAGTAAATAGTCTAAAGCCAGCCTATTTTGATATATTGCAGGTCTGGTTTGGCGTTGCTGGCTGACTATTAATTCCATAGCCCCAGCTGTTTCATTGGTTATGATTACTACAAGGGCTTGGAGTCTGATGATACGATTCAGCATGTAAATTGGGGTTCGATATCCCCAACTTCCATCTTGTGCCCAGGTAGCTGGCCCATATGTTTCTAATATTCGTTCAGGGGGCCATTCCTCATCTTTCCATTTTTGAAATCCTCCAATCAAATCCCTTTTATTTCTTTTGAAGTCCTCATAGATGGGTATTCCTAATTGATCTCCCTCTGGTTCTGGTAAAAGGAAAAGCCCTGGTTGAATGATTCCTAGTGTACAACTCCCTTTCCAATGTGAAGGGAGTCTCGGGTATGCCCTTCTCCCACATATCCAAAATAAGCCATCTGGTGCTTTTCAATAATCACCTTCTTGTTGATTTATATTCTCCCAAAATTTGGATATTTCTGGGATTCCAAAATAAGGATTTTTCCTTGTGTCATTACGTTGAAAGAGTCCAATTTCATTATCATATACACAGTCCTTTCTTTTTTTCTGAGCCCAATACCCAGTTGGTTTTTCTGGGACCCACCACATTGAAGTTTTGTTGCTCACTTTATACCTTTTACAGGGAGTGTTTCCTACTCCATTAAGAAAGTTTTTCCCAGTTCGCCAGAGGCATTCTTCCCCTATCACTGTTGAACTTAAAACCTACCTAAAGGTCGGTTCCCCCCTCTTATATTTGTCCGGTTCCATTTAAGGAGTTCTACCGGGCCTACGCTGCTACCTTTCCATGGCCATTCTTCTGTCATCAAAGCTCCTCCACAGACCCAACAGTTGGTTATGTTAAGTTCTTTACCTATCCTCTCCCCCAATTCCACAAACAGGTTCTTTCCCAACCTTGGGGTATCTTCTTCCTCTTTTAACTGTTGTTTAAACTTTACATACAGGTCCTGACGTGAGGTGAATATAGGGCGAGGTTGCTGTGCTGGCTTTGTATTTTTACTTACCACTTGTTCTTTTACCAAATCTTGGACTGTTCCCCTGGTGGCAGCTGTGAAACAAATCCATTTTTCTCCTTTTGGACAATTACTTCCTAGTCTGTTTCCACTTGTTCCTAAATTTTCTGTAATCCAATATTTTTCCCCTTTATGCATACAAATACCTAATTTGGATGAGTCTTAACAGTGACTGTTGATATGGGTATGAGTAATAAGAAAGAAGCCCCGGTGTCTTTCCATGTAGAGCTTTCGGTAGCATTTGTAACATGGTCTTGCCGGTGTCCCAAAAGGGACCAGGATAAGTGACAAAAGAAGGAATAACAGAGGTCCGGCATGGCTTATACTCCCACCTCCCTTGCCTATGGGGTTGCAACCCATAGTAGGTGTATTGGATCTTCTCGGTGGCGAGTACAGTGGCCAACCCGGTCTTGCCCTCTATTTCCTTGTCACTTCCCTTTTTGTAGCTTTTAGGCAAATCTCTTTTGGCACTTTTTAACTGTAGTATCCCATTGTATCTCAGGTATTTCCCATTCAACAGGCACTAGTAATTCCCACCTGCAGAGCAAAGTTATTATTTCTGTTGCTTGTAACTCTGCCTGGATAAAGGGTCGATTTTGTGCTTGTCACTCCTTACAACTAGGGCGTCGATGGTGTGAAATGCCAATTTTCCCACAGATTAAACACTTACATTTGACCTAGCTGGCATGCCCCGTGTTAGAATGATTCAAACAGGGTATATGATGTGGCACTGATGGAAGTTGTGATTCTCCCCCTTCTTAATACAAGTCACAGGCTAGAATCAGAACATGAGAGTTCCCTGTTTGATACAGTCCCAACCCTCCCGTTTGAAGTGGGAATATTCCTCCCAAGATGTCTCAGGATTTGTCCAGGGGGCACTTGGCTTTACTTCTCAGTTAGGTGTGATTCTTTGCACATCCCTTGGATTATTTAGATTGTTCCAGTTCATTGCCACCTGGTCTCCATTTAAGAGTCAATTTGGTATCACCTGGTTTGGGTATTACAGTCCACTCTTCAGGTTCTTTTACAGGTCCTTTGATTCTGCTGGCATGGATCCACCCTCGTTCCTTGGTCCGGATTGCGGCCTCAGTCGTCAGCAGTACCTGAAAAGGACCCTCCCATTGTGGAGTCAAAGATTGTTCTTTCCATATTTTTACTAGTACCCATTCCCCTGGGTGGATATTATGAATTTTGAACTCCAAGGTTGTGGTTTGAGGGATCATTCTTTTCAGCTGCAAATTTTCAAGTGTTCTGGCAATTGTGGTGACATATTTTCTGACACTTACTTCTCCTACTTCATAAGTGGCTGTTTCATGTTGAGTGGTAAGGAAGGGTAATCCGAACATCATCTCATAAGGAGTTACTCCCAGGTCTGACCTGGGCTGTGTTCGGACTCTCAACAGAGCCAAAGGTAAGCACTTTACCCACGACATTTGAGTTTCAATCATTAATTTTGTTAAAGTTTTTTTCAAAGTCTGGTTCATTCTTTCTACTTGGCCTGAACTTTGTGGGTGCCAGGGGGTATGTAATTCCCATTTTATTCCTAAGGCTTGAGTTATTTGTTGTAAGACTTTGGATGTAAAATGTGTTCCTCTATCTGAGTCTATTTTATTAACCATTCCATATCTGGGAATAATTTGTTCCAGAAGGGTTTTGCATACTACGTTAGCTGTAGCTCTAGTGGCAGGAACTGCTTCCACCCAATGAGTTAAATGGTCCACTATTACCAGTAGGAACTTCCATCTCTGTACTTGGGGAAGTTCAGTAAAATCTGCTTGGATACTTTGGAATGGTCGCAGAGCTAACTCACAGCCTCCTAATGTTGTTTTTCTCATTATTTTCCTATTCACTTTTTGGCAAGTTATACAGTTCTCAGTTATTTGTTTTGCTACCCCAAAGATTCCAATACACCCATAATTTCTTAAAAAATGATCACACAAAGCTTGAGTGCCCCAATGAGTTTTTTGATGCATATCTTCTAATATTCTCCTAGTGAGTGGCTTATTAAGTAACTGTCTCCCATCAGGGAGTTTTCATTTTCCAGATTGATCTTGTTCTCCCTCTATCTTAGATAATTCCTTTTCTTCTTTTTCACTAAATTTAGGGATTTCCAATTCTTCCCTCTCTGGGGCCAAGATTAACATAATTCATTTAGTCCCATTTTCTGCTGCATTTTTGGCTTCTTGATCTGCCAGATTATTCCCTCTTATTTCTGGGGTCATCCCTTTTTCGTGTCCTTTGATATGCACTACGGCTATTTCTTCAGGCAGTTTTAATGCCTCCAAAACTTCTGAAATCAGGCCTTCATGTACCAGTTCCTTCCCCTTTGAATTTAGTAAACCCCTTTTGTAGATGATTAGGGACAGGTGTTCGGAAGATATCGCGTTGTGCGGGACAGGTAGAACCCCTCCCCTCTACAGGTAATACGTGACCAGAAGGAAGTGACGCGGTAAACCCAGGTTATTTAACCCTATGTAACCCATGAATAAACGCCATTTGCCGTCCACCGAATTGGTGTCTGTGAGCTGATGGCCTGAACGACCTGAGGTGGTTGTCGTGCCGTTCCTGAACCAGGTCACTACGCCTCTGAGAGGCAACAAGTGGTGCTGAAACCCGGGATCCGGAATCGGAATTGGGATTGGGAATTCGCCTGGACGGGTGAACGGTGGCTGGCACGGCGGGACCAGCCTGGTGGGGGGGACGCTCCCGGACCAGCGTGGAGGATGGAAGCTCTCGCGAAGGTCGTATCTCAGATTCATAAGCAATAGGGTATTGATTGCAAGCCAAAAGATTTTACTCTTGCTGTAGCGAGGCTTTTAGAAATTGGGGTCATAGACTGACCAGTGGATATACTCCACCCAGAAGTATGGGACAAATGTTCCAAGGTTCTAGCTGATGAAACAATGTCCTCGGGTTCGGGGAAATACCTTAAATTATGGGGAAAAGTCGTGCAGGCTTTGTGTAAGGCCCTGCAAGAGCAGGAGACCTGGAAAGCCGCATGGAACTGTTTGCTGGCCACACCCCGGTTGGGAGTTGGGGCAACTACGCAAACTACAGATGAAAGCAGCCCTGCCGAGCTCACAGACTCGCAGGAACAAGCATCCTCTCCACGGCCCCCCAGCCCAACCCTACCTACAGAGGGAAAGGAGCGGGCGCAGTCATTCTGGGGCGGGCTGGTGGAGGACGCCAGGGGGGCTGCCATTAAAGCGGAGTCCGAAGCGGTGTGGGCGAGACCCCCGCCCTATGCCCCGCAGAATGGCGCCGACCCCGGAGGGGATGGGGGGGGCTCACACGCGGCCGGCAGAAGTGGGGGAGGTGCGCTGGGAGGCACACACGTGGCTGGCACAAGCGGGGGAGGTGCGCCAGATAACACAGATGCGGCCGGCAGAAGCGGGGGAGGTGCGCCGGGAGGCACACACGCGGCCGGCGGCAGCGGGGAGGTGCACCAGATAACACAAACACGGCCGGCGGGAGCGGGAGAGGTGCGCCAGATAACACAGATGCGGCTGGCGGGAGCGGGAGAGGTGCGCCAGATAACACAAACACGGCCGGCGGGAGCGGGAGAGGTGCGCCAGATAACACAGACGCGGCCAGCGGGAGCGGGGGTGGTGCGCCAGGTAACACAGACGCGGCCGGCAGGATCAAAGAAGGGCCGCCAGATAACGCAGATGCGCGTGAATGGAAAAGGGGGGGGAATCCCGGAGGGGGAACCAAGGCCAACCAGAGCGCTCGCCCGGAAACATGCCCATATATAGCAAGAACCTCCCTCAGCAGGAGGCGGGGCGAGCCCAGGGGGAAGGAACGGCCCAATCCTAAGAGAAAGGGGCGGGGTAGGAGCCCGGTGAAAAAGCTCCGGAGCCCGGAAGTATCCAGTCAGTCAGCTTCCGGCTCCGAGTCGGACTGTAGCGGGAGCGAGTGGCCTGATGAATGGTCCGTAACCAACTCCGACTCCGACCAAGATTATTTAAGAATAGATAAAAGCTATAACCACCGCGCTCCTACTTGGGCCAAGGGGAAATTCGAAAAAGAACGTACTCCACTTACAGACTGGAGAAAGATAAAAACAGCCTGTGCTGAATGGGCCCCTTCAGCCACGCTAGCTTTCCCGGTCCGGGTAGGAGGGCAAGGCGGAAACCAGAGGGCATTGCACTTAATGTTCCTTTTGGCTACTCAGCAGCACAAAATCCACACCAGTGCAGGTGGAACACCCCCCGCAGAGGAGTTACTCTGAGTCAGATCACAGGCCAAGGCAAGTGCTTTGGCAGTGCAGCCTTAGCAAAACGAATAGGCAATGTCTGTACTGAATTTGTCAAACTTGACAAAACGATCAATAAGTGGGTGGTCCCATCCGTGTCAGGAATGTTTGTTTGCCAGCAATCTGGAATAAGCCCCTGTGTGCTTCTTGATAAATTTGATAACTCTGCTGATTTTTGTGTCCAAGTTTTAATTGTTCCTAGAGTCCTGTATCACCAAGAAGAAGAAATGTACCACCTTTTTGAAGAACCTAGCCGGCTCCACAAGACAGAAATAATAACGCGCATAACCATCGCAATGCTGCTTGGCCTTGGAGCCACCGGCGCGGCCACAGGTGTTTCGGCCCTTGTGACCCAACACCAGGGACTTTCTCAGCTGCAGATGACTATTGATGAGGACTTACAAAGGATTGAAAAATCCATCTCCTTTCTAGAGAAATCTGTCTCCTTGCTCTCAGAAGTCGTCCTGCAGAACAGGCGAGGACTGGACCTCTTGCTCATGCAACAAGGAGGCCTGTGTGCCGCCTTGAAAGAGGAATGCTGCTTTTATGCAGACCACACCGGAGTTGTACGGGACTCAATGACTCAACTAAGAGAAAGGCTAGCCCAGAGAAAAAGAGAAAGAGAAACCCAACAAGGATGGTTCGAGGCATGGTTTAACCAGTCTCCATGGCTGACCACCCTTGTTTCCACTCTAATAGGCCCCCTCACTATGTTACTCCTAACGTTAATTTTCGGGCCTTGCATACTAAACAAATTGGTGTCATTTGTTAAAAGCCAGTTAGAAAAGGTTAACATTCTGTTTGTTGACTGCCAACAATTGCTCTAGAGCGCATTTATTTTGTAAATGTTATATCACTTTTTATAACTTGTTATGTAGGTTTTTACTAGTTCTTGAAATTTTATGCCATTTACACTTTGCATGTTTTTTAATCAATCATGGGGGGGGGAATGTGGGCAATTCAGGATAGAGGGGGGGGAAATGTAGGTGATTAGGGACAGGTGTTTGGAAGATATCGCGTTGTGCGGGACAGGTAGAACCCCTCCCCTCTACAGGTAATACGTGACCAGAAGGAAGTGACACGGTAAACCCAGGTTATTTAACCCTATGTAACCCATGAATAAACGCCATTTGCCGTCCACCGAATTGGTGTCTGTGAGCTGATGGCCCGAACGACCTGAGGTGGTTGTCGTGCCGTTCCTGAACCAGGTCGCTACGCCTCCGAGAGGCAGCACCCTTTCTTCCCAGATCTTTCCAAAGGTATGTATTACCCCAAAGGCATACTTTGAATCAGTATAGATGGTCCCCTTTTTGTGTGCTAAATGCTCCAGTGCTCTCTTTAGAGCGTATAATTCACAAGATTGCGCTGACCAATTTGAAGGTAGTTTTCCTTTTTCGATGGTCTGCATATTTATCCCATCGACTAAGGCATATCCTGATATTCTTTTTCCTTGCAAGCATCTGGATGAACCATCCACATATATTCTTTCCCCTTCTAAGAGGGCTTGTTCTTCTAGATCTTCCCGAACTTTTGTTTGGTATTGAATAATTTCTAAGCAATCATGTGCCAGGTCATCTTTTGGTTCTCCATACAGGAATTGGGCTGGATTGAGGCTTTTGCTTGTTTCTATAGTTAGATCATTACTGTCAATCAGAATTGCTTCATATTTTAGTATCCTGGAGTCTGTTAACCATTTTTCAGCTTTTTGATTTAGCACATTTCGGACCGCATGGGGTGTGGATACAATCAGTTTACTTCCAAAGGTGAGCTTACGGCTCTCCTCCACCAAAATAGCAGTAGCTGCTATGGCTTGAATGCATACTGGCCAGCCACGGCTTACTGGGTCCAATAGTTTAGATAAATAAGCTATTGGTCTTCTAACCCCTCCCCATTCCTGGACTAATACACCATGAGCTACTCCATTTTCTGCATTCACATATAAATGAAAGGGTTTTTCTAGTGAGGGTAAGCTTAGGGCTGGTACCGAGGCTAGTTTCAACTTCAGTTTTTCTAATTTATTATCATCATCTTTCGTCCATTGTATATTGTCTCCCCCTGTTAATTTTTCATATAAAAATTTTACTGCTTGTGTATATCCCTCAATCCATAGTCTGCAATATCCCAGTAGCCCCAGCAGTCTCCTAACCTCCTTTTTTGAAGAGGGAGGAGGGAGGGATAAAATCCCTGTAATTCTTTCAGGATTTAGTTTTCAGCTACCTTTGCTTATCAGGTGGCCAAGATATTTTACTTCTGATTCCACAAACTGTAATTTCCTTTTTGATGCCCTTAGTCCCTTTTCCCCAAGAAAATTTAGAAGCTTTATAGTAGCTTCTTTAATTTCATCTTCTCCTGATATTAGAAGATCATCTACATATTGGATAATTTGTATTCCTGGGGGAGTGGGGAAGGTTTGTAATATTTCTCCCAAGGCTTGCCCAAATAATTTGTGGCCTCACAATACCCCTGTGGCAGTTTAGTCCATCTCAATTGGTTCTTTTTCCCTGTGTTTGGATCTTCCCATTCAAAGGCAAAAATATTTCGGCTTTCCTCTGCCAGTGGGCAGGCCCAAAAGGCATCTTTAAGATCCACCACACTAAACCACTGATGTTGAGGTGGAATTTTACTTAAAAGAGTGTAGGGATTAGGAACCATAGGGTAGCAGGCCCGTGTTCTTTTGTTTACTTCTCTTAAATCTTGCACTAATCTATAATTTCCATCAGATTTCTTCACTGGGAGAATAGGGGTATTATGAGGGGATTTACAAGGTTCTAGTGTCCCATCCTTTATTAATTCTTCTATTACTGGTTTTAAGCCTTTTCTCCCTTCTAAAGATATAGGGTACTGACGTACACAAATGGGACATTCTTCTTTTTCAATTGTGACCCTTATGGGGTCAATATCTAGTCCACCCCTATTCCCTTCCCCAGCCCAAACTTCTCTGTTAATTTTTCTTTCATCTTCTTGGCTAAGTTTTAACACTTTGGCCGTCATTCTCCCTTCTTCTGGTATGACTCTAATCCCCAGCTGGATTTGTAAATCCCTTCCTAATAAATTGCTGCCAGCCCCAGGAACTAACAAAACATCCCCTATCCCTATTTTTGTTTCCCCTTCAATAACCACATCTTTAATGACAGGGACCTTAAATCCTTCCCCCTTTGCTCCCGTTACTTTCACCATATAATTACTTACATCACACCCTTTTGGAATTGTCTAGGTTTTGAAAGACAGGTGTCTGCTAAGGAAGGCAGAGGCCCCCCTTGAAGTGGCAGATATAACCCCTTTTCCCTCCAAGTTATTATATTTTGAAATCAAGAGCCCTTAGGCGAAGATGTGGGAAATAGGAATAACAGTTCTTTACTATATATATGTATGTATATAACCAGTCAAACAAAAACAACAACAACTATGGCAGTAACAGCAATCACAAACCCAGTCCCAGCCTTCTCGGCTGTCGGGCCCTTTCCCCTCGGGTGCAGTTCCGCTCGCAGCCGGCAGGGGCGCTGGCGGCTCCCGGCGAGCAGGGCAGGTGCGATGGTTCCCCCGCGGCTGCAGGGGGCGCTCCGGAGCGAGCTCGGGAAACCCGCGGCTCTGGTGCCCTGGGATCCCGGGAAGGATGGAACAAAGGCTTCACAAACCCCTGGGCAGTTGATCCCGGGCTCTCAGGAACAGCAGGCTGGAACGGCAGGGACGGACGCAAATCCCGGGTGGCAGACGAGATGTATCCAGATGGGAGAACCCCACGGAGGCCCAGGCAGGCAGGGCGAGCAGGGCTACAGCGTAGCGAAAGCTCGAAGCAGCAGCGGAGCAGGGCAGCCACAGCCCGGTCTCCAGCAGGGCAGGGAAAACGGCTTTTGGGGTCCCGGCGTTGTTTCCAGCAGGAAGAAAGAACGGCCAAAAAGAAAGAAGCAGCAGCTCCTTTCTCTGCAGCTTCTCTCTCCGGACGCTCCGAGCGAGCTGACCCCACACCTAGGTGTAGACAAAAGAGTAGCCAGGCCCGCCCCACTCCCCTTTTTGTCTTTCTTAAGTACAGCTATTTGTCCCCTAGCAACATGCATATGGGAGAAAATTCCTTTAACAGGAAAAAAAACTAAGACTAAACTAAAACCCCAACATTATCCACCCCGAATTTTTTCCCATACTAACATGTTACATGAAACTTAACTTTTTTAACCATATAAATCTATGCATTACCCAAATTATATACAAATATACATGCTGATACTGATACAAGTACAGAGCCATGGGTAGTTCACCCTAAAACAAGGTCCCCTTGAGGTAAGCATCGGGTCTCTCCATCCTTTTGCATCACCCACCAGGTGCAACCTGGTCCCTGAGCAAAAACAACCCCACGGATGGGTTTGTCTTTGCTCAAGGCAGACTTTACCCAAACAGTTTTTCCAAGCATACCTCTCATGTGCACCACTGGAACCTTATCCCCGTCTGTTGTTTGTAGGGGTTCAGATTGGGCAGGGCCTGCTCGGCTGGTGGAACCTCGAGTGTTAACTAACCAGGTGGCTCTTGCTAAATGCATCTCCCAGTTTTTGAAAGTCCCCCCACCCAGTGCCTTCAAGGTGGTTTTAAGCAGTCCATTACACCGCTCAACCTTCCCAGCTGCTGGTGCATGGTAAGGGATGTGGTACACCCACTCTATGCCATGTTCTCTAGCCCAGGTGTTTATAAGGCTGTTCTTGAAATGAGTCCCATTGTCAGACTCGATTCTCTCAGGGGTGCCATGCCTCCAAAGGACTTGCTTTTCCAGGCCCAGGATGGTGTTCCGGGCAGTAGCGTGAGGCACAGGGTAGGTCTCCAGCCATCCAGTGGTGGCTTCTACCATTGTGAGCACATAGCGCTTGCCTTGGCGGGTTTGAGGCAGTGTGATGTAATCAATCTGCCAGGCCTCCCCATACTTGTATTTGGACCATCGCCCGCCATACCACAGAGGCTTCACCCGCTTGGCCTGCTTGATCGCAGCGCATGTCTCACAATCATGGATAACCTGGGAGATACTGTCCATGGTTAGATCCACCCCTCGGTCTCGTGCCCACTTATAGGTGGCATCTCTGCCCTGATGACCTGAGGCATCATGGGCCCAGCGAGCTAGGAACAGTTCTCCTTTATGTTGCCAATCCAAGTCTATCTGGGACACCTCTATTTTCGCAGCTTGATCTACCTGTTTGTTGTTACGATGTTCTTCATTAGCCCGGCTCTTGGGGATGTGAGCATCTACATGACGGACCTTCACGGATAGCTTCTCTACCCGAGTGGCAATGTCTTTCCACTCTTCAGCAGCCCAGATTGGTTTTCCTCTGCGCTGCCAGTTTGCCTTATTCCACCTTTCCAGCCAACCCCACAGAGCATTGGCTACCATCCATGAATCAGTGTAGAGGTAGAGCTTTGGCCACTTCTCTCTTTCAGCTATGTCCAGGGCTAACTGGACAGCTTTGAGCTCAGCAAATTGGCTCGATCCACCTTCTCCTTC
This sequence comes from Corvus cornix cornix, assembly GCF_000738735.6. Taxonomy (NCBI): domain Eukaryota; kingdom Metazoa; phylum Chordata; class Aves; order Passeriformes; family Corvidae; genus Corvus; species Corvus cornix. The sequence continues at coordinate 1,502 of NC_046349.1, read as the reverse complement.
AGTAGCCTGTGCAACTTGTCGTGTGGGGCTCCATACAGCGGCTTTCCATTTCCGGCTAGCGCCTACAATTCGGCAGGAACCATCAGTGAAGAGGGCGTATTGTCTTTCACTCTCTGGTAGCTCGTTATATGGTGGGGCTTCTTCGGCACGTGTCACCTGCTCCTCTTCTTCTTCAGAAGATAACCCAAAAGTCTCACCTTCCGGCCAGTTTGTAATTATTTCCAAGATCCCAGGGCGACTTGGGTTTCCAATTCGGGGCGCGCTGCGTGATGAGGGCAATCCATTTGCTCCAAGTAGCGTCGGTGGCGTGATGCGTGGAGGGAACCTTTCCTCTGAACATCCACCCCAGCACCGGTAGTCGGGGTGCCAGGAGGAGTTGTGCCTCTGTGCCGATTACTTCTGAGGCAGCCTGGACTCCTTCATAAGCTGCCAGGATTTCCTTCTCTGTGGGAGTGTAGTTGGCTTCAGACCCTCTGTAGCTTCGGCTCCAGAATCCCAGTGGTCGGCCCCGAGTCTCACCAGGCACCTTCTGCCAGAGGCTCCAGGACAGACCATTGTTCCCGGCTGCAGAGTAGAGCACGTTCTTCACCTCTGGTCCTGTCCTGACTGGGCCAAGGGCTACGGCGTGAGCAATTTCCTGTTTGATCTGAGTGAAGGCTTGCTGCTGTTCAGGGCCCCAGTGGAAATCATTCTTCTTGCGGGTAACCAGGTAGAGAGGACTCACGATCTGGCTGTACTCGGGAATGTGCATCCTCCAGAAACCTATAGCGCCTCGGAAAGCTTGTGTTTCCTTCTTGTTGGTCGGCGGAGACATTGCTGTGATCTTATTGATGACCTCAGTGGGAATCTGACGTCGTCCATCTTGCCACTTTACTCCCAGGAACTGGATCTCTCGGGCAGGTCCCTTGACCTTGCTCTTCTTGATGGCAAAACCAGCTTGCAGGAGAATTTGAATTATTCTCTCTCCTTTCTCAAACACTTCCTTTGCGGTGTTCCCCCACACAATGATGTCATCAATGTACTGCAGATGTTCTGGAGCCTCACTCTTTTCTAGTGCAGTCTGGATCAGTCCATGACAGATGGTGGGACTGTGCTTCCACCCCTGGGGCAGTCGGTTCCAGGTGTACTGCACGCCCCTCCAGGTGAAGGCAAACTGAGGCCTGCACTCTGCTGCCAGAGGAATGGAGAAGAATGCATTGGCAATGTCAATAGTGGCGTACCACTTCGCTGCTTTGGACTCCAGCTCGTACTGGAGCTCCAACATGTCCGGCACGGCAGCGCTCAATGGTGGAGTCACTTCATTCAGGGCACGATAGTCCACAGTCAATCTCCATTCCCCGTCAGACTTGCGCACAGGCCAGATGGGGCTGTTGAAGGGTGAGTGGGTCTTGCTGACCACCCCTTGACTCTCCAGCTCGCGGATCATCTTGTGGATGGGGATCACAGCATCTCGATTTGTCCGATACTGCCGGCGGTGCACTGTCGAGGTGGCAATTGGCACT